>NC_140583.1:54397612-55013556 GCF_964204655.1 Triturus cristatus
ATAGAATATGAAAGGGGATGTCATTTTAAAGAGACAGTGGAAAAGTACTACAGGACCTAACCACCCTCCACGTGATAGGAAAAAGTTTATTATATAAAAGAAGACCTCTGGGATTTGTCAGCAGACCCCATACCTGACGGCCTATATGATAGGTTTACATCATAGGAACAGCACAGCACTTTTCTCTGGAAAGGTCTCTCTCCAAGTGTGTGAACAATATGCGTTGCTGTAATATTAAAGCACTCAAATCCAGTAGTGTGGCTGTGTTTAGCATGTTATGTCTAGGTGCTAGGGACTGACCAGAACAGAATAACAAGGGGCATTGCATATCGACCTTGTACAAAGTGTTCAGACTAAACTCCTGTAATTAGCAGAGAACGTAAAAAGCAGATAGTTCTCATGTGAAAGGCATAAACAGAGTCTTGCAAAATAAAGTCATGTAGTAACATGTGCAAAAGCAGCATCATGGCAGCGAAGCCCATGGTAACTTAGCAATATCGACAATGACCCTCACCAGCCATACAACACCATGGAGGGGCCAAAGTGCCAACATGCTTGTACCATAGAGAGTATCATGCAGTCCAGAACTAGTTGAGTGCTACCATGCTGTTTGTTTACCAAAGCACGATGCTCAGATCTCTCATGTACGACTATTTGGCTCCTCTTGCCTAGTGTTATCAGTGCGATACGTTCCAGACACTAAGGTCCAAAATACGATGCCGGTCGGACTGGCGTCTGTGGTCCTGTCGGAGGCGTTCAGACCGCCGTGGTCTTGTCAGAAGCATTCGGTCTGACCACCGGATCACGATGCATGTATCCTGTACTCTTACTGACCACTGAAAGACCGCCGACTCTGACAGCTTTTCTCTGACCACCGGAATGGCGGTCGGAGAAAAACATTATCCATATGCAATGCGGGGATCTCTGACTGCCATCCGGATTACGATGAGGATTTCGACGACCCGAGCATGGTGGTCCGACCGGCTGCCTCGAGTTGACTGAAACAAAAGATTTGGGGTGCTTACTCACCCAAATACTCTCCTATTGAGCTGCCATGGATCCCTTCCTCCACACCTGGGCAACTGAACCCCGATGACTATGATCCTTTGGGCGTTGGAATCTGTGTAAGTCCTTATGCGGTATGTATCCCCATTGACTGGACTGTGCTTATCCCGCCACACTCCAGCTATTGGGTACATGGTGCACAAAGCATACCCCCACATGTCATGCATGTATGTACAAGTCACATGTTAACTGTGAGTTTTGTACGCAATTGCAGCAACATTTTTGGGTATATGTGCTTCGCCATAGATGCGACGGTTGCGGTAGCAGAAGTTACATTACAATATGGCGGGGGGGAGTTTCCCGGCCTCAGCGGTCGGAAAGGCCTCAGGAGGACAGCGGTCATATGGATGGTCTAACTGGCATCGTAATGAGCCCCTAAGTTCAGTACAGATGAAGAATAACATACGATAGGATAAAGAGAACACATTTCTTGAAGCTTACATTTAATCGCAACATAAACAGCATATTTATTTATAGCTACTTTTGCCCCATTTATGCAGTGCTGCGCTGTGATCAGCATTCAGCCATTTGTAAATAACCAAATGGCCCCCAGCTGGAGAACACTTTTTAAAAACTCTTACAAAAAATGATACATTATTCAAAAACTACAATCCTTCTTGTGTGTGCCTCCCATTTGATAAAGAACATACTTCAGAATATGCATTACCTAGAAATAGCAATTCCAGACCACAATTAAATTATCGATCGGGCATGGTAGCAATGATGAATACAAGTAAAAAGAGGTGAACAATTAACTAAGATGGCTGCTTTGCATGAAAGTATTTTATTTAACATCTAGGATGATTTAGCTACTGCATCAGGTATATCAAGGTCAGAGTCCTAGGAAGGGAATCTCTACACGGAGAACACAGTTCCATTAGATCAGCAAGTAATAATGCAGAAGTGTATAATCTTCAAGCGCAGAGATCTCAGAAAAAGCAACTCTAAAAGAAACCAGAGCACAAAAATCAGCTAAGCAAATTACAGGATAAAATCCTGACAACAATAATAGACCCCACTGACAAATTATTATTTAAACTGGCCAGTCTTGGACAGATTCTCAAAATCTCATAACAGGGCGAATCCCACATTCAAGAAAACACTGTAATTCGGCATTACCCTGCTTAGACCAATGAGTACATGATGGTCAACCATTGGAGCAGCAGGTATCAGACCTAAAGAATTCCTAAATGGAATTAAAAAATCAAGTGAGGAAGTTATTGAAACTACTGTGAGTTAAGCAAAAACAAGTAGACATAGACAATTAATCACGTAGCTCCAACTTCTGCATGGAGGGAATAGTGGAAGATGGAACGTCATTTAGAGAATCGGTGGAATCTGTCATTCGAAATGATGTGCTTCACAATACTGAAGGAGACATAAAGATAAGACAAAATCACAGAGTACTGCATTGTCCTAAGCAGGTCTTTCATCAAGCACAATTTTAGCTTACTTTCAGGACTTCAGAAATAAAGAAACAATGCTAGAAAAAGTGATTACTTTCAAAATGTGTCATATAAATAACAAATTTGAAATATTATAAAGAAGCTGTAAGAAACTGGGTTATTAGTTGAGAGGAGTCAAAGACCCACTTAAATAAATAACACAGTCCTTGTAAGGGTGTACCGCAAAAGTCACTAATTAAACCTGTGCTTAACCCTCTATTAGCCTGTCACAAAAACAGTCGGGCTCAACTTAGAGGCAATATGTAAAGTATTTATGCAGCACTCAAAATAGTAGTAAAGTGAAAAGACAACTCAAGAAAAATCCGAAACCAATTGGGAAACTATAGAGTAGTATTTCATTAATAAAATGGCACACAAACAAATCGAATCAGTAAGACCAGAGATATGAGTTTTAAAAGTTTGGGGTAAAACTAGTACCAAAAAGCACAAATCATCACTCGTGGTTATCTGATCACGCAGGCCAGTGAAAAAGTCACAACTTGAGGCCAACCGCTATGGAGCACGAGTCGGATACTTTGTCCCTTGTACTGAATGTTCAAGGTGTCGCGATAGTGAGCCTATGAAGTAGAAATGTAAGCAATGTAGTTTCAGAGAACACAATCTGTCACAGACATGCAAGCAAATGTATGCCAAATGTCACCTTGTAAGGAAGGGCCTATCCTAACCACGAGAAACCTTCGTCTTTCCTGGAAACAACCTCCATAGTACAATTTGTTGACAACCTTTTTCTTGCTAGTTACTTTAGAACAGTGTAAAGGTGACTCCATCTAACTCCTCACTAAATTCGCTAGAAAAGGCCCTTAGACTTTGAAAGAAAGGATGTGATTTTGCCTTTCCCATGTAAAATATTTAGTCATCAGATCTCCGTGGGAAAGCACCATCTCTTGACAGAACAGATTGAAGCCATCTTCGTGAGTTACCATGTCCAGTAACCATCTCCCACATAAAACGTTCTTCGGTGTTGCTGGGTATTGCAGACAGTGGATCCTTGGGTGTGCTGCGTTAGCGAAACCCTTGCAAAAGTATCCATAAACTACACTCCTAGCCTGTTGCCATGGTCTAAAGAAGACAAACATACATTTGGGGAACTAAACAAGCACTTAGCTGTGTCTTCCTTGATGGATTTGTCATTGGAGTACTAGTGCAAGGTCATGATGATTAGAAAAATCCCATGGAATACTATTCCTCCACTTTAGATCCTACAGTGACAGGTCTCGCTCCATGCCTCTACTCATGGAATGTCCTTCTTTGAAAAAATATATGTATATACTGGGGTGCTAGGAACAACCCTTATCAGATAACACTTATTCTGTAAATATGTTGCTTCTAGCATGTCAGTTTGTAACTTCCTCATTAGTATTTTTATATTTTTATCTTTCCAGACTATCTCATTAGAAATAAGTGGGATTGAGTGATAAATGTGTCATACTTGATGCATGATGTGGCAAATATATTTTTCCAACATTCAAGAATCAGATCAAGGCTTATAATTTCCGTGGTGTATTCTGAGGTTGTAACGTGCCAGTCATTAGATATTTCACAGCACAAAATACTACATTTATTAAATCAATTTTAGAGTTTTTTACATGTATTTTATAACCTGCTTCGGTCAGATCATTATATGTCATATAAATGTCAGTAAATCACATCAGGATCCTCTTGGAATGGAATGCAGATCGATTTTGGGGAAATGAAGGGTTTCTTACAAAAGATGGCAATCAGGCACATACATACTGGTATGTATTGCTCTTAGAATAATGGTGAATAGAGAACTGCACAAGAGGGCCAAAGAGGACACGGTGTAGATTAGAATAATGGTGAATAGAGAACTGCACAAGAGAGCCAAAGAGGACATGGTGTAGATTTACGGCTCGGCCCAAAAATGCTGTGACAGATGTTTCTCGATGCATGTGCTTTTTAATTTGAGAATTCAATTGAACAAAAAAGAGATTAGAAAAAAAAGAATTCATAACTAAGTGCCAGCTTTAGAGTTTTGAGGAAAGTGAACCTCTTCAGTTCATCTTCAGAAACCTTCAAATATGAAGTAGAATCTTCCATCCGAATTTCCTCCATAAGAATATCCCTTTTGTGGTCCTACTATCAATCATCAGAAAAGGTTACAAGAACCAGCACTTTGACTTTCTCAACGCATAAGGAGCCCGAAGAGCAGTAAAGATATATAAAGCCTGATCACCACTTAAAATTCACACTGTTTTAACTCTCCTGAGGATCAAAGATAAGCATTGTGCTTCAATTCTCACAAGGAGGATAGGCGCTGTACAAATACCAATGCAAAAAGAAATGCTGTAGGTGATGTAGAATACATGCGGAATGGTAGTTACTTAGATGTGGAAAGCTACTCCCCTCCCACAATGAGGAATTCATCTTTAAAAAATGAGGGTTTCGCCAACACGAAAGATAACAAAACAAAATTAAGATAATGCACATATATGTAGTATAGCTTTTGCCACAGACTGATGTTGACTCTGGCCTACCCATCACAATCTTTTTTAAAGTAAAGTAGAGATCCCTCAGTCAGTCTTGGTGACATCAGGCTTTTATCCCAAAGGAAACTCATGTTCGTGACTAGACTAATAAACACATGATGGAGAGATTTGAGATTTAGTTCATAGTGCTAAATCATTACAGGCATGTGTTGGCATTACAAATGCACGGCCTCACTGCTGAACTCCAATCCCAAAGTCCTCACTTCTAAGCAGGATTATACAATTTTCAAAACCTAAGAAAATATTATGGGTGAAAGAGACAGCACCAATCATATTTGCAATGAACAAAGCATTCAAAATAGGCAAGCAAAATAATGTGATGTGGACATAAACTAAAGTCTAAAGTACCAGCAAGTCTTACAATGCTGTATCTTGTGTCACATGTGAAGCAGGTATGAGAGAAGGGAGGATTCCACTATTATGAACAGAGGATCTATACATTTCTACCTGCCTTGGACATTGTGCACGAGAGGGTTACTTTTATCTCAGCACCTATGTCAGTAGAGCTACTAATTCAACATTAATTTCCCATCTTTGAAGATGGGCAATATTATTCCAGAAATATAACTTTGGGCTATTGGCCATAAAGTGCCACTAGTTTTAATTTAAATAAATTAACACAAAAACGCAGTAAAATGGGACACAGGAAAGCAAGCTCTCTTTAGTACTTGATGACATTGTTCTACTTCAGAAAATTATGTTGTGATTCATCTAAAAGGAACACGTTGCCATTATTGTATAACAAGATTGCTCTGTTTCACAGTTTTGCGGAGAAGGCTGATTCTTGAAATTCTACTGAGAATACCAATTGATGGTAAGACACTATTTTTAGACTTCTATCTCCTCATATATTGTAAATATGACCTTTTTTTTGTTCTCATCAAATGTGTTTGCTGTAAAAAGGTGTTTATGCATCTTTATCAACTTTTTGGATCTCATTTAATAAAAATCAAAAAAAAAAATTAAAAAGGATACGTAGTTATTACAATGAACACCTTCACTTTACCAAAATCTATCAATGGAAGGAGTCCCTTAAAAAGGATACTTAGCCCTTATTTCAGTTGCTGAATTTCTTATTTCATTATTTTTGCTTTTACAACTGCACTGGCTCATTTGCTAAAATATCGTTAAATGCAAATTAAGAAAGAATTGCGATTCTCCTAATGAAATGACAAGAGAATCTGAACTTTAGTGAAGACACTGAGGGTTACATTTTGCATTATGCCTTAATGCAAACTACACACAGCCACGTAAAAGACGTGCATCACAAACAAAGCTTTTCCATAGCAGAACCTTCAAGGCATATAATAGGCCTATGCACATCACAGTCTGCCTCTTTGATATGCGGTGAGAAACTCTCTTTCCATGTAGAAATGAAAGTAAGTTGATTACGAGGACAACTGACGAACATCAGACGACTGTAGTGTACAAGGGTACAGCAAAAACTCCAACCTGGCCTCCTTATCTAGGTGAATGATGTCTCCATACCATAGTCTGCCTCACAGATCCTTCGCCTTTACTCTCTGCAAAGCACGATAATGTAATGGGCCTGGAAATATCGCATGAATAGAAGAGAAGAGGTGGCCCAGATGTCTGGGAAGCTCCCTAAAACTTAAGGAATCGTATCTCAAGACAAATATTATTTCCTTCCGAATCTTTGCAATGTTCTTCGGTGGTAGCAGGAGGACCATCTTCATTGTATCTATAGTGAAACCTAGAAACTCTACAAATCTGGAAGGAGAAGGAATAGACTTCCCCTTGTTTATTATGGAACCTAACTTCTCCAGAAGAGTTATCACCATCTTCAGATCTTGAAAATTCTTATTCTGACATTGGGACATAATTAAAATTTCATCCAGGTATATAATCATACGTATTCCTCTCTCCCTGAGGTAAGATGAAACCACTCTCATTACTTTTGTAAAGCAGCAAGGTGCTGAAGAAAGACCGAAGGGGAGAGCCTGGAATTGAAAGATAACCTTGCCAAGTCAACTGAATATAACACTTGGGCCGTATGATGGTGAAATAAGTGTCTTTCAGGTTTAACTTTATTAACCAATCCTTCTCTGATAACATATCTCTCAGAAGGTGTTTACCTTCTATTTTAAAGAGTCTGTAAACAAATAAATCTGAGCTCCCTCAGATTTATTACATCGATTGTCCTTCTTTTCTACAAGAAAGAGTGTGCTTACGAAAACCTTGCCCTGTAAGGGTACTTCCACTATTGCGCCTTTCTTTAGCATCAAATTCACTTCTTCCTCAACTACTTTCATCTTGTCTAAAGGAAGAACTGGCATCTTGAGAAAAAAGATTGATAGGGAGTCTCTAGAAACTGTAAACTGGAAACCTGGACAGTTTCTAAAATCCATGGGTCCTGAGTAATTGTTTCCCAGGCCTGGGAAAAGAAATTGGGATTGTCCCACACTCTTCCCAAAAAATAAAAAAACAAGAGGAATCTTTGTACTCACTCTGGAAACTGGACAATCCTTGACCACGAGACCTTGATCCTCTTGCACGGTAGGGACATCCTTTCTGCATGTAGAACAAAGTTGAGGCACTGGACTGAAAGCCTCTTTGGAAACCTCATTGCCTAGATTGGGGCCTTTGGAAAGCTCAGCCAGAAGCAAGACCCCTCAAAATTCAGCCAATTCCAAAAGAAATAAGGATTCCGCCCCCTACAACGAACCCCGACATAAGCTCCAATAACTCTAGCTTATCCTTTTTCAATGAGTTGGCTAGATTTTTCTTTAATAAAGTTGGAAAAATCTTTAGCACTTTTGTCTTCAGACAGACTCCATCCCCTGGCCACCAGAACCCTCCTAGCCCTAACTTAGCTGATTCCAGCATTATGGCCTTCACTCCTCCGACACAGTTGTCAAATTGGTCAAAGCAGCAAGATCCAGCTCCTCTGATGACACCTGTCCACCCAGAATCGCTTCCCTTATCGTAGATACCATCACCCCGTCTTAACAAATATCTTTCAGCTCTTATTTAATTCAGGCCTCTTTCCAACTGGGTGGAAGAAGGCCTCAGTCCGTCCTCTTCATAAAAAAATCTTCCTTGAACCTAGCTGCTCCAAATAATTATCGCCCAATATCTTGTCTTCACCCGCAGGCCAAGATTATCGAAAATGTATTGAACTCTGAACTTACTGACGTCATTCACCTCAATGATTTTTTAGACGCCAGGCAATTCGCGTTCTGTTCTACCCATAGTACTGAAACTGTTTTAATCAATGCCACCGAAGATATCAGAATGACCTTAGATCCCGGAGGTAATGCGGTCTTGAATATAATAGATTTGTCAGCTGGGTTTGATACAGTTTATCACAAAAAATTGTTATCCTGCCTGACTGATATTGGTATCACTGGCTCGGCCTGGATACTACTTAGCTTATTTTTATCATCATAAGAACAATCAGTCCGATTGGCCAACTGCGTCTCTCCGGCGTTCTCTCTTCCCTGCGCAGCCCAGTCGAACATTGTTCAACATGTGCATTACCCCTCTTGCTGAGCTATTCAAATATTTTGGCTTTGCTTTTATCTCCTATGCAGACGACACACAAATCGTTATCCCCATTGGTATGGAGGGGCCCGACCATGACACCCGCCTTATAGCTGCGTTCAGGCTGTTAGCAATTGTATGTCGGGCAACTGCCTCGTAGGTCCTGCTTTTCGGTAAAGCCATGTCCTGCTTTTCGGTGCCAATTTTAATTGTGGACACACACCTGGTGGCCTCAAGAGCTCGGCCCCCTTCCCACGCCAGTCAGTAAAGTCACAATCTGAGTTATGTTATGTTATGAGTGTTTTGATAAATGAAACACTCTCCTTCACTGATGAAGCCAGCGCAATCTCTTCTAAAGTCTTTTATACTTTGAAGATGATAAAAAATCTTCTTCCTTTCATTTCATCACATCTGCAAAAATCATTAGTGACCTCTCTGGCAATTTCCAGACTTGACTGTGGCAATGCACTTTATCTTAATGCTCATCATCATGTGATTAATATGCTACAAACACTACAAAGTAGTGTGGCTCGTCTTATTTTCAAGGCTCTCTGTATCACTTATAAGGCCCTACATGATCAAGGGCCTGCCTTTTCGAAGAACAGCTTGAACTGGTACACTTCGAATAGGCATCGCTGACCCTCCATAGCAAATTCTGTGCTTGTGCCAAACTATAAACAGCTTTTTGCTGCATGCCTGCACTATCTGGAACAAGCTCTCCCTCCGCATTATATAAACCACAAATCTCTTAGCTTTAAGAAAAGCCCATAAAACCTGGCTTTTCAATTCTGTATAGATATCTATTACTCGACAGGTTTTCCATGTATGCTCACAGTAGCCAGCGCCAAAACACCTATGGGTAAATACTTAACAAGTTCATTTAACATAACATAACATATCTGAGGGTAGTATGACGAAACCACAGCCTTATTACTTTTGCTCTAGTTACTTTTCATGAAATCACCAAGTGTACAATTAGTGAATTCAAGACTTGTAGTCGCAGCCTTCTGAAGACCAATAAAAAGACAACTTTTTCTGCAGTACATCCAGTGACCCCCCCCCACCCTCCTAATAACAGTCGATACGACAACTTGGGCCGTAAGGGGAGCCCGCAGAGACCTAAGCACCGGTGAGCAGCGGGAGTGCTGTAACCAGCCAGAAAGAACAGACCCATAATATATGATCGACTTCTCAAAGACTTGATTGTGACATTTTGACTCCTTACTAGATCAAAAGGGACTTCTACCACACAAGAACATGAAATCTGGGTCTATTTGGAAAATGACATCGGGGTCTATTTAGAAACTGGAAAACAACCTAGCCTGGTCAGACATCGGACCAAACAGCACCGACCTCCCTACCTCTGGTCGCACAAGGAGACGTGCTCTCCAGTAGCGAGAGGGAACTTATAAATGTATATGAAGGAATGTGAAAAGCAAATGACTGCCATGCAATATGAGTTAACAAAATCTCTCACCAAAGTGAATAATCCCCCTTCAAAAACTCGAAGATGAGAGATGCCCACCTGAAAAGATGCACCTTGGAATGAGCCCAGAAACAATATACACTCTTCTAAACGAATAGTCGTGTTAGAAAGGCCCCAAGAAATGATGCTGGACCAAAGAGATACTGGAAAAATGGCTGATGGAGGAACAACTTTCGAATTAGTGGAATAAACACGGAAAACCGAGAAACAGACTAGGATTCTCATATTCGGTGACTATTTCGCTCCTTTTTGGAGGAGCCCGAAGTCGTGCATGTGGTACTAGACAGAAGACACAGAGTGTACTCTGAATACCAAAGCAAAATAAAGATTACATTTGGTGTTCTAACCAGAATCCATCTCTTCAGATTGAAAGATATCTGTGCAAAAGCAAGGAAGAGAGAAACAAAATTGTCTATGAGGGAGATAAGGTTACACGCTTCCAAGATGTCTCTACCAAAACTCTCAGTTTCCTCAAGGAAAACAAAATCATCATTGAGTAATTCAACAATCTAAAGACCCCATATCACTGGGGCTTCCCATTCTGACACCTTTATTCTGACACCTGTATTTTCTAAATGAGTAAATACAAAGAGTGTATGACAAAGAGGAAGTACTGGCATCTGGAGAGAAATCTGTGGAAGGCAGACAATCCTTTATCAAGCTGTGGCAGAGACAATGCACCATAACTTCAAACTTGAATTGAGAAGGCTGAGAAATAGGAGAGAAAAAAAGCAACAAGAAATCAGATGAGCACTAAATAAACAGTGTTTATATTGGTGATTGACATGCGTCACCAGATGGATGAAACCAACTACCTCAATCTCAACACAGACAGAACTGAAGTAGTAATCTTAGGCAAAGACACTTGCTCTGGAACTCATCTGGTGGTCTGCTAAACTAGGACCAACAGTCCTCCAGGCAGCCCATACTAAGAACCTTTGAATAGTAATCGAGAACCAACTCACCATGACCAGTCTAGTGAACGCAGTATCTTTCTCCTGCTTCCACACACTCAAGCTGAAGAAGATCTTCAAATGGCTCTCCACCAACAGTCGCAGAGCTGTCACCCAAGCCCTCATCACTTGCAAGCTGGACAAGTTCAACGCACTCCATGCTGGATTCAATGCTCCACTGAGCCGAAGACTCCCGAACATACATTAGTCCATTGCCGGGCGAGCCCTAAACTTGACACCTCGCACTCACATCACCCCGAGTCTCAAAAGGCTCCACTGCTTCCCAATCCACAAATGAGACCTTTTCCTACTTTTCACTGACACATACAAAGAGTTACACAACTTGGCCCAATGTACCTCAGCAACCACATAAGTTCCCTCAAACCTACCGGACACCTCCGCTCAGCCGGACTCCTACTTGCACACAGAGGCAGAACCAAGTCCGGTAATACCTTCTACATCGCTCCTAAAGCCTGTAACAGCTGCCCCTGCAAATCACAGCTGCCTCCTCAATTCTTGATTTCCGCAAGGGACTGAAAGCCTGGCTCTTCAGCCAGACCTAGCCCTGGCTCACCCATGCAGCTCTGGCTTTCCATCTGGGGTACTCTTCAAGGTGAGTCGGGCGCTGTACGAACACATAAAACATATATCCTTTTCAAACTATGCAAGAACAATATCATGTATTCTTCTTACAGAGCTAAAAGTTCAGTTTGTGAATTACATATTCCACTGCCTTACCCATGCTTGGTTCTGGGACTAGAGTTAACCAGAAGTCACTGCCCTGTGAAAGTAATATCCCCAAGTAGATACGTTTAAAGCACATTCCTGTTTCACTCTGGTAGGCCACGATGGGTGGATGGCATAACTAAAATGGTCTTTGCACAGCAGGGAGAGATATCCGGAAGCTGTCCCTGTTCGTGTACCCTCAAACCTTCTGGTTATTGACATTGTCTGATTCCTCATGCAGCAATAAATAAGATAAGTTAACCCTGTTCCTTATAGCCACTAGTTTAATATGACCCTCTTGATGGTACATCCCCTTAAAAGAGGTATTAATGGCAGTGAAGACAAGATCTAACAACATGTGGCAGACAGCCATGCACTGAACATTGTAACTTCCAATGTCCCAGAATGCAGGCACCAACAGATTCTCTCTGAGACACCCACACCATAAAATGACAAGACACTGATAAATATATTGACCTTCAATGTACAGGGCTGACTTCCCCAATGAACAGAAGTAACTTTAAAAAATGGCTAAACTCAAACCCCGTCCGTATTCAGGGCCACGAGTAGGTAAACCGCAGCTATGAGCTGACACCTCACTAAGGAGGTTGGCTGGTTCCACCCCTCATCCGAGATCAAAGCAGCAAGACAGACTACGTTAACCTCAGCTATTGAGTTTATTAAATTCATAGTTTGAATAAACAGATGAAAACATTAATGATCAAAATGATTAGTGCACTGTTGCTTGGTTTCGGTTTTCATGCCATCTACTTTACTTTAATCTCTGTGGAATCAACACTTGTCTTGCAGTTACACCGCTATCTGCAGTAGCTGGGGGATTTTGAAAAAAAGCCATATACAGAGGAGTGTAAAGAGTTAATTGTAAAGAATTAATTGATTAAGGTATGTGGAAACAGAGTTCCTAAAAATCAGCAAAGGCATCTAACAAATATCTTTCCTGTTTTAGATGATGGGCTACCAGTGTGCATAGGTCCGCAGGTGAACTGTGCAATGTAAGTATACACCTGAAATGCCTGCCCCCCTAATTACCCGTTGTATTTACTGTATAGCTTATATGCATTATGCATGTTTTAGGATGTACTTTGTTGTGGCACCTTAAAGCATTGTATGTTAAATGAGTGCTCACTGTACCTTCACCTTAGGTTGGTCTGCAAGTCAAGATCATGTGCATCAAGCAGAGTTTTGTATATTATAGAAATAAATTACACATATTAAAAATCTAGAATACAACAGTGCCAAAACAGGACCCTAACACCTACGCATCTGGAATATGTGCCAACCAAAGCACAGATAAACAGCAGCGCTGATCCTCGTCGCCCTCTCAGAAGCCTTTGACACCATTTCTCATCACACTGTGATCAGAAGACTGCATCACACAGGAAATGCCCTCAAGCTCATTGCAAGAACGCAGAAGTTCCGCCTACTTCTATCACAAACCCAAGCACATGATCTACTTTGTCCTTTCAGTGATCCTCCCTCAGCTCCACCGTCTTTGACACCTACATGACCCCCTTGGCCAACATCATCAGATCATGTAGAGTAAACATCATATTCTACGCAGACGAGCGTCACCAACTGGATGAAGCTCAACACAGACAAAATGGATGTGCTGATCTTTAGCAACAACCCCACCCTTTGGAATGACTCCTGATGACCCTATGACGTAGGACCATCACCCAAACAGACTGACCACGGCGGAAACCTCGGCATAATCCTGGAAAGCAAACTGACCATGAAATCCCAGATCAACGTTCTAGCTGCTTTCGCACACTTTGCATGTTACGCAATGTCTTCAAATGGCTCTTCCTGAACCACAGGCACACCATCACTCAGGCCCTAATCACTAGCCCATTAGAATACAGCAACGCACTCTATGCTGGTATCATCACATACATTCTGCAGAGACTCCAGGCCATACAAAACTCTACTGTCAGACTCACCCACGACCTCTCCAGGTGGACCCACATCACCCCCACTCCAGAAAACTCCAACTCCACTGGCTCACCATACAGAAGAGAAGCCAATTCAAACTAATGATCCATGCCAACGAAGCCCTGCACAATCAGGTGCCATCCTATATTATTATGTATGCAGACAGGACCTGTTGCATATGGACAAGGTGCACTATTCACATGCCCACATGGTGCTCACGATATTTCAGTGTGCTTCACTTAAGTATGAATTCTAATAGTCAATTTAAACCAATGCAGTGCTTAGTAGTACATAAAACGATAAACCAAATCATAAGCACAACTGTCACAGTGAAACAAATGAAGCAAGTAGACAAGAATTCATATACTAAGCTGCGATCACAAAAACATCACATTTATTTCATTTTGTTGGCCTTCGTGGTTCCCGTGCAGAGTTTATAAGTTCCAATGCATTTCGGGGAACCTTTCGTCAGGGGAACACTGTAAATAATATGATAATTTCACAATCAGAATCAAAGCAAACTTATACCAAACATCACAGTTCATGAACGATCAAAAGGGTATTCAGGACAGGAACCCAAGTCCCGGAAGATCGCAGACATGCACGACAGCTTCAACACCCAGACCCTCTCTACAGCCACCAGCACTGCAGACCCACCACCCCCAGCCTCACCAAACACCTACTCTCCTGGACCCACGTCAACGACGACGACACCATCAAGACCATGAACACCATCCACTCCGGCTCACCAACCGACCTTTGCCCTTACCATAGTGATGTGGGTGTGGCAGGTATGTCGAGGATGAGGCGTTCTGTATGCTAAAGCACCCACAAAAGATCCTATATAGACCATATAAAGCTGCCATGTTTACATTTCCCAAAATGCTGTACAGGAGGGTTGGGGTAGGGGTGCAATGATGAAGTGGCACCCTAGCGTTAGCCAAAATTTTCCATCCCCACTTACAATCCCCTGCACTAGGGAAAGGCTGCTGAGAATTCACGGGACCTGGCATCGACATGAGACAGGTTTGCACTGTTTCTAGATAAATAACAGGAATTCTGTCTTGGTTGGGTTGATCTTTAGGTAGGAGCTGGGTAACCGGGTCCGGATGATGTGCAGACAGAGTTTAAGTCATTGGAGACTTTTAAGAAGAACCTTTCAAGGGTGGTTTGATTCCCACTGCACTAGAGCAAACCAGGTCCTTTGAAGGGCTTTACAAGAACTACCTAGATATGGGGAAAAAATAAAGGAATTAAGGAAAGATCACAGGATCTCTCTAGACAGAAGAAAGAAGGAACTACAGGAGCAAGCTTGGGCAGATTTAGAACAGGCAGCTGAAACTAAAAATAATATTCTCTTCTGTAAAACTGTAAATCCCCCTTTTTTAAAGACAGCACCACCCGTACTATGGATTCGTTGGTTTTGCCAGATGCATGGATATATTTGTAAAACACCACAGAGGGAGACAGGTAAATCCCATACCTCCCTATGGGTGCCGATATTGACACAAATTTGTAATACAGCGGCTCACGGCCATTTTCTGAAATCCTGGAGCTAAAGCATGTTTGTCCCTGGTACAGGAAAAGAATATTTACGGACTCACAATATGGTTTCAGGAAAGAAATAGGCACTGTGGACCAGGAAATCAACGTATACCTCATCATCAGCGAGTATATTATGGCCAGAGGCAGCCACATCTACTTATGTTTTCCTGATTTGTTTTGTGCCTTTGACTTGGTGAACAATACCAAGTTATGACAGGTGCTTTTAGATATTTGTGCTCCAACCAACAGTGTAAGTCATCTCTCCCAGTTGTATACTTCCCTAACCTTGTGTGTGCACTATCGGAAAAACGGGGAAAGTACCATCAATTTTCGGTGTCCGGAGGATTAGGCAGGGGTGCGTACCCGCACCATTTTTATTTCCACTCTACATAAATTTTTGGGGCATATAATCCTATAAAATATAAATGCTGATGCTCCTAAGGTAGGCTCCTGTATTACTCTGATCTTACTTTACACAGACAATGCAGTGCTTGTATCCAGGATGGCAACTGGCCTCCAGCGACTAATAACAAATGTTATTATTTTCATAGAGTAGAAAATTGAATTCAGCTTAGACATATGCCATGGTATGCTAGAAAAGTAAAAAAAAAAAAAAGAGGGGGGATTTAGTCCCTAAGCGAAGGATCAAAAGCTTGATGAGGTGAAAACTTTTAGTTACCTGGGTATTGTTTTTTCTCAGAAAGGTGATTGGTCACCCCACTTGAAATTGGCCAAGTTAATATTATAAGGGCCGTTCGCGCTGTATCTAGCTTTGCTAAAAATGTAGGTAATAAACCCCTGAGAGAGATCACTAAACTATGTAGATCTAAATGCCTACGAGTGGCCCTTTGTGGTTCATAATAGTGTAGGAAAGGAGTAAATATTTACAGTTGCAGGAAAACAACTACTTACGTAGGTTTTTGGCAGTGCTCAAATCACCTCCGGCATTTATCGCTCATAATGAACTGGGTTTAGAGTTTTTGGAGGATACCGTTGACCTAAACTCACTAACAAAATGATATGTGGCCAAAACAGGGCATTAAATTCACGAGGGAAATTATCAAGGATTGTTTGGGTTTGGACCAATGCACTGACATACCTCGGCTCCAGGATATAAAACCTTTGTTATCGGAGCTGGAAATAACCATTAACCCTCTAGAAACCCACAGTATTTTGCAATTTAGCAAAAGACTAAATAAATCGGTCATGATGGGGAAAAGGGCGGCCCTTAGGGAATTTCAAGAGAAAAAGAAACTGCAGTTAATAGAAACTACATAGGTACAATCCAAGAAGGGATTCAGGGTTACTTGATGGAGGTGAAGAACACTTGTAACAGATTCCTGCTAAGAAGACTTCACCTTGAGATGATCCATCATTTAGTGGTTTTCCTCAAAACACCCGTATGGCTCCTGAATCTGCGGAGGGGCCAATGTAATGGACAAGCAAGACAGACAACCACACAATTTTTTTTATTGTCTTGTAGATCTTATAGCGATATCAAATCATTGACATTGCTGCACCGCTTCCTATCCCATGATTGATTTAATTTGCCACGAGGCTGTTATCTTTTTAAAAACCTTGACAAATCTACACATATGTTGTGTTATTCTTGATTATATCAAGATGGCCCTTCGCAGACGACATTCGGTAATTTACTCGGATGATTTTGCTTTTCGAAGTAACCCATGATGATATTTAAGAATCCTTATTCCTGTCTTTTATGTCTGTTAGACATTGAGATTTTTGGAGATATTTGTAAAATACCACAGAGGGAGACGGGCATGGCCTTTAAAAAATTGATTTTCAATACTGTGACTTGGTTTATTCTGAATGGTCATTGTGTCAACCTATTTAACTATTTAACACTTGTATGTGTAATCAATGATGGTTTTTTATAAATAATATTTATTTTTTGTCTTTTTATTTTATTGAATGACTTTATATGCAATTGTGATTTTTATTGTAGTTTCTTTGTGGATGTGTTTATAAATTCGAATAAAGATTGAATTGAGATTGAGACTTTCAAGTAGAGTTGTGTATCATTGGCCTATGGGTGAATCTTGACGCTGTCATCTGTGAGTAAAACACCAAGCTGCTTCATTGAGAGAATGAAGATGGCAGGAGACAGTATGTGCCCATGTGAACAAACCAGCAGCAGCTGGCACAGGTAAGCGCGGTGAGTCGGGCAGGGCACGGCAGGAGGAGAAGTCAACGGACGACCGAATAGGTATTATTTATTTATTTAATCATACCTATTACATCGTAGGTGAACTCCCCCCCCCCCCCCAGCCCCGCCTCGCCGCATTTACCTGTGCCAGCCGCCGCTTGAACAAGCTATTGGCAATAGGAATTGTAAGAGGAGAACCAGAGAAATCCCATTCGAGACTCCAGGGTGCCTGAGGGTGGGACGGTCGATTGTGTTGAAGGCAACTGAGAGGTCTAACAATATGAAGAGTCAAGGGGACATCCTAACGTGTTCAGGAGGGCATCGTTTGCGATGCCTAAGTTAACGGTCTTAGTGCTCCAGCGCGATCTGAAGCAAGACGTGTAGTCATGCAGGAGATAGCTATCATTGATGTGATCTTGGAGTTGAATGTTGGCTTCTTTTTTAAGTGGTCTCGCCAACGCATGGAAGGTGAGCAATGGGCTGACAGTTGGCATGGTCTTGAGGGTCTTGGTTAGGTTTCCATCGGAATAAAGGGAGCCTAGCCTGTCTTAAAAGCTTCTAGGGAGATGCCTTTTTCTGTTCTCTTGTAAACTTGTTATTTATTCCGATACATTTCTTAGACTTTTTTCGTAGCAACTCGCTTCCTTTCTCAGTTTAAAACATCTTCTCATAACCCATCTATTATTGTGAAAGCTCCATTTTAAAATATTGATAAATTGATGTTCTGGAAGCTCTGATATCCTGAGGTTTCACACAGACCAACAGATAAGCCCTACAATTTCTTGACAGGAGGGAAACCTGGCTCTCTGCATCAGGAGATGGTGAAACTGCACAGCCTGTTAGGGGGGAGATATCGGTGCTCCGCAAACATTGCAAAACTTCTTTTATGAGCCAGTAAAAGTATGCGTAATCTCCCTCTACGTGAGTTTGTTTCCATTTTTTTTTATTGCTCCACAAAATAAATGAAGCAGCTTTTGGAGCCACCTTGCCAAGGTAGGTGAGGGCTGGCGGCTACCCTTGCTGGGATACACAACCTGTGCGTGCAGACACAGACTGGCAGCTTTCAGTTGTTTTAAGAGGTAATATTATTACCAAACTCATGGTTAATTTACATATTTGGAAGGATGAAAGGCTTGTTTTCCTGACTCCTCAGGGTCAAGCCATGCTGCACACAGATGCATGAACCCAGTGAGCTGTGATGTCTAAAAGAACAGAGTGGGGGCTGCTGTTTGAAGGGCATGGTTACATGGCTAAATAACAGACCCAGCGCTCGAGCTAGTACAGCAGAAGCATCTCTTGTAATCATGTCCTCTGTTTCTCCACTAACATGATTCAAAGTCTGTAACATGTGTGCCACTCATGCCAACATGTGGGTACACCTAAGACAGACATGCGTTCTCGAGTAGGAAGTTTGAAGAGGAAGACATCTGAAATATTGCAGTTTTTGCTGTAGAAAGTAGCACTCTCCAACCATAAACCGAGGGAATAGCCTTTGATGATCTGCCCTCGAGCACTTTATTGTGTTTGCACCCACACTGCTGTGAAAACTTGATGCAAGGAAACAAGCATCATAATTTGTTATTGTAAGCTTTTTATATGTCTGGTAGTTTAATCCGCAAACATGATTATTAAATTGGGTTTTAGGAGTGAATTCAAACCTGACATTCAGCTATAATTATGTAAATGCATCAGTTTGATGGTTGATAATAGAAAAAGTATTGGCAGAGTCATTAGGTATCGGTTTAATGTGATCAAGCATGCAAACAGGCATGCATGACTGCTGTTTACATGTGCTAGTATGTTAAAGCCAGGCCTACTGACTTTGCCAATGCTTGTTTTCTTTCTCCATTGGAGTGCACAAGTGTCCTTGGGCTCTCTACTACTTGTTGCTCAGGCACCCCCATGCACTATTTAGTCTCCCACTTCCTGTTGATCTCTGTCCTGCTCCTTCTTTTCAATTATTGATTTTGTTTTTTACAGGGACCGGCAACTGAAAAGTGCTACTTGGCCACTAGTGTCCTTATTTTGTTCTATCTCAAGTTTTCTTATATTCTTTTTCTACTTTTAATTTATTAATTTAGCATTCTAAATTGCTGGCTGCAATATTAGTAAGGTAAATGTAAAATGCCACGTCACAACTCATACATACACATCAGTGACCTCCGTGTAGTGTTTTTTCTTTAATAGAAAACCCATTCCAAGATGGCCGACCACGTAGCTGTATTTGTGATGATGCATCATGGTGCATGAGTTTGTATGTGTTGTGAACAACTGGTGGTCATTTTGCATGTTAATGCTAATAAAATTTAGCATTCACAGAGCCAAAGGCTTGGCCTTTTATAGCCGAGACCTGTTTGTTTTTTCAATGCTTGCTATAGTCTGTGGTTATCCTTAAAATTTAACTTGTTGGTCATACCTGTTCTGAAAAAATCCTGTGAATGCGAGAAGTCATCTTGTGCAGAGCTCTCTGGATTCACCAAACTAAAGGTGACGTGTGTTTTTGAAAGTAGAAACCACCACGTTAGGGCCACGATACTTGTTATTCACAATTGCCCATTTACCATGGTATGATGAAGGTGCCAACTTAACAGGTGCATTTCTAATTCTGTTTCCTCTTTTTAGAAAAGTTGACGATGCCCCACAGCCTCGGCCATGAGAAGACTCGCTTTGGGCTAGTAGCCATGTGTCGGCAGTAGAGGACTCTACATGCATGTTTGCCTAATCACATGGAACGCACTCCCAGGAGCATGACCCCAAATGAAGCCTGTTAGCCATGTTTAATTCAACTCCCTATCACAAGTGCGTGTGCACTTCCAGCCCTCGTTTCATAGTCTCAGTATCACAACACAGCAATCTCTGCCAGTGACAAACAATCACAAAGAGGGACTCTCAACTCAAATGCAGCTCTCCAGACCTGTGTGCAGACATCATCACCTATGAAAGTCTCCTTTAACCGACATTCAAGGACTTCATTTATTTCTATAACATTACTATAAATAATACATTTGACCCGGATTCTACCATACTTTGCGCAAAAGGAGCTGGCAAATCACCAAAAACAGGCGCTAAGGAATCTTTGATTACAAGTTTCCCTCCAAGGCAACTTCATGTAGCGCTGATGCGTCAGGGTCACTCCCCAAGCACCATTTGTTTTCACTTTCCTTTTTACATTTATTTGCGGTTTCAAATAGTTAATACGTTTCCTAGTACATAATGTTTACTAGGTGTGTTCCAGGGTCAGAGAGTCATCAATACTGCCTGATTGTTTGATGGGGCTGCAGTGGCCCTAGTTGGTGATGGTTTTCACTTCCAACGTTGATAAAAAAAGACCATTTTCAGTTTCATTTTGAATGTTTCATGAGAGGGGAAGGTTCTGACAGCAGAAGGAGTTTCAAGTTTATTTTATTTGCATAGTTACCATAAACCATTGCAGTATAATGAAAACAGCCAATAAAACATTAAAACACAATGAAATGCATTAAAACTAGAGGGTGCATCCAGAGATTTCTTTGCTCTGTGACTTAGATTTCTTCAAGGGGGAGATCTCTAGGAGGAGAACCTCACAGCTTCTCAATTGGCTTAGACCTCCTTGAATCCACTACTTCCAGGTGAGGTGATTTGGTGGTGCCTTTATGAAGTGCCTTGTGGGTCATGCCGGGGGTTTGAATATAGTGCAAAGAAGGTGACCTCAGGGCGATCGGGGTGGATGAAACATGGTCTAATTGTTAGATTTTGTGACCAGTCCATTGGCTGTGTGTAAGGCGGCCTTGACTAGGGCTCGGTGTGACTTGTAGAGCCTTGTCTTTATAGATGCAGGGCTGGTACAGCATTCATGACCAATCAGATCAAAGCACTCACCAGTCTTGTTTGAGACTTCTCTGCCCCAAAGGGCATCCTTTTTCTCCCGAACAGCACATGCAACCCTCTACATGCAGCTTGGAGGGTCTAACGCCTGAAGCAGCTTTTTCCTCCCAGACATAGTCAGGGACCAAGGCCTGAACCACAGTGATGTTCAAGGGTGTTACCCAAGGCCCACCTATTTACTCATCTTGGATATCACAATATAAACATAGTAACCAGAAAACCACAGTCACGGAATGTGAAACCAGCTCTGAGCATTCCATTCCACACTTTTACATCCTCTGATCTCACGCTGCATAACACAGCTAGTTCTACGGTGCCGCCAGGTGGAGGCCGCCTTTCAGCGTCAAACAGGAACAAGCTGTAAAGGGAGACATGGCCAGAGGTCACCTAATAAATACCCTTGCATCAGCCCTGGTGCCAACAGAAACCCAGCATGGGCAATGAATATCATTTAAAGTCATTCCTGTCTGCACACGTCACCACTGCCCACCGTGGTGTCATGCCAGGCACAAGGCCGTAGTTCTACTGCAACTACACTAACTGGCAACTGTACACGACATAACAAGCTCTCGGAAGTGGCAAACCCTACCTTATGTGGTGGTATCTACGAATAATGGTACTAAGAGTTGTGTAAATCTTACATTTGTTCCTGGGATGTGTAAACTGTATAGATAAATGTGTTTGCAAAATTCACACAATGTCGGAAATTATATGTCGCTTGCTTGTTCGTGTTCTAGCAAATAAATCAAGTTTGTTGTCTGCATTTAAAAAAAGAAAAACTTTCACGATTTATTTGTCCAAATCCTTCTTTATGTCTTCACGTTTTGTTATTCGGATCCTATCTTCGGTGATGTGGTGACAGCTGCATTCTTCAAACAAAATGACGTCATCTAAGGATACATGAAAGGCACAGAACAGATAATATCAAACCGAGCGTTTGGGGGTCAGGCTTGCTTCGGGCACCGTTTCAGCTAGGCAGGAGGAAAGAGAGCTCTGGGCGACGACAGACACACTGTGGAACCAATGTGCGCGAGCAGGCTTTGCGTCTGTGCCACGCAGCATCTTTCAACCTTAAACGAGCTTATGAATGAAGGCATTGTTGCTAAGGTGTTACCTTCAGAGCAGTCTCCTTCCGCAAACAGCTGAAAACGCTCCTGCCCTCACCAAAATGGAAGATCTTCACTTAGTGTGATTCAAGTGTTTACAGCGTTATTCATTTACTATTCATTTACTATTAAAATATAGTATTTATTTAGTATGCATGAAGACTATGTAGTATGCCCACAAGCCGAAATATGCAAATGAGGGAATACTAGTTCTACTCAACTACCCTTCAAATACATGATGAACACTTCAATTGACTGCTAAAAGAAGACTAGGTAGTATTCTAGAAGAATAGTATTTGAAGTTTAGTAGTATTCTGTTAGGGTTTATTTGCAGCTCTTGTGCTATTTCAAGAGCAAAATTAAGGCTAGTCTCATTGATTGTGACCACTGTTTCAAGACTAGTGGTATTCTTTGTGAGCAATATCTGAAGACTAACGGCAATGATTGTGAAGACTCAAGTAAGACTAGCAGAATTCAAACTGAATGTTAATTGAACACTAGTTGCATTAATTCTGATTAATTTATAGCAATTTTATTCATTTGGTTGCTTGCACAAGGCTTCTTTTAATGATGTCTTTTGGACTAAATTGTATGTGTTACATATCTTGGGAGTCAATGATTCTAATACGCCTCTTACAAACTCATTAGTCATACATTTAGTAAGCATTTTTTTAATTGTGGTATGTGACACCCTCGCACTGTTGCGCATGGGTGTCTGTTGGCACTAGGCAGCTATTTGAAATGCCAGCGCAAGGGAAAACAATGGGGTGCGCAGTGTTCTTGTAAGTACGGCACACCCCTGCATTTTTTAAATGACGTGCCGCTGCAAAATTTGCTGCAGCGCTGCATGCGACCATTTCCTTGTACATATGCCCTTTCGCTTTCAGGCAGAGCCTGCAAGGCCCCTTTGGAGAATGGAAGGGGTTCCCCTCAGTGACACCTTCATCTGCAGAGAACTGTTCATCAGAGACAGGTGTGTAATGCAGGCCCTTACAATCCCTACATTGCCGGGGCGCCGTCAATTGTCAGGGAGTCCAAAACCTGTGGTGGGAGCCCTTTAAGCCGGGTGGGGGGGGGGTGTTGCAGGTGGGAGGGGGTGGTCACGGGGGGATGGGGGTCATGAGCAGGAGGGGGGTCGCAGGCAGGAAGGGGGGGTCGCACGCGGGGGAGTTAATTTAATTATTAATAAAGGCAGCCTCCCTCCCCTAAGCCAAATCACAACGTGTGATTGGTCGGACGCCGCCCAGGAATGAGCTTACAGGGAGGCCATGTTCTCCATGTAGGCTGCCTTGCAGCCTGCATGGAGAACTATAGATTGCGCATGACTGGTTTGGGCGGCCCCAAAGGGCCTAACAAACAGTCATGGCCTTCGAAGTGAGCAAACCACTCCTCCGCTCCCCTAGAGCAGACCCGCCCACCCCCCAACCAAACCCTTCTGCTTTCTCGCAGTGCAAGAAGCAGAAATATAAAATGGTAGTTATTACCATTTTATGTTTCTGCTTCTTGCACTGCGAGAAAACAGTGGGGCGACGCTCCTCCGCCCTAGTGGAGGAACCACCTATGTGATCTTGCCATCCTCTCCCTGTGCTTCCACTCACTCTCACTTCACTATTTAATTTCTATCTCATCCTTCTCTTGCTACCTCACCCTTCTCTCTCTTCCTCGCCTTTTCTCTGTCCCTCCCCCACCTCTCAATCTTGCTCACCATCCTGTCTTTCTGACTCGCTATCCTTCTCTCCCTCACAGACCTTTTTCTCACTATCCTCCCTCATACCTCAGTCTCCTCCGTATCACTCTCCCATCCCTCTGTCCACCTCTCCCTTCTCTCTTTACCAGTTTAGGACCCATGGAGTAACAGCAGCACTATAATCGGGGTCAACGGAATTATGCAACACAGAAGGACCAAATTATGCAGTATGGTTGACAAAATTATGCAGGCTAATATATGTTAGTACTACTTTATTATTTAGACACATTTTACACATGTTAACACTGTCTAGAATGATTAGTAATAGGTTAAAATGCAAGTATCTGGATTAGCAGCTGCAAGGTGATGAATAAACCTTTGCGAAGGGCTTTCCACTGTGCAGGAACATGTCAGTGCTATTTTAGTCCATTTAAAATAGCTTTTTTGTGAAAATCTGCAAATTATGCTGCAGATGATGGATTATATGAGACATCCATAACTAAGGGTAAATTGTTGAAGCTGCTGAACCGCATAATTCCAGTGTTCCTGATTATATGCAGTTCTGACTATTCATGTGACAAAATGAGAGAATAACTTGAGAGTGAATAAATGCACAGTCACTGGCGCCCCGAGGTGGGGTGTCTGGTCTTTAAGGTGCTTCTAATTATATTAGTGAGCTCTGCCTCCTGCAAGCACCTCGGGAGATGGAGACTAGAGAGGATAGTTGCATCACATGGTACCGGTGCCGTCATGGAATTGTTGCCATTGCTTTCCTGTGCATAATAGGCACTCGTACAACTCCTTCCCATTCTTTCTGAGCGTTATTTTAGTGAAACTTGACAAGATTTTTTACTTAAGAGTCAAAACGTTGCTATTAACAGTGTTTTCATTTTTTTTGTGCTTACTTTTGTGCCATAAACGGGGCCACATGAATTATGCAATTCTGCAGCTGCAGGGCTTTCCGCATATTAGTAGATGTGCTACATTTGTCACATTACCCATCACCTGCTGCATAAGTTGCAGATTTTAACAATAGCTACTAGCTCAAACGGATCATAAGGTTACTAAGAATGCAATGGCACACTGCTGCGCAGTGGAAGGCCCTTCGCAAAAGCGGACTGGCCATCTTTCAGTTGCCTTTGTAGTGATTTGGTGCTAAACTGGTTCTAACAAGGTCCTTTACCAAAAGACAGTGTAAAATTATAACAATCAAAGAAAAAAATTAATACTTTCACTTTTCCACCGGCCTTAAAATTCCAGTGGCCACTGTCATAAATTAGGAATAGCATCACAACAGAAATAAATCAAATAAACCACTACTAAGATATATATCCTGATTGCATGAACATTTTTACTTACCTTTCTTGCAGTTGCAAAAGCCTTTAGTCAATTTTTTGCCATAAAACAGTTTTCCCTGTTAACTACTGAGAAACTGGAGCTTGCGCTCTTGCTGTAGTGGGGGTGTCACGGGTACACATGCACAATAATAGCACTCCTCCCTCGTGACCTCACCCCTGTCCACAGGCACTTATAGTTGCCCATGGCATTGGTGTTTTACACGAAATATAAACTATTAGCTTTGATAGCGAGGCCGCAGCCTTGTGTTATTTTTTCATTAAGAGAACAAAAGATTGTTTTCTACTTGTGAATGAGCCTCTGGTGGATGGGCTAATTTGGGAGGGTGGGAGGGCCCGGCCCACCCTCTAGAACCGGGCCTGATAAGCACCCTGATACGGGAGCAGGTCTCTTTCCTGTTTCTTTTTACGGTGGAAATTAAGCGAACAAAGTTGATGTAACGCCCCGCCGTTTCCTTATTAAATAGTGATTGGCGGAGCCCGCGTCTGTTTGAGAACGTGATGTGTGCCTTCTATTATGTGATAGGGGTACGTAAACCAATGGGAAGCGGCGAGTGCATGCCTGTAGGCGGAGGTGTAGAATAGTGCTTTTATGGCAGTTGTGTTACAGCCGAAGAACTGTAAAAGAGCGTGCCTTCCATTTTCCAAAGCTGTGCAGATTTTCTCTATAAGTACTGGGGCCTATAGTAGCACTGTACGTGCCAAAGAACCAGTGAAAAGGACTTAGAGTGAAGTTACTAGTCTGTACCGTAGCTCAGTCGGTAATGAGCACCACCCCAAACCGCCCCCCCCCCCGCGTGAACGTCCCCTACCTTCGACTGGTGCCAGTGGATCAGAGGGAGTTAGTCTTAAAGGGGCATTTCTGGTGATGGTCACAGCATGTTTCATACTCTCCCTCCACCAACTTTACCGCTCTTCATTTTCAATCCAAAACACTGCGCAGGCACAGCAGAGCAAAGGAAACTTTGCAGCCCAAGTTGGACAAAATGGGGCCCAAAAAGAGCCCAACTCAACTCTGCTCGACCGAACAAGCCCAACGCACATCAACAGAAGACCAAAAGAAGAAAGTTGAAAGCCTGAAAGAACTGGAGTTCCACATAATGATAAAAATAGGTTACAAAAGTGAACGAGCACATCGAGGAGTAACATTTATTATCCGTTGTAAAGCAAACAGTTTTATATGTAGTTCAATTAATAACGTATTGCAGCATGAAAATAAAAATATGAATGTAAATATTTAAATTAAATTGTCTGAAAAACGCAGAAACAACTTTTAAAGCTCAAACCATTTACAGTAGTAATGTCAAAAAGTGACAACGTTTCACAAGTTAGTTTGCATTTTTTTAGCTCCTAATTAAAATTGATGTGCATTTTGGGGGTTGTAGTTCTAATTCACTTAACCAATTATTAAGCTAACCCAGTCTTATCCATGTCACTGTCATAGCTGCCAATGTTTTAGATTGCTGTGTGACATTTTCATAATTTTAGTGTAATTATGAGTGACATTCAACGATTATAAGTGACACTTTCACACGAGCAAAATCAAGCAATGAAGACAAGATGGTACATCTTTTTCAGAATAGCACTACGTTTAAGGCTCTAATAATTAAAATTGATTAAATAATAATGATGTACACACACATGCATGTTCGTTTGTTAGTATTGTGATAGAATATTATTAACCTAGCCATACTATTCAGTTAAGCTTTCAAAGATTTGGACAAAAATGCTTTGCACATACATCTTGTAATATGTTAGTAGTAAGCATATAATAGCTCATATTCATACAAATCTCTGCATACACAATCATTCAATTCAGCATGCAACACTGGAATAGAAGAATGTGATCAGTAGTCTGGTAATATTCATTACAGCCCTATAGTATTCATAATTCATATTCACTGATTTGTCTGCATTGTAAATGAAGACTATTTGATTAGCAAATAAGAATTTGAGAAGTATTCTGTTAGTGTTCAAGAAGTATCACTCACATTCCTGTAGTCTTCATACACTAGGCTTCACAAAAAGAATACTACTGAATACTAAAATTGACGTAAAATAGTCTTCGAATGCTATAAAAAGACAGGTTAACCACTAAATATAGTATTCAACTTCGGTAAGGGTGTTCACTACATAACTGTGGAGCTGAATCTGCCTCCTCCTAACCCAAACTTCAGTTGGTATGCTCAGCGCTTGGACGCCTCAGGGCAGCTACGTGCGCTTTAGAAATCGGAGTTCATTCATTCACATAATGCCTTAAATGTCCCTGCACGAAACTAACTTAAGATCCGCGTCCATCATTTCCAAGGATAACAGGGCTTCAATCTCCATATATCGTAAACAAGCACTGGCAAAGCCCATAGGTCTTTTAATAACTGGAACAGCTTCTTCATTGACTGTCAGGTTGTGTGAGTGATTGCGTGGGTGGGTGATAGAATGGACCCGTGAATGGCACAATGGGTAGATGAATGGATGTGCGAGGGAGTGAGAACCTACGTGCAGCTCTGTAGGGCAGCTAGCGAGGGAACCCCAGTGTGCCCCATATTGTTGTGTGCTCAGACCAGGCACGCTAATGCTTGGGAAAACACAACGTGTATTTGTAAAGCACATGTTCACCCAGAAGGGTATCTTGGCACTGAATAACACACGTGTGTTGTTACCCAACTCAGTGGTACTAGTTTAACGACCTCAAAGAATAAAAGGCTGAGTGGACCCACCTGCATTTGAACCTGTGACCATGAGGTCGAACACAGCCCCTACAGTAGACGCATTAGTCCTCTAAGCCATGATACTCCGCTAAAGCCGCCAGCGCGGGCTGATAACCACTGTACCTTTGACCGCCCAGGCCCTAGGCTTTGCTGGGATTGTAGTCCACCTCTCACAGGCAAAGACAGTGCAACGCTTCAAGTGTTCAAACTCTTTTTGTCGATTTAATTGACAATCTGGGGCTTAACGCTATGATTTGCACTGAAAGAGCACAGACTGACATTAAAGACAATGCTGGTAACTGTGACCGGGCTTGGTTGCCCGGTATGAAAACATTCACAAATGTACTTGAAGCCGCTTACCCCCTCCCTTCTGTAACACGTGCGGAGCTGATTAGTTTAAATGCAGGCTAAGACTGACTCCTTTCCACTCCTAATGTATGCCAAACCTAAGAAACATCGCTTGAAGTTGAAAGGCAATGATGGGGCATATTATCGAGGAAGAGCGATAAACATCGCTAAGCGCACTTAGCGCGTTTCTGTTTATTGCCGTCTATCGCAGAATTACATCGCCGTGTTAGCGGCGTATTATCAACGCCTTACAAACAGGCGATATAATTCCAGCGATAGACGGCGAGAAACAGAAACATCGCCTGAAATCCAGCGATGGTAATGGAGATGCTTGCTGATAGGGGAGTGTGGTCGTGACATTGCGATCCACCTCCCATCATCAGCATAGCTAAGTAAAAGCAAAACCAGACGTTAACTTCGTGCAATAACCGCGGTTAGCGCGTTTTTTTACATCGCTTGGGCTGCATTGTTAATAGTGGGAAGTTCTGTTTGCCACGTAAATGAAGCAGACCTTGTGGGGAACGCCCATTTTGCATGTCATTAGCGATAATAATCACTGACAGGCAAAATGGTGAAAAAACGGCGACTGCATCAAGGAAACACGCGTTAGCGTGTCCTTGAAAATAGTGAGATCATTATTTTGCCGCTTTGCGGCCGAAATCGGCCGCTAAAGCGGTGAAAATGGGCTTGATGATATGCCCCGATATATTTTAGATTTTTGAGGGATTTGAACCACACTATTGGTTGCGAATCGCTGCTCACTGACCTTACTGTGGCAGAACTGACATTTTCAGAATAATGTAAAAAGGAAGGGTGTGCTTCTTCTATGGAGGAGAGACGGCTGCTCTTGTGACAGGGAAACCACGAACTATATATGCATCACTATCTCATCTTCGTGGTTGGCCATCACATATGCAAGTCCGTATGGAGAACATAAAGTGTTTCGAACGTACAGGAGTTTGGTTTGGAATATTAAGCAAAGAAGGCCTATGTAGATTTTTATTTTTAAGCAGATAAGTGAAAACCCTACTTTGGATATATTTGATAATGTATGGATGGCTCAAAATGATAAATATATTAATTATAGCTTAAAACTGATTAACTGTATACAAAATAATAATTGATTTTGTTGAAAAAGTATTAATAAGATCCATTTGTGAATTCTGGGATTTTACTGAAGGTGTGGTTGCACAGAAGTGATAAATTAATTTCAATAAATTGCATGCATGGTTAATTTGAAAACTATAATTTAATTTTATGATGAAATGAAATGATCGCATTTGATATAGCGCACAGCTACTCAAACTAGAGTGTCCTGGCGCTAGGAGGCGGGCAGGTGGCGGATCGCTGAGGGAGGGCTAGTTTTTAGAGAGCAAGGTTTCAAGGTTCTTCCTGAAGGTTAGCAAGTCTGAAGTCACTCTCAGAGTTACTGGCAGGCTGTTCCACATACGTGTGCCCAGGAATCCAAAGGATCTTCTCCCCATGCGCGCTAAGCGTATTTTGCTTATGAGAGCAAAATTTGCATTTGAAGATCTTAGGGATCTACTTGGATTATAGTGGATTACACGTTTGTTTAGATAGCTGGCTCCTTTGCCATGAAAGGTTTTGAAAAAGATCACCATAGCTTTGAATGTGATCCTTTCCTTCATGCGCAGCCAGTGCAAGGACCTTAAGATGGGGGTCATGTTAGACCTGGCTCTGGGTCTCACAATTGCTCTGGCCGCCGCATTTTGCACCACTTGCAGGACTGGACAAAATAGTCTGCAAGCCAAGGTACACTCTGTTGACATACTTTAGTTTTGATGTCACCATAAAATGTCGAGGGTTGATGTTGATGGCGTCGAAGGTGCGCCAAAGGCAAGCCTGTCTGCGCCCATCCGCGCACCTGCCATGCACAGCGCCAGCCATGCTGCCCGTTTGGGTAGGTATGAGGCAGTGTACAAGGGACACCAATATACAAGTAAATAACTACAGGACATAGGTGAGACTGGAGGTGGGGTTGTTGAATATAAGATTGAGGAAACTGCAGGACCAGTTTCGGATGTTGTCAGAAGGAATACACTCTCATGTGGTTTGATTAATGTTAGATCCCTGTCCAAGCACCAGGTGGCGATTCAACTGTTGTTTGAAACGTATGACCTAGACGCGCTGTTTATGACGGAGACGTGGACACACCCTGGATCAGATCTGGAGCCAGGGTTGGCCTGCCCACCAGGATACAAAGTATTCCACAAGCCACAAACTAATGGCAGAGGGGGTGGAGTAGAGATTATTTTTAAAGAAATATGTGATTTTGCCTCTATGGACATTGATGAGACAGAAGGTATTGAACTTTTAGGATTCTCATTAAAAGACCTTAAAGGACATATACTGACCTGCTTAGTATGCTACAGGCCTCCTGGGGCAGCCAGTCCTCAACAACAGCAGGCGCTAACAGAGGTCATTAGTAATTTGGCGCTTACCCACTCTAGACTACTCATAGTGGGGGATTTTAACCTATGGTTAAATGGGACTTTGGACTCAGACTATAAGAAACCTCCTTCAATCCTGTGAGAGCCTAAGCCTACAACAATGGGTCACAGGGCCAACGCATAGGGTTGGACATATGTTGGATTACATTTTTTCCAAAAGACAAGTCATGGGAGTAGTGGACATCCTGCCGGTGGGTTGGTCTGACCACCGCCTGATCACATTTTGTGTACATAACCCTATGATGGATATCCCAAATATCTGTGTGGCTAGGAACTACCAAAGTAGGGACTGGAAGGGGCTCCTGAAAAAGGCAATATATTCGCCTGTATTTCACATTAACAGGCTCTTTGATGTAGACAAGCAGGTGGATGAGAACCATACGGCCTTCTGTGAACAGGTAAACACAAGGCTGGATCAGATCGCCCAGCTAAAAAGCTGCAAAAAAACAATGAGACCTTCAGCCCCATGGTACAATGAAAAATTGAGAAACTTGAAACAGGGCTGTAAGCAGGCAGAGAGGAAGTGGAGAAAGGGATATACAGACGAGGATAAAACTGCCTGGAAAGTGACAATTGCTAATAATAAAATTAAAAAAAAAAAATTCTTATAGCAAAAGCAGAGTACTTCGCAGACACTATTTTGAGAGTGCCAAATAGTGTTAGGAGTATCTTTAAAATAGTAATTGATATTACTAACCCGGAGTGCTCAAAAAACTAAATTCATCCCACTCAAGATCTCTGCGATAGTCTAGTGACCTTCTTTGAGGACAAGATCAGAACAATCATTGATGGACTCAAAACGGGTGCTATGACTAAGGAGGAAGACCATAATGGTAGGACAAGGAGATTATTGCAAGCAAAGATAAAGAGCCAGATAGGGGCTGATAACCTGAGCTCTCTCGATCACTTTGAGATACCCAGGGTGGGGGATTTCAACAGAGCAGCTCTGGGTGTGTCCTCAGGGTCCCCTTTGGACCCACTACCACACTAAATTTGGAAGGAACTGGGCCCAGAACTCTTTCCGATACTCCGGCAGGTCTGTAATCAATCTCTGACCAGTGGGTAGTGCCAGGTTGCTGGAAACAGGTGATGGGGACACCACTCTTGAAAAAAGCCACGCTTGATCTAGCTTGCCCTAAAAACCATAGACCCATTTCCCTGCTACCCTACCTGGTAAAGATCATAGAGTGCCTGGTTAGTAGGACACTCTCTCGGTTCTTAGAAACTAACAACGAACTAGAGGACGTGCAATTCGGCTTTCGTCTGGGACATGGAACCAAGACCGCCCTGGTGACCGTATTGGATGATCTTCAAATGCGAGTGCTGCAGATCGGAGCATTTAAATTCTCCCTACTTCCACGGACAGAGTAAATCCACAGTCGCACGCACATACACTCATCATATGCTAGGGCCCATCACACTGACATTCATTCTATTACTCTATCCACACTGAATATAGGAGAGAAACCTAAACCAATCTGCATCTAAATGAGGTCAATGCGACCATAAAGAAATTGTCCTGAGTCATGATTTTAAACATAGGAAATACATTTGTAACTCAATAAATGACAAGGAAATAACCACCCGACACTGGAATTCAAACAAATGTCAACTTTTATCTAAATTAGTTCAAATGAAAGTCAATCAATAGCAAAATCATTATTCTCATAGTTACCTATTCTAGCTAAATGGGTCAGGACAGGTCTCTCAGTAAAGTCTCCCGAGTCGCCGTCCTTTCAATCAGCATCGATCCTCACGAGCATAGGTTCAGGAAAAAGTGGCCTTAGACCCTCCCTAGTCTAACATTATTTATAATAAAACTTGCAAAATAAAAGTAACAAACAAACTCCGAACGTCCGTTAAGCCGCTGAGCAGAGCGAGCAGGAAAGGATGTTGTCTGGCAACATTTAGAAAGCCTCCGCTCAGAAAAATCACAAAAACAAAAACACGGAAGAAGGAAACTCAAACTAGGCAATCGATACATTCATGAATGCTCTTCCTTGGTACCATAGTGAAGCCACCGCAAGTTATCTCAGTTCATTGTGGCTTTATTCTTTTCCAAGGGGAATTGGAAGCAAGCCCGGAGCTGCTGTCCTCACGGAAACTTTTAATTCAGACAGAGGCTGTGGTCAGGTGACTTCCAACCATGTTCAGCAAGGCCTCTTGTCAAATCTCAGTCACTCGAGTGCAGGCTGTAAATAGCGGCCATCTTGGTTTAGGCCAAAACGGACCATCTTAATTAAAAGAAACACAAAACAACGTTACCACATCGTAATGATTATACAGTGTTAATCCCCACTAATACCCTTATGTGTATGTAATTACCTAGCCGTCTGCAACACAAAGAAGCATTAGAGCACGTTATTTAAAAGCGCAAACACAAAACAAATAGCACTTTTGCGACACTCATTTAATTAATTTGCTCACCAATTTAGTTCACGTATTAATAAAGCAACATATATGCATTCCCGCGTGTAATTTTCTCTTCATTAGTAATGTTGGTTAATCAAGACTTCTAACAAAATTAATAATTAATGATTATAAATTAGTAATTTTAATCATGACATATAACATAAACTGGAGTTTAAATCTCAATAAATTTTCAATAGAAAACCCTGCTCCAGCAATCCCCCCTATCACCACAAAAACCAACCCCCCAAAAAAATGTAGTCCCAATTTTTAGGAGAAATTGAAAATGTCTTTTGTGACACAACATTAAACACCAGATTCTCTTTCATCATCCCTCTTCGACTCCAAGTAAACACTCTCCCTTAATTCTTCTAATTCTATTTCTTGTGGGTCTCTCTTTGACCTCTTTTGTTTCTTTGCAGTATTTCCTCTAATTATTCTCTTTTTCCCTCCCCTGTTTTTACAACACAAACACCCTAATCTAAGTATCAATAAAGCAACAATTACACATGTCAATGGAAATAATATTTTACCAATAATGGTACTACCTATCTTAGCAATAAAACTCTTAACAGCTAGTAGCTTATTAGCTATTTTAGTCCAGATACTTTCAGTTTCCAGTGGTACTAATTCTTCATGCAAATCAGTAATATTTTTGATATAGATCTTCAGATCTCTGCTTTCGTCAGGAATGTAAGTGCAACAATGTTGAACTTTCAGCATTCCACAAACTCCACCCTCCTTGGCCAATAAAATATCAAGGGCAAGTCGATTTTGCATTAACATGGCACGTACGGCAATCATTTCCGTATTTACCAAAAGAAACCCTCCAGCGATACTTGTCGATAAGCGATCCACCACTGTTGACAGTTTCCGAATTCCATATGCATTTAAAGAAATTCCCACTGCTGGAATTAAAGCTCCAAAGATATCACCTACAATTTCTGACCAAGTTTCTCTCTTGAAACGTGTTAGTAAATTAATGTGTTCTACATCTTCTATCCTATCTATATGAAAAATCTTTGGAAAGACCAGGCCAACATAACACATGCCATACCAATGGTCAGGCAACCTATAATAAGCCCTATTCCCACAAATATAATACACTCCCGGGAAAACTGGATCTTCACCACCTTTAAAACCCCATCCTGTTGCAATAAAGTATGTATCATGACACTCACTAGTCCCAACAAAATGATTATCATATTGGGATCTCCTTCTGGTAATGCATAGTTTACCCTTCTGTGGTGCATCTAAAGCCAAAGTTAGACTGGCCCCATCCTTCAACTCTTTTCCCATCTCAATATCCCATATTGTCTCACTCACTTCATATTTCCCTGCCTTCTCATGCATGCTCACTCTCCTTTTCTCTACCAAGTCTAGGAAAGCCTTTTCCTCTTCCTTCAAACTGCAGGTTAAATTGTTTCTAAAAATGTAATCTAATGTTAATTCTTCTGCCTCAATAAAAATCTCACCAAAAATATTAGCTTCTTTAGCTGGATTCAGCTTCTTATCCATAGGTAACTGCCCAAAAATGTTATCTTTGTTAGGCATCTCATAATCTATTTTCCCTAGCAAATAAAAAACACTACTTAGCACACTACATGAAATCCCATACATAGCTGGTAAATGGTGATAAGTAACACCCTGTGAAACGGACGCAGGTAATTGCATACAAACGTAGCAATCCCTAACTTCCATTGTCTTTACGTATTCGTACAACAACTTTGAAAAAACATTGCTAGAAAAATCATTAATTGACCTATCTTTATGTATGTAAATGTTACTACTTTTAGTTGGAACTACTTTCTGTGAATTCTTCTCTATGTTAGTTATATTCTCAGTATGTATCCCAAAAGTGTCTATTGTAACCCTAAAGGTAACTAGTAAAGCTAGTACACCCCACAATAGCATTAATAATCCAGTACAGCAGCAGCACATTCTACACCATCTTTTCAAGAAGGCACATCTACTTTGATTATTTTCCGTGTTAGCCATTTTACTATTTTGGCAGTGTCTTTTGACTTAGCCTCTTCTACTCCACTACTGAAACACTAGATTATTTCAAACAGCTAATTTCAGACTTTTTCTTTGCACTTTTCTCCAAGTGACTCCTTTAGTTCACTCAATTTGGATTTTCATCACTTTTCACTTCTTCTTCAGCAACATCAAATTGTATCAGATCTTCAACAACATTCTGTGCATCCGACTCTTCTCCAATGTCAGTCAGGATAACTTTCAGGATTCCAACAGTTTTCTCCTCAACCACTTCTCGTACGGTCCCCTCTGGATTTCCTCGACTCTCTGCCTCTTCGCCTTCAGACAGTGCCACGTACGTCCATTCCGGTGACCTATACTTCTGGTTAGGTTTCCTGATTCTCTTGATCTCCTCTGGTTCTTTTGAGACCTTTTGTTTTTTACCCTTTGCTTGATTCTGACTGGACACCTCGTTCACCTGTTCAGCTTTCGATGAACTTGAACTTGCACTTGCTCGTGTCAGTCTGTACCTTAGCCTCTTTATTCTAATAGGCCAAAGATCTTCTCTTACACTCCTTTTTGGTCTCACTTCTTTATTATTTCTTTCTCCGATCCAAGTTCTCTTTCTCAGAACTCGACCCTCTGATTTCTCATTCTCACTCTCATCTGATTCTGTCTCATTTGCCTCTCGCCCATGAACAATTCTCTTTTGCTCCACAGTCTTTTCCACCACCGATTGAGATTTCCCTATTTCTGTCCCTCCTCGGGTCTCCGACACGCAATCTTCTTGCTGTCTACTTGTCCCTTCACCTAGCTTATCAGGAATGTCCCCTACACCTCCTCGGGGGTCTTCCGCAATCTGTCCCTCTCTATCTTCTTCTGACCCTGCTTCTTCAGGTGTAATCTCAAGTGGATTTTCAACATCTGATTCAGGCGTAGTCTCTGTGGAATTGCTCTCTTCTCCTCTTTCTTCTCCACTGTTCGTTGGAACTTCAGGCACTCTTTCAGAATCTGATCTCTCCCCTGAGACTCTCAATGTTTCTCTTGAAGCCTCTCTTGGAAAGAAAAAAGAATCACCTGACTCTCTTTCTCCTTCCCCTCTTTCAGGATTCTTTTTTCTTCTCACTGGTTCAGTTTCTGCATCATCACTGGAATCTGACTCTTCAAAATACTCCTTACCAGTCCCATCCTTTGGATTTGGAACTCTCAGAGTATGACTTGCATGAACCCAGTTTTTCACACCAGCACACTTTACTGCAGTTGTCGTAGTCAGAATGACTTGTCTTGGCCTTCCCCACCTTGGAACCAAGCAATTTCTTCTCCTGTGCACCTTAATCCTCACCCAGTCCCCTGGACTCAGATCATGGGCTTGCTTCTTCTCAAGTGTGGTAGCGTCTTCTCCAACCTGGTGAAACACAGAATGAACTACGTCAGCCAGGCCTTTACAGTAATCCAAAATCATGTCATCAGTTATTGTCATCAACTTATTGACAGGCACAAATGCATGTCTCATCGCACGTCCCATCAATATTTCATGTGGACTCAACCCTGTGGTTCTATCTGGAGTAGACCTAATAGTCATAAGCACTAGAGGCAAGACATCAGGCCATTTCATTCCAGTGGCTAAACACATCTTACCAATTCGGTTTTTGATTGTGCCATTCATCTGTTCAACAACACCAGAAGCCTCTGGTCTGTGGGGACAATGTAGCTTCTGCTGTATGCTCAATGCTTCACAAATTAAACCCATGAGCTCATTGTAGAAGTTTCCACCTCTGTCTGACTCAATTGTCACTGGGAACCCGTACCTAGGAATCAACTCTCTTAACAGTAACTTTGCAACTGTTATTCCATCATTCCTCCTAGTCGGATAGGCCTCCACCCATCTTGAGAACAAACAGACTACCACTAGAACATACCTCAATCTGTTCACTTGGGGCATTTCAATGAAATCTATTTGCATTCTGGTAAAAGGACCTCCTTCTCTGCCTATTGTTCCTAGACTCACCACTGTCTTTTTCCCAGTATTGAACTGCTGACAAATCAAACATCTTTGACAGATGCTCTCTGCATTTAGCCTGAACTTTGCATTGTACCAGGTTTGTTTAAAGGACCTAATCATTGCGTCCCTCCCCAGATGTCCCTGACCATGATACATCCTTGCCATTGTTGACAGCATGCTATTTGGCATGACTGGTCTTCCATCTCTATAGATCCAAACATGATCTGTCTCTCTTGGGGCACAACCTGCCTTGTTCCAATCTCTCATTTCCTCATCTCCTGCTTCATCCTGCAACTGTTTCACTTCATCCCACGTTTCTAGGACATTAGTAAACATCACAGAACAAAAAGACATTTCCCTTTCTCGTCCCCTGTTAATCGAATTATTGTTCTTTGCACAATACTGTGCTATGTCATTGGCAAAACGATTACCAAGAGTAACAAAATCATCTCCTTGTCCATGAGCAGCACATTTTACAACTGCTAATTCTTTAGGCAGCTGTATCGCCTCAAGCAATTTCCCAATCACTTCAGCATTCTTTATTGGAGTCCCACTCGACGTCAAGAAACCTCTCTGAAGCCAAAGCTAGCCAAAATCATGAACAACTCCAAATCCATACTGACTATCAGTCATCACAGTCACTCTCAGATTCTTCCCAATCTTGCAAGCTTTCCTCAATGCCACCAATTCAGCCACTTGAGCAGATCTTACTCCTTTCAAAGACAAAGCTTCCATAACCTCTGAAACCTTGCACACCGCATATGCTGCACTTAGCACACCATCATCAGTTCTCAGACATGATCCATCCACAAACAACACATGATCACTCTCAGGCAATGGCAAGTCTCTTATGTCGGGTCTTGGTTTCGTGCAGTAGTCAAGCACATCTAAACAATCATGATCAACATCATCTCCCACATTCACATTGTCAGCATCTGGCAACAGAGTTGCTGGATTCACATTCACACATCTCTCAAGAGTCACATTTGATGCTCCCAGAATGATTTTCTCAGTCAGTCGACTGTGTGACATATATTGAGTCCTGCTTCTTGTCAAAAGAATTGCCACATCATGAGGTACGAATACCAGTACTGGATATCCCATTATTATACCCTCACTCTGTTCCAAGCTTCTGCATGTAGCAGCTACTGCTTTCAGGCAACCTGGCAAACCCACAGCTACAGGGTCAAGTGTTGATGAGAAGTACGCAATTGGCCTTCTCAGTTGTCCATGTTTCTGAATTAACACTGAAAGTGCACATCCATTTCTCTCACTGCAGTACACCTCAAACTCTTTCTCATAGTCTGGCATTCCCAAAGCAGGAGCTTCACACATTCTGCTTTTTAACTCTTCAAATGCTGCCATTTGTTCTGCATCCCATTCCAATGGGTCTTTCACTTCACTTTTGGTCAATTTAATCAGTGGCTTTGCTATCAGGGAGAAATTACTTATCCACTGACGACAATAACCCACCATCCCCAGAAACATCCTCACTTCTCTCTGTGTCATTGGGGCTCTCATTCCTCTAATAATTTTGATCCTGTCATCGGTCACCTTTCTCAGACCTTTTTCAATATTGTGTCCAAGATAATGCACCTCTTTCTTGCAAAATTGCAATTTGGCTGGAGATACCTTTAACCCTCCGTCTGCCAGATGATTCAGTAAAGCTATGGTATCTACTTCACAAGCTTCACGTGTCTTCGATGCCACAAGTAGGTCATCGATGTACTGCACCAGTACTGAGCTTTCAGGCATGATCAAACTCTCCAATTATTTTTTCAACAACTGATTGAATATCGAAGAACTCTCTGTATACCCCTGTGGGATACAACACCATGCCAAAATACGCTGTCCAAACCGAAATGCAAAAATCGGCTGGCTGTCATGATGTAATGGAATTGAAAAGAAAGCATGACACAAATCAATCACCGTATACCATTCAGCATCATGAGGAATCTGGTACAAAATCACTGAAGGATTTGGCACAATGGGACAACATGCCACCACAATTTTGTTAACTTTTCTCAAATCTTGTACAATCCTGAACTTTCCATTAGGTTTCTTTAGCCCCATTATCGGTGAATTACACAGGCTACTCAGTAACTCTCTCAAAACACCCTGTTGAATCATTTTATCAATTATAGGGGTTATTCCCTCAATTATCTCTGGTGTCAATCTGTACTGTGGGATATTAGGATAAACAATCCCCTCTTTCACTGAAATCTTCACTGGATCTACATTATTCATCAATCCCACATCTTCTCCAGTAAAATCCCAAACCGCTGTTTTTACTGTGTGTCTCAACTCCTGAGGCAAATCATCTGGATTAAACACAGCATACGCACCAACAACCTCACTCTCTCTATTATCTAGAGTCATCCTGTACAAGACATCCTCATCTGGTGTCTCAAAAGCTATTCCATCCGGAGTACAGAAAATTGTACAATTCATCTTGCACAATAGGTCCCTACCTAACAAGTTCACTGGACTAGTGTCACAGACTACAAACCTGTGCATGTCTGAAAATTTCCCTATTCTTACCCTTACTGGTTCGGTAAAACGAGTCTTAATCTGTGTATTTGCTACACCAACCACTTGGATTGCTTCGTCCGAGAGAGGAAGATTTCTAATATCTGCTGACCTGACAGTTGATCTCGTCGCTCCTGTGTCTACCAAAAAAGTAACACTCTCCCCATTTATTTTCCCATCTACAAATGGTCCTGCCTGGTCTATTTCTAGAGTTGCACCAAGTATGCACTCTTCCTCCTCTCTTCGGCACCGTCAATAGTCCCCTTCAGACTCACTCCCCTCATTCTTTAACCAGTACTGCTGTACCAGGTTTGAACGTCTCGGTTTGTTTACCTGCTCATCATTGTAGAATCCTGAGTCCTGGTTATACTTTTGGGACCCTCTATTCTGCGGCAAGGGCGGTTTTGGCTCTTGGCTCTGCTGTCTGACAACCTTCTGCTGTTGTTGCTGTTGATTACACCCCTCGTTCTGCACGTGTTGATTCAAGGGTTTACTCTCATTACTCACTAATGGTTGATTGGTACACTCGGATCTCCAATGCCCCAACTGTCCACAGTTGTGACAAGGGAACTTTTTCTTTGCTTCTTCTAGATTCCCCTTCCCTTTTCCTGCATATCTGGGTCTATTTCCTGGATTATTCGCTTGTTCCACCATCTGTGCTTCTTGTCTTTCAGCAACCTTCACCTGTGCCCACATTGCTTTCTCTTTCAGCTTTCTCTGTTTTGCCTCAATCTCATCACTGAAGTACTTTGCATGTCTCAAGATTTCATCAATCTTTTTACTCTGCCAATCAACTGTATGCTCACGTATTCTTTCACTGATTTCAGGTCTCAAGCCATATACAAATCTGTATACAAAATGACTCAAATCCTTGTCACCCAGGTGTTCATCTCCACTAAACTGTTTAAAAGCCAGTATCAGCCTTTTGTAAAAAGCATGAACTGATTCTTTCGCTTCCTGATGTGTTCGATCTATCTTAACCCAGTCTGTCTCTTTTGGAGGTACCTTATTTTTCAGGAAAACTATAACCTGCTCGTACTTCTTCATAACCTCTGGGTCTGGTGCTCCCGTTTTCGGATCTCTTGGGTACTCCTTAGCAGGCCAATCTACAACTATTTTACACTCTGTCCACAAGTCTGCTGGAACAATTATATCAAACAGACTATTCAGGTCAATCCACAGCACTTTTGACAATTTCACAAACCTGTCTACCTGCCTATACCACTCGACGGGCTTTTCTCTCAATCGAGGGAAATCATTCGTAAATGACAAAATATCCTGTCTAGTCCATGGGACATGTACATATCCTCCTCCAGGAATCTCTCTCATAGGATAAGCATCCACTGTTTTCTCTTTTTCTCTCATGGGAAAAGCTGAGTAAGTCCTGTCCACTGAATCTTCCCTTTTCTTGTACCATCTATCCTTCCACTTTACCACATCACCCCATTTTCGCAATAAGGCAATCATTTCCTTAATCTGCCCTGTTCTGCCAACACCATTTAGATTCTCAATGTCCTTGTCGGTGAAATCCACCCTGTAAGGCTTCTGCAAAGCTTTTATCTTATCCATGTCAACTCCTTGTTCACTCGCTATTGCTTTTAACCTGTCATGTGTACTTTTAGCCCTCCAGGTGATACTCTTGCACATAAATAACAACTCTCCATCATGATGGTTTTTTAATATTTCTGTAGGAATTGTTCCTGCAATAAGCTCCTCCAATTCTATGCGCAACCTGGCTACATCAATTGCCTGTGAATCTTTTTCCTTCTTCTGAAGAACTTTCAACCAATCATTCAAATCTTCAGCTGTTATTTCAGTAGACTTTTTCACTGCACCCACTTGTTCTGCCATCCTCTGTGGTTCCAAAATCATTCCTCCCAAACAACCAGTATTCAATCCTGAATTAGGCTGCACATCTGATCCTCCACTACATGTGTCATGTCTCGACTGCCTCAAATTATTTTCACCCGTCCTCATTCTTGATTCCTCCAAAGTGCAAGAACCAACCAAACCATTACCTACATAGGGAACTGTCAAACCATTTTCACCCATTCTTTGTTTATCAAAAATAGGCACAACCGGACTAATTGTTACAGGCACTGTAACAGCTTCAAGATTTTTCGTCAGCTCTCTAATTTTCTCAGTCAGCTCAGATGTGGTTCTGGCTAATTCTCTTGTTTTCTCATCCCTGATTCGATTCTCTCTCTCTCGCTCTTTCTCTCTCTCCCTTTCAGTGAAAGAGCTACCACTTTTCAGATCAGGTGTCACAACCTCAGTTTTAACAATTCGTAAAGTATCTCTTATCGGAGTAGCAACTAGCGTGCTCTCTTCTGGTTCTGGTCTATATGGAGGTGGTCTCTTGTAAATCATGTCATCCAAGACCTCATCCTCATAATCATTAGCCCCATACCATCTCACTTCTGTATCAGACACCTTTTCTGCACCTTTCCTCCCTTCCGCTTCTTCAACAGTTCTCATAGGATATAATCCCTCTGACATACTAGCATCTCGCCATCTCCTCATTCGATCATGATGAGTCTCACGATCATATTTCCTCCCGAACATTTACCTATAATTGCCTCCACTCCTCTGCTTTTCTCGCTCATGCACCTCATCTTCCCATTCCACCAACGCCTCGAACTGTGTCGGGCTTGGTCTGGGCTCTAGACACATCATTTTTTCCCGTAAATTTCTCAACACGGCCAGATTAAATGAACCATGTTCCGGGAACGCTAAGACACCATCTTCTTTAGTATACTTAGTCCAGTTGTCTAACCATATACAGGTATGATACCCATATTTCGCAACCATGAAGGATGCAGGAGTTCTTGTCGGAGGAAGCAATTCACCTTCTCTAGTTATTATGTTCTTATCCTTGTCGAACCATCTTTTAATTTTACCGAACAAGGATTTCTTTTTCTTTTCCTCCGGTTGATAATACATTTTCGCGCTTACTACAACCCTCTAGTCCTTTCCGCAACTGTACGATCTTTTGTCCAATAACAGCGCGACTCACACCAACGCACCAATCCTGGAGCGTCTACGTCACCCTGTACTCCTTCCAATCCCTGCGCCGCTCACACCAACGCACCAATCCCAGCGCGAGCACTATTCCAATCCACTACCCAATCACAGCGCGGTCTGTATGATGTCAGTAGTCGCTGCAGTCACTTCTGCTCTGTCTCCTGTCACTCGTCTACCCCTCCTTTACAAAGCCTTCTCAGTAGACTTCGTTTCAGATTCTACAAAATCTATTAGTTACAACATATAAACATCTCCATTGTCTGCTTCGCTAACCACAGAATAGTAAAGAAATTCTTTCTTACAAGAATCCCGCTTCTTTCTAGAACAGCACTTGCCTCTGCTCTACCACGGAATAATTTCTTTCGTTGACACAGTAGCACATCCCTCTACTCTGCCCTTCTAACATGCATCCATTAATTGTTTCCTCTAGGACTGCTCCAAAGAGTCTCACAATCAACTAAATGCTCATACATTCACGCACTTTCACACCAGAAAATGTAGCACATGCACACAGAATCCTGCCTTTCCCGAGAACAGCGAACAGTCTGTCCCACTACAGAATTATAACACGCGTTAACCAAGCAGCGCTTACCTCTGCCCAGTCCTTCAAACAAGCTCAGAGAATACCTATTACTACTCCAGCAGTAAGCTTTAACGGCAAACCTTACGGATCCCTGGGACTTAAGACCAGAGTTTCACAGATAACCTTCGCTACCATACACACACCTTTTATACTGAAAATATGTCTCTAATAGTAACACACGACGATGTCACTGATTCCGAACCCAGACTATGTGACGCGCAACTTCAATTGTCACACGTTTTTCCCCGCATACCTACAGGGCCAACAATCCCGTCTTTCCCGAGAGCAGCACTCACTTCCCTCTGCCCTACTACGGAACCGTCACCAGCTCCCCACGTTCCAGAAGCCGTACACACTACATAGAACTCAATACGACGATCTCAACATATAGTATTAGTACATATACCAACATCAATCAATAAATCAATGAATCAAAAGCCTATGTACAAGCAATCTATCAGATCAAGACAATAATCTAAAACCATCATACTGCTACCAGGAAACTGCTGCAGATCGGAGCATATAAATTCTCCCTACTTCCACGGACAGAGTAAATCCACAGTCGCACGCACATACCCTCATCATACGCTAGGGCCCATCACACTGACATTCATTCTATTACTCTATCCACACTGAATATAGGAGAGAAACCTAAACCAATCTGCATCTAAACGAGGTCAATGCGACCATAAAGAAATTGTCCTGAGTCATGATTTTAAACATAGGAAATACATTTGTAACTCAATAAATGACAAGGAAATAACCACCCGACACTGGAATTCAAACAAATGTCAACTTTTATCTAAATTAGTTCAAATGAAAGTCAATCAATAGCAAAATCATTATTCTCATAGTTACCTATTCTAGCTAAATGGGTCAGGACAGGTCTCTCAGTAAAGTCTCCCGAGTCGCCGTCCTTTCAATCAGCATCGATCCTCACGAGCATAGGTTCAGGAAAAAGTGGCCTTAGACCCTCCCTAGTCTAACATTATTTATAATAAAACTTGCAAAATAAAAGTAACAAACAAACTCCGAACGTCCGTTAAGCCGCTGAGCAGAGCGAGCAGGAAAGGATGTTGTCTGGCAACATTTAGAAAACCTCCGCTCAGAAAAATCACAAAAACAAAAACACGGAAGAAGGAAACTCAAACTAGGCAATCGATACATTCATGAATGCTCTTCCTTGGTACCATAGTGAAGCCACCGCAAGTTATCTCAGTTCATTGTGGCTTTATTCTTTTCCAAGGGCAATTGGAAGCAAGCCCGGAGCTGCTGTCCTCACGGAAACTTTTAATTCAGACAGAGGCTGTGGTCAGGTGACTTCCAACCATGTTCAGCAAGGCCTCTTGTCAAATCTCAGTCACTCGAGTGCAGGCTGTAAATAGCGGCCATCTTGGTTTAGGCCAAAACGGACCATCTTAATTAAAAGAAACACAAAACAACGTTACCACATCGTAATGATTATACAGTGTTAATCCCCACTAATACCCTTATGTGTATGTAATTACCTAGCCGTCTGCAACACAAAGAAGCATTAGAGCACGTTATTTAAAAGCGCAAACACAAAACAAATAGCACTTTTGCGACAGTCATTTAATTAATTTGCTCACCAATTTAGTTCACGTATTAATAAAGCAACATATATGCATTCCCGCGTGTAATTTTCTCTTCATTAGTAATGTTGGTTAATCAAGACTTCTAACAAAATTAATAATTAATGATTATAAATTAGTAATTTTAATCATGATATATAACATAAACTGGAGTTTAAATCTCAATAAATTTTCAATAGAAAACCCTGCTCCAGCACGAGTAGACAGGGGACAATCAGCCATATTGATTCTGCTTGACTTGTCTGCCGCATCTTATCCTATCTTTAGAGGGAGACCAATATATATCACCAGAAGATTTCCAGGCATGCATGCTGGACACTGCACACTGGCTGAGAGAGAACTCCTTACAATTTAATGCCGATAAGACAGAAGTTCTTTGTTGTGCAGCCAGGAAAGTTCCTTCTCTACTTCCAACCAATTTTTGGCCCATTCCTACGGCCACACAATTGATACCCTCAGTGACGGTGCGTAACCTGGAAGTTAGGTTTGATGACAAACTAAGCCTAAAAACTCAGGTAAACACAACAGTCGGGGGCTGTTTCTCCCTAATTAGAGTATTCCGGAAGATTCTTCCGATGCTACCTACACAGGCTAGAGCATTGACAGTAAGAAGTATTATCTTGAGCTGGTTGGATTATTGTAATGCCTTGCTGCTGGAGTCTCCTAAGTTTTTGATTAAGAGACTCCAGAGAATCCAGACAATGGCGGCTAGGCTAGCCTTAATGAGGCCACGATGCTCATCCGCCTCACAGACTCTCTCGGAGCTGCACTGGCTCCCAGTATTGCAAAGGATACAGTTTAAGTCACTTTGCAGTGTGTTTAAAGCTCTGCATGGTACCAGACCGAAACCAATGCAGAACAAATTTGTATGGTATGTTCCTACCCGGAGCCTCCGTTCTTCTTCTGCCAAATTGGTGAAAGTGCCCAGATTTAGAAGAACCAAATCAGGAGGTAGGGCCTTTAGTACTGCAGCAGCGCGACTTTGGAACAAACTTCCAACTGATATCAGACAGTTGGAAGACTTGCTTCAGTTCAGAAAGAGAATAAATACATGGCTCTATCCTAGAGCTTGATTCATATTGCTCTGTAGCCCGCCTTGCATACATTGATCACTGCCTCATTTTTGACAAGCTGGGCACACGTGTCACAAGAGCCAGGGTACCCATAGGGTGATAGTGCGCTCTCGAAGTGTATAATACAATACAATACCAAGGCTTGAACCACAATCTTCCTACTGTCCAGTGAAAGTAGTGGCAGGAATTTTTTCAGCATGCAGAGCGCACTAAACCAGGAGCCTGTTAAAGTTTGGATCTGTGAATGCATTGAAAGAGCACTGTCGATGACAGTGCCCAGGCTTTTACCTTCTCCTTGGCTGAGAGCGGAGGTGACAAATCCTTTGGCCACCAAGGTCTCCAATTATAGGTTTCAGGTTCTTCAAAATAAACAACTTCTGTTTTATCGGGATTACACTTCAACTGATTTATCTTGAGCCAATTGAATACCTTTGTGAGACACGATCGGATATTTGCACCGTCCAAATCAGTTCCTTTGTCACAAGTGAAAATCAGCTGTGTTTCATCCGTGTATGAGACAATTTTGGCACCTTCTTCCTCTACCAAAGGTGCAAGGGGTGATAAGTATATATTGAAAAGTGTGGGACTAAGGATAGAACCCTGGAGACACCCACATTCATAGCGGGAATGGGAGATGAAAAAGGGGGTAACCAAATGTCTTGTGATCTGTTTTCCAAGAAGGAGGACATCCAAGTTAGAACGGTCCCGCCCAATCCAATGTTCAGTAGTCTACCAAGAAGTCTCTTGTGTAGAACCGTATCGAAGGCTGCCGATAAATCGAGCAGGATCAAAACTGCTTTTCCTCCTTGATCCAATTTTTCCTTGATAAATTCTGTCACGTCAAACAGAGCAGACTCCGTACTATACTTTGCCCTAAAGCCTGATTGTGAATCATGTAATAACTTCCGGTCTTCAATGTGCTCTAGGAGTGCTCTGTTTACATGTTTCTCTAATGCTTTAGAGAAGGTGGGTAGGAGGGAGATAGGCATGTAGTTGGCAGGATCGTTATGATCGGCGTTCGATTTTTTTTAAAAAAGTGGTAGAATTTTTGCCTGCTTACAAATGTGCAGTATTTTGCCAGAAGAGAGAGGGAATAAGTATCTTATTGACTGTAGGGTTGATGGTAGGCACATATGGATTTAATAGTTTCGCCGGGCAGGAGTCAGTTGGAGATCCTGACTTAATTCTTTTGAGACAGGTGAATGACTCCTCTACTTGTAGCTCAGGGAATGATAGCAGTGTAGGGGGCTCATAAGAGACAAAATGTCCATTCACCGAGTGATCAAAGGTCTGCTTCTTCTCAGAAATGTTGTCAAATGCTTGTTGCATGATAGTGATCTTATTATGGAAGAATTGAGCTACCTGCTTAGTCCACTCCGCAGTGAGTGGTCCTTCCTCCTAACCAGCTTTAGGAGAAGTGAAAGATTTCACTATATTAAAAAAAAATTCCCTTGTTATGGGCTAATTCGATCTTATTCTGGAGGAAGTTTTTCTTAGCCTCCCTCACTTGTGTATAGTGAGCTTTTAAGGCGTCTCTGTAGATTTTTCCATCTTCGGACAAATACTGTTTTTGCCATTTACTTTCAAGTCTTCTACAGTTCTTTGTACTGATGAGTACAAGGTTTAATAATGATCAATATTACACCTTATTAAATATAGATGCAACTCTTGTGTTCTGCTTAAATACATTTGATTATATGAATGAAGTCAGATCAAAGCCAAAACCATAGATACAGATCAGACAAGAGCAATGTTTTTATTTCGATTGTTTAGGGAGGAATATCATAACCCATTTCTCTGGAGTCAAAGATACTCTCCACACCCATCTTGTACAATAATAAATGGCACTTCTACATTCATACACCACTCATTGCTTAATCCAAGACCTTCATCGATATTGTGGTACAGGGGGCTCCAATTTCCTCACACAACACCCCACCCCCGAAAGCTTAGTGGTCCAAGCCTCCACCTCCCAAGTAAATCCTGGCGTATTCCCTACTGCCCTTCTAATATGGATTCCAAGAGGCTGGACACCTCAGGGAATAAGATATTTTCTTCCACCAGCCTGCCACTGCAATTTGTGAACACTGCGTGCCTTTTGGGTGTCTATTCCCATGCTCAATGGGATTGGGTATCGCAGTTGCTGCCCATGGTCTGGGAGGAGGCCTGGGCCATACTCTCCCAGGCTGTTGCTGATGGGAGAGATCCAGAAAAGTTCATGATCAGATGTGGATTGGATTCCACTACTCTCTGGGCAGAGCAGTATCATTGACAGTTGCCTTAAGGTGCCATGCCTGGCTGAGGACAACAGGCTTTTCAGGGAATGTCCAAGCATCGCTTATGGACATGCTCTTTGATGGCTACCGTCACTTCGGAGACAAGACAAATTCATGTTGGAGCACTTTAAGTGCATCATGGCTACATACAGTCAGGTCCTTGGACCTTTCCATGGCCCTCTGCCACCACCAATCTGCCTTTTGCGATGTCCAAGCTTCCCGGCCTCCGTGTGGCCAAAGACCCGGTACTCACAGATCCTGTGGGTCCAGTAGCCAGAGGTCGGGCCAGGCAACTACCGCCTTAGCAGTCGCAGACTGTCAACCCTTAAAATGAGCATGCTTACCATCTTAGGTACACAGTGGGAAGCAGGATATGCCTTCATCTGCCCCACTGGATGTCTATAACATCAGACCAATGGGTTCTTTAAAAAATCCGAAGGGGTTACTCCCTCCCCTTCGTCACCCTCGTCCACCCATGCCACCTGTTTGCAACAGGCTGATGGAGGACCATTTTGTATTGCTCCACCAGGAAGTGGAGTCTCCCTTGGCCATGGGAGTCATAGACAGGTGCAGATGCCAGAAGAGCTTGTGGTTGCTAGTCCCTTGCTTTCTGGTGTCCAAGAAGGACGGAGGCCTTCATCCTATCCTAGACCTGCTCCCTCTCAATTTCTTTCTCAAGAAGGAGAAGTTCAAAATGCTTATGCTCACTCAAGTCCTGTCTGTCCTGAACCCACAAGACTGGATGGTAGCACTGGTCTTGCAGGACGCATAGTTCCACATTCCTGTCCTGCCTTCCCACAGGATGTCGTAAATAAAATATTACGCTCTCTGAATTTCAGAATATCAATAGGATCATGCATAAAGCAAGAGGCTGAGTCTGTGGTATCAGGTTCAAAAAGGGCTTTATTCCAATAACTCGAGTCATAGGGAGAATATTACCATCACCACAAGGGATCAGGAAGGGTCTCAAAGTATTCTCAAAACATTATTCACAGAGTACAGTATATATGCATTTCTCAAATTGTACATAAGCAAAAGAGCAAAAGAGAATGAGATAAGAGCATGTGGGCGTGTAAGTAGGTGTGAAGGTGGGCGTCCATGTGGGCGTCCACTTGATGATAATGGGTGATTTGTCATAGGTGGGTGGACACCTGGAGGGGGGTTGCGTGATCTGCTGGAATTGTACTGGAACTTTGCCTTACTTGTGTTCAACTCGAGCATGACGTGTAACTGACGTGGAGAAGGGTTGCTATGCAACCGGGAAGTCTAGGAGTGAGGCCTTCAGTGAGTGAGGCCTTCAGTGTCAGGACGACCAGCACATCTTGTTTTATCTGATATCTGATGTCTGGAGCAGGGACTGATTTGTGACATAGGTTGCTCATCACCAAGAGCCAATGTGGCATCTATTTCTTCATTTACTTCATTTACTGCAGAGGCCTTACGTGGGGGATATGGGCTTTTTACTGACGTGAGCTATGCAATCTCACAAACAGAGACAGAAAGGCTAGGCTTTCTCCTTTGCTGATGGGTTATGTTGATTCCTCCTTCTCCAGGCAGGAATGCGGCTCTGTAGGAGGAAGCAGATAACCGTGCTCAAAACTGTCTCGGCACCTTTCGACAGGGCCCCTTTGGATGAGGCCCAAGTGTGCAAGGCCAAGGATACGCAGCTGCAGCTTTCTGAACGTCTGAGGCCTGAAACCTCTGTTCGGGTCTGGCTGAGCCACAAAACACGGGGTTTCATGTGGTGCAGGAAAACATGAAGCAAAACGTGTAGGCCTCAATACAGTTTTGTCGTTTCTCTCATGGGAGACTGAATGATGGCAGGCCACGTTATAGCATAAGCATCATGATAGAAAGGCCATGGAGGGGAAATGCATAGGTCACATGCATGTGTACATAAGCGTTGGGGGGGGCACATGGGGACACATAGGCCTAATTTTTATTTTCCTCAAGGAATTACTCCGGTTCATGGTGAGCCGCAAACATTTTCAGTTTGCTCTGCTCCCCTTCGCCCTTATCAGCGTCCCTTCGGTTCTCACCAAGGTGATGGTAGTGGTTGCAGCTCATGTGCGGAGATAAGAGGGGCCAGTCTTCCCCTAGCTCGATGACCGGCTGTTGAAGACGGCTCGTCCCAGGCTGTCGTCTCCCATATGCAGACTACAGTGGAACTCCTGCATTTGCTGGGGTTCCCTATCAATGTGCTGGAGTCACACTTGACTCCTTTTCAGATGCTCCCTTTCATCTGAGCTGTTCTGGACCCTGCGCAGCATTGGGCCTTTCCTCCTGAATGGTGAGTCCAGGATATTCAGGCTATGATACAGATGTTTCAGCCTCTAGCCTGGATTGTGGTGAGACTGACTCTGAGGCTGCCGGGCTCATGGCCTCCTGCATCCTGCTTGGAACACATACCCACTAGCATATGCGGGCTCTGCAGTTGGACCTGAAGTTCCAGTCGGCGCAGCAACAGGGGAATCCCTCAGACATGGTCCAGATCTCAGAGGGTCCTGCAAAGATCTGCAGTGGTGGTCAACGAACCACGATTGGGTCAGAGGCAGATCCCTCTCCTCAACCAGATCTCACAGTGGTGACAGTTGCATCACTCCTAGGATGGGGCGGCCATCTGGGAGAAATAGAGATCAAAGGCCTCTGGCTGAAACATGCTTCCCTACAAACAGAGCGTAAATTAATAATTTTAATTACTTGGGAATTAGTACAGTAAAATGTAGATTTCATATTACAAAATGGTCAATTAATATTCAATACACTAAAACATATAGGAGAATATGGAAAAAGAACCATTCCTGTTCCCCAAAAATGTTTTGGACGATTTTTGGCAAGCTTAATCTCGAGTCCAGCACAGAATAATTTAGCCTCAAGTATGATTTTTGTGTAACTTTTATTTGTTTTGTTATTTTTTGTGGATTATTCACTGACAGGTCACACCATCATCTCCATTCAAGTGCTTGGAGTGCTTTTCTTCCTTGGTTCAGTTGATTTGACTGGTACTGACTGATCAATTCAATCACCCACTGCGATTTTGATATTCCTCAAAGGGAGAAGGAAATACTCTCTGGTAGAAGAGCCAGACTGATACTTTTATAGTTTCTAAGTCTTTGTTTGCGATTCTTCCATTATCATATATGTTTTTGTCTGGAGGAGGTTAGTCTCCTGGATTGGGGTATCGACCTTAAGGGGATCCCTTTTAGGAACCACATGGTCAAGAATTGCTCCCGTTTCATGGATGGGGGAATACTGAGTGCGGAGTGAGGCCACTGCTCAAATGGAAGGCAGCCACTGGAGAGGTGAGTTATCTTAACTCCCCAGTATAAGTCACAAATCCCTAGGATGATGCGGTTGGAAACAGAAGTTTGTTTATCCATAATAAGCTTTGTGATCCACTCAACAAAGGAACAGTTGTCTCACAGTGGACGGTAGTTGAGAAGGAACTTTTCAGGGAGGCATTGAAAGATGGCGGAATTCTCGTTTTCAGATCTTTGTATACAATAGAGGTTTTGTGGTTGATCATTACCGCCTCCTCCTGATCGCTCAACTCTTTCAAGGTGAATGACTGAGTCACTGGGTAGCACCGGAAGGTTCAAGAATGGTTATTATTCCTCTGTCTCTGTGAGGTGTATGAGGACTGGATTGCTCTTGGCGATTAGTTCAGAAACGCTCACTCTATTCTGCAGATGACCTGCAAATCCTCCCTCAGTGTCATCATGTATAGGTTAAGTCGGTTTCCATGATAGCTCCAGAATGCTCTCTTGCGAGTGACAGGACGCTCTACAAATACCAAATACATTCAGTTGTAAATTAGGCATTAAATGAAGACTGAAGAAGGGAACTTGAAAGGTGATGAGCCTTGTATTTCCATATGGTTGTTTCTGTTGCACACTCTCATGCTGTCGACAAGTAGCTGATTCTTGTAACCCAGGGTGATAGAAAGATTAGAAGAATTTGTGAGCGAGTATTGAATCGTAATCGATTAGCTGGCACATGCATCAACAAAGACTTTTGCGATTCCTTAATTGCGATTTTTGAGGAATCGCAATTAAGGAATTTCAAAAGCCTATGCATGTAGGAATCGCTATAAAAATAGCGATTCCTACACATTCCTTATTTGCGACTCGCAAATTGCGAGTCGCAATTAAGGAATGCCGTCCCATTCATTCCTATGGGCCTCCAGGCCCATAGGAATGAATTGGAGGTTGCATGAGCAATTTGCGAGTACCAGTAGGTACTCGCAAATTGCTCATGCAATTTCAAGGGTGCAAGGGTGTCAAAATGACACCCTATTGCACCCCTGAAATTGATCTGTGCACATATGTTGCACACACACATGCTCTAAGGGCATGTGTGTGCGCAACATGAAACTTTGAAAAATGCACAAAAGTGCATTTTTCAAAGATTTTGCAAATTACCATGAAGTTCAACTTCATGGTAATTTGCTCCCCCTATTAGCGAAGTCGCTAATTTTTAGGTCTCGCTGAGACAGCGAAAGCTGTCTCTTTGAGACATTTTGTAAGTGGGTTTTTGAAAGTGCTTCCCCTGGCATAGAGCTACAGTGCACGAGGCATGCGCGCGCGCAAAGCAGCTATATGGCTTTACGTCGCTCTCCCTCGTAGCCCCTCTCCGCCCCCTTCCCTGCTGCTATTTCACACCAGTTTATCAGAACTCGCGCTTCTCTCCCCCACCCCCCCACCATCGCGTCTCGCGCGTCCAATGCTTGTTAGTTCATGGGAGCATATTTTCCCGGCATTGATTTTAGCAGTTGTTTTAAACACGCAGTGTTGTCGTTTGAGAAGTTTGTGTTTCATGATTCTGTGCCCTTACGAGTACCTTTCTGTCTGTTTCAGTGTGGTGGGAAGCACCTTTATTGGTACTACTTGCTACTACGGGGACACACTATACGAAACAATAAAAAACTGCCGTTGAGTTTCTTTAGCTCTGAAGCAAACATGATTAAGCATTTCGCATGCTGGCAGATAAGGGAATTTAGATGCAGACAAGCACGAGACGCGTTTTAATATATACCCTCAAGAAACGTAATCTTTTTGTTTCGCTTCTTAGTACTTTATTCGCCCTCCCTACCCCTCCCTCATGACCCAACTGCGTCAGCAGACAGAGGGTCAGAAACGCGGTTTACTGGGTCACTTGAGGTGAGCGGAGCTCGCTCCCACTCCTTGCTTTGAAGTTTTTTTCCTGTTCGTGAAAACAATCATTACCAGCACCAGAGACGCCAGGGACCGCCCTCTGCAGATAAGCAGGAGCCACGCGAACTGCTACATGCGCCGCAGCAGGGCAGGGCGTTTTTATATGGGGATAGTGGTGGGAGGGGACAATGTGTGGTGGGATCTACCAAGCCTATCCCTAGCACTAATTCAAATCCCCTAGTGCTCCCCTCTCAATTAGCCCAACCTGGAAGTCCCCCTGTTGATTTTGAATGCCCCTACCCTTCGGGTCTCTTCCCTGGTCGTAACTGGTACAAATGATTCTAACAGGGATGGAGTACGTTCTGATGATCCTGCCCCATTTACTCCAGCTATAGTAAGGGGCAGCAGGGGGTCTCATGATATATCCCCAGATAGCCTTCCACGTATAGACCTTCCCCCCCGCATCTACACCTTATGTGTGTATTTTGACAGGGGTTCCGCCACTGAGACCAGGGCAACGTGAGGAATACACTGATTTGAAAAATAAGTGTATTCATTGGTTCAACAGGAACCGCTCTCTCCCATATGGAGTTATGGCCAAAATTCTTTATGCGAGAAGGGTGGACTGGGTTGGGCAAAGTCAGAAGAAAATCTAGGGTGATTGTATTATTATTAATTTTGGGGATTCTAGAGCAGGGGGGTATATTTGTAGAGAGTATTACCAAGGTATGGCCTCCAAGATAAGACCGTTACCCTTAACATTCTTTTACCCTGCCCCCCTTGTAGGTTTTCAGCAGACTAGGGCCTGTATGAATGAATTGACGGGGTGGCCCAGGGGGGGAATGGGTGTCCCGCTGGGAAATAGATTTGAAGCATTATCCGGTTTAGAGGAGTGTGATTGACCACTAACTACAACCCTTGAACATAATTCAATACGCACTCCTAAAGGTCCTGCCCCCCCAAGTCAAGGTCGGACAAAGTCTGGTACGGATCAAGGAAACCCATGTGCTTCTAGCTATTCCATTGCGGAGATTTTACCAAACATAGGGAATACAGGGGGCAATAATTTGAAACCATCGGAGGGGACACCCATGATTTTAAGTTCTTCCCCCTCTCTTGGGGGCTTCTCTATGTTAAATACTTCATGCTCCCAAAGATCTTCAACTTTAAAACTCCTATCCTGGAATATTGCAGGGCTGGGTTCTAAGTTGGCACACCCTGAATGGTCAGAGTAAATTGACATGCACGATCTATGTTTCTTTCAAGAAACTTGGGCAATAGTGCCCCTTTTCCGCCAAGGATATTTATCTTTTCAGGTCACTGCGACAAAACAAGCGAAGGGCCGCCCCATGGGGGGCTTGGTTATATGGGTACGTCAGACACTTAGGTGCAAAATTACCCAAATACCCACAAATTGCAATGACATCCTTGCCATAAAAATTATTATAGATCAAAGTCCTACTCTATGCATTTTTAATGTCTATGCAAGAGGATTGCCTGGTGGTCGTTGTTCTCATGTTATAACAACCCTGGAAAGATTGTTGGACAACATCCAAAGGGATTCTGATTTGATGGTCGTGGGGGATTTTAACACTACGTTCGAACCGTTGGGTTATATCGCCCATAATCTAACGGTAGAGGAGGATGAACTTTGGGGCATACCCTCTTTAGAGGTTGAGCCAATAAAAAAAATGGACAGATGCGGCAATCTAAATAACTGGATTGTGCATCGGATATCGGCTGAGGGCCGTAAATGGCCGCACACCCTCTGACAGGATTGGGGCAAATACATTCAATAATGGGCGTAGGGCAAGCCGTATAGACTACGTATTGGTAGGTCTGTCCCTGTGGCATTGTGTGAAAGATATGGCTGTAGTTACCCGAGTAGAAAGTGATCATGACCCTCTCGTTGTTACATTGGAGGGGCTTTTGGGTGTATTAATGCCAGTTAGCCTAGCGCAAGGACCCATAGATTTAGTGGTGTCTAATGATACACGCCATTTGCGATCCCAGGCAATATTGTCAGAGATGAATTTCGAGCTGGATAGGGTGCTCGATGTCTGGGCTTCAGGTGAGGGAAATCCAATTCCCCTGACCTGTGATGCACACAGCCCTGTTTGAGAAATTAAAACTGTTCTTTTGTAAATCTGTTAAGTATTGCCAGGGTAAGAGGAAACAAAAAAAAACAGAGGGATGGTTCTCCGACAATTGTCGCCAGTTGCGAAGAAACCTGGGGTTAGCGTTATGTGAAGGTGACCCAGGTAAGGTAAGGATGGCACGTATTTCTTATAAACAAGCAGTTAAAGATGCCAAAAAATCCTGGGATCAAGCAAGATGGTCTGAGCTTAAAGTAGCCTGCTTGTCGCGGAACCCTAAAGCGTTCTGGGATATGTTTAAATGGTACCGGGGGGGGGGGGATTCCGGACCCCCCGCAGAATAATGTTGCCCAACACCAATGGGTGGAATATTTCAAACCCCAGTATGCATCCTCGGAGGACGAACAGCCCTTAGAGTCCATCGAATTAACATTCTTCTCCGGAGAGGTATTCACGTTGGGTGATGTGGACAGAGCTTTGAATACCATCATTCCTGGTCGTGCTCCCGGAATGGATAATATCCCAGGTGCCGTGTTTATAAATTACAAATCATCCTGGCGCCTGTACATAAGATATTTACCAAATGCTATTGCTTGTGGGGCTCCGATCCCGGCCTCCTGGAAAGGGGCCGAGATTATACCGGTTTTCAAAAAGGGAGAGAAATCAGTTGCGGCAAATTATAGACCAATAAGTCTTATTGACTCCGTCCAAAAGATTATGGGGAGATTGATCCTTTATAAGATGCAGTTATGAATAGATGAGGAACACATTCTTACCCCGCTGCAAGCGGGTTTTCGTCCCTTTACAAGTACCATAGACCAGGTTTTCCGGTTTATTAACATCTATTGGAAGACTGTTGTCTTGGGAAAAGGAGCTCTATATGTGGTATTTGTAGACCTGAAGGCAGCTTTCGACCTGGTGCCAAGATGAAGGTTGTGGTACGTCCTCAGTAAATTAGCAATTCCTGCTGATTTGTTATCCTTGATCATCCGTCTACATGAGGATAATCATGCGCGAGTTAGGTGGGGCTCAAAGGGTGAGGTCACTGACTCCTTCCCCGTTGCAAGGGGTGTACGGCAGGGCTGTGTGCTTGCACCCACCCTGTTTTCGCTCTTTGTGAATGGGGTGGCTGACTTCCTCCAGGAGTTCTCCACCGATGCTCCTGTGTTGGCTAACGAACGCATGCCAGTCCTCATGTTTGCGGATGATACCCTGTTAGTGTCTAAAACCCCTAGCGGTTTACAAAAGGCCCTGAGTAGATTTGAGGCCTTTTGTTTATCTCGTGGTTTAATAATAAACACAGATAAGACAACATTTATGACATTTAACGAACACAAGTCTTTTCGGGGCAAGGTTTTTATGAATAACGTACCTCTGGAGAAAGTAGATGCTTTCACTTACCTGGGGGTTTTGCTTCAGGCAGATATGAGCTGGTCTAAGCAAATTAACACAGCTACTCTGAAGCATAAGCAACAGGCTGGGATCCTTGCAGCTAACTTTAACACCTCCTTTACCAAGCCAATTAGCCCATTAATGGAGATATATGGCCTTAAAGTTCTAAGTTCTACTCTTTATGGTGCTGAACTTTGGGGGTTTCAGAATTTATCCACCTTAACCGTTGCTGAAAATAAATTTTTGCGAAAGGCTATCGGTGTCCCTCAAAGTACTCCTACGTGTCCATTATTACTTGATATGGGTAGGAAACCTATAAGGGATTTGGCCAAACTCCGCCCTCTCTTATATTGGAGAAGATTGTGGTGTACGGCCGAACTCTCACATTATGCAAAAGGTCTAAAAGATGTGATGGATTCAGATCATCACCATAGGATCAAATGGTTGGGGGAAATTAGGTCACTGTTGGTGAATTTAGGTTTGAGTGAACTTTGGGAGGACCCCCAAAATGCTTCCTTTCCCTCCAAAAAGGTTTTAAAGGAGTTGTATTGGGATCTGACAATGGTTTCAATGTGTACTAAGGGTGCTTTAAAAGAACTGTCTGGTCGGTTTCTTGAATTGAAGTCTAAGCCTGCTTTAGAAGACTATTGGGACTTCATCGAGAAACCATTTGACAGGAAGTTATACTTCCAACTGAGGATTGGAACCCTACCAGTTAGATCATTTAATGGCAATTGGGTTGGGGTTAATAAGAAAGCTTGCCCAAAATGTTTCGACAAAGATGAAACAATTAGCCACTTGTTGTTCTTTTGTCCACTATACAAGAAACCTCGCGCTAAGTGGGTTATACCTATCTGCAAGATTTTGGGTTTTAGGAAGCATGACGAGGCCCTACGAATACTCACCACGGATCCATCACAGCCTATAGCAATAGCCATGGCTAAATTCCTAGGCTGGGCTTGGTCTATTCTAGATCTAGGGTGTTGCCTCAGAGTGTTTGACTGTCTTGGCCATAGTAATACGGGCAAGTTACCTTTTGTTGTAGTTGGATCAGGTTATTTGATTGAATATTGGGTTTTTAACAAACAAGGAGAAGGTAAAGTTTCCTTTTTCACTCCTATCTGTAATGTATTCGACGGCTATCATGTTTAATCTGTTTTTAATGTTTTAGAATTCAGAATATTTATTGTCTTAAAATATTGTATGTATGTGTTGCTTGTATGACAATACTGTCGAATAAAGCATTGGAAAGCTTAAAAAAAGCAATCTGAACATGCTACGTCACAGCCAGGACACTCAATCCAGGCTGCCTCCTCCAAAGAGAATAACTGGCGTCGACAATAGGTTCTGAGACCCGAGAGAGGACAGTGGCCTCAGTAGGCAGGTCCGTTCTTTTGACAGACAGTCCCCCGGCAAAAATAGATTTGCGCCATGATCTGTTTCCTTCCCTCACTGTTTTTCCATCTGTCCCTCCCATTCTTTTTGTTGTTGTCTCAGTTTTATATAGCGCAAACTTGATCCCAAGCTATCAGAGTGCTTTACATGAGCGCCAGTTGCAATACAGACGACAAAGGGGCACATTTTTTCACGGAAGACAAGCAAAACCTGTCCGTCTTACCTCCGTTTGTGAGATTAACCTTGAGGTTGGGTCTCGAAGGATGTATTTTATTTTTCAGTGAAGAATGCTTTGATAGTTTGATTCCTCACCGGCTGATGTGGTAAAAACAAGTATTGGCAAAACCAGTAGGTCTGGTATTGTATACCAGCCTTTTGGGTTTGTCATGAACCTTTTGGTCTGCAAGAACACACTGCCCTTATAGTATGGCAGTGCAGGCTGATCAATGAAAAAAATAGGCTTTGATTATTACTTTTCTGCTTGCCCAAATTTCTTGATATTTTAAAACGACTTCAACTCATTTTGCTTGATGTGCTCAATTTACCCATCTCGTGAAATTGTAAAGGTTTCAAAACTGCCTTGACACACAGAAGAACAGACAGCAGAAACCATTATGTGAGTTTATTATCCAGCAAGGGCCTCCTAACACCCTGCTTGCCTATCCAGCTGTTGTACATAGATTCTACAAGACATCCTTAAAACATTCCAAACACTGTTCTAGATGTGCAGGGTCATAGGCTAACGGGGGTGAGAAAGATACCACATGGCTGTGTGCTGAAGCTCTTCATAACTGGACTGAACAATCTTTGTTTTAGTGAGTGTGTGTTTCATGTATGTACTTTTGCTCTCATTATGTTTCATAGAGGTAATCATGTAAGTGCCTTCAGTACACTGATGTATTAGGTCTAGGTTTTTTAAACAAAATCCCAAACTCGTAAACCCTACTTCCATGTTAGAACACGTTGTTATACAGGGCAATAACTTCATCTCTCAAATCTTCAGTTCCCGTATATGTCAAGTTGGGGTGATGCTTCTTCAGTCACCCAGGCCAGACCTTTCAATATCCTAATAGATCAAGGAGTTACCATGATGCCATCATTTCAGCTGTGTTGGAAGTACGATAATACGATTTATGGTCCCTCTGGGAACTGTTCCCGTGTTTGGCCTATTCTCATTCCTTACAATGGTAGCACTGGTATTCACACATGTAAACTAAGCCCATGAAGTCTATTTTAACTGTTTACCTGTTGATGCAATGTCAAAAAGGATGGAACGATGCTGAGCTTTGATGCCCTTGTTTTAGGTTGATTGCATTGTGTCCCTGTGGCTCCTTGAGTAGAGGGTATGTTGTATCCTCAATAGGAATGAATTCGTCAAAGCATAGCCCCTCCAGAGATTCTCTGACTCTTGTACTACAAGATGAACAGAGATGAACTGAGAACAAGCATTGGCATAGCCAATAGGTCTCGCTTTTGGGACCTTATAAGTGTTTAGCCATGCAACAGTTGATGTTGTTGCACCAAGGATATTGCGCTGCATAACTAAATACTTATAAGGTCCCAAAAGCGAGACCTATTGGCTATGCCAATGCTTGTTTTACTTTGATGCATTGCATTTAAGGAATCTCAATTTGGGATTCCTTAAATGCAATCGCAATTTAAGGAATCGCAATTTAGAGATTCCTTAAATTATGATTTTTGCATTTGGGATGATGCAGCCCAAATGCAAAAATACCAGTCGCAAAGGGGCAGATTCTGAGAATCTTCCCATTTGCGATCGGTTTTTGCTTTGATGCATGTGGGCCTAGGAGTGTATTCATGTCTTTCACAGACAGCAAATACTGTTTTTGTTTGCGGATCTTTGTTGCTCCTGTGAGTAGTGGAGGGCTTCTGTAGACCTGAAAGTTGGGAGCAGTGGGTTTGAGAGCACACAATTACATTGTTTTCAAACAGGTGAGGAGTTGTTAACTTTCAAGTAATCAGAGAAGATGCTAATTTCCTGTAGCATTGTTTCCATTTTAGAGAGGATTGACTGGCAAGCTGAGATTGGATCGGTTCCGAAGACCTATTCTGAATCCTGCCCCCTGAGCTATTGAGAGGCTCTGGGGAGGTCAGATGTGCAGAAAATAAGAATTATGGTCATTCATACAAGATACGTTTAGGCTGTCTGCAGAAAGACCTAACAAGCATTTGCAATGCAATAGGTCTCGCATTACTAAGAGTTTGAGCTATTGGCATTGCAAAATAACAATGCAATGCAAATAGCTCAAGCTTTTAGTAATTCGAGACCAATTGCAGTTAAAATGCTTGTACTTAATAGCAATTAACACTTGTAAGTTAGGCTCAGAAACATGTAAGTCCACAATTTTTAATAATTTTACAATATAATTTTGTGAATAGCTAAGAGAAATAAAATAATTCAAAGGTTTAAGAGTAAAGTTACATGTGTAAATTACTCTCAAGTGTAACACATGGTATATAGTTTGTTTACAAGCATGTATTTTATCGTCCAGCAGCATAGAATGCCATTTGCCTCACTGTAGCCCTTTTCCCCATGCCCGGTTCATATTTCAGACCACAACCTTTTTTCTCTGTCTCATTTTACATGAACATAGTGTATCTAGTGTAACTACACAGGGCTCCATGTACATCATTGCTCTCAATCCCTCTTGGTAAACATGTACATGTCAGCATACACTGAGCCGGGTGTCATATCACAGCGTTCTCTATCTACCATACTTCTCACGCATGTGCTCAGTCGATGGATGTAACTCCCTAATCCTGCAGTGCCACTTGAGTGTTGCCACTTGCATCAGAATGAGAGACAGTGCCCAGTCCTCTATCAGACTGCAAAGCAATGTGCCATTGGACTTACACATGTCCCTTTTGGACTGCACATGTCCACACTCAACAGAAATGTGCAGACTTTCGCGAAGCCCCTTATCAAACAAGCCATTTTATTCTACTTCTTAGTAATAAAAAACAACCACGTATTCGCCTTAAACTGTGTCACCCCAGACCAGTAAGAACTATAAACAATCTTTGGCTAAGCTAATAGCTTGGGAGTTGTCAGGCACCCTTTTGGCTTTTCAGTGCTTATTTAGTTTTTCAAGATTTTGCAAAACGTTATTGCTGGAGAAGCACCTGGGCCTTTAAAAATATTTTTGAAATGGTTAAAATGGGCTGACCTACATTGATCCATGTTGTATACTGTAGTGTGCGAAATAAAATGCGAATGACAAAATAATAGGCCAATGTGTGAATAGAGCAGGTTGAAAGTCCTTATAAAAATAGTATATATATAATTTTAGTAAAAATGGAAAGGCCTCGGTTAACACCAGAACTAAAACTATGGACAGACACCAGGGACAGACACCAGGGAGCTGGGACAGACCCCAGGGACAGACACCAGGGAGCAGGGACAGACACCAGTGAGCAGGGACAGACACCAGTGGGCCAGTGAGCAGTGACAGACACCAGGGAGCAGGGACAGACACCGGGGAGCATGGACAGACATTGGGGAGATTGGTGGCACAGCACCGCATTACTGCAAGTTGGATTTAAATGCAACACTGTGAATTGCACAGACATAGATCAGGGCAACATGAAGTGCTGTTACACGGCAAATAACGACTAGTGCATCCCAGGTATTAATACTCGCAGCATTCACGTCACGCAGTCACGCTTCAACAGTAACGAAGGCACGAAGTGACAATTGGCAGAGAACATTTCAAATTCATTCGAAGTCAAAATAGACAACTTTTAAGTTCCCTTTTTTCAGCTGCTACGCTACAGACCCTATGACGAGCAACATAGGCAGGAAGGAGTTGCACAAAAGGTCTGCAGTGGTAGCGCCGCACAACAAGCCCTCACGGCGCTGCATGCAATGAAGGCTGTGCCTTGTGTCTCATCCATTTCAATGGCATTCACAGACTGTCTGGGGCTCGCCTGCAAGTTTAGAAACCTCGTGGCGCTCAAGGGAGCCGTAATAAATGACGAGAGGCAACTACCTCGAAACACATGTCCAGGGATGGCTAATGCGACACATGCTTTTCTACATACACCGTGGCATAGGCGTACTCGCCGTCGCCACTACATTGACCACAGTTCCTTGGGGCAACTTGCTGGTGTGACGAGCAGAGTGCGACCAACTTTTGAATCATTTATTACGGCTCCCTTGAGCCAACGGGCTGACGAGGTACTCTACCTGTTTAAATTACATTTTGGCAGTCCACGCGGCACCCCTTTACACTGACCTGCTCCCTGCCTACGAGAGGCAACTACCTCGAAACACGTGTCCAGGGATGGCCAATGCGACACATACTTTTCTACATACACCGTGGCATAGGCGTACTCGCCGTCGCCACTACATTGACCACAGTTCCTTGGGGCAACTTGCTGGTGGTGTGACGAGCAGAGTGCGACCAACTTTTGAATCATTAAGTGGAAATAAGCGTGCACTCCTCATTTGACTGGAAATAAACGTGCACTCCTCATGTAAGTGGAAACATGCGTGCACTCCTCATTTGAGTAGAAGTAAACGTGCACTCCTCATTTGAGTGAAAATAAACGTGCACTCCTCACCGGACTGGAAATAAGCGTGCACTCCTCATTTGACTGGAAATAAACGTGCACTCCTCATGTAAGTGGAAACATGCGTGCACTCCTCATTTGAGTAGAAGTAAACGTGCACTCCTCATTTGAGTGAAAATAAACGTGCACTCCTCACCGGACTGGAAATAAGCGTGCACTCCTCATTTGACTGGAAATAAACGTGCACTCCTCATGTAAGTGGAAACATGCGTGCACTCCTCATTTGAGTGGAAGTAAACGTGCACTCCTCATTTGAGTGGAAATAAGCGTGCACTCCTCACCCGACTGGAAATAAACGTGCACTCCTCATTTGAGTGGAAATAAGCGTGCACTCCTCACCCGACTGGAAATAAACGTGCACTCCTCATTTGACTGGAAATAAACGTGCACTCCTCATTTGACATGAAATAAACGCGCGCTCCTTATTTGACTGGAAAATAAGCGCGCAATTGCTTGTGAATAAGGCAGTGACTGTCAATAGCAAAGGCAAACATTTAGGACGCGACTGATATCACAGTGAGCCTTGAGGCTTCCAGGTACTTTTTTTTTTTAACTTGCCCAGCATATTGTAGCTATGCCCGGTGTGTGTAAAGCGCGGCGCGACAGATCCGACTGCGAAGGGCTCTGCGGCGTGGAGCACCCATCGGAATAGCACGTTGGTGGGGGGGTGGGGGGGGCATTGTGGACACCGAGCTAAGCATGCTTGATTTTAGGGGACACGATCTTCATGACGTCCCCTGCACAGGCTCACCACAAACAAGCATTGTATCTGTTCCCTGGAAGGGCTTGTGCATTAAGATGTCATCTTAGGAACAACAAGACCTGGGCAACGAGCCTGTAAGTCGCCACTCCCACAATCTGTTGACCAGGCTTGTGATCCTCGGCAGACCAGTATCGCCATGCTGCTTGGTTTAGTAATATGCAAGAATCTCAAGAGCCTAGAAATGAGCTGACCCATAGTACCCCCAGGGGCACCCCGCTTTCCCCCCTACCCCAAATTAGGTTACCCAAAGAAGACACAAGAAACAGTTGTAAATGGGTAACAAATGCTGCAGGATTTATTACATAATTCCAGGATATGTAATAGGTGGGTTATCTTACGGGCGATCCAAGGGCAGGCGGCCATCTACTTCACCTGCCCCGCCTGATGAGCCGGGCAGCACGGGAACGACCCGCAAGTGCTGCCCCCCAAGTGATTCTTTTTTCGATCACGTGCCGTTGAAATTCTACTCACACCCCCCCTCTCGGGGCGGAGCGTCGCATAGCAAGCCCCCGGTTGTTCAGGCCCACAACCGCCCGCAGGCCTAGCGGGGCGCCGACCGGCTTCCGGGACCTCTCTGGAGGCTCCTCGTTTTGGCTCAGGCACCACGTGGTGCCGCGCAGAGGTACCCTTTGTACCGGCCTGCTTCCAGATCGCCCTGTAACTCCGCCTGCAACGAAAAGAAAAACATTAAAACGTTCAGCCAAAAACCCCACCCCACCACACCACGCCGGGTAAGCGGTAGGGAGGGTAAAAAGGCGAGGTGGGCGACAAAGAGGTCGCCAGTGAGGGTGGGGGAAGGCTAAATAGCCTTCCCCTCACACCTGGGCCCGGAAGTGACGCGCCTTGCGCGTCACTTCCGGCCCCTGACACGGAGGGGGGGCAACAATCAGGATCCCTGCCCCCGCCCCCCCCGAAGGAGGGAGTGGGGAGGGGTGACCGGGGCCCCGGGGCCACTAAGGCGCCGACCGCCGAGTGGCCCCCTGCGGGGGCCGCGGTCAGCGGCATAGTACCCCCAGGGGCACCCCGCTTTCCCCCCTCCCCCAAATTAGGTTACCCAAAGAAGACACAAGAAACAGTTGTAAATGGGTAACAAATGCTGCAGGATTTATTACATAATTCCAGGATATGTAATAGGTGGGTTATCTTACGGGCGATCCAAGGGCAGGCGGCCATCTACTTCACCTGCCCCGCCTGATGAGCCGGGCAGCACGGGAACGACCCGCAAGTGCTGCCCCCCAAGTGATTCTTTTTTCGATCACGTGCCGTTGAAATTCTACTCACACCCCCCCTCTCGGGGCGGAGCGTCGCATAGCAAGCCCCCGGTTGTTCAGGCCCACAACCGCCCGCAGGCCTAGCGGGGCGCCGACCGGCTTCCGGGACCTCTCTGGAGGCTCCTCGTTTTGGCTCAGGCACCACGTGGTGCCGCGCAGAGGTACCCTTTGTACCGGCCTGCTTCCAGATCGCCCTGTAACTCCGCCACAGCCCTGGAGGCGGCTAACCGTCGCAGCCAGGGCCCCCCACCAACCTAGCTCTTTACCTGCACCCTCTATTCACCAATGCTTCGCTTAAATCCAATAAAAACAGGTCCATGCCTATTTGGGAGAGGTGTACTCCATCCAAGTCGAAGTACCCCTTTACATTCCCCCGAATCATCTCATGGCGAATAAAGCCCAAACCCCTTTGGGCGGGACTCAAACCCTGTGAGATCCCTTATAACCACAGGCCCAAGACATACCAGTGAGCTATAGCTCCTGGATTGTAGATGGCCCCATCTATGTCCCCAATCCCTAGACGCTATCCCAATCGGATAGGGTCTGTTGAAATAGAGGGGCCTGTGAAGATGTGCGATAACTATTCGCCCCCCAGCGGGAAGGTTACACCTATTCACAATCCTGGGCCTGCCCGCTTTGACTATTATGACGAGAAGGGTTACTTAACATTTGTACAGTCCCCTCAGATAGTTAACCTGGGGCACAGGAGTGCACCTCACTGCCAGCGCGTGACCATGGGCAAGGGGCGACTCTTGCCCCTGCCCACCATCCCTTATACCTTATAGGAATTATGCCCCTACGGATCCCTCAGTGATGATCCCTTAGGCATACCAGCTTCGGGAATCTGTTTGGCTTAAGCGTTGCGCGCTGTCATAATGTCCCCTTGTATTTGCCCCGCTGACACCCCAGATATTGGGACAGCAGCACCAGTCTCCTGCAGCTGCCGTACGCGACCAGTGATTCCGGTGGGGGGTGCCACCAACCGCAATGGACTATCCTGCCGTGGGATAGGCGACATTAAGCACTGGTGTCCTCGTGTACCTGACGTATAGGAGGGGGGGAACAACATGCACAACTACCTGCCCTTTCCCGAGCAGTGGGAATGCCAAAGCAATCATTCCTCAAACATTGTAGCCAAATTATGCTATGACCCCATGTTCCCCCCCAGCTTGTCCACCGCAACCCACTATTTAAATGGCAACTCCTGCAAATGCCTGGCTCCCCGGCTATAGGGCGGGTGTTTTGTCTCCCCTGAGCAACTGGTAGCATGCCCTTGATATACAGAGTGCACCTACTCTGCTGCATCGACCAGACATTTGCGCAGGCAATATTGTTTTTGAAATGTGTCGAACAACTGAATGGTGTCCCTTTGGTTTGTGTGACTGTATGTCTATTGTGCATCCCCCCATGTGCGCCCTGCCTTGATTTGTGTGTCAAGCCACAAACGCTGTCCGACTACCCTGCTCCCTATCCGTGCTACTTTATCAGATCAAGACGTGTCATAAAATTAAATATGTGCCTTCGATGGATGGGGGCTTCAAATAATAAAGCTTTATGTGTGGCTCATGTAGGCCCAACTAATCTGCAGGGCCACTCAGCTCGCTCAGGCAAAGTGCTGCATATTGCCTGGTACTTAGGCGCTAGGTCATTGCGTCATTGCCTCCCTATATTACTACAAAAGGAGCACTACCCTACAACAAGCCGATCTGTTGGCTTTGACAATGCCTCTTAGTTACATAAGATACATAAGCCACAAATATAGCTTTCTTGCCTAGCCAACCAAGAGCTAGCCGCCCCCAACCACGGCTGCCAAGGTTTCAACTGCTATATGTGACATTCCCATCATTCCAGCGGACTATGATTGACATATAAAAGACTATGAATGACACTTTCATGCTAGCACTCAAACCATGAAAATGAGGAAGACATACCGATATCAGTATTACGCCTATTTGACCAACAAGAAACTCTAAGACGACCAAGGTTTAAGGCTGCTATTGAGAGATATTCCGGAGCTTGGAGTGTGCATGTGTGAGACAGTAACATATATACAATCCTTTGGGAGTCAAAGTGCCTGTATAGTATGAGACTAACGTAACCCAGATGGAGCAGAGTATCACGAATATACGCAGTCAGTCTGAACAGCCTGGCACCGTAAGTACTGGAGATTGGCACCTGCAAACTACAAGCCTTGCGTGATGTACACACCTTGCGCTGAGGGGGGGAAACAGCTTGTGCCGGTTTCGCCTCATACTAGCACGGCACTCGCTGACCCATGGTGCCATCATCCAGATGCACCCCAAAGGCCCCCCAAATAGCAGCTGCACCATGAGAGAGCACTGCCCTCCCCTACCCGGGGACGGGAGGCCCGAATCTGCCCTTCCCCAGCACAGGACACCAACCAGGCGAACAGCCCTAATATGGCTTTGGTGTAGTAGTATACTGAAAGTGCACCGATTCTGGACAGATGGCACATGTGCTTGCGCAGAACACAGTCCCTTATCAAATTGGCACCAACCAAGTACAAGTCTCGTATTATTCTTCTCAACCTGTGAGAGGGAAACTAACACCAATGGTCGCACTTCCGACCCAATCATTCAGATTCCCGAGCCCAGTATGCCCCCCTGCAAAGCTTCACCATGCGCCGCTTGGGCCATGTGTTCCACCCTTACGACATCACTAAAAGGTTTCTTTTAGTTGGCAGACTCACCTATTATTTTCATTACTATTAGTGAGCTGCTGCTGTGTTACCCTATTGCAAACACGTCACCATCCCTGAATATTGTATAGAAACACATTTAGAAATTGGAAGAGTTTGCCCGTGCACTGTAGTACTGGGGGCCACTCGGCGGTCGGCGCCTTAGTGGCCCCGGGGCCCCGGTCACCCCTCCCCACTCCCTCCTTCGGGGGGGGCGGGGGCAGGGATCCTGATTGTTGCCCCCCCCTCCGTGTCAGGGGCCGGAAGTGACGCGCAAGGCGCGTCACTTCCGGGCCCAGGTGTGAGGGGAAGGCTATTTAGCAACAATCAGGATCCCTGCCCCCGCCCCCCCCGAAGGAGGGAGTGGGGAGGGGTGACCGGGGCCCCGGGGCCACTAAGGCGCCGACCGCCGAGTGGCCCCCTGCGGGGGCCGCGGTCAGCGGCACAGTCGTGGTGTACTATGGAATTTGTCTAGCACCTTATATACCGGAAGAGACTGGGCGCTCTCTCGTAGACCACGGATGGGAGGGTGTTGGATAGTAAGTACTACCCGACACGTACGTCTTTCTTTGCTGGATTTAAGGAGCGATGCCCAGACACACTGAGCCTCTCTGACAGAACATTCTGCAGCCGGCAGGGAATGTTTGGCTGAGCGGCTGCAGAGGTCACACGTAGCTCTGCTGCATTCTTTTTCCTAAAGCCATTTCAATATCCAAGAATACCCCACTGGAAAAGCAAGATGTAACAGGAAGCGCAGGGCCATCCTTTTCACCAAGGACCCTAGGACCTACCCAGGCAACGGAGACAAAAGCCCATAGCTCACAAGCCCAAGCTCACTGAGGGCCATTGGAACATCAGGTGGAGGTGCACCCTATCCGAACTGCTCACCACAATCTTAGCTACGCACCATGGGGCAGATTTACAAGCCCCTTGCACCAAATCCTGCGCCATGGTGCGGGGTACTTACAACGTGACGCATCTGGGAGATGCGTCACGTTGTAAAGCCCTGCGCCACAGGTAGGCGTTCCTGCGCAGGGGGGGCGTTCCCCGCAGGAACGCCTCCTAAAAGTGGCTGAGTGAAATCTACAAGATTTCACTTAGTCACTTTTAGGCACATGCTGCGTCAAAACCCTGCGCCTGCCCGAAGCAGGCGTAAGGATTGACGCAGCATTAACAGGATAGGGCCCCTCAGAGCATTGCTGAAGCTGCGTCGCACTTGCGACACAACTCCAGCAATGCGCCACTTTTACGGCACAGATGCGTCACGCATCTGTGCCGTTTTTGTCCCATGGTGCGCCACATTGCAAATGCGGCGCATCCGTGGTGGTGGAGCTGTGGCGCACAATAACTGGCGCATCCCTGCTGATATGCAGGGATGCGCCAGTTATTGTAAATATTCCCCCATGCACTTCTGACACCTAACGTGTACGTTGGCCTGCATGGAGGCTGGATTACCTTAAGGGCCGCACATGGTTGAGAATTTCCATCAAGCTCCCTACACTACCTTTTGCGAGGCCCTTTCTCACCAAACAAGTCCAACAAATCACAGTGCACGCACTGGCACACACCTGCACGGATAAAGGTCTTACCACTGTAGGGGCCCGCACATGGTTCTATTTCCATCTGGCAACCACACAAAGGGACTCATTTATGAGCCCCTGCGTCACTTTTACGGCACCGGTGCGTGACTTTTTGTGACACACCAGTGGCGTAAAACATGCGCCCTGTTGCGCCATATTTACGAAGTGATGCATCTAGGTAGATGCGTCACTTCGTAAACCCCTGCGCTACATTATACCTGCGCCAGGTATAATGTATGCAGGGTGGGCGTACCCCCGCAAGAAAGGGTCGTAGGAGTGGCGCAGCTAAATCTATGAGATTTCGCTGCGTCACTTCTAGGACGCCAATGCGTCAAAACCTTACGACAGTTATACTGCCGTATCTGTCCTTACTTGCGACATGATGCGTCATATTATTAATATGATGCATCATTGGTGTCGCAAGGAGGGCACACTGAGAAGTGACGCATCGCTGCTTTCACGCAGCGATGCGTCACTTCTCATAAATGAGGCCCATAATTTCTTGATGGGGCCTTCTGCAGAACCATGCGCCAAACAGACAACACTCTACTAAGCATTTCGGGCCTCATTTATGAGAAGTGACGCATCGCTGCGTGAAAGCAGCGATGCGTCACTTCTCAGTGCGCCCTCCTTGCGACACCAATGATGCGTCATATTAATAATATGACGCATCATGTCGCAAGGAAGGACAGATACGTCAGTATAACTGACGTATCTGTCGGCGCAAAAAGTGGCGCATTGCTGGAGTTGTGTCAGAAGCCTGACGCAACTCCAGCAATGTTCCTTTCACATGGGGCAAGCCCCATGTGAAAGGGCCTGCGTCACCCTTACGCCTGCCATGAGGCAGGCGTAAGGTTTTGACGCATTGGCGTTCTAGAAGTGACGCAGCAAAATCTCATAGATTTCGCTGCGCCACTCCTACGACCCTTTCTTGCGGGGGTACGCCCACCCTGCATACATTTTACCTGGCGCAGGTATAATGTAGCGCAGGGGTTTACGAAGTGACGCATCTACCTAGATGCGTCACTTCGTAAATATGGCGCAACATGGCGCATGTTTTACGCCACTGGTGCGTCACAAAAAGTGATGCACCGGTGTCGTAAAAGTGACGCAGGGGCTCATAAATTAGTCCCTTCATTTTCAATTTCACCATTCGTTTTTTTACAGGTCGAACCAATTGACGACACCTGCTCAGTATCTCTCAATCCAATGCATGTTCGCACGTTAAAACATTGCATGCTCGTGCACGTCATAGTTTGGGCTTCGCGCAAGCGTCGCCTCACCTCACACTCACCATATAAACCACCTTTGACTGTGTACTCGGGGAGTTTGTTAATGTCTCCTGGCGATAAATGTAACGACAATTTTTAAATTTTATGTCACACAATTTTATGGCATGGCTAATGATATCTTTTAGTTTTTATATCTATTGTGCTTTTATACTATTGTTTTGAATAAGATTTTAAGTAATCAAAGAATAAACATTCATTCATTCATTCTTTTCAGAAAGCTATAGATGCACACCACTCAGAAACCAGGTGGAATTCACAAGTGGCAAAAAAGCTAACATACTTGCAAATGATGCGTTCCAGTATCTAGTCCTGCTTCTTGTAGCTCAGCTGATTAATGCATCAACGGCGAAGCTCTGTCAAAACAGCCTGTTGTAGATTTGAATGCTGGGAAAACGTGGCCTGTCATCATTCTAAAGCTGATAAAATAAGTATGCGAAAGGTGAGTATATTGTATAGCAGCTATTATTTACTACATCTGCGGAGGGACTCAAGAGCGCCCCAAAAGGGTCACTGCTCGGGGTTCAAAGAACGCACATGAACTCTCTCCCTCGGTAGGGGTCAGGAAGGAGGTCGCCATACCACCTGTGGGGCCTGCTTACCACTGATGCAGGCTGAGAAGCCCATCCGTTTTCAGTAACTCAGATCTGTAGTATCCGGCTGGATACATTCTAGTGTTTCCCCCTGCTGTACCACACACTGAACACCCACCCACCACCGGCGTCACCAGTCAGGGGACCCTGGTAATAAAAGGGGCCGAGTGCACGTGCTCTGGGCCAGTTATCCACCCTACCATCTGTGTCTGTGTCCATCATTTATCTAGTATGCGGGCCTGAGGCCCCAAATACTACAGGTTCTACAATTAACGTGTCCTCCTCAGCAGCTCTTAGAATAGAGTCACAAATGCTTCCTTAGCCCTGGCTGCCGCTGAAAGCGCACCCCGAACACAAACATCTCACGCTGTCCCGTAGAGGCATGAAAATGATCACCCAGGTGATCATTTTCAATGTATGTTTGGATTGGGCTGTCTCCAGCTCACTCATACGCATACGGGTTTGAAAACGGTACAACCAATAGGAGCTTAACAGATGTGAGTCCGAGGTGGAAATGCAGTGACCCTGTGAAACGGAGCCGCCTAGTCCTCCTCATTCAAGCCCTTGCTGGGCTTAGGTGCTTTACCTTTCCATTATAAAAGCAGGGTTGCAGATACCTGAAGGAAAACAAAAACAGACGTGGCCACCTGTAGGTGGCATAGTATATGGTGCACACTTATGTAAGTGTAGCACCCTGCACTATCACAGACAAGGAGGATGTTAGTGGTCTTAGACAACCTTGGAAAGCTCTCTAAGTGGTAGCCGTGGAGAGCAGCCTTCAGGTTAGTCCAGGGTGTAAAGCAGCTTTACCAGTCCTTAATCTTATTGATATAGGTTAAGTGGAAAAGTATGTATGTATGTAATTTTTAATTATCATAAGACACTCACTAACACACAATAATATCTCCTACCCGGAGATATACTACGTTGCACACAATACTTTGCAATAAAAACAGGTAAGTAGCACAAATACACAGTGGTTGCCAGGGGAGACCAAACCATATACTAAAATAGTGGATGCGAACTGTGACTTGAGTCAAGAGTAGTCCCAGAAGACTTACAAATGCTGGGGACCCAAGGAATCTGCCGAGGTAAGTAACCAGGAACCCCACGGAAGCAGTGTGCAGAGTGGGAACAAGCCCACATGCTCAATTCAAGTCAATGGCTTAATCGCTGTTGCAATTTTAAAAAAGGACCCTTCCCACTGGATTCTTAAGAAACCCCGTGAAAGACAGAAGGTTGGAGAGCCACCCCATCCACGGATACCCTAGGAACCAGGATACCTACAACAGGGAAGACGAGTTCATAGGTGTGAAGTGGCATAGGAAACCACTGTCAAACTCAATGGAGAACTTCAGGAAGATACGGCTGTTTAAGAAGGTGAAAGTGTCAGGTGGAACCCGAAGGTGGATTTGAGTTAAGAAGTACCTGCAAGCAGAGGGGACAGAGTCTATGCCACTCAGGAGTGACCAGGGACCACAGGAGACAAATGCCCACCGATGCCAGGAAATACAGGCGAGTTGACGATGACCTTGCAGCTGCAGCGTGTGGCCCAGGCGACGCTGTGGCAAACCAGGACCCATTCATGAGCTGTCCCAGGGATGACAAGAGCTGAAGGGTTGGTGTCCTTCGGGATCACCAACCTTCAAAGGAACTAAAGATCTCTGGAGACAAGAGTCGCCAGCCTTAGCAATGGCCAGCTGATGCAGTGCACAGGTACTCGGTTCCAACAGTGCTGAGGAGGGATACTAGCTGCAGACTCAGTCTGGAGACAGTGGTGGACTCGATGGAGCTGTAGAACCACCGCCTGTGTTACTGAGCCTGTCAGAATCCGTAAGATCCCAGGAGCAGCAAACCAGTCAGTTACGTTGCAGTACCTGCAGATGCAGGGGCCTGTGAGGGACCTGTATGGAGCACGGACACTCACATTGCAGCAGTCTTGCAGGACACGGAGACCTGGAGCAGTCTGATTGTTCCCCGATGCGGTCTCCGTTCCTAAAGCAAAGTTTGATGCGGTCAGTCTGACACAGTCAGAGTGTCCAGACGGTTGAAGATGTGGAGTTGAATCATAATTGAATCCCACGATGAATCTAATGACCCACCCACAGATAAGTCCTTAAATACCCTAAGGAAAGGGTTGGGATGATTCAGGAGTACCTCCGTTTTGAGGGGCTGGTCAGTGGGGAGGATACTCCCATGTCCTGTGTCCAGTTTCGCACCAGAGCTGAAACCAATGGCTCCCTGAACTGGTTTAAACTGGAATCTGCAAGGAGGGGCACCAAATGTGCCCTTGAAGCAGTCTTAGTGGCACTGGCAAATGCCCCCACCCTGCCACAATACCCTAAACCCTGTTGAGGGGTGGTCACGCCTCCCTGTGACATGATACCTATTGCTCTGCCTTCCCCTGCTCAAGCTTTGCTCAGCAGCAGGAGGGCATAAACATGTCTGTTGTCGGCAGCAGCCTTAGCTTTCTGTCCGGTTCTGGAAGACTAGGAGCACTGAGGGCCTCCCAGAGGAGCTTTCCGGTGCATGGAATCATACCCCCACACGGTTTATGGTGTGGGGGTATGATTGTGATCCAGCGCAAAACCCTAGCAACGGGGAAACAACCCGTACCGGTATCCTCCCTGCGTCACAGACCCGACGTCACAGTAACTCATTCACACATGCAGTCATTGGTGGGGCCCATAACACCAACACTCACACGTTACTTCCACACCGGTCTGCACGCACAGGAGGGATGAGTGATTCAAGTGCCGGACATGTGAGGGGAACACCTTATAACCTATAGGGAAGGAAAAGTTATTTACAAAATATACATTAACGCCCCTTTCGCCTACAGATTCTTAATCCCAAAATATCAAGGCACTCCTCCCACTTCGGTCAATGGACCAAATTAGTTGGATTGGTTGATGGTGATTTACAACCAGCTAAAACACATTTTAAGACTTCAGAATCTATCTCTTAAATGAAACTCATGACTCATGAATTCTCGTTAATCAATAATTTTATCTAATATTTCATAAGGATTTGAATTCGCATTTGTCTTGTCAAAGTTCAGAAAGTTTATATCAAATTTTGAGTAAATTGCAGAACATCAAATTTACCTAATCTGGCTATTTGGAGTCCTCTAATGCATTGGCTCTGCATAATTTTGTCGTAAATCGTTCGAAAGCAAGCCAAAGCTCAAAGTTCTTAGCTTGACACGTTACAGTCCCAAAGATCGGCAAAGGACCAGAGATGTGCAAGCATCTATCATTGCCCGTAGATTTAGGAAATGCTCGCAGTCATCAGATGATCGGGCAGCATCCGGACCTTCAAGAATTCAGGAGAACGAGCAAAACGAAGCAAGGCAACGTAAGTGACGTGACCCAAAGGTAAGAGCGAAACGAATGAACCCTCTCTATTCTACTACTTCTTTTATAATACAATGAAGTCAAGAAGATACAATATAATATTTTAGAACAGTCGTGATTGGCTGGTTGAGATCGTTCGATGTCAGTTTTAAGTTTTCAGTTCAGTTCGAGGGGTGAGGTCATGAGATAGTCCAAAAGTCAGCTTGTTCCAGTTTATTGTAAGGTTGATTTTTCTCTGGTTTTGGCAGACGTCCCACTCTGTCCTTGTTCGGGTACATGGTGAACAAAGGTCGTGACAAGGTTTAGGAGAATTCTTGCACATGTGCAGCTCACTCCGCGCCTCATGGGAAAGTGGCCACTTCGTCGTGTGGTATCAGCAGCCATCTTGGATTTAGGCCCAAATGCTAATTTAAGCGAAACAAACACAAAAGTGTAATTAATACATAGAAATAATGAATCTAATGTTAACCCCTTACCAATCCCTCTATGTGCTTGTATTTAACTAGCGTATAGCAACATTTAAAGCCATTATATTCACCTTTTCGGTCCTCCTCTTGGGCAACATTACAAAAGCAACATATATCATGCAGTATTCTATTTACCACATATACTACTGTTAATATGCGTACAGATTTTAGTTATACAGGTTATTTAACCATGCAAATGCAAATCCCACGTGTAATTCGAATGTTAATAATGTTGGTTAATAAACATGCAAACTCGTTCAATGATATTATGGTTAATAGACTATATAATTACTAGTATTTTCATGCAGAATAGAGGAGGTATACAACATTTTGCATTACCCACTCCATCAAACCCCCCTTTGGTGATTTTATCACCACACCATTAATATTTTGTATCAATTTGTCATAAAAAGCTAAATTAATTCTTAATATTAGTTCACATTTCTGTTTCCCCAATTTCTTCTCTTCTTGCTGTTTTATACATATTATCTTTCATTTCTTCTAATTCTACTTCTTCAAATACCCTCTCTTGTCTCTTATTCTGTCTTCTTTTCCAATTTTCTCTTTTTCTGTATTTTCTTTCTTTTATAACATAAACATCCTAGTCTTAAAATGAATACTAGAAAAATCACACATGTTAATGGAAATAGGATCCTACCTATAAATGTACTACCTAAGTTTAACAAGAAATCTTCAATGGAAGAAAGTTTCTTTCCAATCTTTTCCCAAACACTTTCATCCTCCAGTGGTGCAATTTCCTCATGCAATTCAGTTATATTTTTAATGTATATCTTTAGATCTTTAATTTAATCCGGAATGTAAGTACAACAATGTTGAAATTTCAGCATTCCACAGACTCCACCCTCTTTTGCCAATACTATATCAAGGGCAAGTCGATTTTGCATTACCATGGCACGCATGGCAACCATTTCAGTATTTACCAATAAGAATCCTCCAGCGGTGCTTGTTGACAAGCGATCCACTACTGTTGATAGCTTTCTAATTTTGTGTGCATTCAGAGATATTCCCACTGCTGGTATCAATGCTCCAAAAATGTCTCCTACAATTTCTGACCAAGATTCTCTTTTTCTACGTGTTAATAGACTACCTAACTTATGTACACCATCTTCTCCTCTTCCCATGTGGAATATCTTTGGGCAAACCAGACCTACATAACATGTGCCATACCAATGATCTGGCAATCGATAATATGCTCTGTTCCCGCAGATAAAATAAGACCCAGGAAAAACTGGATCATTTCCTCCTTTAAATCCCCATCCACCCATGATTCGGTATGTATCATGGCATTCACTGTTACCTACAAAGTAATTATCATATGCAGTTTGATTCCTTCTAATACACAACTTTCCTTTCTGAGGCCAATCTAAAGCCATAGTTGGACTAGCTTCTCCCTTCAAGTGTTTTTCCATTTCAACATCCCAGACTGTCTTTTCCTCTCTTCCCTCAGATGCTTTCTTTTGCATTTTCAATCTCCTTTTTTCAACCATATCTAAAAAGGTATTTTCCTCTTTCTTCAAACTGCAAGTCAAATTATTTCTAAATATATATTCTAATGTTAGTTCTTTAGTTTCTAAGAAAAATTCACCTAACACCTTTGCAGGATTTACTTTATTCAATTTGTTAACTGCAGGTACTTGTGAAAATATGTTATCTACATCTGAAAAATAATATTCTAATTTCCCTATTTTGTAAAACAAACTAGCTATTACACTACATGTTATTCCATAGGTTACTGGAAGGTGATGGTAGGTCACTCTCTCCGATACAGATGCAGGTAACTGCATACAGACATAACAATCCCTCACATCCATTGTCTTTACATATTCATACAGTAGTTTTGAAAATACATTGTTAGAGAAATCATTTATAGACCTGTCTTTATGCTAATAATTTCTATCTATTTTAGTCGGATATACTTTCTGAATCTTCTCTATATTAGTTTTATTTTCACTATGTCCTTCTATTGTTTCTAGCGTAACTTTAAATGATATCATCAAAGCTAATACACTCCACAGAAGCATTAGTAATCCTGTACAACAACAACACATTTTAAACCACCTCCTAAGAAACGTACATTTAGCTTTTCTACTTTCTGTGTTTGCCATTTTCGTAAAAATGATCAGTGTCTTTTGACTTAGCCTCTTCTACTTCACGACTAGTTTCTAACCCAAGGCTCTAAGCACCTACTTGGTTCTATCAGTTATGTCTTTTCCAGTAATTTATTGTCTTTCCATTAGCAGCACTTTTGCCTGGCATTTGATCGTCTTTCACTTTTCTCTCGTAATCTTGATACAGAACTTCCTGAACATCCGTTTCTTCTCCAATATCGGACAAGATAACTCTCAGGATTTCCGATTCTTCGTCTTCCTCAACCACTTCTGGTACAGTCACCTCTGGATTTTCTTGGCTATCCACCTCTTCTTTTATTTCAGGCAGGTCCACATACGTCCATTCCGGCGACTTATACTTCTGGTTAGGTTTTCTCGAACTTTTGTTTTCCTCTGCTGTAGTTATTTTCTCATTTTTCGGTTTTTCTTGATTAGATACTTCTTTCACTTGCTCTGCTCTTGGTGAATTCAATCGTGTCAGTCGGTATCTCAATCTCTTTATTTTGTTTGGCCAAATTTCATCTCATGCTGGTCTTTTATTTCCTTTATCATTCTTTTCAGCTCTCCATGCTCTCTTTCTCAGGACTTGACCTTCTGGAACTTCTTCATCACTATCCTCTGATTCTGTTTCAACTTGCTTTTTGCTTTCAGCTGTTCTTCTTTCCACCACTTCTTTTATTTTCCCTACTTCTGTCCCTCCTCGTGGTTCTTGCACACGATCTTCCTGCTGACTAACTATCCCTTCTTCTAACTGGATGTTCGAATCCCCTACAACTCCTCGGGGGTCTTCCGCAAGAATCTTTCCCTCACTTTCTGTATCTGGCACCTGTTCATCTATTTTTATTTTTTCAGGTGGAATTTCTCTCTACTTTCCATCAGGAACTTCCTTATCAACAATTTCTTTGATTGTTTCTTCACTGCTTTTCTCCAATGTACCTGTTCTTGGTCAGTCTCTGAGTCTGAGCTGGTATCAGAAATCTGTAATTTTCTTCTCAAGGGAATATTTTCTGGGGCGATGGTAAAATTTGGTTCTGACTCCCCCCTTTCAGGATTTTCTCTTGTTCTTGTTTCATCAGCATCTGATTCAGAACTAGTCTCTGAGTATTCAAAATATTCTCCTTCCTTATTATCCACTGGATTTGGAATTCTCGATGTGTGACTAGCATGAATCCAGTTGTTTATTCCAGCACACTTCACAGCTGTTGTTGTGGTCAAAATCACTTGTCGTGGTCTTCCCCAACGTGGGACCAGACAGTTCCTTCTTCTTTGTACTTTAATTCTCACCCAGTCTCCTGGGCTCAGATCATCAGTTACAGGCAACAGCTTGTTGACTGGTATGAAAACATGTTGCATTGCTCTTCCCATGACAATTTCATGGGAACTCCGACCTGTGTTCCTATCTGGAATTGATCTAATAGTCATGAGTACCAGAGGCAAGACATCAGGCCATTTCAAACCTGTGACTAAACACATTTTTCCCAATCGGTTTTTAATGGTGCCATTCAATTGTGTGTCTTTTGCATTCATTTGTTCCACCACACCAGAAGCCTCTAGGCGATAGGCACAATGTAGTTTCTGTTGTACATTCAATGCTTCACAAATCAACTTCATGATCTCATTATGGAAATGCTTTCCTCTATCTGACTCAATTGTGACTGGGAACCCGAATCTAGGGATGAATTCCCTCAAAAGCAATTTTGCTACTGTGATTCCATCACTTCTTCTTGTGGGATATGCCTCTACCCATCTAGAAAACAAACAGACCATCACTAGAACATACCTCAACCTGTTACAGGGAGGCATTTCAATGAAATCAATCTGCATTCTGGTGAAAGTCCCTCCTTCTCGACCTATCGTTCCAAGACTTACCACTGTTTTCCTTCCAGGATTGAACTGCTGACATATAAGGCATCTTTGACAAAGGCTCTCAGCTACAAGTCTGAATTTTGCATTGTACCATGTTTGCTTAAATGACCTAACCATGGCATCTCTCCCTATGTGTCCTTGTCCATGAGATATCCGTGCCATGGCAGACACCATGCAATCAGACATGACTGGTCTTCCATCTCGATAGACCCACACATGATCTGTTTCTCTTGGTGCACATCCTGCTTTTACCCATTGTCTCATTTCCTCATCTCCTGCTTCTTCCTGCAATTGCCTCACTTCTTCCCAGGTACTCACAACGTTAGTAAACAGTAGGGGACAAGAATTAATTTCCCTTTCTTGCGCCCTGTTGATCGAATTCTGATTATGAGCACAATATTGAGCGATATCGTTGGCGTACTTATTACCAACTGCGACATAGTCTCCCTGAACGTGAGCAGCACACTTCACAACTGCCAATTGCTTAGGCAGCTGTATCGCCTCAAGCAACTTCCCAACCACTTCAGCATTCTTTATAGGAGTTCCACTTGAAGTCAGAAATCCTCTCTGCAGCCATATCTGACCGAAATCATGCACAACACCGAAGCCATACTGACTATCAGTTATCACAGTCACTCATTCTTTCCCAACTTGCATGCTCTAGTTAAGGCTACAAGTTCAGCAACCTGGGCTGATTTTACTCCCTTCAGGTAAGATGCTTCCATAACTGCTGCAACTGTGCATACTGCATATGCTGCACTTAGAATTCCTTCGTCTGTTCTCAAGCATGACCCGTCCACAAACATCACAAAGTCACTTTCTGACAATGGTACATCTTTTATATCAGGACGTGGTTTGGTACAGAAATCAAGTACATCCAAACAATCATGATCCACTTCGTCTCTGACTTCTACATTCTCAGTATCAGGCAGTAACGTTGAAGGATTTACATTCAAGCATCTCACAAGGCTCACATTCGTTGCACCTAATATGACCTTCTCATATTTAGTCAGCCGACTATGTGTCATGAACTGAGTGCGGCTCCTTGTTAAAAGGATTGCCACATCATGAGGTACAAACACTCGCACAGGATATCCCATCACAATTCCTTCACTCTGTTCCAGACTCTTATAAGAAGTAGCTACTGCTTTCAAACAACCTGGCAGCGCTACAGCTACAGGGTCTAGCATAGCCGAAAAATATGCAATTGGTCTTCTCAATTTTCCATGTTTCTGTATTAGTACAGAGAGTGTACATCCATTCCTTTCACTGCAGTACAATTCAAACTCTTTATCGTAATCAGGCATTCCTAATGCTGGCGCTTCACACAAACTGTCTCTCAATTGTTTAAAAGCTGCTAGTTCTTCCCTATTTAAGTCAATGGGGTCTTTTACATCACTTCTTGTCAGGCGTACCAAAGGTTTTGCAATCAGGAAAAAGTTACTTATCCACTGATGACAATATCCAACCATTCCAAGAAACATTTTCACTTCTCTTTGAATCATTGGAGCTCTCATTCCATTTATTATCTTGATTCTGTCTGTAGTTATTTTCCTCAGTCCTTGTTTCAATTTTGTGGCCTAAATATTGTACTTCTTTCTGACAAAATTGCAATTTCGATGGGGATACTTTAAGTCCTCTATCTGCCAAATGGTTTAGCAATGCTATGGTGTCCATTATACAAGCTTCTCAAGTCTTTGACGCCACAAGTAGGTCGCCAATATATTGAACTAGCACTGAATTCTCGGGCATTTCTAGGTCTTCTAAGGACTTTTTCAATATCTGATTAAATATTCGAGGGGCTTTCTGTATACCCCTGTGGGATTCGGCACCATGCCAAAATACGTTCGCCAAAACGGAACGCAAAAAATTTGCTGGCTATCATGATGCAACGGGATGGAAAAGAAAGCATGACACAGATCAATCACTGTGTACCATTCTGCATCATGTGGAATCTGATACAAAATCACAGATGGATTTGGAACAATAGGACAACATGATGCAACAATTTTGTTTATCTTTCTCAAATCTTGCACTATTCTGAACTTTCCATTAGGCTTTTTCAGTCCCATAATTGGTGAATTACATGGACTACTCATTATTTCTCTCAAAATACCTTGTTTAACCATTTTCTCAATTATAGGAGTAACTCCTTCAATTATCTCGGGTGTCAATTTATATTGAGGATAGCTTATTCCCTCCTTCACTGTTATTTTTACAGGATCCACATTTTTCATGAATCCTACATCTTCTCCTGTGAAATCCCAGACTTCTGCTTTTACTGTCTTTTTCAATTATTTTGGTAGTTCGTCAGGGTTGAATACAGCAAAGGCCTCAGTAATCTCAGATTCCATATTAGCCATAGTCATTTTATACAGTACATCTTCATCAGGGGTCTCAAATGCTATACCATCAGGGGTACAAAATAGGGTGCAATTCATCTTGCACAGTAAGTCTCTTCCTAATAAATTTACAGGACTTGATTCGCACACAACAAAGCGGTGCATTTCGGAACATTTCCCTATACTGACTTTTACTGGTTCTGTGAGATACGTTTTAATCTGTCTGTTGGATACTCCAACCACTTGGATTGTTTCGTCCAAGAGAGGAAGATTCTTAACATCAGCTGACCTAACAGTTGATCGAGTAGCACCAGTATCTACTAGGAAAGTAATATTTTCATCATTTACCTTTCCATCCACAAACGGGCCTGTCTGGTCTACTTCTAGAGTTGCGCCAAGTACGCACTCTTCTTCCTCCCTTCGGCACCATCAATAACCTTCTTCTGACTCACTCTCATCGCGTTGTAGCCAATACTGCGAAACAGCGCTAGCGCACGGCAGCTTAGTTACCTGTTCTTCATTGTAGAATCCTGTCTCATTACTGTATTTCTGTGAAATTACACTCTGTGGAAAAGGCGGTTTTGGCACCTGATTCTGTTGGGCAAAAACCTGCTGCTGTCGCTGCGGTTGACAACTCACCTCTTTCTGCACCTGCGGATTCAATGATGCATTATCATTATTAGTATTCGGATTTCCAGTGCCCTATTCTTCCACAATTTTGACATGGCCATTTCTTCTTGGCTTCTTCTATATTGAATTGTCCCTTTCCTTTTCCTTTTCCAACATTAAGTGTAAGTTTTGGTCCTGCACTATTTGCTTGTTCAATCAACTGAGCTTCCTGTCTTTCTGCCACTTTTACCTGTGCCCACATAGCCTTCTCTTTTAACTTTCGCTGCTTGGCTTCAATCTCATCACTAAAATATTTTGCATGTCTTAGTACTTCATCTATTTTCTTATTTTGCCATTCCACTGTATGCTGTTTAATCATTTCACTGATTTCTGGACGTAGACCATATACAAATCTGTATACAAAATGACTTGAATCCTTCTCACTTAAATTTTCATCACCACTAAACTGCTTAAAGGCAAGGATCAACCTCTCATAGTATGCGTGGACTGACTCCTTATTCTCCTGATGAGTTTGGTCAATTTTTACCCAATCAGTCTCTTTGGTAGGTACCTTGTTTTTCAGGAAAACAATTACTTGTTCATATTTTTTCATGACTTCCGGGTCAGGGGCTCCCGTTTTTGGGTCTCTAGGGTATTCTTGTGTCGGCCAATTTATCATTAGTTTACACTCTGTTAATAGATCTGCTGGTACTATTATGTCAAATAGACTATTTAGATCAATCCACAAAACTTTCGATAATTTTACAAACCTATCCACTTGCCTATACCACTCGACTTGCTTTTCGCGTAGTCGAGGGAAATCATTTGTAAATGACAAAATATCTTGCCCAGTCCAAGGAACATGTACATATCCTCCTCCTGGAATTTCTCTCATGGGACATTCTGTCACAACTTTTTCTTTTTCTCTTACAGGGAAAGCTGCAAATGTTTTATCTGAAGCATCATCTCGTTTTCTAAACCATCTACTTTTACATTTATCTACATCTCCTCATTTTCTCAACAAAATGATTAGGTCTTTAATCTGGGTTATTCTTCCTGTGGTGTTCAGATTTTCAATATCTTTTTCAGAAAAATCTACTCTGTAGGTTTTTTGTAAGGCTGTCACTCTTTCCATGTCTATACCCATTTCATTTGCCACTTCTTCTAGTCTTTCATGTAGACTCTTTGCTCTCCATGTTATGCTTTTGCATAGAAATAGTAATTCTTCATCCTGATAATTTTTTAGCTTTTCTGTGGGGATAGTCCCTACTATTAATTCTTCCAAAACCATCCTTAGCTTGGCCACATCTATAGATTTGGATTCTCTGTCTTTTCTCTGTAAACTCCTCAACCATTCACTTAATTCTTCTGAAGTAGGACCTACTGGTTTCTGCTCATTACCTCGTTCTGGGTCTCTTGGAGTTTCTGATACAGATTCTGTAGTCATTATCAGTCTTTCCACTAAACCTGGATTTGTTGTCAAATTTTTAGGTGTGCTCTGCTCTGATGTACTTACTGTTTGTCTCCATGGGTTCTCGTCTGAACTTTTTCTTGGCCTCTCAATCTGTCTATTACTGTTATAAGGGACCGTTAGACAATGCTCATTATCTTTCTGTTTATCAAAAATAGGCATTACAGGACCTATAGTTACGGGAACAGTCACGGCTTCTAAGTTTTTAGTCAATTCCCTAATCTTTTCAGTTAACTCTAAAGTGGTTTTCGCTAATTCTGCCAAATTTTCATTACTCATTATACCATCCTGTTTTCTCTCTATCTCTCTGAAAGAATTATTTCTCCCTATCTCTTGGGGTACTGATTCAACTTTTATGTTTCGTAAAGTCTCTCTGGGCACTTGGTGTCAACATGTCAGAATCTGGTTGATACGGGGGTGGATTTTTATAAAACATGTCGTCAAGAACATCATCCTCCGATTCATGCACTCCATACCCTCCCGATTCTATATTATGTCTCTTTTCTGTACATTTTCTTCCACTAACCTTTTCAGCATGTCTCACAGGAAACAAACCATCAGTCATATTTGCACTGATTTTCCTGTCCATGTGATCTACCAAACATGTATCTATACCTTCCGCCACTCCTCTGTCGTTCCCTGTCATGCATCTCATCTTCCCATTCAGTCAATGCTTTGAACTGTGTTGGTCTAGGTCTTGGTTCTAGATTCATCATTCTTTCTCTCAAATTCCTCAAAACTGCTAAATTAAATGAACCATGTTCTGGAAATGCCAAAACTCCATCATCTTTTGTATATTTTGCCCAATTGTCCAACCAAATGCAAGTATGACATCCGTATTTCGCAACCATAAAGGATGCGCGCGATTTCGGTGGGGGAAGCAACTGTCCCTCTCTAGTCTAAATCGGTTTGTCCTTTTTAAAATAACTCTTGATTTTTCCAAACCTGGACTTTTTCTGGTGGATCGTAATACATGATTTTGTCTTCCGTGTATCGCTAGATTTTCCCTATGACTATTCTGTTGTTTTAACCAATCGTAGCGCGACTCACACTAACGCACCAATCCGGAGCGTCTACGTCACTTCTGCAATTCTCCAATCTCAGCGCGGCATACACTAACGCACCAATCAGGAGCGTCTACGTTTCTTACGGACTAGCCAATACCAGCGCGGTCTTTCTGACATCAGCTTTCTCACTACTCCTGCTTCGGCTGACCCCTCCTTTACAAAAATTTTCGCCAAACTTTTTTACATTCACTTTTTACTAAAATTCTGTTAGTAACGACATAAAAACGCCACCATTATCTGTTTCGCTAACCAAAGAATAGTTAATGACCTTTCTTACAAGAATTCCGTCTTTCCCCGAGAGCAGAGCTTACCTCTGCCCTACTACGGAATCGTTACTTCCGTTGATAAAGTAGCACATCCCTCTACCTTACCCTTCTAACAAGCATTAGCTAACCGATTCTCCGGAATTAAGACACCTAGTTGGAGACGCTCTGCTCCTGAGAAATAATACCAGAGTTTCACAATTAACCTGAATGCTATTTCATTCACGCACTTTCATACGGAAAATGTAGTTCATTCACACAGAATTCTGTCTTTCCCGAGAACAGCGAACAGTCTGTCCAACTACAGAATTATGACACACGTTAATAAAGTAGCACTTCCCTCTACTTTATCCATCTAGCAAGCTTAGGGAACACCTATTACCTTTTGGACTCCTGGTACCTAAGACCAAAATTTCACAGGTGACCTTCGCTATCATACATTTCTCTCATACAGGAAATGTCCCTAACAGTGACACACGACGATGTTACCAAATCGAACCCAGACAATGCGTCATGCAGCTCTAATTGTCACACGTTTTCCCTGTGTACCTACAGGGCAAAAACAATTCCGTCTTTCCTGAGAGCAGCGCTTACCTCTGCTCTACTACGGAACCGTTACAAACTTCCGACTTCCTACATCCCAGAAGCCGTCAGACAACATAGAACTGGATGCAACTCAACATAGAGTGTTAATACATAAACCAATTCATATCCACAATCAATAATCAATAAGCATTTTTAGAAGCAATAATCACCAAACCAATACAATAATAACCATCATCCTGCTACCAGAAAAACTGATCCAGCGCAAAAACCCTAGCAACGGGGAAACAACCCGTACCGGTATCCTCCCTGCGTCACAGACCCGACGTCACACTAACTTATTCACACATGCAGTCATTGGTGGGGCCCATAACACCAACACTCACACGTTACTTCCACACCGGTCTGCACGCACGGGAGGGATGAGTGATTCAAGCACCGGACATGTGAGGGGAACACCTTATAACCTACAGGGAAGGAAAAGTTATTCACAAAATATATATTAACGCCCCTTTCGCCTACAAATCCTTAATCCCAAAATATCAAGGCACTCCTCCCACTTCGGTCAATGGACCAAATTAGTTGGATTGGTTGATGGTGATTTAGAACCAGCTAAAACACATTTTAAGACTTCAGAATCTATCTCTTAAATGAAACTCATGACTCATGAATTCTCATTAATCAATAATTTTATCTAATATTTCATAATGATTTTAATTCGCATTTGTCTCGTCAAAGTTTAGAAAGTTTATATCAAATTTTGAGTAAATTGCAGAACATCATATTTACCTAATCTGGCTATTTGGAGTCCTCTTATTCATTGGCTCTGCATAATTTTGTCGTAAATCGTTTGAAAGCAAGCCAAAGCTCAAAGTTCTTAGCTCAGCACGTTACAGTCCCAAAGATTAGCAAAGGACCAGAGACGTGCAAGCATCTATCATTGCTCGTAGATTTAGGAAAAGTATGCAGTCATCAGATGATCGGGCAGCATCCGGACCTTCAAGAATTCAGGAGAACGCGCAAAACGAAGCAAGGCAACGTAAGCGACGTGACCCAAAGGTAAGAGCAAAACGAACGAACCCTCTCTATTCTACTACTTCTTTTATAATACAATGAAGTCAAGAAGATACAATATAATATTTTAGAACAGTCGTGATTGGCTGGTTGAGATCGTTCGATGTCAGTTTTAAGTTTTCAGTTCAGTTCGAGGGGTGAGGTCATGAGATAGTCCAAAAGTCAGCTTGTTCCGGTTTATTGTAAGGTTGATTGTTCTCTGGTTGTGGCAGACGTACCACTCTGTCTTTGTTCGGGTACATGGTGAACAAAGGTCGGGACAAGGTTTAGGAGAATTCTTGCGCATGTGCAGCTCACTCCGCGCCTCGTGGGACAGTGGCCACATCGTAGTGTGGTGTCAGCGGCCATCTTGGATTTAGGCCCAAATGCTAATTTAAGTGAAACAAACACAAAAGTGTAATTAATAAATAGAAATAATGAATCTAATGTTAACCCCTTACTAATCTCTCTATGTGCTTGTATTTAACTAGCGTATAGCAACATTTAAAGCCATTATATTCACCTTTTCGGTCCTCCTCTTGGGCAACATTACAAAAGCAACATATATCATGCAGTATTCTATTTACCACATATACTACTGTTAATATGCATATAGATTTTAGTTATACAGGTTATTTAGCCATGCAAATGCAAATCCCACGTGTAATTCGAATGTTAATAATGTTGGTTAATAAACATGCAAACTCGTTCAATGATATTATAGTTAATAGACTATATAATTAGTATTTTCATGCAGAATAGAGGAGGTATACAAAATGTTGTTTTACCCGCTCCATCAATTGCAACATGTTTTATACCGAACTTGACAGGGTTTGTTACAGCCAGTTTAGAGATGGTCATCACATAATGACACACTGCCTCTCTATATGTTGTAATGGCTGATGTATTTGCAGTGGAGAATGGACTCTGAAGGTTGTAAGGATGCCCTGCTCATGCAGGGGCACCCTCACACTTAGAGCTGAGCGCCCTGCCTTCAGGATTTAAAGGCCTGCCTTAGGAGTGACATAAGTTTTAAGTGTAGTGACCTCAGATATAGGGAAACCTATATCTGTCGCAAGTGGTGCTAGCACCAGCTTACACAGGCTGAAATGGCAGGCCTGGAGTCACAATTTGAGTGGTCACTCATGGGTGGCACAATACATGCTTCAGCCCATGGGAGACCTCTGGTGTACTTATGCCCTAGGTACCTTAGTACCATATACTAGGGACTAATAAGGGTACGCCAGTAGTTAATCTGCGGCGTACCTAAGTACTTACCATAGCCAATTTAGGCGAGAAAGTACAGAGACTAGGGTCCTGGTTAGCAGGATCCCAGTCAGACTAGCTAGAAACAGCATAACACAAGGCAAAAAGTGGGGGTAACCTTGAAAGCAGATCCTACTTTCCTACAATACCATACTTACATCTGCCATGGAATTAGTTTGTGATTCATGAGATGGCTTGGGTCACGGGATCGAGCTATTGGCTTTCATTTTACAAATCAGAGTTACCAAGTTCCTTACCTCAACTGGCTTTCCTGAAGCAAATAAACTACAACCACTAGATTGCACTTGCTAAAAATTGACGTCTAGGACCAGCAGCATGATGTCCTGAGGAAATGCAGCCACCTGTCTGTCTTGCAGGTTAGGCTGGACTGTTTACACAGGGATCAGTGTCAAGACTGATTTGCATTTGCCTGGGTTCAAACTGGAATGGCACGGGGAACAAAAAAATGATGGATTTAGGCCCAGATCTCTGTACTGGGGTGAATATATGATATTGCTCTCCATTCTGTCCATCAATTGTTCTTTATGCATTTGTCAGCCAGCACGGGACGGGTATACTCAGAGTGGGTCCCGCGCTCTCCATGCCACTGAGGTCAAGCTAGCCTTGCTGATGAGGCTTGAAACCACGAAACCGGTCCTAGGATGCTTGTTTCCAGTCCAGGGAGAACCTGGCCTTGCAGTTCAGGCTGGGCTGTTCCAATAGGAAGCAGGGTCAAGGCTGATTTGCATATGGCTGGGTTCAAACTGGAATGGCGTGGGTAGCAAAAAACCGATAGATTGAGGCTCAAATCTCTGTACTGGGGTGAATGTATGACAATGTTTTGCATTCTGTTCATCACCTGTTCTTTTTGCATTTGTCACCTGTCTGCCAGACGCACACACACCTTAAACTCTCCTCAGAAAGGTTGAGTCCCAATATGTTGGGCGAGTACTGCCTCCAAAGCCCAGGCTGCAATAGCTCCTTCGGCTGCAGCCTATTCATATCTTTTTGAGTGGTAGAGCTGCCAAAATGCCTCAAGAGGGTATGTGTGCACATACCTGCAACAGGTAAGATCTGCGGTGCTCTCTGCAGCACAGAGGAGCAGCCCAGTTGTCTAGTAATAGCAATGATAACAAAACACTGATATTGCCTTTGACTGGCAGAGGGCATGAACAGACGTTCACACCTGTGTTGAGAGAGTCAACGCTGTCAATTGCTCTCTCCTTAATGATGGGCATAACTCAAGATGAGGCCGCAGAATGAAGGAAAGCGAAACGCCTTACTCCATTTGCCCAATAAGCCCATTAACTAATATTTAGGTAGCAGATAAGAAAAAAACGAGATGGTATGATGTTGGCTTGTGGTGTAATAAACAAATAGTGCCACAACAATGCACTAAAACAGCCCCAGCGGATATTTAGCAGCAGTTGGCCAGTGCTCTTAGGAAGGGTGGGGAGGGCTAAGAATTGGAAGCGGCATGATGTATGCATGCCCCATGACTATTGGCGAGAAGACAAAATGGAGTGGCAATGATACCAGCAAATAGGAAGTCTATGGGCTGGGCTTTAAGCCCACAAACAGATACAGCATGTCTCGTTACGAGACAGCGCATGTTTGCCGTCTAGAGTCGAGACCTAAAATAACACTCTCCAACTGGTTTGTTTGAATGTGAATCCAAATGGGTGCAGTGCAGATGTGAGAACCAGAACCAAACACCGGGAATCCATTAAGAGACACATCCCAACCACTTGGATGGCCCAAATACATTAGAAAAGTACCGGCCCTAGGAGTCGGGCTGTTACGGGGACAAGTACCACCAGTGACATAACCTATGCATATTGCAGAAAATAAAGTGGGAGAAAACAGGGGGAAATTTAAGTAAATATTGCCATAACTATTTGTATATTTTTTTACGTTTTCAGTTTATGTGACAACCCTATGTCACTTCAAAACTCAATTCAAAATTCAATTCAAAATAACTTTATTCACATTTGATAAATGCATAAAAGTTCACATATAAGGAAGAACAAAAAGACAGTATACTAATTAACAAGCACAAAACAACAAGACACCCACATAATCGACACAATATGTTAGCAGCAAGGTAAACACCAAAGGACAATTCCTTTTCCACAAGTTAACAGTAGTAAAACGATTTTTTTTAAAAGAAACAATCAACAAAATCACCTATCCTGCAGTAAACTGATAAATAATCAAAACAAACTTTTCCAGGTGATCTTGTGTCTCACGCACGATCTGTTCGCCCTGAAGGTGTGACACATATTTGGACACGCGTGTCGGCGCTGGAGAGCCATGTGTCTCCTTTGTTTCCACCTTCCCTTATGAGAAGAAACTGGATTATGGAATGAATTGACTTCTTGATATTTATTGTCTATTTACTATCCCATGTTGGTCCACATCCATGATGGGAAGATTGTTGCCTTTGTTCTAAAATGTGCAATGTCATTTAAAGAATTTTGAGTTTATGGGATGTGTGAGGATGGTTGGGTTTGTGGTTGTTTGATTGATTTGAGAGAGTGTGTGTGTGACTATAGATGTGCCTAGACATGTTTTGTTGCATGTTTTCTTATCAATTGGATATAATGATATGAATAAATGTGATATCTTCTACAGACCAGTTTACCTACAATAATTGGGGAAGGCCTTTGTCGTTTGGGTGTGTTCTAATACATCAGTGACCGTGGGCACCTTATAAGCAATTTTCAGGCAGATTGGGTCCTTTTGACTGTATTTTGGTTCTATCCCCTGTCCTCTCTGCCTGTCATTTGTCTCAGGGGCCCCCTTCAGTGTGAGGAGGAGTTGGTAAAAGTCACCTTTCCTAGGGTAATGGTGTTTGCTATTAGAGTGAGTAGGCCCCCTTTAGATCTTCCTGATATAGATGGAAGAGCTGGTGTATCCATTTACATATACAGCCTGTTCCAACTAGGTTTCCTGGAAGCAAATGATATCACAATTCGGATAAACTTTATACCAGTCTTTATGATCTTTTTTGTTAACAAAGCCCGCTATGTACCAAGTGAGAAACTTTATATCCCTTAAGAGCCCCTCAGAACATGGAACAGGTATATCAGGCACTGTTTGTAGGAGAGTAGGATCTGCTTCACCTGGGTACCCCCACTTTTTGCTGGTGTTTCACTGTTTTTCGACCTTAGTCTGGCTGTGGCCCTACTAATCAGGATCACAGCCTAGCTGCTTCCTCTCTAAAATGGTTTGCATGTACAGTAGGTACATATCTAATTGGATTTTGGAGTGCCTTATAAGCCCCTAGTATAAGGTATACTATGGGCCTCATTTATGAGAAGTGACACATCGCTGCGTGAAAGCAGCGATGCGTCACTTCTCAGTGCGCCCTCCTTGGGACACCAATGATGCGTCATGTCACAAGGAAGAACAGATACGTCAGTATAACTGACGTATCTGTCGGCGCAAAAAGTGGCGCATTGCTGGAGTTGTGTCGGAAGCCTGACGCAACTCCATCAATGTTCCTTTCACATGGGGCAAGCCCCATGTGAAAGGGCCTGCGTCACCCTTACGTCTGCCATGAGGCAGGCGTAACGTTTTGACGCATTGGCGTCCTAGAAGTGACGCAGCGAAATCTCATAGATTTCACTGCGCCACTCCTACGACCCTTTCTTGCGGGTGTACGCCCACCCTGCATACATTATACCTGGCGCAGGTATAATGTAGCGCAGGTTTTACGCCACTGGTGCGTCACAAAAAGTGACGCACCGGTGCCGTAAAAGTGACGCAGGGGCTCATAAATGAGCCCCGATGTACCTAGGGTATAGGTACCTCAGAGGCCTACCGGGGACTCAAGCATGTATTATGCCACCCCTGGGAAGCACTCCAAAATGGCACCACAGGTCTGCTACTGCAGCCTGGGTAAGGGTGTACTTGCACCCCTTACAGTGGTATAGGCTACCTATATCCACATATATATATACAGACACATATAAACTTATAAGTCACTCCTATGGCAGGCCTTGACAATCCTGAAGGCAGAGTGCTTGGTTTTTGTGTGAGAGGGTGCCCAAGCATGAGCTGAGCCCCTCTGCAGCTTTTGGAAATACTTCCTTATGGCTGTTCTGAGATACAGCCATACCATATACTCCTAAGTGCATTAAAACCTTGCGGTACATGCTAACTTTGGAATGGCTGCATCAAAACATGTCGTGTTTGGTGTCAAACGCTTTGGAATACTACCCCCCAACAATTCTGGCAGCGGGGGTAGCATTCCACCCTTCTAGAGTGAGAGACATGTTCACACTGGTCAAACCTGGTAGGACTTTCCTGAGCCCTGCCATCACAAAATGGATGCCTCTGCCACAGACACGGGTCTAGCCTCCTGCTGCTGACCGAAACTCCGGCAGGGGAGGCCTGGACAATAGGTTTCCTGTCAAAGGGAGGTGTAACCACCTCCCCAGATAGGCAGATGTGTATTGGGGCTGGGCGGGAGCACTCTCTGGTGCTTTGAAGTCCTGCACTGGGGGCACGTTTGCTGTCCCTGTGCATAGTCCAGTTCAAACCTGCCCCTGCTCTGGCAAGAAACTGGACAAAGGAAATTGGTGTAACCACCCCTCTTTCCAAGCCCACCCATAGGTGGGGCCTTAGAGTTAGTCCAGCCCCTAAACTTGGTATAAGTATAGGAATCCAGTCCCTAAGACTTTAGATTACCCTGGACGAAACTCTGCAACATATATCCTGGACCTTCGACATTCTACTTTAACTAGAAGACTGAAGAAATCTCCCTTGGGTTCAAGGAGTGACTCCCCTGCTTGGCAGGCAACAAAGAAGCAACTGACCAGTCTGCTTCGCTGAAGCTCCCGCTGGAGGCCGAAGTCTTTGCATCACCAGAGGTGGATTTCCAGACTTCCCCAAGGCTACCCCAAGTCCACAGCAAAGCTGAGGCCCGTGGCTATCGTAGGTGACGTGGAACCGTGATCCCTGGACACCGTTTTGCAGCAACAGCATCTTCCTGGTCCTCCTCGAAGTTGTGCTTTGGGCTCCGAGTAGCCCCAGCACCTCCTGCACCGAAGATTGTTGGCCTCCACTCCACGAGTGACCCGTGGGCCAGCTCCAAGTGCGACCGCTTGAGGCTCCTTCGCGATCACTAGCCCGTTGGCTAGCAGGTCCCCACAAAGGCAACTCCTCTTCTGCTTGGGTTTTCCGGTTGCTCAAGACGTGCCCTGACTTACCCTCACTGGGTGAGTCCCTCAGACCTTGCTGGTCTGCACTGCAGTCCTTTCTCTGAATTCCAGTGACTTGCCGTTGCCAAGGCTTGTTGGGTCCATTCTGGTCGCCGACACAGCAGCACTCAACAGACTTTGTGGGACAGCTCGAATCCGGCTCGTAGACTTCGTCGACGCCTCCTGGACCTCGTGGCTGAAGAGTCAAGACACCCATCAACTCACCTGAAACACCCGACTTCTGTGGGCATTGGTCCATCCTGCCCTTGGTCACTGGCTAGTGACCCAGACTCTGTCCCCTCTGATTTCAGGTTCCTTCCATCCCAGATCCAGGCTTGGATCTCTTGGGACACTTCTCCTCTTCACGGCAGCAGCAGTTCTTTGCAGGCTTCCACTGAAATCGATGACGCGACCCGACACCAAAAGAAACCTATGCACCCGGCTTCCCTGGGTAAGGTAACTCGAGTACTCTGGTGCTCCCGTGGGTGCTAGCCCTAGAACTTCTTAAGTCCAAAAGGGTTTGGTCCTGACTCGATTAGAAGTGTCACTGATCTTTAAATTTCCAACCGCGACATTTCCCATAGAAGATAACGGGAACCCGCGGTTGTGTTTACACACTGCATACAGTCCCCGTGGGTCCCCTGTGTCACTACCTTGGGTGGTTCCTTGGGGTCCCAGCGATTCTACAGGCTCTAGGCCTTGTGTCTATTCCAGTCGTGGTTCATATGCCACTTTTTTGGTATATGATTTGGTACGCCCCTAGGGCCCAAACGTGTATTTGTGCTATTACTGATAATTGCTAACTTGTAAACAAAGTACTTCGAACTCCAGTCTCATGAAGAGACTAGAGGGGTGTGTTTTAACCTAAATACATATATTTTGAATATATACCTGGTGTGGTTGTCTTTTCATTTGATCATCCAAGAGATTATAGACTTGTAAAACAAGCTGATTTACATTCCTTCAAAGCGGTACAAAAGGGGGTGTTGATGGACGGAGCATCAGAACCAATCAAACACTCACACCCAGTCAACAGATCTGGGTTTGATCCATCACCGTTCTTTAGCCCACTCTGCCACCCCAGTTCAGACATGGCCATATGCAAATCAGTCTGACCCTGTGCCTCATGGGAACAGTCCAGCCCGAACTGCCAAGCCATGCCTTCCCTGGACCGGAAACAAGCTTCCTAGGACCGGTGTCTGGCATTTCAGCCATCTTCAGCCAGGCTTGCTTGAATCCAGTTCCTTCAAGACTTAGCCTGAAGGCTGCTCTCCATAGCTACCACTAGGATAGCTTTCAATAAAGGTTGCCTTTAACCTATCACCATAAGGGGTTGTTTGGACTGATACAGGGTGCCCACTAGAACTAGTGGACAGCATATATCAGGCCACCTTCTCACACTGTTGATGTAGGACCTATTTAAGAAAACATTGTACTATTTTGTGCAACACATACCACTGACTGTTCCTTCCCATCTTGTGCCACGCAGGGGATTGAATGATTTTCACAGCAGATGTTGGGCTGGGGAGGCAAATTATTTGCAGGTAGGATGAGTCAATCACAAGCCTCTATGTCTGCCAAAGGAGAATATCTACTTGAGACTGGCACAGTATCGGAGGGCAACTGAACAAGCTTCTGACCCATATACATTGAAGATGGACCTAAAGCATGAGTGGTAGAACTACGTTCAATTGCTGGCCTATAGAACAAGCATTTGCAATGCAATAGGTCTCGCATCTGCAAGAGTTTAAGCTATTGACATTGTAAATGACAATCCGTTTTAATATGTTTTGAGAATTAACACATAAATAAAGACATTGTCATTTACAATGCCAATAGCTCAAACTCTTGTAAATACAAGACCTATTTAATTTCAAAGAAGCAGCCATCATTGTCCCGGGCTGCTTGGAAAGTGAAAGCGCGCATGGTGAGCTGAATGTTTTATGAAAGCATGTCGTGCCTGCGGTAGGAGAAACTCATTAAAGAAAATAGTGCTTACGGACTAAATAAGACATACAGTGTAACAACAGAAGTAAAAATGCCAGTCCTCATGGGAGGTTACAAATGAAGACAAGGCGGTACTAAGGAGGAACTAACAAGCATATTAACGAATCAGAAGCCAGCATTTACGATGGAAAATGACGATTCAAACAAAAAAATACTGTAATTTTAATTCCGCCTCCTGCACTCCGGGCAAAACTGTTACGTGGTGTACCAAAGATGTGAGACAGTCCGGGTTCAGATGCCCAGTCTGCATTCCATTTGAGGCCCCGACGTACACTTGCCCACCCCCACACCCAAGTAAGGATGATAACCATGTGGGGCACAGTGGGCTTGAGAATGATAGAACAGCATTGATGGTGGACACGGTAGGGTGGTTGGTCGTGGACATCACTGACGAACAGGAAGGTGTCTGGTAACTCTAATTGCTGTTGCGGCATGGACCTGGTTCAACACCAATGGGATGCAGGATGTAGCCTTGGCCTATAGGCCACAGACCATGTGCAGTGCAAGTATAGAAGCTGGCACGACTGTTGCTTACTCACCATACCCGCTGCCTTGGGAGTCGTAACTCATGGCAAATTAAATAAATTAAGTAGCTCAAGGAGGTTTAGGACAGGCCATGGGTCCAATTTCCCCTGGTTCGAGCCCCGTTGATCCCTCCATTAGGCTGTATAAGACAAATCAATCATCTAGCAGATTTATATAGCGTGACTAATCACCCGAGAGGGTGTCCGGGTGCTTGAGTGTCATGATGGTTCAGTTGACTCAATCGAGTAGAGAGGTGGTGGTCCATTGCTTACAGAAGGAGGTTGTTCCAGGTTTTCTCTGCGAGGTAGGAGAAGGAGCGTCCTCTGCTGTTGCTTCAGTGGATGTGAGGGGTGTGGGTGAGAGAGGCAGAGCGTATTTGTCTGGTAGGATGGTGGAAGCTCATGCAATGGTTGATGTAGGCTGGTCTTTGGTTGTGCGGTGCTTTGTAAGTGTGGATCATCAGCTTGAATTGATGTGAACAGATGTGTACAGGTATAAAGGGGTAGGCAAAGAAAATGAAAACCCTTACAAACCCCATGTAAGGTGGGTGCCACAGGGCATATTGAGGCAGGTAAGGGAGGCCTGAGAGGGGCAGCCACCATACTGACCTTTAATATGAGAAAGAGCGGAGGCCAGGCACTTCCGGTGCATCGATGGTATGGGTCTTAGGGTGCAGGGTTGCTCAATGAAATGAGCGCTCAACACACATCGCTGTCAGTTCAAATCACTGCAATGAAATCCAGCCTTCAACCCTCTCCAAGTTGGTGGCGGAATCAGCATCAACCTGCACGGACAAGAGATCAAACCTGAAACGAGGCTTGAAACGCGCATCCTAAGGGCGCTCACTCACTAGGGGAAGGATTGTTAGTATCCAGGTGTCCCTATGTGGGGGGGGACATAGGGGTGGGTTGTCCGCTCCAATGTTGTGTCAGTTAAAAGAAGTTCGCCATGCTATGAGGGGTGTAAGATGATTACATCGACGATAAAGAGCACGTTTCGATTTACCAGTACGAACACCACAGAGATCCATACAACGTATAACCTTTGGCTAGTTATGCCGTAAACTATATAAACGGCGACAGTTGACATGGCACAGAGCGCCTCCGTCCAGGGCAGAACAGGCAGAACAGCCTGCTCTAAAACCGGGTAACCAAGTCCGAGTCCCGGCAGCGACAGTTCATACTGTGATCTCGGGCAGGTCGCTTAAGTTTCCCTGGAAACAAAAAAATAAAAATCCATTTAAATGCTAAAAATACCTCCCCAATGCCTACAAAGGCAATCTTTTCCAGGCATTCCATGGCCTAGTGTCAACCAGATGGTGAATGAAGCCTGCTACGGTCGGGGCATGAGCACGTTGGGGCACCATAAAATGTGTATCCTATAATTCTCTACATGCTGTGAGATAATTGCGGGTGGCTTGCTATGTCCGGGGCAGCCAGCGTGACACAGTGCCACTGAGGGGCATGCATATCACCCAGGCAGTACAGGCCATGTTTGTTTACTGGCTTGTGACTTGCGGTGTTGGGGTGCTGTCATCGAGAGCCCTTTATGCCGCTCCAGTCCAAGGGTGACAGCGCGCGCCACACCACATGCACTTAGCACCTGAATGTTCTCCGGAGATTGTGACTGGTGTTGATGGTTCCGACGTGCATATACTGAATGCATGAAGGGTGGCAACATAGAGGGGTCACAGAGTGCCATGGAATACTATTGGCCATGCCAACGGCTGAGTATTCATACTTTTCCGTTGGTCTGTAGGGGACGGGGCTGTAATGCGTAACCAGCGCCACCATAGCATCGGGAGGGCCAGAAAAGGAACTGGTTGGCGAGAAACATTTGGTTCAGAGGTAAGGATGGGCCTGAGTGTGCCCCATGGTATGTCTCCGTTGGCATGAGGCCTGCAAGGTTCTTTTAACTTTCCATTGAGGTAGCAGACGGGGATGAACCTTGTATGAACTGAGTTTCTCAACGGCTCACAGAGCTGAGTAGCACACCAGTAGACTCGCCCACTTTGGGTAGGGCCACGTGGATTCGGCTGATCCCCTGTGTCTGCTCAGCGCCTGATGCTGTGGAGTTTCCGAGCCCCTGTGTCTGCTCAGCGCCTGATCCTTTGGAGTTTCCGAGCCCCTGTGTTTGCTTAGTGTCTGATGCTGTGGAGTTGGCTGAGCCTCTGTGTTTGCTCAGCGCCTGATGCTGTGGAGTTGGACGAGCCTCTGTGTTTGCTCAGCGCCTGATGCTGTGGAGTTGGCTGAGCCTCTGTGTTTGCTCAGCGCCTGATGCTGTGGAGTTTCCGAGCCCCTGTGTCTGCTCAGCGCCTGATGCTGTGGAGTTTCCGAGCCCCTGTGTTTGCTTAGCGTCTGATGCTGTGGAGTTGGCTGAGCCTCTGTGTTTACTCGGCGCCTGATGCTGTGGAGTTGGCCGAGCCTCTGTGTTTGCTCAGCGCCTGATGCTGTGGAGTTGGCCGAGCCTCAGTGTTTGCTCAGCGTCTGATGCTGTGGAGTTGGCTGAGCCTCTGTGTTTGCTCAGCGCCTGATGCTATGGAGTTGGCTGAGCCTCTGTGATTGCTCAGCGCCTGATGCTGTGGAGTTGGCTGAGCCTCTGTGTTTGCTCAGCGCCTGATGCTATGGAGTTGGCTGATCCCCTGTGTCTGCTCAGCGCCTGATGCTGTGGAGTTTGTGAGCCCCCGTGTTTGCTCAGCGCCTGATGCTGTGGAGTTTCCGAGCCCCTGTGTCTGCTCAGCGCCTGATCCTTTGGAGTTTCCGAGCCCCTGTGTTTGCTTAGTGTCTGATGCTGTGGAGTTGGCTGAGCCTCTGTGTTTGCTCAGCGCCTGATGCTGTGGAGTTGGCGAGCCTCTGTGTTTGCTCAGCGCCTGATGCTGTGGAGTTGGCTGAGCCTCTGTTTGCTCAGCGCCTGATGCTGTGGAGTTGGCCGAGCCTCTATGTTTGCTCAGCACCTGATGCTGTGGAGTTGGCTGAGCCTCTGTGTTTGCTCAGCGCCTGATGCTGTGGAGTTGGCTGAGCCTCAGTGTTTGCTCAGTGCCTGATGCTGTGGAGTTGGCCGAGCCTCTGTGTTTGCTCAGCGCCTGATGCTGTGGAGTTTCCGAGCCCTTGTGTTTGCTTAGCGTCTGATGCTGTGGAGTTGGCTGAGCCTCTGTGTTTGCTCAGCGCCTGATGCTGTGGAGTTGGCTGAGCCTCTGTGTTTGCTCAGTGCCTGATGCTGTGGAGTTGGCCGAGCCTCTGTGTTTGCTCAGCGCCTGATGCTGTGGAGTTTCAGAGCCCCTGTGTTTGCTCAGCGCCTGATGCTATGGAGTTGGCCGAGCCTCTGTGTTTGCTCAGCGCCTGATGCTATGGAGTTGGCTGAGCCTCTGTGTTTGGTCAGACCCCGATAATGTGTAGTCACTGAGACAGTGCAGCCTCTCGCACTCCATCGTCTCTGGTCAGCCCCTATGAGTGCAAAGTTTGCCAGATCCTCCCGTGTCTGCGCATCTCCTAATAAACTGTTGTGCACCACCCTCAGGTCTGAACGTGAAAGTGCACCGAAGCCTCGTGGGATGGTAAATACGTCCAGTAGAATGGATGAAGCTGACCGGTAAGTTGTCTTCAAAGAAGATTTATTTCCATAAAACAGCAGTTCACTGGAGTGTGTCCTTCCTCCACGAAGTACAGACTGTTTATGCAGTTGAACATAAATGTACTTCGTTGATGAAGCAGTGCACGAGAAATTAACCTTCAAACATAAACATGCTTTAAGTGCGCATGCAAACGAAATCAGAACATGGAAAAAAAACATGTCATAAAACATAGCAACATGAAGCGTAACAATGAGATGCAGGTATAATTACATCATTACATCATCTCCCTCCCATACGCAAAAGAAAGAAAAGTTAATACATGTAAAAGTCTCTAAACCCTGTGGAAACAGAACAATTGCGATTTGTTCTGCATGTAACATCATTAGAAAAAGTAGCTCCATTCAAATTACTTTGTTGAGAAGATGTAACTCATTGACAGTTACATTGACCAGAATAAAATGGACTGGTGGGAGACAATACTGGAACTGAGTTATGAACAAGTTGAGAACCATTGGATGTATTCGAAACCTCAAAAGATGAAGTACCCAGAGGGAAATGCGATTCATCCAAATTATCCTCAGTAAAACTGTTTTTAGACATCAAGATCTTTGAATCCTGTGCTGGGGACAACCTGACCAGAGCCCTTTTGAAAATTTTGATGCGCCTTTTTTAACTCTGTTTGGATTCTTCACCATGACCCACTCACCAATCTCAAAATCATGCAAAACATGATGAAAAGAATGGTCAAAAATTTTCTTTTGCATATAGTGTTGGATTACAAAATTTGTCTGCATGTCACATTTGTCTTGACATGCCAGACAAAACTTCTCATCTTTCGTTTACATTTTATCCAATTAGGACACAACTTGCCATTTAAGAAGTCTGAAAGGAGAAATGCCAGTTGTTGAGTGAGGGGTAATGATTTATGACCACATTTTCTTTCTGAGAAAATCATCTACTGGGAGATTGCAAGCCAAAGCAGATTGAATACATTCTTTTATAAACCTACTCATCGTTTCAATGAGGCCATTGGAAGAAAGAGAATACAAAGCAACTTTTAAATGCTGTATGTCATGTGATTAAAAAATGATTGCGTTAATAAAGAAGTGAAATGTGTGCCGTTGTCAGTGACAATTTCTTTTGGAGAACCTTCACACTTGAAAACTCTGCTCAAAAACGTAATCACAGATGAGGTATTAGGTGTTACAGAATTCAAATTCGACCCATTTTGAGTAATAATCAATCAATACAATGATATAACGTTTATCAGAGGGAAGTAAATCAAATGGGCCAGCAAAGTCAAGGGCAAGCTTGCACCAAGCATCTTCAGGAACAGGAACACAATGTAGAGGAAGTTTGGTGGTTTTCCTGTGTTTGAAAGAAGACAAGTTTGACATTTGTCTATCCATTGTTAAACATCTTCATCTAAATCTGGCCACCAAAAATGCTCTTTTAGTGTTCTAGAAGTGGCTCCAACACCTAGATGACCGTCATGAGCATACTCAAAGATTTTGAAATGCAGAAAAACAGGTGGTACACATTGATCCCCTCGAATGAGAATGTCATCAACAATAGAGAGTTCATCTGAAAATTGTGCAAACGATTTAAGTGAGGCAGGTAAAGAATGTTCTTTTGGCCAACCTGAAACAACCATATTTTTAGCAGCTTGAAGAATGGAATCTTCTTTAGAGGCCTGAATCCAATCACAGTTATGGGCAAAAATACAATCCCAACCAAAGGCCCTGCAAAGCGTTATGGGACGAGATTCTAGAGTGCAGTGAATATTATAGTATTCAATTTCAAAACATTCCTCAAGCAGCAGGCTCTCCCGGCTCAGCTGAGAGCTAATACTATAATATTCAATGCACTCTAGAATCTCGCCCCATAATGCTTAACTAAGCCTTTGGTTGGCATAGTATTTTTGCCCATAACTTTGCTTGGGGTGGTCCTAGGAGGATGGGACCACCACTGAATCGTTCAGCATGATATGCTCTTTGCGTTCAAGGCATCTGCTTGGTCCTCCCCCTAGGTTAGGGAGGGACCCCAAAATCATCACCTCTCTCATTGCCTGATGTTTTTCAAAGCTCACTTTTGTGAATTGGTTATATGCTTTTTAGCATGTAAAGGTAAAGTTGTTTTTCAAAGGGTTGTGGGTGCTGTAGCTAACTCTGCTACGTGGCAGAGTCAAGGTTTTGCATGAATTCCGTGTTTTCAATGTAATGCGTAGTAGTTAGCAAATCTCTGTTAGAGGAGCAGAGTTCATTGCCCATGGTTAAATAATAGTCACTTGGGCACCTGAGTCTGCATCATGTCAATGTTAAGCTTACAAATCATTACCTGACAAGTAGGATCTTTTACGCGGTCATTAAAAATAGTCTTGGAGTTAGTATCAATAGATAGAATAATTTTTTGAGGAACAGATTGTAAAGGCACATCTACAGTGTTAATGTTAAGACTTTGTAAAGGTAGGTTATTAAAATTAGCATTATAATCATCACACTCCTGAGGAATACCAGAACTAACCTGAACTACTTGTTTGCTTCTGTAAACAGAGTAAAAATGACCTATTTTGTGACAGTTCACAAACTTTTTACCTGTTGCAGGACAAATTGGACGATTCCCTAGATGAGATCTTGAACCACACCTGAATTTTAGAGATTTATGTATGATTAATTTTTGCCAGAAGTTTAAATATAATTTCATGGTGTATGCCAATAACAGTGTACATAGTACATGAGGGAAATTGATGAGGACTGATGTGGTAGCAATAAGGAGGGTGCTGATACCACATGATGTTTTCCATCCAAAAAAACATGAATGGAACTTTCTTTATGGGAATAATATATGGAAATTAGATTGTAAATAGGCAGACACGAAGGGGTTGTTGAAGAATGAAATTGATATGATGTTTTTAATTTTGGGGAATGTGATTGATTTAATGATTGATTTTCTAAAAATACATAAGGATTTATATTGATTGATATTGATTTGTGCACTTATCCGTTTTTCCAGCCCTGATGACGTCCAAGTGAGGATGAAATGCATAGGCTGACGATTGGATACTGTTATATTTTGGAGCTATGATTTTACTTTGAATTAATAAATGGAAAACACACATGAAACAAGTTTGCCTATGGATTTGATTCTCGAAAAACAATAATTGATTGGATACCATAGCGGATACATTGACGCTCCTTTCCATTTGTAGAAATAATACAAACATTGTAATGTCCAAAACATATCCAGTATTAATAGTTTGATAATATTCAGTCATTCAGGAGTCTTGTTTATGAGTTCAGTCCAACTATTTTTATTATTTCAAAACATTTTTTCCATTTAGCCCAGCCAACGCGTTTTCTCCCTTAGGACTTCATCAGGGTTATGTATTCCATCAGTGTTGAATCTCTGAATGGTATATAGTCTTCATAAAGAACCAGTCATGGTAGCGGGTGATATAGTACCCTCTTTTCTGTCAAACGTGAAAAGGGCCGATATTTAATGGACATAACATTAACAGTGGAAGAAAAAGACACTAGAAAACACAACGTCTGAATCCATTCAACAGAGGAAGACTGGGGACATAACTTTAATCCTGGGTAAAATGGGTGACACACACATGCTCTCAACACATCAGCATGCTGAGAAAGCCAAGACCTGCTGCTCACAACTAGTAGTGGGCGGCAGGTCTTGGCTTTCTCAGCATGCTGTTGTGTCTATAATGAGTTTTTACCTTTCCCTCAACTTTTCTCCATTATCCTTTCCCCTTTCATCCTTCCACTTACCTCTTCACTGTTGGACTGCTGCTCTCAACCATTCTGTTCTGGCAAGGAGCAGTGCTGATAGGCGACCATCTGTGGTGTTGGAGATCAAGGCTGTCATAAGTTGTCCATTCAATGAAAGTACAAAAAGTAAACGGAGGACGTGTGATTAACAAGGATGGTAGCTTTTGGGAGAAGAGGAGAGCAGCAAGAACCTTGATGTATGGTGGTGATGATTCTTGCCAGCCCACTGAGGTTGATGGATCAAACTTAAATGACCCAGACAACCCTTTTTGATTTTGCCCATGACACCCCAAGGATCAGTGTATATGGAGTTTTACAAAGTTTTCAGGTAGAAAAATAGATGCAAACACAAATTTAACATCATTAATCACAGTGAACTAGAAACACTGCAAATGTTGATGGGTGTATACCCAAGACAGTAAAATGCAATTACTATCAATAAATCCTCTTGGAGAATATTGCTACTTCTCTCCGTTTGTTACTTAAGTGCTGAGATACAAGGTGTTATATCTTCGATGTTGCCATAGTGGTTTCACCGAGGCTCTTCTCATTTTCTCATACCTTCCAGAGTTTGCTTCCTACTGTCCCCTGGAGGTTGTCTGTCCGTCTTCCAGTGGGACACTGCCTTCCCCAATATTATCATAACAACTGGCCGAGCAATATCTGAGAGGATGTAGATGGACTTTGACTTCTCTTACTACTGCACTTATTTATTATAAATGTGCTGTTTAGTCTCAATCTTTATGGGCATTTCTACACCCAAGTCCAATGGTCTCTCTCCTTAAACTTCATCTCCAGCTGCCTAAGTTTCAACTCTTCTGGGCTCTCTCGCCATTAAAAGAAAACCCAGTGAATGTAGTTTCTTTGGAGAGACTGTTCCACCTGGGTTTTCTCCTGAGACCTTGACTTTGGATGAGCATAGTGAGGTCTCAACGCTGGCATGGCTGGCCTTGTGAAGGTCGCGCCATCACTGTGATTGACCAGAAATTCCCACAGACACTCATTGTACCCATGCGAGGCCAGGCTGCGTGCACAGTTTCTGCAGCTTATTCCACATTGACAGTAACAAAAAACAACGATAATGAAGATTTGCAGCCTCTGCTGCACACACCAGTATGACGCGCAAGTTCTGGGCGTTGAGTGGGGCAACTAACCCTACCATGTTGGGCTACATTGTTTGTTTCCCTGATATCACCTGCAGTCCACAGGAGATTAGAGTCCAGGCAGGTGTAGGACATATGCCGAACCCCTGCTCTGGAAGAACATTAGTCGAAAGAATTTTTTCCTGCACTACTTGAACCATGTGTATTAATGCTCTTCACTCAGCTGACTGCTTGCTCAACAGTATATTGCTAGCACGTCCAGTGTGCACTGAAGTCTCTAGGTAGCGACAAATAGCACTTAAGGAAAACTCAAATCAGATCACCGCAATGCACGTGAGACACTTGGATTGGTCGACATTCTTGGTTTTCTAAAAGGGATCTTAAGAGAATTTTGGGCAAGTACATGAGTAAGAGGCCATCTGCATTCAATTAATTAGCTCTGTTTTTGCTAATAGCCTCTCAGGCAGGACGCGTTGAGGCTTGTACTTACCCCAATTTCTGCAAACCATCTTCCTTTCAGCATGTTAATTATATTAAGAATCTTAATGAGTTTCCATGGAAATGTGTTAAAACCAAAGAAATGCAGAAGATTGAAAGGAGCCAAAGTGCCCATCCCACAGAGACGGAATGCTTTAACAATAGCAAAGCAAAGGAAAATGCAAGTTGTCCTTATTACTGGTGCTGAATATGGCAAACATTTCTTAATATAGCGAGAGAAAATGCGGTGACCGAAGGATTCGTAATTCGGACAGGTAGAGGGTGCGGCGATCTTCACTATGCATCATTAGATCACACCTTGATTATAATCCGTGTGGGAGGTAACGTCTTGTGTGTCACGGCCAACATTTGTACTGGCCCCATGGAACCTGCTTACCTCTTTCATAGAGTTGCAAGATTGTTCTATGTCGTCATTTTCATAGTTCTAGGTCTCAATTGAAAGTTTAATGCATTGTGGGAATTTAGGCTTTTCACTCACGCGTACTGAACCAAATGGGCCACCGTACTGGCTTATAGCAGGATCCTAGGTAAGGCTTAGGACCGGAAATATGCTGTCCAAGTCCCCAAATACATGAAGCTGTATGGAAAATGTTGCTCAGTACTGATGCTGCACAGTGATTTACCTCAATGGGGCATTCGCTGTGATGGCCCGCGTGTTTCAAGATAAATCATGGAACCCCCAGCACCTGAGCACTCTTTACCGTCTGTTCTATGTCGGACCGGTTCTAGAGAATCCTTCAGATTGACTAAGGCTTTGCATTGCCTTTGCATTATTCAAAGCAACACAAGCCCTTAAGTCAGATTTACTAAGCCATGCAAAGCTAACTTGCGCAGCATAGTAAATCTGGAGTAATGCAAGGCAATGCTGAGTTGTGAAGGCTTTCCATTGGTGAATTGTGTCCGTTCCTGTTCAGTCACCCATGGATTTTGGTGCAATACCAGATTTACTAAGAATAGTAAAACTGGGTATGTGTAAAAATGATACACCATCCCAATAGAGGCATAACAATGAGAAATATGTTTAATTGTCCTCGTTGTTTCCTCTTTCTAAGTGTGCTGCAGCCTACAGCACACGTAGAAAGAGAAAATGTCTCAGAGGATTTTGTTTTGCAGTAGGGCACCACTCACTCACCCCTACAAGCACTCCCACACTCACTCATTCAGACACCCACTTACATACCCTTTCATACATTCAAACAAGCATTTGTACATCTGCCCACTCACCCATACAGCCAATCACACAGACACTTACTCTCCAATACAGCCACTCACACACCAACCAACTTAACTTTACACCTACTCAAACAGCCACTCACTCACCCATACAGCCACATAAACACTGAGTCACTCACTTATACAACCATTCAGACACCCTCTCACTCACCAATAGAAACACTGACACAGCCACTCACTCTCCAATACAGTTACTCAAACAGCATCTCAATCGCCCATACAACTGCTTATACATCCACATACACACCCATACAGCCACTTACACAACCATACACAGAAGAATACAGTCACACAGCCACTCACAACATATATGTTAGAAGTAGTATAACTCAGTAGTAGTGCACCTAGTATACTAATTTATCTTTTGTAGTAGGTTACTATATATGGTTAACACCCATAAGCTCTTAAAAACACTTACACTCACTTGATGATATCATCAGTGATGACATTTGAGATGTCATGAGTGATGTCAGTGACCATGTCATGAGTGATATAATATGTGAGGTCATAAGCAGTACAGTGGGGCTGTAAGTTATAATTAGCTCAGGTAACTATAACTACTGAATTTCACTGGTTTTGTATGAGAGACATCTGAGCCTAACTATAACATCCATGTGACCTTTGGTGTTTTCAGTGAATTTCTAAGGATTTTATAATTCTATTTCGTAACTTTAACGCCCCTTTAACCTCCGGTTTTTCCAGTGAATTTATACATGTATTTGTATGTGAGTTTATATATCTGTGTGGTTACAGCACCAACCGTCAACTGATTAATTTGACTCTTCAGATCTCAGTTTCCCTGCCAAACATCTGGCACTTTTCTTTATCACCTCCTGAGCTGTTCTCTGTTAGTGGCAAAGCTTCCCATGAACTTTGGAGAGATGCCACTCCCAGAAACCAGAAAGTCTTTATTTTCCTGTGGGTTCTGATTTCAACGCTGCCATGCCTAACTCTCCAGGAAGTGACCTGCCTTACATGAGCACAAATGACAAACATTAGAGTGGTTTTTAATTATGTATTTATTCCTTTATGTGAAATAAGCATGTACAAGCAAGTACAGCACATGGCAAGTGGTCCATACTACAATTGCAGTTTGGATAGTAAAAAACAGTTTTTTTTAATGTTTGATTCATTTTGTGTATTGAAGAAGGGATGAATAGTGACAATATAAACCAGTGGTTTACAAACTATGTGCCGTGGCTCCCTGTGGAGCCTTCAAACGTAGCCAGGGGAGCCGGGAACCCAGCACTATAATGCATTTAATGTTGCAGGGTCATTTGGCTTTAGTTAAGCTAATTAGACATAAAACACATGATGTCGATGATTTGTAAGTAACATGCCTAAAGCTGTAAACGTAGTGCTTAATTGATGGCATGTCGAGGGAGATGACCTCCATATTTCACTGGATCCCTATGTTCCAACACTCCCACAGTAAGCGGAAGATGCCTGATTTATTTTGTTAGATTTAATAGTTTCCTTTTTTTTTTCAAATGCATTTTATACCAATGCAAGTTATCAGGAAAGTAAAGTTGTCCTGTCTAATAAACACACTAAGTATTATTAAGTATTGACATTTGTACTTTAATCATAGGTACTTCCAGTACACGTTTCTTTCAGTACACACACATTTCCAGACAAGCCTGCTCTCTCCTTGAGCACAGGGAAGTAAAACTCCATATACGGCATAATGTCAACATTTAGAAAGGTGCAGGTTTAGGGGTTTATAGGGATAAAGGGTGGGAAGTAATTTATGTTTAATTAATTCATAATTAGTTGTTAATTTATATTAACTAATTAATTGATCATTAATTATGATAATTGTGTGACTTGTTTTAGGTGTGGGTTGTGGGGTTTATGGGGTAAAGGGTGCACTAGAGTGCGAATAGTAATTTTTACCCCTCTGCTATCCAACACTTTCCCTACTGTTGCACTCACTGGAGTGGGAATAGTATTTTTTACCCCTCTGCTATTCAACACTTTCCCTACTGTTGCACTCACTGGAGTGCGAATAGTAATTTTTACCCCTTCGCTGTCCAACACTTTCCCTACTGTTGCACTCACTGGAGTTGGAATTGTAATTTTTACCCCTTCGCTGTCCAACACTTTTCCTACTGTTGCACTCACTGGAGTGGGAATAGTAATTTTTACCCCTCCGCTATCCAACACTTCCCCTACTTTTACACTCACTTGAGTGGGAATAGTAATTTCTACCCCTCCGCTAGCTAACACTTTCCCTACTGTTGTATGCACTGGAGTGGGAATAATAATTTTTACCGCTCCGCTACCCAACACTTTCCTTACTGTTATACTCCCTGGAGTGGGAATAGTAATTCTAGCCCTCCGCTATCCAACCCTTTCCCTACTTCTGCACTCACTGGAGTGGGAATAGTAATTTTTACCCCTCCGCTATCCAACACTTCCCCTACTTTTACACTCACTGGAGTGGGTACAGTAATTTTTACCGCTCCGCTATCGAACACATTCCCTACTGTTGCACTCACGGGAGTGGGAGTAGTAATTTTTATCCTTCCCACAATCCAACACTTTCCCTACTGTTACACTCACTTGAGTGGGAATAGTAATTTCTACCCCTCCGCTAGCTAACACTTTCCCTACTGTTGTATGCACTGAAGTGGGAATAATAATTTTTACCCCTCCGCTACCCAACACTTTCCTTACTGTTATACTCCCTGGAGTGGGAATAGTAATTCTAGCCCTCCGCTATCCAACCCTTTCCCTACTGCTGCACTCACTGGAGTGGGAATAGTAATTTTTACCCCTCCGCTATCCAACACTTCCCCTACTTTTACACTCACTGGAGTGGGTACAGTAATTTTTACCGCTCCGCTATCGAACACATTCCCTACTGTTGCACTCACGGGAGTGGGAGTAGTAATTTTTATCCTTCCCACAATCCAACACTTTCCCTACTGTTACACTCACTTGAGTGGGAATAGTAATTTCTACCCCTCCGCTAGCTAACACTTTCCCTACTTTTGTATGCAATGGAGTGGGAATAATAATTTTTACCCCTCCGCTACCCAACACTTTCCTTACTGTTATACTCCCTGGAGTGGGAATAGTAATTCTAGCCCTCCGCTATCCAACCCTTTCCCTACTGCTGCACTCACTGGAGTGGGAATAGTAATTTTTACCCCTCCGCTATCCAACACTTCCCCTACTTTTACACTCACTGGAGTGGGTACAGTAATTTTTACCGCTCCGCTATCGAACACATTCCCTACTGTTGCACTCACGGGAGTGGGAATAGTAATTTTTATCCTTCCCACAATCCAACACTTTCCCTACTGTTACACTCACTTGAGTGGGAATAGTAATTGCTACCCCTCCGCTAGCTAACACTTTCCCTACTGTTGTATGCACTGGAGTGGGAATAATAATTTTTACCCCTCCGCTACCCAACACTTTCCTTACTGTTATACTCCCTGGAGTGGGAATAGTAATTCTAGCCCTCCGCTATCCAACCCTTTCCCTACTGCTGCACTCACTGGAGTGGGAATAGTAATTTTTACCCCTCCGCTATCCAACACTTCCCCTACTTTTACACTCACTGGAGTGGGTACAGTAATTTTTACCGCTCCGCTATCGAACACATTGCCTACTGTTGCACTCACGGGAGTGGGAGTAGTAATTTTTATCCTTCCCACAATCCAACACTTTCCCTACTGTTACACTCACTTGAGTGGGAATAGTAATTTCTACCCCTCCGCTAGCTAACACTTTCCCTACTGTTGTATGCTCTGGAGTGGGAATAGTAATTTTTACCCCTCCGCTACCTAACACTTTCCTTACTGTTATACTCCCTGGAGTGGTAATAGTAATTCTACCCCTCCGCTATCCAACCCTTTCCCTACTGCTGCACTCACTGGAGTGGGAATAGTAATTTTTACCCCTGTGCTATCCAACACTATCCCTACTGTTGCACTCACTGCAGGGGGAAATTTAAGTTTGAAGATTTTTAAATAGTTTAATGTTTTCATTTCTAATAGAATGTTTTTATAATTAGATTTTATGTTACTGGTATCTACATACATACATACCCTTTTAAATAAAGAAGCTTTATCCTGCAGTCTTCGTGTGCGTGCCTTCTTCTTGTGGAGTAAGGATTACCTTGGATGTCTTTCAGCACTGGGGGTGGGCGCTGTTTCATGCATCACCATCTTTTGGGCTTTTCACTGTCAACCGCAATCACCTTGGAGCAGCATGGCAAGTGCTACGTGGATGAGCCCCCAGAGAATTCGCTGTGATGAGGATCACAGGATGACAGCAGTACTGGGAGGCTGCGATCTCGCATCGCGGCGGTCTGCTGACTGTCAGCACGGGATCCATGTTTCCCCTGACTTGAAATGCCTCACTCTGGAGACCGGCTTGCCTTTGGTGACTGAGCACTCTGGAAGCCTACGTGGAAGCAGTGAGGACTGCTTAGGCATAATGATTTTTAGGTCTCGCCTTGGCAGTGCATGCGTTGCATGCGCTGTCTAAGCGAGACTTAAAGTAATCTGTATGTTGGGTTAAATTTAATGTCATTTGTCTTTCCGTTTCCTATTGGCTTAGTTGTGGTAGTGTTGTAGGTATCTCCTTTTCTGTTGGCTGTTGGTGATTTCCTAACTTCTGTGTAGTCCCCATACAGCGGCGCCTAACTACAGTGTTATTTCACACTGCTTGCACTTCTTTCAGTGCCATCTGTTTTTCACGCTGTAGCCTGCGTCTCACCCCCTCCCATTCCCACTTGATTCTTCCGGCGCCTGGCCTCAGGCATGTCAAATCTGCCCGGAGATGCCGGAGGTTTATGGTTGATATCTGTTAGATAAGGAAGTGTTTTGAATACAGTGGCTCTGGCTCGCTGTTCTCCGCCTCTTAACTTACAGCCAATCGATCTGGTGAAACATCAGAGCTAAGTTGGAAATGCGACATCAACCCGTACACACACGTGGAACTACACCTTGATGTAACAATAATTTAAATTTTGCATTTGACTCGTGAGGGACATCTAGTAACGACTAGTTGAACTGAAGCTCTTTGTAGAATTATTTTGATATTGCACACTATAATATTCACTGCCCACTGCTAATCTCATCCCATAATGCTTTGCACAGCCTTTGGTTGGGATTGTATTTTTGCCCATAACTGTGCTTGGGGTAGGAGGAAGGGACCACTACAGAATCGTTCACCAGCATGATATGCTCTTTGTGTTCAAGGCATCTGCTTGGTCTTCCCCCTAGGTTAGGGGGGAACCCAAAATCATCACCTCTCTCATTGCCTAATATTTTCATTCACAGTTCACTTTTGTGAATTGGTTTTATACTTTCTAGCATGTAAAATTGTTTTAGCAAAGCATTTGTGGGTATTGTTGCTATTGCTGCTACGCTACGTGTTGTAGCACAGTTTTTGCACTGTGCTACGTGCATTGTGCGTAGTAGTGCAAACTATGCATGCTCCATCAGCGAAGCATAGTACTATGCCCAGGATTAGCTAGGACACATTGCTAAGATACAACATATCTTCTTTCTTTAAAAAAAACAAAAATAAAGTATAAGGAATACTGTACAAGGATAATACAACAATATATGAAATAAAGAAAACATAAGAATGAAGAGAACATATACAATTACAAGCACTTGGTACTACAGTGGAATACATAGTCTTACAAAGAATTGCTATTTCACTGGAATACATAGTATTTGTGCCAATTTGGGACTTTCCTGACACATATTTTATTTCTCACATCATCCCTGCTTCTCACATCATCACTGCTTTCCTCCATTTGACGGTCACCCGTTTTTGAAAACCAATCGTTTAATTCCACAGTATTACATAAAGTGATGCTTCGAGTATTCCACCTCCTGCCATCGCTCAACCAAACACTGTTACCAACAACCTTGACTATACTTTTGGGCACTGACCATTTAGACAGACCTCTTTTTTGAGAACCTAAGCTATACATCCTCACCCATTCTCCAACAGCAAATACACGATTACTCCTTTTACATTTGTCATTGTGCCTGCGCACATATTTCTCCTGGTGTTTCTTGACTCTACTCTCTAAACTCCTGCTGCACAGGGGTCGTGAAAGACCTTTGAACATCCACCCAGGAGCAACCCTTGTTCCTGGTTGTCTGCCCTTAAGAAGTTTGAATGGGGATTCTTTGAATTCACTAGCAATTAACGGGGGTCCATTATCTGTGACTAACATGTCAGGACAACCTTCCCTATGAAAAATTTGGTCACAAAATTCGATGATATTGTAAGCTTGTCTCCAGTAAAGGCCATTTCTGGCCATTTGGAATGGTAATCAATTAGCACTAAAGCGTACTTGTTGACAATTCCCTTGGCCGAAAATGGACCGCAGATATCCATGGCTATTTCCCGTGGTCTGCTCAGAAAATTGGTTGAGAATATGGGTGATTCATCTACCCGATGGGTTTTGTCACTGCACATACACTCCATACATCCACACACATACTCCTCTATGTTACTGTCCATCCCTGGTCACTAAAATGTTTCTCTGCCTTCCTCTTCATTCCAGACATACCACTGTGTCCCTCATGAAGTTATCTAAGTAACCTAGGTTGCAAGCTTACAGGAACCACTAGTCTTCCACTTCTGCGCAAAACACCATCCACTACCAACAGTTCTGTCCAAAATTCTCCAAATCTTTTCCTGAGGACACAACTGGGGCCGGACAGATTTGATAACTCAATAATTAGCTCCTTGAGTGTGGTATGATTTGTTACAGCAACCTTCCACTCATCAATGGATATGGCACCTTCACACGACTCTTGCTACCACAAAATCATCATTGGAGTCGACATCATCATCATCGCATTCTAATGGTAAATGGGACAAGCAATCAGCATTGACATTCCGAATGCCTGGAACGCATTGTAATGAAAAGTCATACCCTTGAAGCCTGTATAACCATTTGGGAATCCTGGGAGTTGCTTTTGCCGCACCTCTGGTGGTGAACCACTCTAAACGAGGTTTATGGTCAGACCTAATCTCAAAATGAGTTCCCCAGACATATGCTTTGAAGTAGTTCACCCCCCATCAACATGCAAGTACCTCCTTTTCAATAACAGAGTATGTAGCCTCCGCACCCTTGAGGGTACGAGATGCAAAGGCTACCACTCGTTCATGCCCCAGATGTTTTTGCATAAGCACCGCACCTAGACCATATGCACTGGCATTTACTACAATTATGCTATGATGTAATGGATTAAAGGGTTTCAAAGCAACAGCTTTAACAATTTGTTCCTTGATTGAAATAAAGACTTTTTGACATTCATCAGTCCATTCGAACTTGACACCTTTTTTCATAAATGTCCTGAGAGTATGAACTTTGTCAGCAAAATGTTGAACAAATTTGGAATAAAATTCCGCAAGGCCGAGAAATTAGCGTAACTGCTCCTTGTCTCGAGGTGATGGTGCATTAGTAATTGCATCTAATAAATTTTGGGGGGTTTTACTCCTTCCTTAGATCAGGTGTGCCCTAAATAATCAATTTGCTTGACACCAAATTTGGATTTCATAACTCCCATGGTTAAACCTGCGTTCTGTAACCTGTCTAATGTTTGTTTTAGTATCGAATCGTGTTCCACACAATTGGTTCCCAATACCATCACATCATCTAAACTCGAGTCTCAGTCAGAAATCATTCGTAACTGTGGGATCTAGGTAGTTAAGGGCAGATTTACAAGCCCCTTCCGCCACTTTTGCATCACTTTTAACATGGGAAAAGTGACGCAAAAGTGGTGCAAGAGGCTTGTAAATCTACCCCTTAATGCATGTTCTTTATGCAGGTGTAATGTTGCATAATTGCCAAATTTCGAACTATACGAAATGTTTGCCATTTGACACAACGCAAATGTTCTCCGAGATAGACTGGTTTGGAATATTTTCTCTTCAAGCTTGTCTCTTGTCGGTATCTTGTATAACCTTTTTTTTGCGAGGTATACCCCCATAGGATAAACTTATTTGAAATGCCAATGTTCTGCATAATGCCTGCAGTTCCATGAATGTTACATCTATTTACAAAATAAAACCCCAAATTCCGCTCGCCACTGGGCGTAGGGAAATCCTGAGAAACAGAAGCTACCTACTTTCTTAGAAATGCAAAGTTTCTAACAAAAATGCTGTATTGTCCCTGCATGTACACGAATTAATAACTTTTCTTGTGTAGCGCTTGAATCCAGCTGCAGCGGCAGTGTGCTGTAATGACAGGATTACAGTGGTAATTATTTTGAGGACCTCCTTCAGAGATGTAGACTCATAAACTGCAAACCACAAACAGATTCCAGCTGCAGACTATTCTGAGATCCTAATCTACTAACTAGGTAGGGTTTAGGTCGCCTCTCTGTACCAGACAGTGCCAGCTGGTCTCCCCCATCTGGTATGTTCCCTTTGATGATGTTGCGCTTTTGACTGTTCTTGTTCTGTGATCAATTTTGTATGATTTGGAGACATACGAAACCCACAGCAGCTTACACTGGGCTGAATGGACTGTATGAGTGGGAACCGCTAGAGAATCCCTAGTCTAGATGGGCTACTGTGCTTTGTAGGAAACATGGCGGTCACTGACCCAAGCAAGGTGTATCAATTGTGGTATGGGGTGGACAGCCATGCTGATGCATGCATATTTATTCCAATGGAACTTTTATGTTTCAGTCTGAGGATTTTTCTACTTAGCCCAGCTCTTACTGAAGTTAAAGGTCTCTGCAGTATCAGAAATGATGGAAATGATATTTAAAAATGAACTCAACAGATACTGCTGTTGTAGGAGGTCTTTACTTGAGGGCGGGAGAGGATACGTTTCCAAATGTGAATAACACGCATGTTTAGACTGATTGGCGCATGAGGGCATTTATTTTCAGTTGATAAATTGACTTTTGGTAATATTTCTAAACTTGTGTGTGATAATTACCTTAGGATGAAGTCTAAATTATTTCACATTTCTAGGTTAAGCATTCGAGCATCGAGACCTCTTGTATACACTTTAGTATATACTTATTATATTACCTACTGGCGGTCGCCAGTAGGTAGTTATAGTTAGGACCCCTTTTCCATAGGAAAACCTCAACATTCTATTTTGAATAACTTTGGCGCCGGTCGACGAATCCTCGCGAATTTCTCAAAATAGGTGGGGCGCTACGCTCCGCTCCTACCCTGAAAGTCTCGGGGGGATTCGTCAAGCGGGGGCTGAGATAAAAGGGGGGTCCCAAAACGCGTTTTTCCCATGCATTTTTCCATAGGACCTTTAGAACGAGCTACAGCCCGAACGGCTGAACAGAATTACTAGAAATTTGGCAGAGAGGTAGTCCTCAGGTCAAGGAAGTGCCTTTTGTAGGTTTGGTGTAAATCTGTTCAGTAGATCCTGAGAAAATAGCCTTTAAATCAATATATATATCTGTGGAAGCTTACGGTGCGCTTACCGTGCGCTTACCGTAAGCTTACCGTACGCGTACGGTGGCGTGCGCGAGCGCGATTCTGATTGGCTATTAGATCTTAGTAAACATTCGAATCGGTCGAAACCAGGAAGTGGCGGCCGCCATTTTCTCTCTCGAACTGTCAGGGGGGTGAATAAAAAAGGTGGATAATGTGAAAAGGGGGCAGGCTCGACAGTTCCTGACCCCCTAGCCTTGGTCAGGGGGTCCCAGAAGGACCCTCAAGGGCAAAAATAAAAAAAAATTATTTTTCGAAAAATCGCCGTATGCGCGTAGCGTACGCGCACGGCGACCTGCGGAATTACGCGTACCGTGCGCGCACGGAAAATTTTTTTTTGCGAAAAGGGAAGCTTAAAAAAAAATAAAAAAAATTGTGAGGTAAGGTTGGCTCTTATAAGAGCCGTTGGGTTCATAAAGGGGTGGAGGAAAGAAAGAATGGGAGTATTATGAGCGTCTACAAACATGCTGGTCTATCTTATTGTTAATAAGGGGAAGACTGACCTCCCCAAAAACAATAAGACCACCACATTTTGTACACCTCATTTCAACACTCGCAAATCGAGGGTTGATGTCCAAAGGAAAAGAAGAAGGTGATGCTCCAACAACAGAGGAAGGGCTCAGCTGAGCTGCCGATGATGTACTCGGCTGAGCATCTGAGGCTGGGCTCTGGTGACTTACTGAAGAGTTTTCTCCAGTATGTCGAGCAAAGGTCCTTGGGTGTTTGTCCTGAAGGTGTCTCATCATAGAGTGATTTCCAAAGGAATATTTCCTACTTGGATTTCCTCTTGATAAAACACGATCACAAAGTATGCAAGTGACCTTTGGAGCATTGACCTTTTTCTCCCCCTCTGGAAAAGTGAAATACTCCCATACAAAAGAAGTCTTTTGTTTCCTCCTTCTCTGGATCATGGTGGTGCTGCTGGCCTCACTCTCAGAAGAGCTCTGCTGTTCTGCCATTGTATCCCAATGTCAATCCAGCTCCTGCTCCTAGAGAATCACAAGCAGAAATGAGGGGAATGGGTGTGGTGTGGGAAGAATCTGGAACTGAAAGTAGTATCAACCAATGAAAAGCGTTCTTTCAAGCAGTAAAGAGGGGAATGGGTGTGGTGTGGGAAGTTTCTGGAAGTGAAAGTAATTTCAACCAATAAAAAGTGTTCTTTGTAAGTCACATGGCCTACCGTGCGCGCACGTGACGCTTACGGTACGCTTACGCAGCGCTTACGTCACTTTCGCGCATGCGCATTACACGCCCCTGCGTAACCGCGACGTTGCTTCCGGGTGTACGCGTACGGCACGCACGTATCACGTATCGCGCATGCGCATTACACGCCCCTGCGTAACCGCGACGTTGCTTCCGGGTATACGCGTACGGCACGCACGTATCACGTAGGCGCGCTGCACTAATTACGTCCAGAGCGCGTAGCGTCAGCTTACCGTACGCGTATTTTACAAGCGCGTAGCGTCAGCTTACCGTACGCGCACGGAAAAAAATGCATAAAAAAAAAACGTTCGATAATGCAGGATATAGTACATAAATAATTAAAAAAAGGCTTACAAAAAATGAAATAAAAAAAAATTGCATTAAATTATAATAAAAATATAAAATCGAAATAAAAAACCACTATCCACATTGACCCCACCCCCTGTGCTTTTGGTGGCGTTAAGTGGGCGCGCACGCCACGAATGGCGTAAAGTAACTTAGCATTTAAAAAACCGTACAAATTCACTGAAAAAACCATAGGTTTCACACACGTTATAGTTAGGAATTAGCATTTAAAAAACCTTGCAAATTCACTGAAAAAACCATAGGTTTCACACATGTTATAGTTAGCGGAAATTTTACTGATAAAAAACCAGTGAAATTCCCCCGTTATAGTTAGTGCAGGCAACTATAACTCACGCGACCGCAATCTTCTGCTGATGACATATGTGTCTTTATGAAAGAAAAATATTTGTAATATATGTATAGCTAAAAATGTATGGAAGAAGACATGGGCAAATAAGTGTCTAAATACAGTATTAGCATCAGCAGAGGATTGCGGTCGCGTGAGTTATAGTTGCCCGCACTAACTATAACGGGGGAATTTCACTGGTTTTTTATCAGTAAAATTTCCGCTAACTATAACATGTGTGAAACCTATGGTCTTTTCAGTGAATACTTATATATGTGTGTACTTTGTGGGCTCTGGAGATCAGCCCCAGGACTTTTCTGCTTCTACTTAGGGACTTTTTTTCTGTTCAGCTGCCTCTATTTAGGTGTCTTGATAGAAAACTACCAGAAGAGGTCAGTGACATATGATACCTGAATCACTTTAGCATTTTCTAGATTCCAGTCCATAGAAATTGTCTTCCACGAGCATCCATAGACAATAATATTTTTTTCAAATCTTGTATTTTCAGTGATATGACCACCGACGGCCCTGCTTTTATATTAAAAGCAGACCTTTGGACTATACCAATGCCAGCTGAATGGCAATATTTCTCCCCATGTGCTTACTCACCCTCCATGTTAAAGAACGGTAGATGTTTCAGCACCCAGGCTAATGTGCGGCATAGCTAAATACATATAAGGTCCCAAAGGCGAGACCGAATGCATTGCAAATGCTTGTTAACACTTCTCAGACACGCCTGCGGTGGCCCTAACCGCCCCTGATGTCGGGGTCCAAGAGCGATTGTCATTTGGCGGTGGTTACTTCTCCTCTGCATCAAAGACTGCAGCTGGTTGGTGAACTTCATACAATGTGCTCAGGGTGCCGCAGTCTTGTCTGGCGTCAGTGTCTTCTGTGTGTGGTTTGCTGCTGAAGCTCCCCCTGCCAGCTGCTGAATGTCCTCTTAATTAGGGTCAGAGACAAGGATGTGAAATGGGCAGGTAATGCCTTGATTGTTTACCTCTTATCCTGATAGATTCCTTGTCCCCGGCCGTGTCCCCTTTCTCCTTGCTTTGTGGCATCTTCGGACTTAGCTGCTACATATGTGTAGCCAGAGGGATGGTAAAGTGTGGGGTGCCCTGATTGGAGGAGCTGTGAAACAAGGTTGAGCTGCCTCAAAAGATCTGTCTGGAAGCTGGACCTCATCATAATTAAGGATGAGAAGAAGAAAAATTGAGAAATAGGATTACTGGCAAGTAATGTAGGGTCGCCCTAACCATAATACCGACACTAACCTGAATACTTATTTACTTTAAATTTGAATTACATGTATTAAATAATTAGCCCTGTTAGTGAATTTAAATTGACACTCGATCATAAATTTACATTTAATTAAATAAGTAACCTTAAACTATATTTAATGGAAATTCTATAGGATTTAATTGATGTGTACTTCATATTTAGGATAAATTGCCTTAAAATGTAAAATCGAATTTATTGTGATTATGCTTAATCAAAATGATGTACAGTGACCTATCAATGTAGTGTTCTGACATAGTTAACAAGCATTTGCAATGCAATAGGTCTCGGATTTGCAAGAGTTTGAGCTATTGGCATTGTAAATGACAATGCTTTTTATTGATGCGTTTTGAAAACCTGCAAGCAACGAACTTTGTACTTGTAGTCCTTGCTTCAGAGAAGCAAGGCATTTACTGCCAGCCTTGCTTTTCGGAAGCAAGGACTATAAATACAAAGTGCCACTTACAGGTATTCAAAACATAAATAAAAAGCATTGTCATTTACTATGGATTATAGAATTTATTGACAAAATGTTAAAATATTTTTGATTGGACATGCAGCCCCCAGAGAAGTGCTGGGCTTGTGTGACCTCTTGCTCTCTTTCATGTAAATTCTATTGATTCTGTATGGGTAGGTGGGTAGATGAGGGTGTGTGTGAGCGCAAGTTTGTGTGTGTGCATGTGTGTGTGACCACATGTATGTGTGCACGTGTGTGCTGCTGTCTTTGCAGTACCATTTTTTGTGAGAGGAAACCTTGAACTGCTGCCGACATATTGTCCCTGTCCTGCGTGTGCTTGTGACACTTGATATTAAGGCGGTTGAAAAAGTTCAGACTATGGTTGTGCCTGAGGAAGTGATTGGTCGTCGGGTGCCTATTCAAGAAAGCCATAGGTAGAGGAGAGAAGAGACATTGGGTCATAAGGAGGAGTCGAGGAGGTCGAGAGTCAGACATTTAACAGAAGACAGGACAATACCATGAATGTTATTTTGGAAATAATGGGTCAAGAGATGTTGAATAGTGAAGTGGGAAAGGAAAAGAATATGAACAATGATGCTGTCAAGCACAGAGGTCAAAGGGCAGGAATGAAAAACAACGGCGGCAAATGGATTAAAGAGAGAGGCAAGAAGGAAACAGTTGACTGTGAGGGAAAATGGGGAAGTTGGAGCGTTAAGAACATGAAGGCGAAGTGCTTATGTTAAATATGCTTTATTTGACTAAACAAAAACAACAATTTTCATGTTTTTGCAAAGCGCCAGCGTTAGCTTTTGCACGCTTCACAGCTAAAGAAAATTACCATGAAACGATGTTACCTAAAATGGAGGGGAAAGAAGCTCGAAAACCAGCGCAACCCCAGATGCTGCTCGAGTCTTCCCGCTCGAATGAAAACAGTTGCCAGCATTGTCATTTTGTTGTTTGGAAGAATTGACTGGCACAGTGGCAGTCCATCGCAGAATACAACATTTTAAATCTTTCAAGAACAGCAGGGAAGGCAAATTGCTAGCCCATAACTGCCCACTGCCGTGAGTTTCGATCAGTTTTTCAGAGCGGCCGAATTAAAAGCGCAGAAAGTTCCGCACAGCCAGACAGGAGAATGAGACCAGATGTTCTCATTTAATAGATCGGCTGGTGTCGCCATGTGTTCTTCCGGGACCCTGCCTTGTCCCAGATTTTCCCCCTGTGAGCCCGCGCACCACGGAAGTTGTCTGTAAAGGAGAGGCCGAGCCGCCTGGGATTGTTGCAAAAGGGATTAGACTCTTCCACAGTGCTCCAGATTAACACAATAATTGCGAATTACTCCTTTGAAAAAACATTTTTTTTTTTTTAAATGTTCGTGGTGGCGTGGAGAAAAACATTAAAGACTCTTCACACGCCCGGAGACAGTTACAAAGAAACTCCACCCCGCTTTAGTTTGCTTGATTTAGCAGTGGGGGCGGGGAGGGGTGAGCTGGGACGGAACAATGCTCGAAGCCATACGGGGCTGTTGTATAAAAGTGCGGAGTGGAGTTTTAAATCTATAGAGGAGGCCTGGATACGCCCACATGTTAATGAGCACTACTTAAAAAAAAAACAATTGCGCTTAAGGATACTGAAGTTAGGCTGTGCTGCTTCCGGAATGAACGGAAGTTACATATGGAATGAAGAGCCAATAATGAGGCTGATAACTAAAAAAATGCACAAGTTAACGAATCGCAAGCCACGAGAAAGTAAGAAGCGATGGGCGGAGTTTCAACACCCATGTGGATTACTAGATGTCTCGGAGAGACAGCGCATGCGTGCTGCCTAGGCCGAGACCTAAAAATGGATGTTTTAAACAAACCTACCTAATGTATCCCCAGCAAAATGTTAAATTTAGCAACCAAAATATGCGACTTTCTCAGTTTTTCTTGATCTGACATGTCAAAATTAATAAATGTTCTAAAGGTGGACCAGTTTTATTCATGAGGATATTTCGGCGTTGACATGAAATCTGCTGCCATGCACCGGCCACTAGATGGCAATACAAACTAGAGCAAAGCAAGGGAAGGAATTCTCAAAACGACAGCAGTATTGTTAAGATTGGTTTATTTCTATATGAACAACGGTTCTGCTTCACACGGGGTCCCAGTGGTTCTCTTTATAAGTTGTTTTCTCTGTTAATTGCTTTGTGACTGTTCTTGCTTTTCTATTATTAAGTTTACCTCAGTAAAAATTCTAAATGTAACTTTCTATGTGAAACTCACCGATGGCTGGGAGAGCTGGTTCACGCTTCAGAAAACATGTAACAAACAAGCATTGACCAAGCCAATAGGTGTGCATTTTTTTACTTGATAATACACACAGGGGCATATTCACAAGCCCCTATCGCCACCACAACGTCACTTTCAGTGACGCTGTGGTGGCGATAGCGGCCTCGCTTTATTCAGAAGGCAGCGTTAAGCCACTTAACGTGGCCTTGTGAATAGGCCCCCTTCCACGCTGTGTTTAGCGTAAAAGGGCCGTACAGTGGGTGTTGTGGTGGGCGTTCCACTGCAACACCCATTGATATTTACGCTGCCACCTATTCACAAGGGCAGCGTAAATAGGAGCTAATGCCAATCTTAGGACCAGGAAAACCCTGGTCTTAAGTTTTGCAATACGAGGAGAAATGCTTTATTTCTCCTCGTTTTTGATTTTCCGTTTGTGCTGCCTTTATGCAGCAGACATAGAAAATGCTAAATTGCATGGTTTGTTTATGTACAGGAAGGTGTCCCTTCCTGTACATAAACAAACCTTTTTTTTTAATGCAGTTTTGTAACTTGCATGGGTGCTGCATGAAGCAGCACACATGTAAGTTACAAACTGGCATTTGAGGTTTGTTTATGTGCAGGAAGGGAAACGTTCCTGTACATAAACAAACCTCCCTGCTTGTAGACACCCTTGCACTCTGGTGCAAGGGTGCCTGCGTTGGCGCTAAGTTGTGAATCTAAGCACCATCGCAGGGGGGAAAGCAAGGCTGCACCATGTCCTTGTGAATATGGTGCAGGCTTGCGGAGAGAGGTGTTAAGCCAAGAAGGTTTAACGCCTCTCTCTGCCACGTCCTTGTGAATCCCCCGCAGTGTCACAAGCGTATGAAAACACACACGCAGATGCACCCACCCACTACTCAAACGAACAATGCTCTTACACACACACAGTCAAGGACACTGGGGGTTGTAGTGGTGCTCATAGTAGGGGTGATGTGGTAGCAGTGGCCATCGCAGAGGTTATGCGGTGTTGGTGAAGGTAGCAGTGCTGGTGGTACTAGAGCTGGTGGTAGTTGTGGAGATGGTCGTCATGGTGGAGGGAGTAGTGATTGCCGTGGTAGCAGTGATGGTAATGGTGGTGACAGTAGAAGTAATGTTGATGATGAAAGATGTGCTGTGGTAATGGTGGCAGTGGTGATGGTAATAGTGGTGGTATTGACAGGGGCGGTGGAGACAATGATAGTTGTGGTGATGATGGTATAACAACAGAATATCGGGAAAAAAATATCGCCATACCAAACTATCTAGTCTAAAATATCGTGGAATGGAAATATCGTCAGCAGCAATATCAATGGCAAGAATATTGATTTTAAGGTAAGTAATATTAATTTTTAAAATATAAAAGTAATTAATATCACTTGCAAAAATATAGTTGCTTAAAATATCATTTTTCATTTGTGTTATGTATTTCAGTAAATTTTCATTTTTTTGCATAAGTATTGTTTATGTTTTTTAATATATGTGTTAAATTTGTAGATGTCATTAAATGTAATACAATTACATTTTGTGTTTTTTAGTTCCGTTGCAGGTTGTGGGTTTATGGGGGTACAGGGTGGGAAGTAATTTAATTACAATAAATTGATGATTATTTTTCATTTAATATTATTTATTTAGTTGATATTTAATTGTGTTAATTGTGCATTTAATTTCTTGGGCTACATTTTATATGTGGATTGTGGGATTTATAGGGGTATGGGTTGGGAATTGATTTTTTTTAAATTAATTATTAAGAAGGGGCCGATTACGATGCAGTTTAGAAGGCCTCCTAATAACATTTACTCTGTCCAGATCGGATGGGAAACGTGTCTTTCCGACCAAATCGGAAAGGTTCCTGACTGACCGATTACGATGCGGGTTTGGCATTAGGAATATCCTAATCCGAACCCGACGGCATTCGGAATGATCGAGCCATACGAAGCAGACTCGTACGTCTCTATGGGTCGCGTTTCCGAATGATACTGGGTTCGGACAGCCTGTCCGAATCGTGCCATTCGACTCAAATCGGCAGTTGGAATCAGACTTTGGGGGCCTGTAGCGGGCCCCCCTGCATCCGGAGCCTACCCAATCGGGCCTGTGGGGCACACAGAGGTCCCCCCTTACCAGCAATGCACCAGGGGGTGCCCACCACAGGGTGCCCGATTTTCCACAGCCACCCTTTCTTCAATGGGAGCCTATGCATTCAGTCGGAACATAGGCTCCCATTGAAGTCAATGGGAGTCCAACCGCATCGTATCTTAAAGCATTGGGATGCATCGTAATCGGTTGGTCGGACTCTCCCGATCCGAGTCGGTTGGAAACCACTCCCAAATGGATTCGGTCGGAATGATTTCCGAACGCATCGTAATCGGGCCCTTAGTTGTTAATTAATGTTAATTAATTGATAATCATGTTAATTGTGAAATTCTTTTTTTTAGGTGCAGGTTTTGAGATTGTAGAGGTAAAGAGTGGGAAGTAACTTATTTTTCTGTAATTAATAATTAGTTGTCAAGTAATGTTAATAATTTGATAACTAATTGTGTTTATTGTGTCATTATTATTTTTAGGTGGAGGTTATGGTGTTTATAGGGGTAAAGGGTGGGAAGTAACTTTTTTTAATAAATAATAATTAGTTGCCCTTTAATATTAAATTATTAATTGATAAATAATTATGTTAATTGTTTAATTGTATTCTTTTTAGGTGCTGGTTTTGGGTTTATAGGGGTAAAGCATGGGGAGTAAATTAATTTGAGTAATTTATAATTAGTTGTTAAATACTATTAGTTATTTACTGAAAATGAATTGCATTTTGTGTAATAGATTTTTTTAAAGTTTAATTTTAGGTGTGGGTCGTGGAGATTATAGGGGTAAAGAGTGGGAATTTAATTAATTTTAATGAACTATATTTTGGTTTTTAATTAATAATGTTTGTTAATGTTTATTGTGGATTTTTTTTTTTTTGATTTTAGATGTGGGTTTTGTAGGGGTATAGGGTGAGAAATAAATTAATTTAAACAAATTGATAATGATTAATTTGTAATTAATATGAATTATTAATTATGTTATTTGTACAAACATTTTTTGTTACATTTTATGAGTGTGTTGTGTATTTTGTGGGAGAATATTGTGGGAAGTATATTAATTATAATTAATTAATAATTAATATTTAATGAAAATAGTTTGTTGATAAATATTTATATTAATAGTGTAAATAATGTTTCAGGCGCAGGTTGTGAGTTTTGTGTTGCTATAGGGTGGGAAGTAACTACACTAAATGTATGTAATAAATCATATTTTTGCTAATAATAATTTCAAAATAAAAATATTTACTTGTATGGAAATTATTTTTGTATTTCATTTATCATAATATTTGTAGGTATTTGTGATAGGAATACATAATGTATGGGTGCCAGCGGAACCTACATCCCACGCTTGTTAGCAGTCAACAATTAAGCAGCACAAGTAGCTAACTGGCAAACGATGCCTGTCAACAGCCCCCCCATTATTTAAAGAAGTTATCACAAATAAAACAGTAGCTGTAGCAGGAGCAGGAGCATTGCTAGGCTTCCGTTACTGTCCCCTGCTAGAAACAGCGCATTGTTGACAGCACCTGCAATACCCCATTGCCTCGTCAACGAGCTATTAGCATTTGCATGTTGTGTACTTTTTGGGATATATCATGTCTTGCTGTCCACCACTGTAAAGATGTTGCCGCACCTTTTCTCTCTGTGACATTTTGCGCTGCTGATATGAACACCTGGTGACATTTGCAGGGCAGAGCGGAATTCCACTGACTATTTATGCAACTCAGTGTAATTTCACGTAGTGCAACTCCACGAGCTCTACCCCTAATTCTGTGCCCGCTGGACCTGATCAGCTTGGTCCTGCACCTTACGGTTTGAGTTCTCCTGGACCTGGTCCTCTTAGTGAACCTATGCCTAGGCTCCTTAGTCCTGATACTCCTAGTCCTTCTTGTTTTAACCTTCTCATGATGGTCACCCTAAAGCTTTTCTTCTAGGAATCCTGGCCCTTCCTGGTTCCCACCGCTTTGGCTCCTCCTGGCCCAGTTTTTTTCTGCTCCTTTTAGTCCTATTCATCTTGTCTTGGTTCTCTTCATTCTGTGCCTTCGAGTCCTGGTACTACAGGTCCTGCTGGTCCCCTTGGTCCATCTGCCCTCTTGTGTCCTGAAAGTTCTGGTCCACATCCTCCCAGTTTGGGTTGTCCTGGTACTGCTGCCTCTGTTCCCTGTCCTTTGGGTCCTCATGGTACTGCAACCATTTGTCCTGGGCCTCTTAATCCTGGTTCTTCTAGTTCAGATCCTAATGAGCATGCTTGTCCAGTATCCTTTGGTCTTAGCGTAGTAGGCCTTCTCAGATCTGATCCTCCTCAACCTGGTACTTCTACCTGAGATGATTGATTCGTTCCACTTAGTAAACCACGTCCTAGTCCCATAAATCCTAATTTTCATAGCCCTTTTAGGACTACTTCCCGTCCTCCTGGTAATGATACTTTTAGTCCACCTACTCCTTTTTACTCTGATCCTCCTGGTGGATGTGGTCCTGGTCCACGTGATCTTCCTAGTCCCTGTCCTGCTTATCCTGATAATACTGGCCACTGTCCTCCAGGTCCTGATCTTTTTAGTCATCCTCAATCTAGTCCTGATCCTCCTGGCCCCAGTCCACCAGCTTCTTGCTCTCGTGGTCTGCAACAATGTTTCCTGGCCCACCATTTATCATCCTACCATTTACTAGCTCTACTGGTCGAAGGCTTCCTAGTCCTGACCTTTTGGTCCTGGTCTATCTGGTCATCATTGCCATTTACTCTTGCCCCTGGTCCAATGGATCCTGGTGGTCTTTTTTAATGAGTATCCAATGTTGGCCCTTTTCATTCTCCTTGTGATATTTCTGGTCCCTTTACCTTCCTGGCCCTGCCCCGCTGGTTTATCTAGTGTCTCTGGTTTGCCTGTTTGTAATCGTTCTGTTCCTGATCCCCCGTCCATGTAGTCCTGGTCTTAGTTCTGGTTTTCCTTTGTCTTGTCTTCAGGTGCTAGTACCCTGGCCTTGGTTTCCCAAGTGCTGCTGGTCCCTGGTCCTCCTGTCCCTTCCTATCCCTTCTAGTCCTCTTGATCTCCCGGATTGCCTGTTCCACCTTGATCTTGTCTATCTAACCCTGGTCCCGTCTGTCATGCTTCTGGATCTGGTCTTCCTTGTCCTTGCCCCCCTGTCCTTCCGAGTTTTTGTGTTGTGGGTTGAACTGGTCCATGCAGCCCTTGTCATCCTGGTTTAGGGTACTCGAAAGTCTGACACTCATGGACCTTCTGATCCTGGACTTTTTTATCTTTTCTTTTACTCCTAGTCCACTTCAACTAAGGATTTCTAATTGTTGCTTACCTTGCCTCTTCCTGGTTGTAATCTTCCTGGTTCTGGTCCTTTTGTTACTATCCCCATGGTCTCCCTTGATTTGAGCTCTGTGGTACTGATCCTATCTTTGTCCTCTTTTCCATTGTCCTCCTGGCACTGACCCTCTTTGCCACCTGTGTCTACTACTCCTGGCCCTGGGAGCCTGTTCTCTCTCTGGCTCTGGTAGATGTACTCAGACTCTACTAGACCCCCTCATCTTGCTTGTTCAAGGCCTTCTGTTTCCCGTACCCCCTGTTCCTCCTTTTTTTCTGGGACTTGGTCCACTAGGTCCTGATCCCTCTATTACACCCCTCTCCCCCCGGCCCTCGTGATCCTTCTCAACCTGTACCTAGACCCATAGTCTTGTTTTTCTGCTCCTGTTTACTCTAGTCTTTTTATACTTGGTCCCCTCTGGACTGAGTCACCCTGGTCCTGGTTCTCCTTGTCCTGATTCTCATGGTGCTGACCATCATTGCCCTACTGGTGTTCCACATCCTGGTCCTTATCCTGCTACTGTTCATCATCCTTCTTCTACACGTGCTCCCCCTTCCCTTCCAGGTCCCCTGCACAATGACTTTAGGTGGGTACAGTTTCCAACCCCGTCACGCTGACCTTTTTGTCAACTTCCATATTCCTTTTGCTGATACAATACTGTCAACGACAGAGATGAGGGCTCGGTAGAGATTAGACCCAGCCCACCTAAAACACTGCTTGGCATGTTAGAAATCAAAACTACCATTCCCAAGATACATTGGTTTGGTGACTAACATATCGGTGTGGCTGAAGGGGCCACTGATGACATGGGATGAATAAACATCTATGCTGGGAACCCACTCTGCTAGGTGAATATTGTGAAAAGTGTGTTTATTTGGCAGGCAACTGAACCAATTGACACTTTCCTTTACATTACTTAGATGGCTTTCTTACCTGTCTCCTGTTTTCACTTTACCAAGTCCACTGAAACCCCATCAACGTGTCTCACTGAATTTACCTCCTGCAAGTGTTTCTAAAGCACTATGTCCCTAATCCCAATTGCTTTATGTAACTGCACCTAGGCCTGGGCATTAAATTCCGTTCCGTTCGCGGAATTTGCTGAATTTGGGTAATTTCGCATTCCGCAGAGAATGCGAAATTGCCCAAAATTCTGCGTTCCGCGACTTCACAGAATTTTTTGCTTGTTCACATTCTCAAAATGCCTGTTCGCGAGATATTTCCCCCCGAGCACCCAAACAGCGATCGCGAACAGGAAAAAAGCATCGCAAACAAGCAATTCCGCATGTTTGCGGAATTTCTGCGTGTTTGCGGAGATTTTTTACCGTTTTGCGGAGCTTTGCGTAGCGCAACTATGCAAATTCCACCTACCCCTAACTGCACCTCACTCTGTGTCCCAGGTGCTGCCTATCTGTTTCTGCTGCTGCTTGCCGACGTCTGCTATGTTGCCAGGGCTGAAATAATAGGCAAGCACAATCCCCCTGAAGGAAGAAAAAGCTACAAACTAGCACACATCCCTCCATGGTAAACCCAAAATGAGTGATGCCTTTACAAATCATCAAAAGCACAACCATGATGATCAAAAAACACCAATGCACTCTCATGCGAGAACAAAAACGTTCAAGTGCAGTGCATCACTCATTATTCTTTGCAGACAGCCAAGTATTCTGAGACTCCTGCACAGAATATCCATGTACCACATCCTGAAGGTCCTGAAATGCGAGTTTGATTCCTATATTTCTTATTTTAATATTATCTATATGTTTTTTTAATTCAGAATTGATTTTACTGTTTTCAATCTGTAAATAACTTAATACAAGCATTTACCTTAGGATAGTCAGCTGCTGAAACGCTACCTTATTTTAATGAAAACAAACGTTTACAACCTTTTTAAAGCCTATTACTTTTGCTGCTAAACTCTGCTGCTAATTTCATGTTGTATTTGCTCTATAATTTTTAAAGAAAAAACAACAAAACGCTTTTATCCTGTGTCGAAAAGTGATAATTCCTACCTGTTGCATTAAGTTTGTTTGCACCCTCTGGTCCGCCACGGTTATTCCGGTTGCGCGGAGAGGGTCTGCCTTCAGTCTGCAATTGTTCCCGGGCTCACGCTGGGCGGTGCCATCTTGGTGGTGGCTGGCGCCTCGCTGGGGAAAGCCCTCATTTCTGGGTGGGAAACCATAAATTGGGAATGCAAGGGCGAACGCGCAGCAGACGCGCGCAGCGGGTGCGCCGTCAGCGCGCCGAAGGTGCGCTAAAGGCAAGCCCGTCTGCGCCCGTCCGCGACCTGTCGGGGCCTAGGGCCCAGGTCTCTGCTTGCCGCCATGTTTATTCTTCCTGTAACCTTAGAGCCCTTTGGGGAAACTGGGCTTTGGACCCTTATATTTTACAACGGTTAGACTGTTTGAAAATTTCCTGTACTGTTCGCACGACCTATACATTACCTTCTATCTCTTCTGTACTGTATACTCCTTGTATGTCTAATGTTCCCCCCATCCCCTTTTCAGTTGCCTCACATTCGGGACAAGAGCAGTTGGTTATTTGCTATCTCAATACCAGATCGATGGTGAAACATCAACTCGAGATTTTTTACTTCCTGGAGTCCAATAGACCGGATATTCTTCTCTTATCAGAAACCTGGTTGACGGAAGACTCTAGTCCGGATATTTTAGCCGCCCTTCCAGACAACTATTATATTCTCCAATCCAATAGACTGGGGAATAGAAATGGAGGGGCAGTGGCTGCCATTATTTCTCACAAACACAAATTTATCTCCTTTCATACCACAGTGTATCCCCTCAGTTGACTATCTTCTGTTTAAATTTGAATCTGATGACTCCACTTTTGTTTGTGCTCTTTTCTATCGACCTACTGAGTCCATGCCCACCTTTGCGCAATCACTGAGTGAAATTATTGCCACCTTAACCATCAATCATGCAAGGATATTGATTGTTGGCGATTTTAACTATTGGCCTAATAGTTCACAGGAAGGTCCTCATTCTCGTGAGTTCACAGACTTGTTGACAGGACTGAATCTTTATCAACATATTAAAGTCCCTACCCACGTCAAGGGGAACACATTAGATCAGGTTTGGACATCTAACCTGGATCTGGGCAAACTGAGTATTTCTCCTTGTTCCTGGTCAGATCACTCGCTTATCACCTTTTCCATTTTTAGTTTTCCCGTTATTAAATCTTCTTCCGCAGCTTCTTTTTCTGCCAGAAACTGGAGTCAAGCTAACATCAAAGATTATAGCTCCATGCTAATTGCATCCCAACCCAGTAGCTTAGTGTCCTCTCTTCACTCCCAGGCTGAAAACATCAACACCTGGTTAGAATCGGCTAGAGACAGTATTGCTCCGCCCCGCACCATTAAAAATAAAAGAGCTCATGACGCACAGCGTTGGTTCTCGGTTAAGTTGAAGCATATAAAATTGGCTTTGCGTCAAACTGAGCGCAATTGGAGACAGGATTACTGCCCCCACAAGCAGCTCCTATTCACTGCCTCACTTAAGGACTATAAAAACGCTATCATTAATGCCAAATCTGAATATTTTTCATCAAAAATTTTGGCATCTACCAATAGGTCCAAAGACATCTTCGCTATAGTGGACGAACTCGTCAAACCCGATCGTGTTACTGTTAAACCTACCCCTTCCCAAACTCTGTGTGACTCACTTAATGACTGTTTAATTGAGAAAATTGCTAACATCAAACTTAGCATTCACCATCCTCCTGCGTCTGTGACCCCTCTTGCTCCTAACATTAATTCTCATTGTCTGGATTGTTTTCCTCCTATCACGCAAGAAGCCTTCTTCTCTCTACTCAAAAGAGTGAAGTCAGGATCCCCCTCAGACAGTTGTCCTTCCTCCATTCTTCGAGAAGTCTATCTCTCCTGCCCAGCGCCCCCTATGACTCTCCTCAACAATTCCCTCTCTCGGGGCATTATTCCCAATCTTTTCAAATGTGCTGAGGTGGTTCCTATCTTAAAAAAACCTGGTTCTGATTCCTCCATTCTCAGCAATTTTCGCCCCATCTCATTGTTGCATCTCATTGTTGCCTTTTTTGGCTAAAATTTTGGAGACTCATATTGCTGACTGTCTCAGCACTTTTATTGAACAGACATCGTACTTAGACCCCCATCAAGCGGGATTCAGACCCAAACATTCTACGGAAACCGTTATTCTGGCAGTTCTTGATGAACTTCGTAGAGGGGCCGACTTGAGTTCCACGCAAGCCCTGATACTTTTAGATCTCTCTGCGGCCTTCGACACGGTGGACCATGCCCTTTTGGTCGACCGTGTCGAGAGCGCCGGGATTCGGGGCCCCCCGTTGGACTGGATCTCCTCTTTTCTCTGTGACCGCTTTCAAGCGGTTCGTTTGGCTAGTTTTTTGGCTCAGAAAAAGAGATTGATATGCGTGTCCCCCAGGGCTCTGCCCTCTCCCCCCTTCTTTTCAATCTGTACATTCACCCATTGATCTCGGCCCTCCGAAAAAAAGAGAGGTGACCGTCTTCAACTATGCTGACGATCTTCAATTAGTTTTTCATATTGATTCTTCTCCCTCTTCTATTGAAAACTTTCAATCGGTCATGCTATTTATTAGCAATTTGATGAGTGCCAGTCAGCTTAAGTTAAACCCAGACAAAACTGAGCTGATCCTCACGGGGGGCCCGGGAAACCCCTGGAATTCCAATTTTTGGCCTGACGCCCTGGGTCGTCCTCCATCTCCAGCAAAATCAGTCAAGAGACTGGGAATTGTAATCAGCTGCGATCTTTCGATGAAAGCCCTGATTAAATCGGTGGTTTCTGCCTGCTTCTTCCATCTTCGAAGGATTCGCAAAATTTCCAGATTTCTGACTTTTGAGGCCTGGATTCAGGCCGTCCTTGCCCTGGTGATGTTGTGTATTGACTTTGCCAACTCTCTCTACGCTGGCATTCCCACCTATCAATTACATCAACTTCAATTGGTACAGAACCAAGCCGCTCGTCTTGTACACGGCCAGCCTAAATTTCACCATGTGAAACCCATTTTGAAGGATCTTCATTGGCTCCCTGTCTTTCAACGCTGCCTTTTCAAATTAGGATGTACCATTTACAAAGCCCTTTGGGATCTTGGCCCGTTTTTTATTAGGTCTAGACTGTCACGCTATACTCCTTCTCGTGTACTACGCTCTTCAAACATGAATCTTCTGACGCCTTGTTCTTTTAAGCGCAAGAAACATGGTGGTCTCTGTTTTTCATTCCTGGCGCCTCAATTCTGGAACTCCCTTCCTTTTGATCTTCGCTCATCCTCTTCCTATGCTCAGTTTAGATCCGCATTTAAAACCTGGCTGTTCATTCAAGCTCATAATTAATATATTTCTCTCTCAACTGTTTGACTCTGCTTAGCGCCAAGAAACCGTTTGGTGAATGTGCGCTGAATAAATATTTTTTAACATAACATAACATAACATACCTTTCTACCTGCTCTTGTACATGTGTAGATACACTGCCTTTCAAATGCTTCACACGCTTTCCTGCTCCCACATTAAAAGCTTACCTCCATCCTACCGGTGCCTGCAGTCACTTTTGTCTTCATATCTGGATAAATAAAGATCTCCTTCAAACTATTTATCGGGACGCCGGTCAAATAGTACATGAACTCTACTATTAACTTTCGGCCGGATAAACAGTTAAGTTTCAAATAGTTAGCCAGCCACTGGCAAAAGTGTGAAAAATAAGTACTATTTTGCCAACCGCTGGTTGAATTGCAGAGATTATGCACTATTTGGTTGGTGGCTGGTTCAAAGGCCGCTTTCACAGTATGAACACAAAATCCTATTTTGCCTAGTTGAAGAGCAGGTTTACTGAAACAGGTTGCTTTAGCAATTTTGACTGGCCACTTTCAGCCAATCAGAGCTGGTCTTTCTATTTAGATCATTCTGATTGGGTGCTGGGCAGCTATTGAGCATAGTGCTGCTCCAGAGCTGTCCCAGCCCACCCAGTCCATCTGAGGAAATGGGGTGGGAATATTACAGAGATATGTTTTTCTGCTGTCGAGTACCTCCTACTTTTTTTGCCATTTCTTTCTATACAGCATTACTGGAGAGGAAACATTGCATCTCCTGCTACGCCGCCTTATTTGGTACAAACCTGAATAGTTACAGTGCGTAAATGTTTGTGTCATGATTTTCTATGAAAGGCATAAAAGCAGAACTGGAATGTAAGAGCACGTGCAAGCATTGAAGCAGAACCGGAATGTAAGAGCACTTGCAGTCATTAATGCAGAACCGGAATGTAAGAGCATGCGCTAATGGAGTGTGCAGCTTTTCGTAGGAGCTGTAATGTCAATTTTGCACATTAGCGACATGGTCATTATTTAATTTATGGATGTATGATGTTACAACGCAAACTATTACAACGCATACTTTTACAATGTGGTTTTTGCAACACAACATTAAAACGTATGCTATTACAACACAAGCCATTACAACGCATGCACCATTACAACCAAATATTCTGCTTCCCGGCTGATTTTTTTCAACACAGTTTAAATTTCAGCTGTACTAGTGGGCCAAAAAGAATAATAAAGAGGATTAGAAAAAAAAAGACTTGCTGGGCCGCCGGAGCTCGGTAACACAATTGCTTATTACGAAAATGGTTAAAGCAGGGTCTGAGGAAGGAGGGGTTTAGCGTGACGAGCAGCATAGGGCGGAAGGTGGTGGTCGGGGTAGAATACAGGAGATTTATTAGGTAATAAAATGCAAGCAGTGAGGCGGTGGGAACAGAAGGCACGGAGAGATGAAGTGATTTACTTGGACTAGCTTAAACCAAATGAGGTGGGACTAGATGCCGGACGATGCAAACGTGGGGGGTTTGTTGTGTCTGAACGCATTGCCTTTTAATGGCAACGCAAGAAATGTATGCGTGCTGCTGTATCCACTGTGTGAAGAGGTGGCTGCACCGTGCAGAACAAAAGCAAGGCGAAGTCGCCATACTTGAAGACAAAGGGCGGCGTGGGGCAGTTGCAACAATTAGAACAAGCATTTGCAATGCAATAGGTCTCACATTTTTTTAGAGTTAGAGCTATTGGCACTGTAATGGAAATGTTTGTTACTTATGAAGATGTTTGTTTTTAGCACCTTTCGTGCCCTTAAGTAATGTCACAGAGATACATTTATTTTTTGAAGGTGTTTGCATCATTTCATATGCAGTAACCTGGAGTTGAAAAAGCAGCAAATTAATTACAGTTTGACCTCTCCCCCCCTGGCAATCCGGATCAGTTCTCACACTGCTTTTTAGGCACTTCTTCAAACACCGGTTTCACTCCATCTTCCAGTTGTTGATGTGATTTGCACAAGCAGGGCAACACCATACCTTAGGTGAAACGGGACCATTTGCAGGTGGCCCTGCTTCAGCGTCTGTAATCTTTATTGCAGAAGGCAATCCACATGCATAATACTTAGCCACAGCTTTGCTGGGTTGGGGGGCCTCACCTGACACTGCAGTCAAAATATATACTCAGATACCTGGACATCCTTCCTCAGCGCTGCTAAATCCCAGCAGCGATCACCACGGTGCCCGTGCCCAGGAGTGCACGGTGCTCTGGGGATCTCCGACACACTGTCTGAGAGCTGGAGTGCCCAGGAGTGCACGGTGCTCTGGGGATCTCTGACACACTGTCTGAGAGATGGAGTGCCAAGCAGTGCACGGTGCTCTGGGGATCTCCGACTCACTGTCTGAGAGCTGGAGTGCCCAGGAGTGCACGGTGCTCTGGGGATCTCCGACACACTGACTGAGAGCTGGAGTGCCCAGGAGTGCACGGTGCTCTGGGGATCTCCGACACACTGTCTGAGAGCTGGAGTGCCCAGGAGTGCACGGTGCTCTGGGGATCTCCGACACACTGTCTGAGAGCTGGAGTGCCCAGGAGTGCATGGTGCTCTGGGGATCTCTGACACACTGTCTGAGAGCTGGAGTGCACAGGAGTGCACGGTGCTCTGGGGATCTCCGACTCACTGTCTGAGAGCTGGAGTGCCCAGGAGTGCACGGTGCTCTGGGGATCTCCGACTCACTGTCTGAGAGCTGGAGTGCCCAGGAGTACACGGTGCTCTGGGGATCTCCGACACAGACTGAGAGCTGGAGTGCCCAGGAGTGCACGGTGCTCTGGGGATCTCCGACACACTGTCTGAGAGCTGGAGTGCCCAGGAGTGCACGGTGCTCTGGGGATCTCCGACACACTGTCTGAGAGCTGGAGTGCACAGGAGTGAACGGTGCTCAGGGGATCTCCGACACACTGTCTGAGAGCTGGAGTGCCCAGGAGTGCATGGTGCTCTGTGGATCTCCGACACACTGTCTGAGAGTTGGAGTGCACAGGAGTGCACGGTGCTCTGGGGATCTCCGACATACTGAATGCACAGGAGTGCACGGTGCTCTGGGGATCTCCGACACACTGAGTGCACAGGAGTGCACGGTGCTCTGGGGATCTCCGACACACTGTCTGAGAGCTGGAGTGCCCAGGAGTGCACGGTGCTCTGGGGATCTCCGACACACTGTCTGAGAGCTGGAGTGCACAGGAGTGCACGGTGCTCTGGGGATCTCCGACACACTGTCTGAGAGCTGGAGTGACCAGGAGTGCACGTTGCTCTGGGGATCTCCGACACACTGTCTGAGAGCTGGAGTGCCCAGGAGTGCACGGTGCTCTGGGGATCTCTGACACACTGTCTGAGAGCTGGAGTGCCCAGGAGTGCACGGTGCTCTGGGGATCTCTGACACACTGTCTGAGAGCTGGAGTGCACAGGAGTGCACGGTGCTCTGGGGATCTCCGACACACTGTCTGAGAGCTGGAGTGCCAAGGAGTGCATGGTGCTCTGTGGATCTCTGACACACTGTCTGAGAGCTGGAGTGCCCAGGAGTGCACGGTGCTCTGGGGATCTCCGACACACTGTCTGAGAGCTGTACTGCACAGGACTTAAAGTCGGGATTGGGTAAGGGTTTGGGGTGAATTACCAGTAATAAAAATTCTCACTTAACGGCCTGCACTCTCAGTCCATGGGGCCTGCATAGTGGCAGAGAGACACAACCCCGTCCCACTCGGGGAGACAAATGTAAAAAGAACAATTGATGGATAGAATGCAGAACAATGTCATACATTCACCCCAGTACAGAGATCTGGGCCTAAACCCATCGGTTTTTTGCTCCCCATGCAATTCCAATTTGAACCCAGCCATATGCAAATCAGTCTTGAACCTGTGCCCAATGGTGAACTGTCCAGTCCGAACTGCCATGCCAGGTCTTCCCTAGACTGGAAACAAGCATCCTAGGACCAGTTTCTGGGTTTCACCCCTCATCAGCCATGATAACTTGACTCCAGTGGCATGGAGAGCATGGGACCCACGTCTGGGCATACCTGTCCAACTCGGGGTGACAAATGCAAAAAGAACAATTGATGGACAGAATGAAGAACAATGTCATACATTCACCACAGTACAGAGATCTGGGCCTAAATCCATCAGTTTTTTGCTCCCCATGCCATTCCAGTTTGGACCCAGCCATATGCAAATCAGTCTTGACCCTGCGCCCAGTGGGAACAGTCCAGTGCAAACTGCCAGGCCAGGTCCTCCCTGGACTGGAATCAAGCATCCTAGGACCGGTTTCGGGTTTTCACCCCTCATCAGCCAGGATAACTTGACTCCAGTGGCATGGAGAGCACGGGACTCACCTCTGGGCATACCCGTCCCACTCGGGGTGACAAATGCAAAAAGAACAATTGATGGATAGAATGCAGAACAATGTCATACATTCACCCAAGTACAGAGATCTGGGCCTAAACCCATCGGTTTTTTGCTCCCCATGCAATTCCAATTTGAACCCAGCCATATGCAAATCAGTCTTGACCCTGCACCCAATGGCAACTGTCCAGCCCGAACTGCCAGGTCAGGTCCTCCCATGGACTGGAAACAAGCATCCTAGGACTGGTTTCGGGGTTTCACCCAGAAGTGGGTCCCGTGCCAAAAATGGTGGCCAAGAAAGTTCAGTTTATGCCCCATGTTGGTGTTATGCCTAATGTTTTCCCAGGTTATCGAGACTTGTGTAGCCAACAAGTATGCGCTAGTGCGGTCCTTGTGTTCATGACGATTGTCTATTGGCATGGTAAATATGGACTCCTGGGAATGTGGTCTATGTGTGTTATGTGCATTTGTATGACACATGCCCTGAGGTTGTGATATATGTAGGTTTAGATTGCTAGGATTCGCATAATATGCTCAGCACATGATTTATGTATTCCCTAATCTGCTTGAGTTTTAGACCCTGATGTGTGCAACCTACCGGTAGTTACTGGTTGAGGTAACTGATGTTTATGATAGTGGCCCGATTGGCCTAGTGATTTACGTGAATCCCTGTAACGTCATGACTAGTGCCAGTGGCACAGTATAATATATGTGATTGTGATCTGATGTGTTTTTATGGATAATACATAGGCTATGTTTATATAACCTTGTGTGGAGTCTCTTTTGTGGTGTGCCTAGTGTGTCACAGCTGCATGAGTGTGTTGCGCAAATGCTTTACACATTGCCTCTGGGATAAGCCTGAGTACTCAGCCAAGCTACCGAAGGGTGAGCAGGGGTTATCTTCAATGTATAACTCCCTTGCCCTGACTAGAGTGGTGGGTTCTGCCTGGCTTAGTTAAATACCCTAGTCAATAAGAAAACTAATTTCTAACACCTTTAAACTTCCGATCTTCAAATGTTCATACTGCCCATGGTGAATCTCATTGAAACACAAAAAAAGTGTTCCACCGTGGAAGCAAAAATGATGCATTGCATTGTAAACACTATGAAAGCCAGTCATCACTGGAACGTATTGGAAAATCTATCACAAGTGGGTTATTGAATAACGTCAGATAATATTTCAAAACATTCCGAAGCACAGTATTAAACATTAGCGCTGTGGCACTGCGGGCTATAAAATACTAATACCAAACACCATTTTAATAAATAGTTTAAGTGTTTTCCTACAATGCAAGGTTTTCTACGTTAGGCAATGAATTGTATAGACGCTCAGCCTCCCATGTATTGTATTCTTCATAACCACCTGTTTATATGTTTTCCTGTTTTGGTGCACCTCGAGCCGCGTACTCACAAAATATAATAATTTAATGAATCGATAAATAGAGATGCAAAAGAATCCTGATCCCTGAAAGTCCCTCAAATGCCTGGGCCCATTACACGACTGCAGTCGTTTCCTTGCTCCGCACAGTGCGTAAAATATGAAGCCACGAAGAATTACACGAGCGTTTTCTATACCAAGTAACCATGAGGTTTCCATCTGGAAAGTTTTTTTCAATTACGCGCTTCCCTGTAAACTATTTAGTGATGCGCTTTTCCAAAGCTCTTCAGCTGCCTTACAGCGTGTTAAATAGTAAGGCGGGGTCGGCATCGGACACGCCGCATGTATGGTGGTCCTGCCAGCCCCCGATGACCACACAGGGGCGCGCCTGTCGCGTGCAATGGTGACGCGACAGGCGCGTCCCGCCAATCGGTGGTCTCTAGGTTTTGGGGCGTGCCCCGGAAGTGATTGGAATCACTTCCGGGGCACGCATCGCATCAAGGCTAGGCCGGTTAGAACCGGCCTGGCTTTAATAGATTTAGAATAAAAGGCTGGGGAGCGGCGGAGTCTACCTCTTTGCTCGCCGCTCCCACAGCCTGCCCCTTAAGGGCAACAGCCTCGCTAGGAGGCTGTATTTTAATTTCTGTTTGCTTTTTCAGAACGTTTTGGAGAGCTCAACTGAGTAGGTGCGGGAAGATTCCACCGGTGCCGTATGGTTCGCTGGACGGCGGTGGCAGAATCGGGCGGCCTCGCGTGGAGGCCTTTTAACTTCTTGTTTTCTTTTGCAGGCTGTTGTTAAAAGGGGGACGTGAGCGGACGATTTTCGTTGCAAAAATCGGTGGGCGACAGGAGCAGGGATGCGTCATTGTCGTAGCGGAGCTCCGGACTGGGCGAGCAGCTGGTCACAGGCCAAAAGCGGTATCGTCATCTTCGTAGCGGAGCCTGGAGCGTGCGAACAGCTAATCGCAGACCGTGAGCGGTATCGTTGGTGGCGGGAACGCTGCATGTGGGACCTGGAAATCTGGTATTTATGTTGCGTGCTGCATGCTGTTTGCACTGAATGTAGGTGCGGTTGTTAGGTCCCTAACCAAATGGCGCTGTGAGTAAATCGCGCACGGTTGAGCACAGCCCCGCAGCTCCCCCTGGTAGTACATCTGCGATTGGCCGCACAGACCACGGTTCGAGGCCCCGTGCCCCGCCCTGGACTGCTCTTAACTGCTTTCTCGGCTGTCCTGTTCTCATTCTATAAAGTATCTGTTGTTGAGACAGAAGGCAACAGGTTCAAGATCTGTTTTCTTTTCTATGCCTGAGTCAGCTGTTCCTTGGGGAAAAGATATGCGTTAAAGTAGGCTTTAAGTGCATCAGGGCTCAATTCCGCACAAACAAGGTGTCATTACGTTCTCCGGGCAAGTTGTGCTCTGTCTGTTATACTTTAATCGGGGCACATTTGGCATGTGAATCCCTCTTGTGTTAGGGCTGAATGCAAGCTATGTAATGGAAGTGTTCTGATAAGTGAATCCGTTGTACAGTTGGAAGATAATCTCCAAATTGAAGACTAAAGTAGTTTAAAAACCTCTGCTTTGTATGCTATACTTGTGTTAGCGCATGTATTCTTGTGGCTGCGCCTGCTCACATGTCCGTTTCTTACGCATGCACGTACATTTCATAATAATGGTTGTAATTCATTGAGTTGGGCGCTTCATGGCGCATGCGGTTGGCACCTCAGGTTCCAATGTACAGTGTAATCACACCTGTACATAGTGGAGCATTTGGTTGAGGAGTCTGGGCCCATCGTTTTTCTACTCTGTTGGCCCAATTTTACAAGTGTGTATTAAAATATTATCTCGGCCATACATGGATACCGGACTCCCGGACTTGAGATAGTGTTTCAGGCAGTCACTCACGGTACATTGATTCATCTATTGGCCAGTTCTTACTCGGCACCGACACCTAATTTTAATCTCCGGCACATGGGACAGCCCACCACTGGTGGCACTGTTTTGTATAAATTGTAGGAAGAGCACGATACAATGTCTCTTTAATTTGGTTTAAAAAGGTGATTTACATGGGAACTCAGTTATCTGCTTTCCTAGCCATTCATTCTTACAGCCTTGGTGGTATGAAGCACTCTTTGAAAATGTATAACGCTAATGAAGAGGTTTTCTCACACCCGCCGCGTGTAGGCTCGAACATTTGGCTGCAATACTCTTCGGTACAACATTAACTGTTCCTAATAAATATCCAGCTGTAAGAGGCTATCGTGTTAGAGCGCCTTGCGCTCTCTTACCAATCAAGCACAGCCTGGGATGCAATAGTCGGGTTGGCATGTGGTCACTTTATAAATCAAGAATGACAAAAGTTCTCCCGTCTCCTTACATGCTCGTAGCGAGGATGTGTAAGAATGTAACAACCCCTTGGTAAATGAGCCTCTGTCTCGCTGATAGTGAAGACATCCGCGGGTGGGTTTATTTAAAGGTAAGGTGCCCGGTGTTAAGCCCAGGTGTGCGCGGAAGGGGTGTGGTAAATAATTTAATTACCGGGACTTAATTTGATCCAGAAACATAATAAATATAGCTCAGTAAATAAGAGGCAGAATCCGTGGTATTAGAGGTTCGGAATGGGCTTTATTCCAATGGTCGATTCGAATCGGTTGCTCCAAGTTCCATCACCACGAAGGTTCAGGAAGTGAAGTACATACATTATTGATAATTAATCACTTTTATACAATAGGCATTACAGTGAAGCAAATGCGAGAGGCGTAACAATTGATAGTGTGGATAATATATTCATGCGTAGCAAAAATAGGCGTAACTGGGTGTGATTAAAGAACGTCATCAGATGTGATGTCATAATAGGGTGGTTACATGAAAGAATTTCGCAATGTCAGCAGAAATACTTGGCAGAAATGCGCGCGCAGCCGCATGACGTGTGATTGACGTGCAACTAGGGGGTGAAGGGGACTTGACATTTAGCTCTACATGTGGCGACAGAAGTCTGGAGGGTCAAGTCAACCTAATCCCAAATCATATCTAACATCCTATGTTTAAAGAACTATGTTATCCAAAAGAGAGGTCTTCTTAGAGTAGAATCTTATTCTATACTGACTATACTGACTGTTAGTGCGTGTACAAGCGTCTAAGTGTCTACACTAGATGCGAGGGCGGAAATCTTCCATAATAATAGGGCTATGAATTACTTGCATAAAGACAGAGAAGCCGGGCCTTTTGCTCGGTAGCTGGAAGAATGTTTACTTAAACTACTAGACAGGAATGCATCGGGCAGGGAACGGAGCAGATAATGTCGAAGGTGAAATACAGTTTCTTGGCAGGCAACAGGCTGATGTCAGGCTTCGTGAGCCGCGCAGAGAATGAGACAAAGTTCATGGTCACAGATGCAGGCTCAGACTGGAGCTTTCAGAGGCAGAAGGCAAGAAAAGTTTGATGACAGAATCAGGGCCTACTTGCCTGGACTGTAAAATGGCATAAGTGAACCATATAAAGCCGGTGGCCTTTCATACTTAGGAATGGAATATCCGGTCTATTCATGGCGGATCTGAAAGAGGACATGTTGACGGTGGACGCACATGTGTTTGCGTCTTCATAACTGGAACTGGAGGGAACATACATGTACTTGTGATTCATACATGGAACCGTTGGGGTCCAAGATAGGGGACATAACTGATCAGAAAAATCCATATTTCCACATTCCCTCCTTGTCCCCTACTTGCCCGTTAAGAGATATCAATCTTCATCAATCCGTTGATCTGTTCATATAGCATCATTTGTTCTTCTTTTTTCTTCTGGGATGACTGAAATCTTGGTGGTGGAATACACGATGTGGCACACAGACCACAGATCGCTGGTCCACATTGTAGACATAGACAGCAACTGAATAGTATGAGAAGGCCAATACCTAGGAAAGATAGGACCTTCCATCCAAAGGTAGATAATACACTCCAAAACCAACCGGACCAAGTCCAGGTGCCTGGATTCTGGTGTATCTGGCTTACAATCTTATGAAGGCGAGTTATGGCTTTATATACAGATGGCGAATTTTCTGGTATGAAAATGCAACAACTTGATCCGATGACCCTACAAGCTCCGCCCCTATCGGCCAGGATGACGTCAAGGACAAGACGATTTCGAAGCACAACAATCCGCATAGCAGACTGCTCTTCTGTTAAATTGCCTAAGGCGGAAATAGTTTCGTTCACTACTGCTTCAAGGGTTCTAGTTAATCTACGTATCAGCTTACTATTAGTAACGGTACCTATATAGGGAAAGAGACCTTTATTGAAATCTGTGTATTTTTCCCATGCTGTTTCAGTGTAATCAACTATTGGGAGATCTCTCCTTACTCTATTATATACTAAATGAGTATTTCTGTGATAATCAGGAGGAGCTAGGAAGACGGGTGGCAAAAGAAATCCAATGTAGCAGGTACCATCCCAATCTAGAGGCAAACGTACATATGCCGTCTGACCACATATGAAATAGGAATGGCAGGAAGCTCTAAATGTAGACTTGCCTTGATCACTAAATTCTACTACAGTGGTGCATCTACTATGGCCCATATGTATGGAACCATTCTTTCTTACACATAATTCACCTTTTACTGGAAATATTGACATAGCGGGCAAAATTGGAGTAGCTTCGGATTCGACATTTAGGATCATAAGATTAAGCGTAAAAGTACCTAATCCATACACTTCATTTTCTAGATCAGTTCCTGTTCTCTGGGGAAGTCCCTCCTTGTTAGGATAGCAGACCTTAAGTAAAACTAAGTTCAAATTTCCCCATACCCAGTTGTCTTGATAAACTATAGAATTCGAATCTAGAGAATTAATTAGACTAAACCATGCTCCACAGGAGCCGTTGTGTGTGAACGGATATGGGAAGAGAGGTAGAATTCCTTTATAATTCTGATAGGGAGGGAGTCGGCCACATATCCAACAATTTGTAGCATTGCTAACCTGATGGGAATGATGTAACATACTAATAAACGTGTTATTGCGCAGCGCAAATCTATAAGACAACTCAAGCGGAGGTAATTCGCTAAAAGAATGTTCAGCAGTAACATTGTAAACATGTCTAGAAATAGGATAATATATGTGCAACAATATACTTGCAGTAATTATTAAAAGACTTAAGAAAAACAAAATTAATAACGTCACTGTGCAATGACTACGCAGTGATTTACAGTACGCCTGTCGTTTCAACATTTTTCGGGTGCATTCTCTATTCAGGTCTAAGGGATACATGTCAGAGACAATTCAACCGCTTCACCTCGGAGAGGACTTAAACAATCAAATTGCTTGACTGATTAGACCTGAGTTTTAGTTTATAAAGTTCGGAATTACTCTTTTCAACAAAAGGAAGTTTTGAGTCAATGGGTGAAGACACACAAGGTGTGGTATTCACATCCGAGGGTAGTCCATGGAATTTCTTGATATGACTTGAATGTATCCAGCCTTTTCGACCTTCGATCTTCACGGCTGTCCTTGTGGTGAGCAAGACCAGCTGCGGCGACTTCCACCTAGGATCCAGCTGAGTCTTTCGATCAAAGTTCCTCACTAAGACCAGGTCGCCTGGAATTACGTCATGGGGTTTCACCTCAGTGTTGTCAGGAAAAGCTGCAGCTACCTGTGAACGACAAGATTGTAGTGCAGACATCAAGAAAGCCAAGTAATCTGTCAGCATATTACAGTCAATATCAGTTATTTTGCGTGGTATAGGCGTCCCCCACATATTTGGTGGTCTGCCAAAGATCACCTCATACGGGGATAGCCCTGTTCGAGAGTGTGCTACCATTCTCATGTAAAAGAGTGCAACTGGTAATGCTACTACCCAGTCGACACCTTTCTCTCTGCATATTTTGGACAATCTGATTTTTAGGACCTGATTATGTCTTTCTACGAGACCTGCTGCCTCGGGGTGTCGGACACAGTGGAACTTCCACTGATAACCTAACAAAAGTGAAACGTGTTTCATTAATTCGGATGAGAACGGCTGGCCGTTATCTGAGTAAACAACACGTGGTAAACCGTATCGTGGGAAGAATTCTCGAACTAACTGCTTGGCAGTAGTCGGGGCAGTGTAATCTGAAACCGGGTATGCCTCTGTCCAACGGGACAGAGCACAGACAACTACGAGAACATATTTGGATCCTCGACATCGTTCCATCTGGATATAATCCATCTGGAGGACTTCAAAAGGGTGATCAGGAGGCTGAAATCCACCCTGTTCTACGGGAACGCTTTTTCCTGGGTTGAACTGGCAACAGATCATACAGGTACGAACTTTTTGTTTAGCTGCTGCTCGTAAATGTTTATTGAACCAAATGTGTTGAATACTATCTAGCATAGCTTTTTCTCCTAGATGCGCTGGACTATGTATAGTGTTAATTATAACTTGGACCATTGAATCAGGAAGGAACCACACAGACGTTTCCTTCATCATCCATCCTTGATCCGTTTGGATCCCTCCTAATTCAGTCCATTTCTTTATTTCCTCTGGTGTAGCATGTGTCTGTATGTCAATTACGTCAAGAGCGGGATCCTTAACCGTCATACAATGTGTTGGCGTCGGGACTATTGTCTTTGTCATGTCGGATGTTTGAGTTTGAGCAGTCTGTTTAGCTGTTCTGTCAGCTAGATCATTGCCTTGAGAAATGATATCAGTGACTTTCGTATGAGCTTTACATTTCATAATTGATATTGCAGTGGGTAGATGTATTGCATCTAATAAGGCATGAATGAGGGGTCCGTGCTGAATGTGGGCACCGTGAGAAGTTAAATAACCTCTCTCTCGCCACAGCACGCCGAAGTCATGTACAACTCCGAATGCATAACGTGAATCAGTATATATGTTGACTTTTTTATTTGTGGCTTGAATACAGGCTTGTGTCAGAGCGATGAGCTCTGCGGCTTGAGCTGACAAGGTATTTATGCAATTTGTTTCAATGATTTCAGTGTCTGTTGTGACTGCGTAAGCGGCCACTAACTCTCCTGTACCTGTTCTCATACATGAACCATCTACATACAACGTCAGGTCTGGGTCTGACAATGGGACATCGGTTAAGTCTTGTCTGGGTTTCGTCGTGATTGTAATAACTTCAATACAGTCATGGGCTAGTGGGTCTGTTCCGATTACAGGTAAAAGTGTGGCAGGATTCAATGTGTTACAACGTCTGATTTCTATATGTGGCTGAAACAATGTTAGTTCATACCCTGTAAGTCGTGCTATAGTCAAGTGTTGTGTTTGCGTTCTATTTACAAGAACCTCTACTGCATGTGGTACTTGAACTGTCAATGGATGTCCTAACACTATGGCATCGCTTTGTCTGATTGCTAAAGCTGTCGCTGCCACTGATTTTAGGCACGCAGGCAAAGCCTGAGCTACTGGATCTAATGTACTAGAAAAATAAGCACATGGTTTGTGTGCTCCTGCTTGTTCCTGTGTGAGTACTGACAAGGCAGTACCTTCGCGTTCTGTAACAAAGAGTGTAAACTGTTTACTGTAACATGGCGTTGCTAAAACAGGTGCTTGACATAAGGCTGTCTTTAAGTTTTCAAAAGCTTGTGTATGTTCCTGAGTCCAAGGGAGAACAGTCGATGTGGCTGCCTCCTGTGTTGTCAACTGAATGAGTGGTTTTGCTAGAAATGCATACTGAGGGATCCACTGCCTGCAATATGAAGTGAGGCCTATGAAAGCCCGTACCTCCTTTTGTGTCTTGGGTATTGGCATGTTAGCTATTAACTGAATGCGGTCGGGTGTAAGCTGCCTTCCCTCCTTGGACAGCGAGTGTCCAAGATAAACAACTCGCTGGACACAGAATTGCAGCTTAGAAGGGGACACCTTGTGCCCCTTTTCGGCTAGAAATTGTAAAACTGTCAGTGATGCTTGCTCACATTCGGGTTCGCTTCTCGCGGTGATCAGCAGATCATCGACATATTGAAGCAAGGCAGTGTTGACTGGCATGTGGATACTGTCGAGTTCTCGTTTCAGTGCTTGGCTATAGATGCTGGGGCTTTCTGTAAATCCTTGAGGTGCGCGTGAGAATTTAAAGCTACGTCCATTTAAACTAAATCCGAACAAGTATTGGCTTTCCGGATCTATAGGGACGCTGAAAAAGGCATTCTTGAGATCAATTACAGTAAAGAACGTTGCTTCGGAATCAATAGCTGTCAGTAATGACGAGATATCTGGGACCACAGGAAATTGTGGCACAATGCATTTGTTTAATTCGCGCAGATCAATAACCAATCGATATACTGGCGGGGCCTTAGGATCTGTTCGTTTAAGAATCGGAATTATCGGGGAATTACATACATTGGAGTCTGTTTCCACAACCACTCCTTGGGTAATAAGCTCGTCAATGATTTGTAGTAAAGCCACTACAGCATCTGGTGGTAACTTGTATTGTCGCATTCGTGGTAGTACTACTCCTGCCTTTAGTGTAACTCGATATGGTGTAATATTCATGCAACCAACATCAGTAGGGCCTTGTGCCCATAGATGTGTAGGTAAAGTCTGCAATCGGGGATCCATATCTCTAGACACATAGTGACCTTTAAAATCACGTAAAAACAATCTTACTCCTTCCGGAGAACAACATATTATAGCTCCTAGAGCTTTCAGTGTTTTTATACCTAACAAGTTTTCTGGACATGATTTAGTAAGCAATAAATCTGTAGTTCGGGTCAAAGGTCCTATCGTAAGTGGAAGAGGCTGTGATACTTCATTAACAATAGGTTTTCCTGAAAAACCAAGGGAAATATTCTGTGAGCCTGAGAGGGGTGCCCCTGGAACTTCACTACGTTTTATGGTTGTTCGACTTGCCCCTGTATCGAGTAAAAATTTTCTATCTTGGCCTAATAATTCACTGTGTACATAAGGTCCTTCTTGGTCTACAGGGACCTCAATAAGGGGTAAGTCAACTTCCCTCTCTAAGCTGGTTCATGCGTATCGTTGATAATCAGGATAGTCATACTGTGCGGTCTGGTACAACTGTCGTGTCGTGGTTTGTGTGGCAGCAACAGGCAGCGCTGGTGCAGCTGGCACAAACTGTATAGACTGTGGTGGAGCTGGCATGGACTGTGCATGCTGCGGGGCTCCTTGTTCATTCTGATCCTGTCTAGGTGGCCGTGGTCTTTCTTTTGTATTACCTATGGCGATATTATGTTTTAAAACTGGACAATCGTGTACGTAATGACCTGGCTGTTTACAATAGTTGCATGTCCCTTTTACAGGACCTGCTGAAACACTAGACTGTGTCGTACCCTTTTTATGTCCTTCAGCTGGAACTGTCTGGGAGACTAGCATTTTCATTTATGTGTCTTTCATGCGTCTTTGTTCATGTTCTTGTTCCTCTCTAATTCTATTGTGATGGTACTGTAACATTTGTAACATTTGTGATGGGGTGTTACCTTGCCAGGTACTCTCGAATTTTAATACTCTATTCTTCACTTGGGGTAAGGAATTTTCAACTAATTTTGTCACAAACAGATGTGGGTAAGATTCGCTACTTGCTTTTATGCCACTATTTATACCAAAACATTTCTCAAATCGGGCATAGAAATCACTAGTGTCTTCATCTTGCTTTTGTTTACAGGCTGAAATTGTACCCCAATCTTCCTTTTTCGTAGTTAATAAACGTGGCAGTACCTGTACTAGTAAACCTGGTAGTGCTTTAGTTTTATCCCCAAGCCCTGCTCCTGCAGTTCGGGCCTTTTCTTCTGCTTCTAATGCTGACCATTCTATCTTTTGGTCTCCCACCTCCCACTCTTTTTCCTTGAGTTTTTCATAAATGCCAGCAGGCATTAATACCTTCAATATTGTCATAATGTCGGGATAGGTATATTCTCCCATGAGTAACATGTCTTTAATTTCTCGGTGGAAACCCGCTGGGTCTTTGTCATGACTGGGTACCACTTTCTTCATTTGTAACAATTCTATTTTTGATATGGGCGTATATACAAATACACGTTTAAACTCATTGTCCTCGCCTTTTATTGGGTGTACTTCTCGTAAGGGATTCTGTCTGTCCATGTAATACGTGGTTCTTTCCTTAATGGGCAATGAGACATGTTCTGGGCATACAAAGAGAATGTACTGCTTTCTTGATTCTAGTATTTCTTTAATTAACTTAGTACCTGAACCTCTCCATCTATTCGTGAGTAATTCAGTCAGTATTTCATGTAAAGGACCAGGATCTGAATGCTGACTCTGATATAGTATAAGGAGTTGTTGAATCATATAAATCCCAGCTAAACGCTGTTCATCTGGGGTGAGATTCAAAAATGTGTGTGCTACTGTATCATCACCATACATTCCGGGACTGTCAACCCATTGAACGGCTGACCTGGCTAATTCTTGTTCATCCATAGAATCGAGAAAATGATAACCCCTTCGTTCTCGGAGTAATTTGTCAGCGGCTTGGAACGAATGCTCGGGGGACTTTATATTTATTATAGGTGTCTGGAAATTCCTGTTATTATCTGGACATATCGGACGTATCGGGTCAATAAAACATCTAGTACTATTACAAGATCTTCCTCTACCTACATAGGCTATGGTGTCTGACTGTCCTGTGGGCAGTCCTGATCCTTCCTCCTCGCTTTGTTCGAACTGGTCTACCGCTAATCTCTCTTCGTGTAGGCGTTCTATTTCTTTACGGATCTTTCGGCACATGGCTATTATACAATTTTGCTTATCATGTCTCCCTTCTGATATATTCTGGCTCCACCTGGTAAGAATTTGCATTGCTTCCGGGTCTACCCCCGGTCGGTCTTGATTTCTGATCACACAATTTATGAGGAAACGTAACAGTTCCCCCTGTATCTCCACTTTCTGGTATTCCATAGCTCTGTTAATACATTCAGAATCTCGCCCTGTTTGGACAAAATGATATATATTATCTAGATGCGCAGTCATTCCTGGTAACTTCCCTAAATACACCGCGGCTCGTCTGATACGTAATGATGCCATGATCATTTCGTCCTCTTTGCCGGGCACAGGGTCATATCTACAATCTATAAGAAGTTCCTTAAGCGTGCAGGCATTTATGAGTTTGGGGGTACGTGAATGTGCTGATTCTTGAAAGGTAAGTTTATTTACTCTGGGCGGCGTAGAAAAAATATTGGTAGCACCTCCCGTAGCCCCGTCTGGGGTATCGGGTGTGAAAGGATTCGTTGAACGTGATACAGCAACTATAGGTGTGGACACAGCTGTAGAAGTAGCTGTAGGAACAGATGTAGAAACAGATGTGCTTGCCGGAACTTGTGTCAGGATTTGTTGCTGTAGAGATACGGATACTGGATCTTGACGTTGAACCTCCCTAGCAGGCGGTCTATGTGGGGCGGGATTAGCATACTCGGGAGCTGCGTCATCTAAATATGAGGAAAGAAAAACATCTTCTGCGGTTCTAGGATGCCCCTTTGGATGCATTTTTATTGGAAACAATGGGGGTGGCAAGTCTTTTGGTATTTCCGGAGTAGCCTTAGGTAATCCCTCGGCCAGGAGGGGATACATACCATTCGTAAGGGCATTTCTTTGTCTGTCTATTTGTTCTGATTTCACTCGTGTACCTTCTTCCATTAATATATTTTCTCGGACTCTATTTGAATTCTCTTTATTTTTCTCTTCCTGTCGGAGCGCTTTTTCTGTACGTCTATGAGATTCTTTACGCCATAACTCAATGGCGTCTTTCTGTGACTGTCTGACTTTCCTTTTCCATAACTCTTCCTCTACTTTCATAATGCACTCTGCATCCCAGGTCCCAGCTGCGGGCCACCTCTGACTTTCTGGTAATTCCTTGGTATAGTCTACCCATAAATCAAGAAATAATATAGCGTCTAAGCCATGTTTATGATACATGAAGTACCCTGGAGTGTCCCTAGGAGGAATAGGAACGGCTTCTTCGAGTACCCCTTTTCTAGTTGTGATCTGTCTTAATTTCGAAAAGAGCGGCATATTGAGAACTGAACTGATACTTGATTTTGAACAAACTTAATACAAATAAACACAATAATGAACAGTCATTCATACCACAATATGCAGAACGTATTTAAAACATTTAACATTTAACATTTAACTGAGCAACAATGATGCTGACGATCTAAAGAAAACTTAATCACTAAACATAATACTCGACATTATCTGAATTATTCTGAATTTATATACTTGATATACTAGATATACTGCTAAACAGTACAGATACACTGCTGAAACAGTGCAGACCGGATTTGTGTACCCAAACCCGTCTTGACCGGCACAACCTATGTGCATGTCAGAACGCCTCCCCAGTAATGGTACTCACCGGGTAGCTCGGAAACGGAAGGCCTAGGAACTGAACTGAACTTGAACCGGACTGGACTCGACTCGACTCGGGACTTCGGAAACTGGACTCGACTCGGGACTTCGGAAACTGGTGGGCCTCTGTATACCTCGGATCTTGCTCTCTCAGCTAGGCTCTGGTCGGGATACTTCGCACTTCTCACCGCCTCGTCTGGGTGTTGATCGCAGCCTCAGTCGCCCCCGCTTGACCGGAGGGAGATACAGGAAATCCTGCTGGTACGCGTTATTGTCCGTCCAGCTGTGGCAGGAGACCGGGCCTGCAACGCACCACCGGCGCGTGAGATGAGAAAGTGTCCCTGTTCGGGCGCCATTCATGTGGTAAATAATTTAATTACCGGGACTTAATTTGATCCAGAAACATAATAAATATAGCTCAGTAAATAAGAGGCAGAATCCGTGGTATTAGAGGTTCGGAATGGGCTTTATTCCAATGGTCGATTCGAATCGGTTGCTCCAAGTTCCATCACCACGAAGGTTCAGGAAGTGAAGTACATACATTATTGATAATTAATCACTTTTATACAATAGGCATTACAGTGAAGCAAATGCGAGAGGCGTAACAATTGATAGTGTGGATAATATATTCATGCGTAGCAAAAATAGGCGTAACTGGGTGTGATTAAAGAACGTCATCAGATGTGATGTCATAATAGGGTGGTTACATGAAAGAATTTCGCAATGTCAGCAGAAATACTTGGCAGAAATGCGCGCGCAGCCGCATGACGTGTGATTGACGTGCAACTAGGGGGTGAAGGGGACTTGACATTTAGCTCTACATGTGGCGACAGAAGTCTGGAGGGTCAAGTCAACCTAATCCCAAATCATATCTAACATCCTATGTTTAAAGAACTATGTTATCCAAAAGAGAGGTCTTCTTAGAGTAGAATCTTATTCTATACTGACTATACTGACTGTTAGTGCGTGTACAAGCGTCTAAGTGTCTACACTAGATGCGAGGGCGGAAATCTTCCATAATAATAGGGCTATGAATTACTTGCATAAAGACAGAGAAGCCGGGCCTTTTGCTCGGTAGCTGGAAGAATGTTTACTTAAACTACTAGACAGGAATGCATCGGGCAGGGAACGGAGCAGATAATGTCGAAGGTGAAATACAGTTTCTTGGCAGGCAACAGGCTGATGTCAGGCTTCGTGAGCCGCGCAGAGAATGAGACAAAGTTCATGGTCACAGATGCAGGCTCAGACTGGAGCTTTCAGAGGCAGAAGGCAAGAAAAGTTTGATGACAGAATCAGGGCCTACTTGCCTGGACTGTAAAATGGCATAAGTGAACCATATAAAGCCGGTGGCCTTTCATACTTAGGAATGGAATATCCGGTCTATTCATGGCGGATCTGAAAGAGGACATGTTGACGGTGGACGCACATGTGTTTGCGTCTTCATAACTGGAACTGGAGGGAACATACATGTACTTGTGATTCATACATGGAACCGTTGGGGTCCAAGATAGGGGACATAACTGATCAGAAAAATCCATATTTCCACAGGGGGAGGCTGGAATCTTCCTAGCACAGAATTTTACACTGCCGATTTCTTTGCACTTAGAGCAGTGAAATCGGCGACAGTAAATATAAATATGCCAAAGAGGTGCGTAAATCCCCCCCACCCCTGTGGTTTTCACGAAGGCATACGTGCACACCTTTAAGGGTCTGAGTAGAGGTTTTCCTTACAGTATAGTCATGTTACCTATTTAAGGTATTAACACTTTTAGTAAACCCTTGATGGCATTCCAGCCCATTGGAAGGTAGAAGTGGAAGGAAATAAAAAGGGCTTGTCACTTTCTCATTCTGAGTCATACACTACGGTGGGGATCCATGGTTCTTGTTGCAGTGGGTAACAGCTGTTCTTGCCAGCAACTATGACCTCAAATACGTACTAAATAATTATTGGCTAACTACGGTGGGTCCATGAAGTTTGTTATCCTTCGGGGATTGATAATATTAAGTATTATTGAGTCGGGTAGCAATCTGTTATTCAGCACAAAGCCCCCCCGTGTGTCAAGATACACCTTCTGTGTCACTAACGGTGTTATTGTACTGAAACCCAGTCCCCCTGCTTTATTTCAAACAATGCAGCAGTCCCTTGCTGCAAAAAACAACCAACTTGTGCCCATCTTCCTATAATATATATATTGTAGTGTATAAGCTATCTATACAAAGAGGGTCTTGTTCAGCTGACTGGTGTTAGGCAGCTACCATATGAGAGGGTCCATATATGCCTTATATGATCTACAGTGAGTGAGTAGCTAGGTGTAGGGTTTAGCCCAGGATCATATGGTCTGCTCAAGTTAGGCAGCCACAATTGGAACTCCTGCCGCCTGGTTCTAAAAGCCCACATTCAGCCAGCGATCGCATTTCCTACCTCTGAGAAATTCTTTGGTCTGTGCCTTAGCCGTATTCCATGGGATTGCAAACACAGTGATAGGATTAGATCCATCACTTTATCATGCTTGTTTGGTGCTATGCTAAGCGCTCTCAGCGGACAGTCTGATGTTAATGCACGTGGTGCTATGCTAGGCCTCATTGAAAAGTCTGATGTCAATGTTCTGCACAGTACTTGTTTTTCTGAATAGAAAACTAAGAGCAAAAGGTTTGGGCTCCCATGATGGTTTGTAACACCATGCATGGAAAAGTGTGCTTTGGCCACTTCACAAGGAATGCAAGTATGGATTCGGCTTTTGTAGGTTACATTGAGTTTGGGCCGCTTCACAAAAATGCAAGTTATTGATGCCGCTTTTACACATTCTTTCCACATTTAGTCCAATTTTGGGGTATTACTGACTGGGGTTAGTTACTGTTAGCGTGAAGAGGTGGGCAGTTTCATCGGAATGCAATGAGCCCAATGTTACATGCCCATGCGTGTTTTAATGGTTGCATTTTAAGTGCGTCAGCAGCAGGTTTTTGGTTTTTGGCGTTTGTAGTACGAAATGTGTCGTGCCTTTTAGTGGCCAGTCACATCTAGATATTCCAAGCTGTCATATGTGAGCAACCGATTCCACAGTTTTGAGGTCAGTCTTGCGAGGCGCTGGCCCAGGTGAAGTCACCCAAGCGCATTATCGCCACGTATGATGTCACATCAGTACGTCCCATGCCTTGCTGTCACGCCTTCATGAGTACTTAAGCACGCGTGTGCAGTTACACATCCAAAGTAGGGGACTGCCGGAAAGTATCTAGACACCCATTGCAGCGACACCTATACATTAGAAACCCGTTAGGTCACAGGGGGGTGCAGCAATATATGCCGGTGGTTGTCACAGGGTACCGGTGCACCCATGTGCTCTACTTGTAGGTATGCATACTACTAAGTTAGTGTGTCACACGCTATCTCTGCACCCAAGGACCAGAACACTGGGTCATGGGATGTCGGTGTTATGGCACACGCTACCGGTCCGCCCTATATACCTGATCACGCATTAGAGGCCTATGGTTTGTCACACGGTATCTCTGCACTCGGTTCTGCGGTACACTGTACCTTCCGCTCATGGCTTGTGCACTTATAGTGTGTTGGATGCCTATGATATCTTGCATTCGTTTTGTGTCACACATTGTATCACACTGTATCTGTTACAAAAACACTAATCATCTGTGTTTGCTTTTCAGTTATGTATGGCTGGATCCATGACTGTTACATGGGAGGCGCTCCACACCACAATGACTGCAGGATGTGGGCAGGCAGGGGGACCGAAGGATCCAGGACGGGAGTGCCAATCAGCGGATTAAAGGCTGATGGGCGATCAATGAAAAGCTCAAGAGGTGCCAGCGTGCATGGGTGAGATGGTGCTGCCCATGCACTGGATTGGTTGTATAGAAGTGTGTCAACCATTTGTTGTTGCCAGCCAGTGTATTTACCAGTACGCTACTGTACAGGTGTAGGTGTCAACCATTTGTCATTGCCAGGTGTAGTATTTTAGCAGTACGCTACTTCACAGGTGTATGCCAGGCCAGCTCAAATTAACCCAGGTTTGTTAAAAGGCGGATCCGACACCCCTGGTCGGGAAAAGGTATTCTGCCATTACGGCGCCTGTGCTCGCAGGTGCCATCGTAGGCGAGCTGTTGGGATGCTCCGCAGTAGGGGTAGAGGCTTGCGCAGACCCTATCCCAGACCATAGTGGTCCAGTGTAGGTTGTGTTCCATGATATGTTCATGGGGGATCTTGGGGGCCCGTAGGGGCCCTCCCGGTGTAGCCTTCCCAATGGGGCATTTTCGCCGGCAATGGGTATCTGTCTGGGGCATTGTGTCTATTGGGCACATCGCGCTGCTATCAATTCAGGGCCGTTAGTGGCTCCCAGACGATGTCATTTTCCCCTTAGCCAGTCAGCCCTCGCATTATTATCCTACATTCGGGGTCGGGATGACCAGGAACGCTTGGGTAATATGGGGGGCTGGGCAAAACACTAATCACAGAAGTAGGTGGGTAGGCACGTCTATTCCCGGGGTTTGTAATCGTTATTGGGGATCTTCTAGCCGAGTTAGTTGGATGTAGGGGCAGGGCATGACCTTTCGGTGAGTTTTGGGGGGGGTCTGATAGTCGGTCAACTATGTAGGCCTGTGGCGGTAAGGTCATGATTGGTGAGCAGTAAATTTGAGGTCCTTAGAGGGTGGCGCCATTCTTGAATGGCGTCGCCAAAGGGGGAGGGACAAGTGGTCTCTCATAGAACTCCAGGGGCAGTTACAGCCAGTTGGCTGGATGGGTGCGGGGGAGGGGGAGTCACGCTTTTCCAGTAGGATGCTTGGCCACCCCGCACGTGCACAAGGGCGCAAGTAAATGGCGCATAACTGCAAGGGCCCCTTATGGAGAGGATTTTACAGGACGTACGGGGGTGACCTGGGGAGGGGGGGGAAGTACCCTCACGGGAAATGGGCCCTCTGCGCATGCGCACTCCGGTTGGAGGGCGGGCATAAGGGCGTACGGGGGCGACCTGGGGGGGGAAGTACCCTCACGGTAAACGGGCCCCCTGCGCATGCGCACTCCGTTGGAGTGCAGGCATAATTTGATAAGGGTCTGGCACCAGTTAATGACCTTGCCGTAGGCTCAAAATAGGGATACGCAGAAAATGAAACGTTATTGTTATGATTATTGATTATGTAATGTCTAGATTCGGATAGGAATATCTTTGTATTAGAGATATGTTAAGGTTAGGAAAATTAAACCTGTACCTATCCAAGTAATCAATGTAATGGTTTTTCTGCGTATTGTTTAAGTATTATAATTAAAATTGTTGATTTAATTTTATGTTAATAAATACGGCCGGGGGTTTACGACTCCCTAATCCAAAAATTAAATTCCTTGTGTTAGGCGTTTTCTTGTCTTAGTATTGATAAGGGAGGAGGGGGTCTTGGCTGTACCTGACCATATTTTTGTGACAGTTCAAGGGTGTGGCCGGCAGGGCACAGCCGTGCCTTGGAGATAGCCGGGCACAAGAGGGCACCACACGGCGCTCGTTGCACTGACCCTGCACGGACTGAAGGGCTTTTCTATAGCCAGCTGGTATTATCTGGGCATGGAGGTAGCTCACACCGAGCCAGAGAGAGTTAATAGTTGTCCAGCAAGAATTAACGTAAGCCGGAGGGGGTTAATAGAACTTCCAGGTCCCGGCTTTAGAGTCAACACTTTCCCAGCTGGGACGTCCAATAAGAGAGGTGGGGGAGCGGCGCTGGCAGTCACAGGTGAGTAGGGAGGTGGGGAGTGCAGGAATTGAGTGAAGGGAAGGAGCCTGCAGCAGAGAGCACAGGGAGAGTGCAAGATCAGTGCTGCGTTGTGCACGGGGCCAGCGGAAGCAGTGCCAGAGCGCTGTTGGGCAGCTGTGTCCACACATCCCGAGAGGTGCAGCTGCAGGGCACACCGATCTGGAGGGCTGCAGCACTGTACCGAATGCCGCGGGCTGCAGAGGAGTTCAGGATAAAAGGCTCGTAAGGCAATTTAGAGCCCAGGAGAATCCTCAGTTCAGTAAAGAGTTGGGGTCTGTGCCACACAACAGCTGCTAGCCCGGCGCTACTCTGTCGGGCAAGGGGCGTGAAGGCCGGCTTCACATGCGCTGCTGCAGCATGTGCGCCGCTGCTCGCTCCTGAGGCAATACTTAGTGAGAGTGAACCTTTGAAGAAAGGTGGAACATACGCCCACCATTATCCATTTACAGGCTCCGATTTTTTAGGGACACACACGAAAGCCAATCCAAAGCGTGGGAGGAGTCAGGCCCCCACAAAGGACCTACAACAGATCGCCTGACAGCACACGCGAGGTTTAGGCTCAACATAAAAAGAAGTTCTACCTCACAACAGATGAAGCCTGCACGCAGAAAGAAACTGAAGCTAGGTGGTGCTGTTCAGTGAAAAACAGAAGTCATGCATCGCTTAGGGAACCACTTATCAGGCAGCAAATTAGAGGGACAGTGCACTTAACCAATGGGAAGCCCACAGGCGGGAGCACAGTTCTGTATAGAATACAGCAGGTCTTCCAGACAGCACATGCTAGCTGGCTAGGCTTGACCTATAAAAGAGGCAAATGCAGGAGAAAGGTTTCAGAAAAATGGAGGGAAAGGAAGGAGAAAGCAGTAAAAACAAACATTTGCAATGCAATCGGTTTCGACTTTGTGACCTTATAATTATTTAGCCATGCAGCACATGTGCGCGTTAGCCCATGAAAGGTAACGTAGCATAACATCAAGGTAATGTAATATAACAACTTAACAACCCATAACACATCAACCTGTAAAGCTTTCCGCCACCCTGTGAGATAATATGGCCCTGTTACTGTTTACTGCTAACCCTACTCAATGGTTTACTGTTAATCTACTCAATACTTATAATTGTATCGACACTGGATGGGCTGAGCGGACCCGCCCGCACATGAGGTGAGGACAAACCATACATACATCTACATACACATATAGCTACAATATTTCTGCGCAAAAATGTACAGACATCCACAAAAATATAGACACAGATATGTTGTAAACAATAATGGTAAGAAAAAACGACCCGCATTTCGAAACGCTAAAACAGCCCACCTTACAAACTCAGAGGCCTGCTCTGTGATCCAACGCCTTCCCTTGCAGCTTGTTTTATACGTGCTACAATCGAAATGGTTGCTGATGGATAGAGCTCTCAGATGGGTGCCTCAAACGCTGCCAGAATCCGTGACATCAAAGTATTAAAGTTGAAGGGGTCTCTCCTTCTGCTGACTCTGATACCATCGACATCTGTGGAGTATCACATACTGACAGATGAGCGACACCAGCGTCGTCACTAGCACATATCCTGTAGTAGAGCAAGTTAATGTGTCCTGTGGCCTTTACAGCGATGTCATAAATGTTAACCACAAATAGCGACAGACTCAAAAGCAGACAGACTCCTGAGAGAAAAAGTGGGGGAGGGGTGGTAGAAAGAAATGAATAAACAGAGAGAGCCCAAGAGTCAGAGAGAAATTTGGGGGCATATTACCAAGCCAGGCGATAAAATTATCGCCGCTTTAGCGGCAGAAAACTGCCGCTTAAACGGCGATAATGGGCTTTCACAGAGGATATATACACACAAATCAGCATACAGTGGGGAGTTCGTCCAGAGTAACATGACCCAAAGCACGGGTGCATTACATGGCTGAGACTGACACTCGGATACGAAGATGCGAGCGCACTCTACCGTGCACACTGTCTCACATCAAGCATTATGGCTGCAATCGTTCCTATCCACCTTGGCTCTGTGACCATGCGTGGTGGAATCAGCCGCCATGCTGCGTCTCTAGCGCCAGCAGGCGGCAACACCCCCCCTCACAGTAGCATTCATGTCTACGCATAAATAAAACACACCACACAAATTTTGTTTGGGTAAGAAACTGCTGCAGGTTTATTACATACACCGTTATGTAATATGGTGGGTTATCTTACGGGCAATACAAGGGCAGGCAACCAACTGGGCCCCCTGTCCGCCTGATGAGCCAAGCAGCACTGGGACGAACCCCATCTGTGCTGCCCCTTCGGTGATCCTCTTCCCGGATCACGGTCCCTTATTACTCACGCCCCTTTCAAGGCGGAGCGTAGCAAGGCAAGCCCCTGGTTGTTCAGGCCCACAACCGCCCGAAGGACTAACGGGGCACCAACACGGTTTTCCAGGAACCTCCCATGAGGCTCCTGGGCTCTGGCACCCCCTATGGTGCCACGCAGAGGTACCCTTTGGTACCCATTTGCTTCCAGATCGCCCTGTAACTCCGCCACAGCTCTGGAGGCGGCCACCGTCCCCGCCAGAGACCCCCACCAAAATAGCTACAGTCTTGCCTGCTATCTCTCCTGTCTAGAGCCTCCTGCAAATCTAGATGCAAGGGAACATCCCTGCTGGTTAATGATGCCCCATCTATATCCCAGGCCCTAGACGTTAGCATTGATCAGCTGTGTCTGAAGAAACAAAACGCCCTTTGTGCTTGTGAAGTTGTGCCAAGCACTAAACACCTCATGCCGCAAAGTTCCACTGCATCACAAGACTCAGCCCGACCCACTCAGGGCGGGACAGTTTCAGACACCTTGGCTAAAGATGCCCCACCTATTTGCTGATCACACTGGATGCCGCCCTTCTGGCACCGTGTGTGGCTGGACACATGTGTCTCCGATCTCTGGGACAGCAGCTCACTTGTTAGGAGACTGTTACTACCCCCGCCAGCCAATTAAGCTATTAGGGCGGGAAATGTAATATTTAACCTTGGCACCGTCCCTTTCCTTGCTAAATCAATGCACACATGGATGTCCATAACGGCGTATGAAGATTGAGAACTGCTGCACTCCAGCAATTGCCCTACATCCCATATACTTTATACGAATTGCGACCGCTCAGCTCCCTCTGGGAAGCCCCCTAGGCATACCCGCTTAGAGAAACTGCTGATTCGATACAGGGCGCACTGTCTGTAATCTATTGCCTAACCTTCGATGTGGGAGATGCCACACACCGCATAGGTCATGGGGATCTAAAGGAGCACACCATTATCCCCCGGGCATACCTCTATGTGGGACTGGTTCCACCCAGCTGTAACGCCAGAGACACACCTCTTAACATCTTTACTCGTTATGCCACTTGGCACCCTTCTGGTTGCAGCTTTGTGTATTTGTAAAGCGCGCATGCCCCCGGGGCACGATGACGCTGATTAGCCAGTGTATGTTACCCACTTGCTGATACTTATCTATCCTAACTGCCCTTACTTGGATTGAAGGGTTGCAGGATGCTACCCCAGGACTGAAGACTTAATGCTCCAACCCACTTTGACCCCAGAACTTGGGGACAATCCCAGTGGTGACCATGCCTTAAATGGTACATCTACCCCAGCGCTTGGCTATCAATGAGGTAGGGACCCCAGTCCCAAAAGATGCCCCTTCTATTGTCTGGTTCTAGCCTGCATCTGGATAACCCGGGGGGGGGGGGGCAGACAAGTCTGTGTAACCAGAGGGGAAAGTGTGTGCAAATACCTGCCCTTTCCTGAATTTTGGGATGCCAAAAGGTAGAAAATACCCTGTAACCATTTGGCACTGACTCAGTGTTTGCCACACTTTTCCGCGCCACAGCACACTTGTTAGCTGACAACTACCACCACCCGCCTGCTGCCCTGGTTAAAGTGCGGGTGGAAATGTCTTACTGAAGCTACCTGATACCGGCCCTTGGCTGCAGGGGAATGCCCACTTCCCTGCATAGTATATTGAAAATGCTTCCATTCTGAACTGGTGGGACTGTCACCCTAACGTGTTGAACATTCATTCAATGTCTCCCTTTGATGAACCGCAAATGGGACCATTACACTACTCAACTTCTGCAACAGCCAGGCAGGTCACCTGCACGTGAACAAGGTGCTGGAAGCGGAAAACGGGAGCCCTTTGGAAACGGAATAGTGGCGCACAATCCCCGCATTGGAGAGAAAATTGACCTTATTTTACTGCGAAAGAGGCACATGCGGAGACAAATTAACTATTCTTTGCAAAACAGAGCCTGTCCGTAACTTTTGTCTGTATTGGGACAAGGATGAACCATGATAATATCACTGATCTAGTCTGAGATATCACATACGCTACCTCTGGCATATATCTCATAATTCGCCATATCTGTCTGACACCAATCACTCATCCTGTGCTTTGTGTGATCTTGGCCCACTTTGGTGTGAGCAGATCCCTGTGAAGTATACTTGGCTTCTAGGCCGATAATGCACAAGTGTTAGGTGAGAAAGATGAAACCATACTTGCCGAGCCCCGGCCAAAACCGCCAACCATTTTACCATTTGTCATCAGTAGCACATACATCAATAAGACATTGATAAGGGCCACATGCATAACTCCTGGTGGCCAAAGGACCTTGTTGGCCAAGCAGTGAAATCTTCGCTCAATGCAATAATCGAAACAGACTTCTCACGGCGCACGCCACCCAGGCACCAAACAGGACACCGAGGTTTACACCGAACATCCCGACTCCAAATGAAAGGACCCAAGCCCCTGCGCAAGTCACTCACCGAGGCATCGCTGAAGGATCCACCCCTGCACAGCGCCTTCCAAGAATAGCAAGCTCAAGCGCAAGTGGGACCCTTACACTAAGCAACACCACCCATCAATGGAAATCAACCATGCCCCCTTGCAAAACAGGTAAAGTGTGTATGAAACCCAGCCATAGCCAGCCGAAACCTTGGAAGCCGTTTATCTGTGGCTTTGTAGAGACGTAACCGATAAGACAACCTGTCCCTTCTGTCTGAAACTCGATAATCATTAACAGGATGCCAAGTGACTGAAAAGGGGCATATCAACTGTGACAGCTCCGAGGGTGCAAAGGCTCTTGCTATAAGGGGGGAACCTCAAATAAGGTGTTATCTTTACCTGCCTTTGCATACACTGCAGTCATGTGACCTTGGCGTGGCTCGATATCATCGACAGAATGCCAAGTGACTTGGAGAAGAGGTCTCAAGCCTTCGTGCCATTAACTTACACTGTCAGTAACCTTCCTCACAGTGGGCATGTAAGAACTGCACTGTCTCACTTAAAGCTGCTCCACGCAGGTGTATTTTCATCATCCGAGTAAAACTATGGGAGACATTTAAATGAATATGAAATTACCTTTATTGCTAGCAAAATCAAGCTCTGGAGGTGAGAGAGACATACCGATCCATAATTACACCGCACAATGCTCCCGCCAAGCCGCAAAACCAAGTAACATCACCCACTAACCCTGACACTTGGCAAGAGTGGCAATTCAGATTATTCCAGGCCCTCAAGGCTGTAGGAATGGCTTGGGCAGCGCAACGGAATATAGTGTATATTCAATAAATTACTGCCTGCTGCTGTGGTCATCTCTAAATGGACAAACAACGCTGACTGGTGGCAAGCTGTCACAAGTGCCGGTGTTGACAATTAAGTGAAAGTGTCACGCACCAGGGACCACCCTGTCTGATCTAGCACAGGTGAACTGTCACTTAGTCAAGCGTGCAGGTCACAGTAGTGTTCCCCAGTCTTGAGTTTCAATACGAGACAAGCAGTAAACCGGGGTAACGTAGGCCTACGCGAAGGGGGAAGGTAACATATCGCCTACAACCCTTCCTTGCGATACCCATTAAACAATGCTCGCATATGCCTCAACAAAAGTAGCATATAGCATGTCAAGAACCCCGCAGGCTACAGTAACGCGATGCCACCGGTGCACGTTATCCGCTCGGATAGACAGACATACCACCAATCCGACCAGTGCCACCACCCCGCGGGCACAGAGGCAGGCCCACGGCCATTCCTACGGCGTCAAAATGACACTAGAGCGAAAGGAGAAATAACACAAACAGCGGGACAGTGCCACCCGGTGGCAAAAACACCTCCTAGGGCACTGAAATATACATAGATACATGGACTAACAATAGGTGTATTCCGTACGTGAGCCTCCCGTGTTGTTGTGCTCGTTCCCAGGCTCCGGCACTCTGTTAGCAGATGCAGTCCCTGGTCACATCTTCCTGCCCCACATATGCACAGCCGCCAGCCACACCATCCATACACAAACACAATGCAAAATCAACGGGCACAATCAAGGGCAAGGAACACTGAGGGAGACATATCGATATCAGTAATTACACCCATTGGACCAACGCGAATCTCTAAGACCACCGAGGTTTAAAGCTACTTTGTTTTTTTTTTGCGCATTTTTGGGCTGGAGCCGCCTGAGCGATGTACACATTTCCATAACCCCTGGCGGCACCAGGACCTTGTTGGCCCAGCAGCACGTCTTCACTCAATGCAATAAAACGAAACTGATTGTTCACAGCGCACACCCCCCCACAGTGCCCCCCAGGCGCCAACGGGACAAGCCAAGGTTTGAACCGAGCGTCCCAACTCCAAGTAAAGGCACCACAACCAACCAATCCACTTCTCTGGTCACTCTTAAAGGCACCACTGTAAAGACCCCACCTTACCAACGGCTCCTACATGAAGCTTGGGTGCACTCTGTGAATAATGTAGGCTGATAAAGACTGCCCGTCGTCATACACTGTCATTTCATGCAGATCGAACGCCGGTAGACCTGGAGGATACCCCGGAGTTTGCAGCTGCCGGTCCACGGTGACATCAACGTCTATCCAGTGTGCTATTAAAAATTCAATCTTTTGACCAGACACAGAGATCTAATACTGTGACAACAAAATGGCTATGAGCAGAACGCTTTATTGCCATTATGCATGAACGATGGCTGTTCCTCCTAGCAAGGATGCTGCGCCCATATAATCCGGCAGCCAAATGGTGCCCGTGAACCGCCCACAAACATATCCTGTGATGCTGCATGTTCTGCGAAACCCCGTACTTGAGCAACGCAAGTGCCCCAATTAACTTATATCTGCATGGGGGATGACATACAAATGACGTGAATAGCAGTTGGCAAGTGAGCACATGTTCGTAAACAAAATGCTCCCAGTACCCAAATAAGGGCACTGCGACCAATGATCCTGCCACCTAAGTGTGTTCCTAACTGAACACGCACCACCATCATACATCATGTGACGTTGCCTGTTCTGCGCCACCACGTGCCGGAGCAACGCAAGTACCCAGATGCTGGTAGGAAGGTGCTGCACACAGGGGGACGATACGGTAAATGGCTGCAATAACCAATCCGCTTAGACGGCCTCCCCTGCCCCCCAATAGATCCTTAAGAAAAGAGGGGGAGCGGCGGGGGGTGCTGGTGTCGACATAACTCCCCCGCCTCACATCTGCCTAGTGAACCACCCGTGCTGGGGCGCAGGAAACCAAAGACTCAGTACGGGCCGAGCCAGGGGGCACAACGTCTAATTTAATTGACCGTCTCTGATCTTTTAAAGTCATAGTCATTGCTGGCTGCTACTTTACTTAGAGCCTCCTCGGAACAACAATACATGTTGAATAAGCGGCGCCATTATTTACACCCATCATGCGGGCGGTCACGTCTCCTGCTGCAGGTTTCAGTGCTGCGGAACACGACCTACCACAACAGCCCCTCCCCCTACACACTAACCTTCGCCATATTGGACCGGCTCATGTTCCCCGAACGTCCAGGAGCCCGGAGCAACCAGCCCTAGAAGCATCGCCAGGAGGCATTAGGAGTCGCCTATAAGTGGAGGGGGGGGCAAATCCAGCCGAAATATCACCCACGCAGCGTCCTCCTAGAAACCCCCCTCACCCCTGGCAGGTAAATATCTCCGAAAGTCCTGCGTGTTACCGGTAAAGGCCAGCAGGGGCTCGAGGCCCAAACTTGGCTTCCACTGTGGGGGGGGGGGGGGGCGTGCAGAGTTTAGGATTATGCAGAGGGACCTGGAGGTTGGGCACCTCAGGCAATAGCGAGGGCTGCGGGCAGGATGTGCATCGGTCGGCACGGGAGTTGAGCAGCAGCTGTTGTACCTGAACTGTCCCCCCTCCGTATTGAAGTGTGCATGCCCGCCATGATGGCAGTGGCAGCGTGGTCTGTGTGCTGCATTACGCACCCTCGGTACATGCAGGAAAGCGGCCGGTGCAGGCCACGTGGCCCAGCGTCTGAGCGATCCACCCAGCGGCCCGCAGTTGCAACCGGGCCCACGCAGCCTCTAAACCTGCTGCCGGGCGAGGCCTTCCCCACATGAAGAAAGTGCCATTCTGTTAGAGTCGGGGATCTCTGGTTGGCGCAAGGTTGCCCTTGTGTCAAGCAGGAACCCTCTCCTCCACGTCAGGGCGCAGGATAACCCCTCGCGAATGACCCTTGCTCACCCTCTAGGTGCGTGGCGTGAGCAGCCAAGGCGATTCCTCAGGCGTTGTTGGTTAAGCACTTACAATCGTACACACAGCAAATACATCAATCCCCCCAGAAACGGACACCAAACTTGGATATATATAAAAATACGCTTCTTTATGTAAAAATAAGGATATATATCTCAGCAGACTTATCACAAGACCAATAACGTTTTCGCTATGCCACCAGGTTGTAAAGCGGGCAAATGTTCGTTGTTCGTAGCTTCAAATGGATACTTTGTAGTTCTCTTGCAAATGTTACTTGTGGTTCCAGTACTCACAGAGATCGACTCCTGCGAACGGGGAAATAAGGCGTTGCGGGCCCCGAGCCCGATACTGGAACTTCTTTCGTGATGTGGAGAGTCGGCACAGGTCGGTGCGACTCTCAGCTTGGGAAGTGTTCTTGGATCCTCAATCAGCAGGTGTGGGCACGTAGGCAGGCGCGGCCAGCGACCCTTTAGCACGGCGGTGCAGGAGGGTCTCCACAGCTGGGGCGGCGCGGCCTGAGATGTCCGGGGATAGCGAAGCGGGGTCGCAGGGCACGGTCAGTGCAGCTGGATGACCCGGCGTAGATCACAGTCGTCGGACGGCTTCCGGCGGGAGGGGTGATAGCGCGGTCAGCGCGCTCCAGTAGCAGGCGGTGACAGGGATGCAGGCGGCCTGGCCCGGGGACAGAGAGCGGCTCGGGACGGAGCGGGGCTCTCACGGGTTTGAGGCAGGTGAGCTTCTGAGTGTCACGGCCCTAGGAGGGGCGATGAGGGGCGCAGTCTCTTTTCCAGCGGGATGCACACATGGCTCGAATTGGAGGATGAGCAAGAAGCACAGAGAACCCACTGTTCCTGGGGTTCAGTTCAGGGGGCAAGCTCAGATCAAGCCCTTGGAGAATGTTCAAGCACAAAGTAGCAAAGTCTTTTCAGTAAGTCTCTTCCTCTCCTTTCTCAGCAAGGCAAGCAGCAGGCCAGCTCCTCCGGCGTCTTCTTCTCCTTCTAGTCGGGCAGAGGTTCTTTGTGGTAAACAGGATTCTGATTTCTTAGGAGCCAGGCTCCTACTTTTATACCATGATTCTTTTGTTCTTTAGCGCCAGGGGGCCTAGGCCTGGCTCAGTCCAGTTCTGGAGCACTTTGTTATGGTGACTCTGCTCTTTCCTTTCAGCAGCAGGGCAGAGACATCAGCCGCCCCACAGGGGGCGGCGCCGGCTTTGTGGTGGCAGAGCACAGGGCTATTCAAGAGTCAAGGTGTACTCCTCCCACCCATCCAGGTGTCACCTCTCTACCCACCACCTGGCAGCCAACCTGTCTCTGGGGATTCCCCCACCCTGCTCCTTACTGTTGCCAGGCAGAACACACACACACACCAGAGGCGGACTGAGATGGTCAGGTCAGTAAATACTAACTTTCTAAAAGTAGTATTTACAAACCCAGGATACTAAAATAAACTTGACTACAAGAAGTATTTTATTATCCTGAGTTCAGGCATACTAAACTTGACACTTCTACCATGCTCTCTGAGTCCACTGGGGTCACAGCGTTGGCGTGATCCCGGCAGCCCATTCTGGCCTATGGAGAGCAGGTAGCCTTCAATAGTGAAGAACGAAAATGGCTGTAATTCACTACTAAGACATGCCACACATCAGGGCATGTCCTACCTTATGCCTACAATGCACCCTGCCCTTGGGCCTACCAGAGGGGTGGCTAATATGTAGGTAAGGGAAGGTTTAGGGACTGGCAAGTGGGGGCACTTGCGCAGTCAGCGCGACGGTCCCGGACCGCGCACAGGGTCTGCGGTGGCAGACCCTAGACACACTTTACAAGGCCGCTTCCGTGGGTGGCGCAACCAGCGCTGCAAGCCCACCAGCAGCATTGGCATTCACAAGCCCTGGCACCCCTGGTGCACTTTACTGGGGACTGACAGTGAATCCAATACACCAATCATGGACATCAATTACAGGTACACTTTACCTCGGGAGCACTTGCACTGCGGCACAGATTAGCCGTGGCGCAGTGCCCTGAGCGGACAACACCAGCAAAACAATCGAGGCACACCATCAAAAAGTGGAAGGGAAACTCACGCCAAGGTGCCAGGTCTAACACGTGTCCCCTCCAGCTGAAATGTGGGGAGAACTACCCTTGCCCAGGGGGTTCCTCGTCACTAAGGCGGAAATACCTGGACAGACCGTCAGCGTTGGCGTGATCTGTACCAGGGCGGTGTTCCACCGTAAAGTCCATACCCTGTAGGGAGATGGACCACCTCAACAGCTTCGGGTTCTCACCCCTCATTTGCATCAACCATCTGAGGGGCCTGTGGTCCGTCTGAACCCGGAAGTGAGACCCAAACAAGTAGGGTCTTAGCTTCTTCAGCGCCCAGACCACAGCAAATGCTTCTCGCTCAATTGCACTCCACCTACTTTCCCGTGGAAGTAACCTCCTACTGATGAAGGCTACGGGTTGGTCCCAGCCCTCCTCAGTCATCTGTGAGAGAACAGCCCCTACACCATGCTCTGAAGCGTCTGTCTGTACTAGGAATTCCTTGGAGAAGTCAGGGGCCAAGAGCACGGGCGCCGTGCACATGGCAGTCTTCAGGGTGTCGAAAGCTTTCTGACAGGTGTCAGTACAAATCACGTTCCTGGGCTGCTTCTTGGAAGTCAGCTCTGTCAAGGGGGCAACGATCGTTCCATAGCCCTTGACAAACCTCCTGTAGTACCCAGTGAGCCCCAGGAAGGCCCTCACTGCGGTCTGCGTCTTGGGGGGTTCCCAAGCCAGGATGGTCTCGATTTTGGGTTGCAAGGGTGCCACCTTGCCACTCCCCACTTGGTGTCCCAAGTACACCACGGAACCCTGCCCAATCTGGCACTTGCTTGCCTTGATCGTGAGGCCTGCTCGGCGCAGAGCCATCAACACTTCCCAGAGGTGGCGCAGGTGTTCGGGCCAGGTGGCACTGAACACTGCGATGTCATCCAGGTAGGCGGCACTGAACGCATCCAGCCCAACCAGTACCTGGTTGACCAACCTCTGAAAGGTGGCAGGGGCATTCTTCATCCCAAATGGCATGACTCGGAACTGGAAGTGCCCATCTGGTGTAGAGAATGCGGACCTCTCTTTGGCCCCATCGGTCAAGGCGATCTGCCAGTACCCTAACGTTAAATCAAACGTGCTGAGGAACCGGGCAGCCCCCAGCCGATCAATGAGCTCATCAGCTCTGGGGATGGGGTGCGCGTCAGTCTTCGTTACTGAATTGAGTCCTCTGTAGTCCACACAGAACCGGAGTTCAGGTGTGGCTCCTGGCGCAGCAGCTTTGGGGACCAAGACCACGGGGCTGGACCAAGGACTGCTGGAGGACTCAACCACCCCTAGCACAAGCATTTTGGAGACCTCCTCCTTAATGCAAGCTCTGACCCTGTCAGTTACCCTGTAAGCCTTGTGCTTTACAGGTAAGCTGTCTCCTGTGTCCACATCATGGACGCACCAATCTGTGACACCAGGAACCAGGGAGAATCGGTCGGAAAACTGTCACAGCAAGTGGCGGCAATCTTCCTGTTGTTCGGGCGTCAGGGTGGGTGAGAGGTTAACTCCATCCACTGACCCATCTTTCTCAGAGGCCACTAAGAGGTCAGGAAGAGGCTCGGTCTCCTCTTCCACTCCATCATCAGTGGCCAGCAGCATGCCCACTTCGGTCCTCTCTAAGTGGGGCTTAAGGCGGTTAACATGTAGGACCCTCAAAGGGTTCCTGGGAGTCTGCATGTCCACCAAGTAGGTGATAGGACTTTTGCGCTCCACAACCTCAAATGGACCTGTCCACTTATCCTGAAGTGCACAAGGCTCCACTGGGGCCGAGACCCACACCTTTTGTCCAGGTTGAAGCTCTACCAGAGTGGCATTCCGGTCGTACCACCGCTTCATCTTCTCCTGGCTGGCTTCCAGATTTGCCTCAGCAAGTTGCCTGAAACGCCGAGTCTGGTTTCGGAAGGCCAGCATGTAACTATATACATTCTGGGGAGGTTTCCTGGGAGATTGCTCCCAGCCTTCCTTTACCAAACTCAGAGGTCCTCTTACCGGGTGACCATACAGAAGCTCAAAGGGGCTGAACCCTAGCGACTTCTGCGGCACCTCTCGGTAAGCGAAGAGCAGGCATGGCAAGAGGACGTCCCACTTACGCCTCATTGGACCGTCCAGGCCCATGATCATGCCTTTGAGGGTTCGGTTGAATCTCTCAACCAACCCATTTCCTTGGGGGTGGTAAGGAGTGGTGAACTTGTAAGTTACCCCACACTCCTTCCACAGGGATTTCATATATGTGGATATGAAATTGGTCTCCCTGTCGCTCACCACCTCTAGAGGGAATCCCACTCGGGAGAAAATTCCCATCAGTGCCCGTCCCACCACGGGGGCCGTCACTGTCCTCAGAGGGATGGCTTCAGGGTACCGGGTGGCATGGTCCACCAAGACCAGGATGAACCTGTTGCCCAGGGCTGTCTTGGGGTCCAGAGGCCCCACAATATCAATACCCACTCGTTGGAATGGCGTACCGACCACAGGGAAAGGTTGCAGAGGAGCCTTGTGCTTCCCTCCGCTCTTACCACTTGCCTGGCAAGTCTGACAGGTTCTGCAGTAGGAATCTGAATTCTTATGCATTTGGGGCCAGTAAAAGTGGGTGACAAGCCTGTCATAGGTCTTGTCCATCCCCAAATGTCCTGCTAAAGGCACATCGTGAGCCAGCCCCAGTAGGAAGGTTCTGAACTTCTGGGGTACCACCAGCACACGGGCTGACCCAGGTTCAGCAGCCTTAGGCTCGGAATACAGGAGGTCACTCTCCCAGTACACGTAGTGTGTTTTGGCCTGAACACCGTTGGCCTGGTCTGCAGCCTGTTGCCGCATACCCACGAGAGAAGGGCATTCTTTCTGCTCCCTGCAGAATTCCTCCCTGGAGGGACCTCCTTCTTGCTGCCAATGGGTCAGCTCAGGCAGATCTCCCAGTTCGGCAATCTGTTCCCCGGTAGGCTCCAGAGCATCCCCCTCAGGGTCTACTTCCTCCTGGGCCGTGGGAACTTCGGGGGCCGGTTTCCCGCGCCTCCTGCGCCTTCCCCCTAAGGCCGGTTCCTGGACCTCTCCCTCAGGCTCCAGGACCCTCTCAACACCCCTACTGGCTGCCATGGACCGGGTGGTCACGCACGCCCAGTCGGGTAGACCCACCATCCTCAGATGCGTGGTCTTCTCCACCTTTTCCCAAGGGGAACTCTCCAGGTCGTTCCCTAGCAGACAGTCTACAGGCATGTCAGTTCTCACAGCGACTTGTAGAGTACCAGAGACCTCCCCCCACTCAAAGGGAACTTGAGCCATTGGACAACGACTCTCTACGTTGTCAGCATTGACAACCCTACAGTAGGCATTGGGTACAATTTGCTCTTGAGACACCAGGTGTTGCCTCACCGAGGTCACGCTGGCTCCTGTATCTCTAAGAGCCTCAACCTTCTTTCCATTGATGGTCACTACTTGCCCATATTTCTTAGTGTTAGAGGGCAGGTAGGTTACAGGGACCATCTCACTGTCTCCTAGCGAGACTAGGGTCATCTGCCCGGGACCCCCACCCTCCTGGACTGCTACCTCCTCCCCAAAGTTAACACTAGCTACTTGCCGGGGTGGAGCACCAGTGGGGGCGGTCTTACCAAACAGGCGACACTTAGGATCAGAGGCAATGTGACCCGGGTCACCACACCTATAACAATTGAAGGGCCCCTTTGGAACAGGTCTACCTGTCGGGGCCCCGTTCTGCTGCGGGGGTGGGGGAGGCTGAGAACCCTTCTGCTGGTTCCCTTGGGAATTACTTTGGGGGCCTTTTTGGAACCCCTTCTGTTTACCCTTGTCCCCCCCACTCTTCTGCTGGGGACCCTGCCCACCTTTGGCGGAGTCTCCCACTTGACCCTTGTGGACCCTGGTGCTGAGCCAGCGGTCCGCCTCCTCAGCAAGCTTCCTCGGGTTGGACAGCTTGCTATCTATCAGGTGCTGGCGTAGCTCAGGAAAACATTGACTGGACAAGTGCTCCCATGCAATTAAATCAAGCAGCCCTTGATAATCATTCACTTTGCTACCCTTCACCCAACCATCCAGCGCTCTGCAGAAAAAGGTCACATACTCCACATACGTACTCTCAGGGATCTTCTTGGTCTCCCTGAACCTCTGTCTATATAGCTCAGGAGTTAACCCATACCTGGTCATTAAAGCTTCCTTCATATGGGGGTATGAGGTCTGGACTTCTAAGGGCAAATCTAACAGTGTGTCCCGCCCTTCCGCAAGGAACCTTCCCCACAACCCCGCTCCCCAGTCTTTCTCAGGGACCCGGTGTGAGGACATGGCCACCTCGTAGGCTCTAAACCACTGCCCTATGTCATCCTTTCTAAAATACTCCTTTACTACATCTTTGGGGATGTACACCTTGGACTCTACCTGCGCTGGTGGAGTGCTGCCATCAGAAGGAGCGGTGTCCAAACTTTTCGCCTTCAGCTCCAACTCCTTCAATCTTATATCATGATCCATTTGGCGTTGTTGTGCCTCCAGGGCCAACTTCTGCTTTTCCATTTCCATTTGTCCTGCCAACTTTGCCATCTCCATTGCATGCGCCCTGTCGGCTGCCCTGTCTGCCTGCTCCTCTGGCGACCGGACTCTGCTGGGCTCCTCAAGGTTGTCGGGTGGAACGATGTCCCCCGCATTCCGTGGGTCTCGTGACTCCTTCCAGGCTCTCAGCGCCTTGAGGTACTGGTTCTTCTTCCTGAATCCAGCATGGGGAACTCTGAATTTTACACTGTAGCCTTTCAATTGCTCCGTTGTGTAACCTTCCAGTCTCTCCCAATCCACCTCATCTATTCCAGAAATCACGGAGAGCGCTCTTCCAGCAGAGAGTGAGCCAGGCATGGTTGCAGTAATGGCAGATGTCTCAACAAAGTTCAACAATTAAAAACCTGTGGCTGCGTTATTTGGTCTGCTCTCACTATCTGGTGATTAATAATTCACTGTATGCAAATTACAAGTGCAAATCCGAAATCCCAGCCGCTGCCAACAATGTTAGAGTCGGGGATCTCTGGTTGGCGCAAGGTTGCCCTTGTGTCAAGCAGGAACCCTCTCCTCCACGTCAGGGCGCAGGATAACCCCTCGCGAATGACCCTTGCTCACCCTCTAGGTGCGTGGCGTGAGCAGCCAAGGCGATTCCTCAGGCGTTGTTGGTTAAGCACTTACAATCGTACACACAGCAAATACATCAATCCCCCCAGAAACGGACACCAAACTTGGATATATATAAAAATACGCTTCTTTATGTAAAAATAAGGATATATATCTCAGCAGACTTATCACAAGACCAATAACGTTTTCGCTATGCCACCAGGTTGTAAAGCGGGCAAATGTTCGTTGTTCGTAGCTTCAAATGGATACTTTGTAGTTCTCTTGCAAATGTTACTTGTGGTTCCAGTACTCACAGAGATCGACTCCTGCGAACGGGGAAATAAGGCGTTGCGGGCCCCGAGCCCGATACTGGAACTTCTTTCGTGATGTGGAGAGTCGGCACAGGTCGGTGCGACTCTCAGCTTGGGAAGTGTTCTTGGATCCTCAATCAGCAGGTGTGGGCACGTAGGCAGGCGCGGCCAGCGACCCTTTAGCACGGCGGTGCAGGAGGGTCTCCACAGCGGGGGCGGCGCGGCCTGAGATGTCCGGGGATAGCGAAGCGGGGTCGCAGGGCACGGTCAGTGCAGCTGGATGACCCGGCGTAGATCACAGTCGTCGGACGGCTTCCGGCGGGAGGGGTGATAGCGCGGTCAGCGCGCTCCAGTAGCAGGTGGTGACAGGGATGCAGGCGGCCTGGCCCGGGGACAGAGAGCGGCTCGGGACGGAGCGGGGCTCTCACGGGTTTGAGGCAGGCGAGCTTCTGAGTGTCACGGCCCTAGGAGGGGCGATGAGGGGCGCAGTCTCTTTTCCAGCGGGATGCACACACGGCTCGAATTGGAGGATGAGCAAGAAGCACAGAGAACCCACTGTTCCTGGGGTTCAGTTCAGGGGGCAAGCTCAGATCAAGCCCTTGGAGAATGTTCAAGCACAAAGTAGCAAAGTCTTTTCAGTAAGTCTCTTCCTCTCCTTTCTCAGCAAGGCAAGCAGCAGGCCAGCTCCTCCGGCGTCTTCTTCTCCTTCTAGTCGGGCAGAGGTTCTTTGTGGTAAACAGGATTCTGATTTCTTAGGAGCCAGGCTCCTACTTTTATACCATGATTCTTTTGTTCTTTAGCGCCAGGGGGCCTAGGCCTGGCTCAGTCCAGTTCTGGAGCACTTTGTTATGGTGACTCTGCTCTTTCCTTTCAGCAGCAGGGCAGAGACATCAGCCGCCCCACAGGGGGCGGCGCCGGCTTTGTGGTGGCAGAGCACAGGGCTATTCAAGAGTCAAGGTGTACTCCTCCCACCCATCCAGGTGTCACCTCTCTACCCACCACCTGGCAGCCAACCTGTCTCTGGGGATTCCCCCACCCTGCTCCTTACTGTTGCCAGGCAGAACACACACACACACCAGAGGCGGACTGAGATGGTCAGGTCAGTAAATACTAACTTTCTAAAAGTAGTTTTTACAAACCCAGGATACTAAAATAAACTTGACTACAAGAAGTATTTTATTATCCTGAGTTCAGGCATACTAAACTTGACACTTCTACCATGCTCTCTGAGTCCACTGGGGTCACAGCGTTGGCGTGATCCCGGCAGCCCATTCTGGCCTATGGAGAGCAGGTAGCCTTCAATAGTGAAGAACGAAAATGGCTGTAATTCACTACTAAGACATGCCACACATCAGGGCATGTCCTACCTTATGCCTACAATGCACCCTGCCCTTGGGCCTACCAGAGGGGTGGCTAATATGTAGGTAAGGGAAGGTTTAGGGACTGGCAAGTGGGGGCACTTGCGCAGTCAGCGCGACGGTCCCGGACCGCGCACAGGGTCTGCGGTGGCAGACCCTAGACACACTTTACAAGGCCGCTTCCGTGGGTGGCGCAACCAGCGCTGCAAGCCCACCAGCAGCATTGGCATTCACAAGCCCTGGCACCCCTGGTGCACTTTACTGGGGACTGACAGTGAATCCAATAAACCAATCATGGACATCAATTACAGGTACACTTTACCTCGGGAGCACTTGCACTGCGGCACAGATTAGCCGTGGCGCAGTGCCCTGAGCGGACAACACCAGCAAAACAATCGAGGCACACCATCAAAAAGTGGAAGGGAAACTCACGCCAAGGTGCCAGGTCTAACACATTCCTTTAATGTTTCCCTCGTACACCACAAGCGTTGGAACAACGGTGTTTAAACACATCCTTTACCGTCATAATGGAAGACCATAACCCCTAGCCACCCTGACACATGAGGATTACACCCCGCCCGTTGGCACCGCCTGCCCAGTCATGTTGGGACCATGCGAGGCCCGACCCACTGACACGCGAGGCCTCCCCTACATGAAGAAAATGCCATTGCCTGTAATGTTAAACTCGTACACCACAAACGTTGAAACGGCTGTATTTTTTTTTTTTTGCATCTTTTATATGGCACGAACTAGACGGGAAGGTATTAGAGCGCTGTACCTGAGCACCGTATTTACATTACATATTCAGGCATGTGGAGATTAAGTGATTTGCCCAGAATCACAGGATGTGGACGCGACCTCGAGGCTCGAACCCTGGTTCCTGCACCAAAGTCGCAGCGCAGCCGACGGACCACATCCCCTCCCCGAACACATACATTTGAAAGTATTTGAACACATACATTTGAAAGTATTTTAACACATACATTTGAAAGTATTTGAACACATACATTTAGAAAGCTAGCACAGGGCCATGCCGCGTTCCGGGTGGCGCAGAGGTTACCCCCCCCCGTCCCCCCTCCTGAGCACCCCCAAGCTCGGGGGCAGCGGATAATCCCACTGGAAAAGGTAGGCAAGTCCTCCTGTCCTCAGTGCCTAATTTGGAAAATTTTAAGTGCAGGTGCTCACATTTTGTCGGAGGCCACACCCACTTTCCCCAGATCCACCCACTACCTCACTGGCTCCGCCCACTTACTCTATTGGCTCCACCCACATCCTCAACTGGCACTGCTGAAAGCCAGATGGAATACCTGGTCTGAATTCCTACTTTGGTAATATAATGGTTGACTTGAAACACGTGTGGGTTTTCCAAGCTCCTTGTGAAGGGCATCTTTAATAAAAATCAAGGCAAAACCGCAAAAGAGACTGGATGTTATGACTTTTGGAACCGAAGATAATGAACTTTTTCTGACCGTGAAAGTCCTGACACTAAAGTAAAGCTGAAATGACTACTTCTACTTCTGTTGCATTTTGTGTCTCCTCAGGCTTGATTTTCAAATAACATTCTAAAGTGCTAAACTATTTGTAAAAGACAGTGCCACACCTTACACACTTCTCAATTATTTTGCTCTCAGAACTTTGGGAATTCAACCACTGATATATGTACATTTTGTTGCCAAAGGATATATGACACTGTAGAGCTCAGTGATACAAGCCCACTATGAAGGCATCTATCACATTAAGAATATATTGGACTCTGCTATATACACAATATGCACCTCCCTGGCATATGCACGACCTGTAACTGATTTATGCACATCATTCTATCCTGTAATATGCCCAATATGGACATCTGAAACTTCTTAATATATGCATATATGCATATATAAGGTCTCCAAAATGTGTATATATCATAAGCTTGTGTAAAATGCAGTGTCACAGGTATGCCTATAGTATACAATGCGGACCCTTTGTATAGGCACTGTATGTAATACTGTGGTATCTGAAAATTACACTGTTCAAATGTGCAGATGACTTAAGCTTTACAGGGAATATAATGTAGGTCTGCAAACTTCAAGTCAGAAATGTCCACCTGTGCAGTTTTCTGTTTGAACCACTCAACCTGCACTCATTCAGGCACACATCTCTCCCTGCACTCATACAGGCACGCTGCTCACCCTGCACTCATACAGGCACACTGCTCACCCTGCACTCATACAGGCACACCGCTCACCTTGCACTCATACAGGCACACCACTCACCCTACACTCATACATGCACACCGCTCACCCTGCACTCATACAGGCACACCAGTCACCCCACACTTCTACAGGCACACTGCTCTGATACAGGCACACTTCTCACCCTGCACTCATACAGGCACACTTGCTCACCCTACACTCATACAGGCACACTGCTCACCCTGCACTCATACAGGCACACTTGCTCACCATGCACCCATACAGGAACACCGCTCAACCTGCACTCATACAGGAACACCACTCACCCTGCCCTCATACAGCCACACCGCTCACCCTACACTCATACAGGCACACCGTTCACCCTGCACTCATACAGGCACAGTGCTCTCCCTGAAGTCAAACAGGCACAGTGCTCACCCTGCAGTCATACAGGAACACCGCTCACCCTGCACTCATACAGGCACACCAGTCACCCGCACTCATACAGGCACACTGCTCTCATACAGGCATACTGCTCACCCTGCACTCATACAGGCACACTTGCTCACCCTGCACTCATACAGGAACACCGCTCAACCTGCACTCATACAGGAACACCACTCACCCTGCACTCATACAGCAACACCGCTCACCCTACACTCATACAGGCACACTGCTCACCCTGCACTCATACAGGCACACTTGCTCACCCTGCACTCATACAGGCGCACCACTCATCCTTTACTCATACATGCACACAGGTCACCCTGCGCAGCACTTACTACCTGCACTCATTAATAAATAAAATGGAAAGACTTAAAGCACACACAGCAATCTGTAGAATAATAGATATGCATGACCACAAATTAAATCCCTTTAGAGGAACACTGTCTTTCTGAAAACAGAACTTTTAAGGTTAAAACTGTTAATGCGCTGAGAGTCTAACAATGAACCCTGCAAGTTCCTCTTTCCAGCAGCTGTGATTAATGTGCCCGCCTGGCCTCTCTTCATTGCAGTGGGCAATAAAGCCTGGAAGCAGGTCTGGACACTTCTAGGGGCCGTTGCTGCCTTTAAAGCGTCTGTAGTCTGTGCAGAGTAATAATGCAGTTGAAATATGTACACTTGACATGGGAGAGTGGGCATTTTTTTTTACTGCAAAATTCTGACTTTCCTTATTGAAATGTATGTAAAATGCCCAAGACGAAATTGCATATCTACTAATGTAATGCAAACTTCTCTTTAAATGTGCAGGGAGGCCAGGAGCATTGTTAGACTGTTTTCGAATGGCATCTCCATACCAAACTAAAAAAGATGACAACACGCTGTTTACAATTTAGCATTACTGCTACTATGATCACATACCTAATGCAGATGTCCTGCTCTCCCAGACAGTCAATCCTGTCAATGGCGACGTGCGGGCTGGGGCTGCAGCCTGGCTCCAATCTACAAAGACACTACAGCTCCAAAGGAGTAGGGATTTGGCAGCACTGATAGGTGTGCAATCCTGCTGCTCGAGGCAACAGTGGTGACAAAAGCAATGCACGCCATGCTGAGTTGCTAACAAAATGATCTGCTACTGTTACTTCTCTCACGTGGGCTAACTGCCAAATACCCTGTGGGCCCCTCCTCCAGCCCCTGCTCTTTGAGGCAAAGGCGCTCCAGGCCAGCATGGGGTGGGCATGGGGAAGGGATTCACACGTTTACTATAAATCAACCCTGCCTCGCTTGTCTCTGGTGCTGTGTGCCCCGCCCCAGGCTAAAAGACTTAACGGACTTTCGGAAACAAATACACGGGCATTGTAAAATGCCGCGCCCACCATCCTGATTATACAACACTGCCTTGTGCCTCCAGGTTCACACATGGGCAGCTGCATTGTGAATTCATTTTCACAGTGCTTAAACACGAGTTTCAGGTTACGTACTGCCTGAAACAGCTCGTGGGTTTTTTAGGTCTCGCTGAGACAGCGAAAGCTGTCTCTTTGAGACATTTTGTAAGTGGGCTTTCAAAAGTGCTACCCACATGGTTTTGCTGGCCTAGGGCTTGAGTGCACGATGGCGTGCACGTGCACAGCTGCTCCTCTGCTCCTTGCATTCCCCCCTCCCTTCTCACCCAGCCCTTTGATGCTCTGCTCGATTACTTTCACTTTAGCCGCTTTGACCCTTGCATTCCCTCCTCCCTTCTCACCCAGCCCTTTGATGCTCTGCTCGATTACTTTCACTTTCGCCGCTTTGATGTTTGATCGCAACTGCGATCACTTCCGCTTGGCATAACCTGTACTTGTTCTCTTTGTCCTCACATATGCTCTTCCCTCTATGTTTTTCTCTCTGGTCTCACATGTGCTATTCCCTCTGTATTTTCACTCTGCCCTCACATGTGCTTTTCCCTCTCCATTTTTCTCTCTTTCCTCACACATGCTATTCCATCTGTATTTGTCTCTCTTCCCTCACATGTACTCTTCCCTCTGCATTTTTTCTCTATGCTCTCACATGTGCTCTTCGCTCTGTATTTTTTTCTCTGCCCTCGCATGTGTTCTTCTCTCTATATTTTTCTCTCTGCTCTCACATGCTCTCTTCCCTCTATGTTTTTATCTCCGGTCTGACATGCGCCCTACCCTCTGTATTTTTCGCTTTGCTCTCACATGAGCTCTTCCCTCTCTATTTTTCTCTCCTCCCTCACGTGAACTCTTCCCTCTGTATTTTTCTCTCTGCCCTCACGTGCTTTTCCCTCTGTATTTTTCTCTCTGCCCTCACATACTCTTCCCTGTATGTTTTCCTCTTTGCCCTCAAGTGCACTCTTCCCTCTGATCACATGCATACACAACTATGCACACATACAAACACACACACATGCATTTACACACACATATGAACATATACAAACACACACAGACATGCATAAACATATGCATATACATGCACACCAACACACCAACCCCACATACACATATAAACAAGCACTCACACCAACATACTCAAACACATATACATACACACAAACATGCATACACAGACATAGGTATACACACAAACATATGTGTACACATCCATGAAGACAAATTAACACAATGACACACCCATACTTGCACACCAACACACACATGCATACACAAACATATACACATACAAACACACACACATGCATACACACACAGATATATACATATAGACACACACACTATGCACACACACGCATCTCCCGTGCTGTCTCAGGGGAGACAGTACGGGTTTTTTGGTGTTTTTTTATTTTTTTTTAAATTATTTTTTATTGCATGGTTAACGTCATGATATACCGGATTCGGATGCTTCATTGCAGATCAGTTGTTTGGCCCATGGTTATTTACGAGTTTGGAAAATACTTTTGGATTGTTTCGATTCTTTTTGTCTCTGCCCTATCTCTTGGCTGCGTACTTACTCTCTCCCATCTTCTCTCTCCACCTCTTTGCTACATGTTCTCTCGTAATGTTTTCATTTTCCCCAACTCTCCTCTTTACTCTCTCTAATTCTTTACTTGCTCCTTTTCTGTCTCTGTCCCTTCTCTCCTCTTTCTCTCCCCACCTGTCCCTTCTCTAACCCCACTCCTCTTCCTCTGCCCGCCCCCCCATCCCTCTCTCTCGCAGTACTGCAGCATAGGCAGCACCAGGTCTCTGATGCCTTCTCAGTGTTGGCCCTGGGGGTGGAGGAGGTAAGTCAGCCCCCCAAGTGAAACCCATTATCAACAGATAGTGAACCTCTATTTACCAACAAGTACGGAGCGGTCTTGGGTGACGGCTGATGCAAACAGTGATCTGCTCTCGGCCCCGGCAGGGCCTGTGGGGTGAGGGCGTTACCTTACACTAGGAGAGGAAGTAAAAGTGACATCCTCCCCTCCCCCCACTCCACCACTGTCTCTCCTCACCCTCCACCTCTCTCTCTCCTCCACTTCTGATTCCCTTCCAACTCGGTCTCTCCTTACCCTCCACCTCGGTCTCTCCTTACCCTCCACCTCAGTCTCTCCTTACCCTCCACCTCGGTCTCTCCTCACCCTCCACCTCGGTCTCTCCTCACTCTCCACCTCGGTCTCTCCACACCCTCCACCTCGGTCTCTCCTCACCCTCCACCTCCGTCCCTCCTCACCCTCCACCTCGGTCTCTCCTCACCCTCCACCTCGGTCTCTCCTCACCCTCCACCTCGGTCTCTCCTCACCCTCCACCTCCGTCTCTCCTCACCCTCCAACTCTGTTTCTCCTCACCCTCCACCTCACCCTCCACGTGTCTCTCCTCACCCTCCTCACCCTCCACATGTCTCTCCTCACCCTCCACGTCTCTCCTCACCCTCCACGTGTCTCTCCTCACCCTCCACACGTGTCTCTCCTCACCCTCCACACGTGTCTCTCCTCACCCTCCACACTTCTCTCCTCACCCTCCACGTGTCTCTCCTCACCCTCCACGTGTCTCTCCTCACCCTCCAAGTGTCTCTCCTCACCCTCCATGTCTCTCCTCACCCTCCACGTGTCTCTCCTCACCCTCCACGTGTCTCTCCTCACCCTCCACGTGTCTCTCCTCACCCTCCACGTGTCTCTCCTCACCCTCCACACGTCTCTCCTCACCCTCCACACGTGTCTCTCCTCACCCTCCACACGTGTCTCTCCTCACCCTCCACACGTCTCTCCTCACCCTCCACGTCTCTCCTCACCCTCCACACATGTCTCTCTTCACCCTTCACACGTGTCTCTCCTCACCCTCCACACGTGTCTCCTCACCCTCCGCCTCACCCTCCACATGTGTCTCCTCCTCACCCTCCACATGTGTCTCCTCCTCACCCCCCACAGGTGTCTCCTCCTCACGCTCCACATGTGTCTCTCCTCACCCTCCACACGTGTCTCTCCTCACCCTCCACACGTGTCTCTCCTCACCCTCCACACGTGTCTCTCCTCACCCTACACGTGTCTCTCCTCACCCTACATGTGTCTCTCCTCACCCTCCACGTGTCTCTCCTCACCCTCCACGTGTCTCTGCTGCACGCCTCACACTGCTGCACACCACACACTGCTGCACGCCTCACACTGCTGCACGCCTCACACTGCTGCACGCCTCACACTGCTGCAATCCTCACACTGCTGCAATCCTCACACTGCTGCACGCCACACACTGCTGCATGCCGCTGCACGCCACACACTGCTGCACGCCTCACACTGCTGCACGCCGCATACTGCTGCACGCCGCACACTGCTGCACGCCGCACACTGCTGCACGCCACACACTGCTGCACGCCACACACTGCTAGACGAAACATTGCTGCACGCCACACACTACTGCACGGCACACACTGATGCAACCGGCACACTGCTGCACGCCACACACTGCTGCACACTGCTGCATTACTCACTGCTGCATGCTGCATGACACTGCTGCACGCAGCACACTGCTGCACGCCGCACACTGCTGCATGCCGCTGCACGACACAGTGCTGCATGCCTCACACTGCCACACGAAACACTGCTGCACGCCGCACACTGCTGCACGCAGCACACTGCTACATGCCGCACACTGCTGCACGCCGCTGCACGTCACAGTGCTGCATGCCTCACACTGCTACATGAAACACTGCTGCACGCCGCACACCGCACACTGCTGCATGCCACACACTGCTGCACGCCACACACTGCTGCACGCCACACATTGCTGCACTACACACACTGCTTTTATGCGAGTTTATGCTACTGATATTGTAAATGACAATGCCTTTTATTTGTTTTAAAACCAAAACATAAATAAAAGGCATTGTAATTTTACATTGCCAATAGCTCAAACTCTTATAAATGCGAGACCTATTGCATTGCAAATGCTTGTCTCTTGTTTAATGTAGTGTCTTAACGGCAATCGCCCCATGTAGACCCGGCCCTGAGAAATAAGTGCCGGTGCTTAGCACCGGAAAGCAACGGCACAAATTAAGCCCTGCCTGTCCTATCCGGACCTAGGTGTACAGTAGCCAGCCTTGTGATTGCCCAGGACCTCCGATGCGAATCCCCAACGCGGCCAGCAAATGGACCGGCCCCCGCGGGCTGCGTGCCCCGCCACACAACAGGACCCTTTGCCGGGGGATCCTTCATCCCCACAAGCCACACCACCAGCCCAGGAACGGGGGAAAAGTGGCTGGGGGCAACGTCCGCGCATCAGGGCTGGTAGGGACGGCCTGCAGGCGGGGATCTGGTGAGGCTCCACCTTAGGGCAGGAGGGCCGCTCAGGTGGATGGCTGGCAAGAATGGGTGGTGGCCAACACACTACAGCCCCCACCATCGCCGTACGACCCGGGGGCATCACGCAGGCCATCACCCGCAGTCCCTCGGCCCCGTTCGGGCCAGGACCTCAGCCGGGGGGGCATTCAGACTGCAACCGTTCTGCGCCCCCTCCCTGGTCGTAGCCCTCCCGGAGCTGGCATCCATCCCCCCTGGCTGGTCACCGCCTGACTGAACCTCGTCACGCACCCAAAGGGAGGTGGAGGGGGGATGTGAACACTCACCGCAAGTGTCGCTCCGAGATCAAAGGCGACCGAGGCCAAACACACGACGACGGCGTGTCCGGAGCGCAAAAGAGGAAGGACAGAGGGTAGGGGAGGGCTATATACCTCCCCCCCGTTCCACGCACCACGGAAATGATGCGCCCTGTGCACCGCCGCCCCAGGCTGCCTGAGTAGGGGGACTTCTCCTCGAGGGGTCCCCATAATCAGAGGAAGGGGGTGGGCTGGTGCCTTGCTGGCACTAGAGGCCCGCCCTTCTAGGGCACCCTACGGGCGCCAGGGCAGGCGCATGTGCTGCAGTTCCAAAGTTGATGGAGACGTGGTCGCCGTTAACGGAACAACGTCCCTTATTTTTCTGCCACTTTGGACTGCCTGTACCCAATACTGCAAAGCCCAACTCCCACGGCTCCCCTGATGGGGCAGTACATCTTTCATGTCATTGTGACAGTACTCATGATGTCCCGTGGGTACCCCAATGTCTTTGATTTAGGAACAGCCTCTCATCTCCCCCCATCTGCTGGTAAGCACAGCTGGAAACATTGCCATCATAGGATGCTGGGATAAAGCCGGCCACGAACTGCCAAGTAAGCGTTCTCTTTCAATCCGAAAATGTACAATGAATGCAAGAGAAACTACAGATGAAGTTCTTTTCTTGACATCCATGTATGAACGATAATTCTCTGTCTCTGATTGCAAAGTGTTCCCAAAAGATGCAACTGTGGAAATCATAGTACAAGGTCAGGCAAGGTGGCCCTCTGGGATCCTTCTTAGCCCCCCCCCCATCCCCGCCTGCCTTTCATCAGAAACCAACAAACAGGGAGGAGGCAAAGGGTGCAATTTATTAAACATTTGGTTCACATATCAACATAACTGGGCCATACATATGCACCATAAAACAAGTACCAAGAGAGCAATAAAGCAGTCACATAGTCATAAGTCATCATGTCCAGTCCTAATTCCAGTTCATCTCTGACCGCACCATGCGGAGCAGTTCTGACCCATGTGCTGGGTGCAAAGGGCCTCCAGATAGCCCGCCTCAGTTTCTAGGCTTCTCTTGTTACCGTTGCGTGGCAGCTGAGGACGTCTCCGGGCCGTCACCAGACTCCAAATGCTGTGTCTGATTTTTGGCTATCCCTTTGGCTCTTATAGTTGTCCCTGCCATAAGGCATCCCAAGGACCCCAGTTATGGCAACTCTTCAATTAGATCTGACAGTCACAGATGCTGTCTCTTCCACCCTGCCAGTGGTTTCCCGAGCTTTGGCAGCTACCTCCTATTATGGCACTGGTGCAGCCGACTAGTCCCTGAGCTCCCACAGAGTTCAGCAGAAACATATCCAGACATACCCCTGATGTATGAACCCCGTCTTCTAAGTAGTAGCCTGGCACCTACAGGTTAATGAGCCTGTGTCTTATAAACTCCCAGCCCACGCCCCTGCAGAACTTGCTCATGGCGATCTTGAACTTCCTTCTGGATCTTTCAATCACTCAGGTACTTTCCACCCCCTCCGCTGAAAGTGCGCTATGATCTCTGATCGCAGAACATCTGTGGGATTCAAGAGTCTAGCGGCTTTGGTTGGATCCTTTTTCATCTCCTCCAGTATTGTCTGTCTGCTCTAAGTCATCAGGTTGTTTCCCTACAAGAGCACCATGATGGCATCAGGCGTCCTTCTTGTTTTAAGTTGAATGAATGAATGAATGAATAAAAATTTATATCCCGTAACTAAGCCCGAAGGCATCAAGGCGCCTAGTAAAAAAGATCAAACAGACCAGGGCTACTCCTGCGGATAGGCCTTGGCAAAGATTTAATGCCTTTCGGAACATAGGGAGATTCTGCTGAGATTTGATTTCGATAGGGCAGGAGTTCCATAGTTTAGGAGCTAGTGAAGAAAAGGCTCTCCCTCCCCATTTATCTTTTTGAAAGCGGGGAACTGAGAGTAGATTCTTTCCCTGGGAACGCAAATTCCTGCTAGGGACATAGGGAGCTAACAACTCCTTCACTCCTTCTGCCCCGCTGCCAGTCAGGGACACAAAGATCATGCAAAGGATCTTAAAAGCAACCCTATCTTGGATAGGTAGCCAATGAAGGCTCTTTCTAGCAGCTGTGGCTGACGCAGTCCTGGGAGCGTCCAACACAAACTTAGCTGCCGCATTTTGAGCTCTTTGTAAACGCCGCACAAGGCTCTTAGTGATCCCAGAGTAGAGGGCGTTGCAGTAGTCCAGCCGTGAGGCGACCAGTGCAACCACGATCTGCTTGCGGGCCTGCGGCGCCAAATAGTGTCTAATCTTCTTAAGGGTTCTGATAATGCCCCAGCAGGTGGAAACCGTCCTGTTAACCTGCTGAGACATAGAAAGCACAGGATCAATCATCACCCCTAGATTGCGGGCCAGGATAGTGGGTGTGGGACAGACTCCCAAGGAGGGGGGCCACCACTCCGAGGACCAGATGTCCCTATTCCTGCCGAAGATGAGGACCTCGGTTTTTTCCCCATTAAGTTTTAGTGAATTATGAATCATCCACTGAGAAACTGCCTCCATGCAGTTCCTGAACCTAGAAGCAGGGGAGCTGACCGAGTGGGAAAGGGACACCATGATCTGGGTATCATCTGCATACGACACCACTTCCAGCCCAAACGATCTTATTAACCTGGCAAGAGGGGTCACATAGATGTTAAAAAGGGTAGGGCTTAAAGCCGACCCCTGCGGGACCCCACATTGCACAGGAAGGGGTGTAGATAGAAATTCCCCCAATTTGACCCTTTGTACCCTCTGATTTAAAAAGGAGGCCAAGAGGTTCAAGGCCAGTCCAGGCAAGTTCCAGCTTTGGTGATGGCAGCAGTTGCACCCATCTCATTCCTAGTTTACCCATCCACATCAGACTCATGTTATTCAGCTAAATCACCTTGTATTCATTCTGCACCCCTGCCCAGCAATAGGCCCACAAACTGTACACATGCCCCAGTAGTAACACCATGAGCTAGTGTGCTATTACTCCCTATAGGAAGAAAGGTACAATGATTGCAGTCAACCTGCTGGCCCTTTCTGAACCGCAGGTAGAGGCCACAACCATCACATAGGCATTAGCTCCATTTGATGAAGCCAGCCATTTCAAGGTGCAGGTTTTCCATTGGTGCTTCACTTGCCCTGGACAGGAACTTTAAGGAGGGAAGACCCCCTCACACTGCCTGTGTGTCTCTGCCCTCAATGACAGGCTAGCCACAGTCCCTCCAGCGTTCAGCTATGCTTTCTGAGCCACTTTTCTGCCTGGCCTTTAAAGATAACGAAGGCTCTATGATAAAGCACTGGTTGTAGTGCCATGAGACTATGTGCACTAGGACCGTTGTGGTTCTGTGCGGACTCATCCAGGAATTACGTAAGTTGCTGGGTGGTATTGTAGTGTGGTTATTAACGGTTATGACATAAGGAGAGGGCATGCCTTTTGGTGGCCTGTGAGTGTGTAATTTGGTGGAATAATATTGAGTAATTATCAGACCAGTCGATAGGTGTTATTGAGTCTATTGACAATGCCCCTTCTCTGGATATGATTAGATTGAGTGTTTTCTACACAGAGAGAAGGGAAAATGGACACCAGAAAGTTCCAGAAGCATTCTTGTTACGCCCACACAGCCAAAATGCAACATCAGATACGACAAGAAGACATCATACAATGTTACAAAGATCACTCTCCAAGACCATGCCATGGAGATGATCAACAGACCTATGCAAAAGTTATAAAATCTATGAAATACGATTCGCTCAGCAGACATATTCTAGCCTCCTATTGGAACATTGAGCTGAGCAAGCTGGAACAAAAAATGTATACCCTATTTAATGAAGTAAACATAGCATATTCAAACATCAAAGAAACCTCACTAGCTTGCCAAGAGAGTAACACACTCATTCGAGACACATTAACCCCTATAGCTAACAACCTCTCCCTTTCAATATTTAGCTAAGGCACCCAATCTTGCCGTCCATTTTTCGGCACAAGAGAGCACAGAATCATCTATCCACGAAAGATATTGAAACCTTGCTTCTATTATACAACACCTCACCTCCTTTAAATACACAAGTTTTCGACCTACATCCCGTGGATTTCAAGGAAAGGCGAAAGCCCCGGGATAAAATACAGAACACAAACCATGAGTACCTAATTGAAATCCCAAGGGGACTCAATCCCAATTCCTCGTACCTCTCAAATCTGACCAGCAAATGCATGTTACTAAACTGAAGATCTGTGATCAAGCATGCCACAGACATTGCAGAAATTATCCTTCACCATGAATTGGATATTCTTTCCCTGAGAGAAACATGGCTAAATCAATGGTCCGCACCCATGCTTGACTTACTTGTTCCTCGAAACCACACAATCCAACACATCGACTGACAACAGCGACCGGGTGGCAGAACAGTAATCATTCACAAGAATGCCCTTCAAGCCAAAACCTTCTCTGTAGACAATCTGACATCCTGAGAGAACATAGGTGCAGAAATCTACACAGCAGAGAAATCACTAGCCAAAGTACACCTATTTTATCACCCTCTAGGGGACAACCTTTTGTTTATTGAACAGATAATGGAAACAATCACAATACATTCCATGCTACACCCCAATGTGATTTTTCTTGGTGACTTTAACCTTCACTGGAATGAAGAGAAAGATACACAAGTTGCTACCCTTAAACAATTCCTCGATGAGCAAAACTTGACCCAATCTTGCACAAGCACTAGACACAACAAAGGATCAACACTCAATCTAATCATATCCAGAGAAGGGGCATTGTCAATAGACTCAATAACACCTATCGACTGGTCTGATCATTACTCAATATTATTCCACCTAATTACACACTCACAGGCCACCAAAAGGCAAGTAACCAAACAAAAATACTGCGTCTGAGACCCCCAAAAAATGGATACGGTAACACTGACAGAATTGCGGACTTTATACCTCACCCATCCAGCAACAACAAAGCAGAATGTGTTCGAATTAACCAAACACTACAACCAAACAGTATCAAATATAATGGAGACGGTAGCCTCTCTGAGACTCAAGAAACAAATAATCAAACCCTTCCCAACCTTGGTACAATCAAAGCCTGAATGAGGAAAAGAGAAGTCTTAGAGAAGCGGAACGAATATGGAGACCCTCAACATTACGTCTAAGCAAACTACGTGAACGACGAAACAGCTACTAAAACACATCCAGGAAGCCAAAGCATAGTACTTCAGAATCCAACTAGACAATGCAAGGAATCGCCCAAGATGACTGTTTAAAATTGCCAACCAACTAATGGGGGCGTACAATGTAACCAAGATCAGCATTAACAAGGTGGAAAATTGTGAAGCAGTGAAGATTTTAGAAATCAAAAAAGAAATTACAAAAGACAAGCATGGCTCAAAATACAATATAGCCAATGATCGCCATCCTGTCTATGGTCCTACATGCCAGGTGGTGAAGCCAATGATGAACCACCCTACCAAGACCAAAAATCAAGCTGTCTGGAGAGAGTTCAAACACTAACTGAGGAGCAGGTCCACAAGATCTCACTATCCATTAAACCAACTTCACATTTCAATGACCCCATCCCCTCCACAACACTAAAGGAACTAAGTCCCCTCTTCTCACCTACACTAACGAAGATTGTACATTTATCACTAAAACAAGGTAGTGACCCAGAATGCCTGAAGATTAGACAAGTGTCGCCCCTCTTGAAAAAACTGGGTGCTGACCATACAATCCTGAGCAACTTTCACCCGGTGTCCAATATCTCCTTTCTAGCAAAATTGCTGGAAAAGTGTGTGAACAACCAACTGAGCCAGCACATTGACCAATTCAACCTACTCCACAAATTTCAATCAGGATTTAGAATAGGACACAGCACTGAATCAGCCATTGTGCACATAATGAACGACACCCATAAGATACTAGACAACAACGACTCATGCCTACTCATCCTGCTAGACCTCTCATCAGCGTTTGACACGGTCAATATCAATATCCTACTAAAAGTCATAAAACACAGAATGGGGTTGTCTGGGAAAGGGGTTTTCGTGGTTGGCTTCCTTCCTGCAGACTCGCTTGCAACGTATCAAACTAGGCAACTCATTCTCTGGCACCTCACCAGTGAGGTGTGGAGTCCCCTAAGGGTCGACCATTTTCCCCACACTCTTTATCTTATATATGGAACCACTAACTGAAATCCTCAATCAATCGAACATTGCATACCATATTTACGCAGATGACATACAAATATACTTAAAGATTTCATCCCTAGAAAGCGTCATCCAACTAAATAACACACCAGTCAAAACTCAGTCCTGGCTTTCTCAAAACAACCTTAAGATGAACTCTCTGAAAAACGAATTTCTTCTTTTCTCCCCGCAACACAGCTCCATATTTATCCAAGATTGGCTAAAGCACCTAGACACCCTCAATTGCAAACCTACCATCATTGAGTCCACAAAATCCCTTTGAATAACATGAGCCAAGAATCTAAATATGAGAACTCACATCAGTGCTACCTTGCGCAGTGCAACATTCCAACTCAGATTACTGAAGAAATCGTAACCATTTCTTCCACCTTCAGACTTCAAACAAGCAGTACAATCACTTGTGGTCCCCAGACCAGAATATGGTTCCACAAAGTGAGAACAGCTCCACTCAAATTGACTCTAAATGCCGCAGCGAGACTGGTAACAGGAGCTCGGCGCCTTGACCACATCTCCGCTTCACTTAGGTATCTAGACTGGCTGCCCCTCGAGGCAAGAACCCAACGGAAAATTGCCTGCCTCAGACACAGAGCACTACATTTTAACTAACCGAGTTACCTGGCAGAAAAGATTTGAATCTCTGGTGACTGCCGCCACTTAATAAGTGTTAACTTTCATGGCATGAACCCCTTAGATTCCAAAAACAAAAACTTACACACGCTCCTTCTCTGGGGTGGTGCCAATGATCTGGAACTCCTAACCACCCTAGGTGCGCTCAAACCCATCATCCCACTTTTTCAAAAAAGAGGTGACAAAGATCCTAATGAATAGATTCCTTGCATAGACTCTTGGAGAGCTCATCCCCAGGGCGCAAGGGTTGTCACAATAGCTACATTTTCTAGATTTGTCAGTAGCACGTTGTTTACAGGAGAACCCTTTAAAACGTTGCTCCCCTGGGTACCTGGATCTGAATAGTTTCAAAGCAGCAGCATAATAACCACCAAGAAGATGCTAGAGAAATGCAGACTATGGCGATATTAATTGACTGACAGGCGCTTTATGTGATGTTTGTTGCAACAGCCTACTGTGGCTCTTTTCTTTTGATGCACCTATCTATAGCGATCACTTTGTTCATCAACCCTTTGCACATCTGTTTGAGAACCTTGGGTCATGTACTCGCTTTATAAAATACTGTAAATAAAAATAAAAATGTGGATTGTCATCAAGTTGATCCTACAGAGGCTCATCAACATCATTTTCAAGCGCCAGTGAAGAAAATGGATATATGATGTTGGATTCGACAAGGAACGACAGGCACATGTAGGTTTTGCTGCTTGCAAAGATGAACAAAAGACAAAGGTGAACCACCACAAGAAACACCGGAATTCCTACAGACATTGCCCCAAGATGACAAAAAGAGGTCAACGGTTGCCCCATAACAATTATCATAGACAGTGGCACATCAATTAACATCATGCAGATTGAAAGGCTCAATAGCATATCTCCTGTGACACACGTCAACCCATCAAATACGAAAGTATACACGTGGGCTGATTCAAAACCTTTGCAGAGTCAAGGGTCATTCATAGCGACAATGAGGAATAAAACCGTATAAGTGCAAGCACCAACTCACATTATTTCAGGAACTTTGTCCCTGGCATGCCTACTCAGGTTTGCCATTGCTGCTGACATGGAACTGATATTTCTCAATTACAACCTCCACACACAATCTGTAGTTGTGTGTCAGTTTCTGTCATATTTCATGGACTAGTAAGGCTAAACACAATGAAAGTGTGACTCCACAGCAATAAGGACGTTTGCCCTGTTTCCCAGCGGCACTGCATAGTCACTTTTCACTTGCAAGAAGCTGTTGAGGAAGAACTAGAAGCGCTGTTGAAGCATGACAGCATTGAGTACTCCACTAGTCTGAACGCCATGGATCTTGCCCATAGTAGTGGTGTGAAAAACAGGACAGTGCAGTTACAGTGCGCATTTGTGTTGATATGCACCAGGACAACAAAGCAATCGAAAGAGAAAAGCATCCTGGTTCACACATAGCAGACATGATCATGCAACTGAACGGTTCCAAAGTCTTTTCCCGTCTTGACCTGAACCATTAACTTCAGTTGGAAGAAAAATGCTGGTACATCACTACTTTTTTGACATATTTTTGTTTGTTTAGATACAAAAGGTTGTATTTTGGAGTGTCATCAGCTGCAGAAGTATTTCAGGATGTTGTACATTGAATAATTCAACCTGTCATCATGCTTTTAATTACAATGATGAGATTTTGGTATTTGGGGCAATGCAAAAGGAGCATGACCAGGCTCTTACGCAAGTGTACCAGTTACCTGCTGATGCAGGTCTCACTCTCAATGCAGCAAAGTGTGAATTTCATAAGACCAAACTCTTGTCAAGCCCAACTTGCCTTTCGTTCAACTCCTCACTCCACAACTGGTGAGAGTCCTGCCACCTTACACATTGTCTTTCATTTGGAAGGCAGATATGCATTGAATGTCGATAGGTAAAAAACAGTTGCTCTACAATTATGCATTGCCCTAAGTCTCTCGCTAAAAATGGTACCTCACTTGTGTGGGTAAGCCTAGTGCCCGCGACAGGAAATGAGATCAAAACGCAACGTGGACACACTTTATTTCTACAGTGAAAACTGACCCTTTTTTGGCAAAGTGCCTAGCTGTAGATTTTGAACCCTAGCTCTGCCGGCACCTAGGGAAAGCTAGCAAATCTATACATTTTTGAAAACTAGATACCCAGGGGAATCCAGGATGGGGTGACTTGACTGGCTCTCTTTTACCCAGAATCCCTTGCAAACCTAAAAATTTGTCAAAACAAACACATTTTCCTCACATTTCTGTGGTGGAAAGTTCTGGAATCTGCGTGGATCCACAAAATTCCACCCACCCGGCATTCCCCAAAGTCTTTCGAGAAAAATTGTACCTCACTTGTGTAGGCCCGGTGTCCGTGACAGGAAACGGCCCAAATCGCAATTTGGACACACCACATTTTCACAGTGAAAACGGACCCTTTTTTTGCAAAGTGCCTAGCTGTAGTTTTTTAACCCTAGCTCTGCCGGCACCTACGTAAACCTAGCAAACCTATACATTTTTAAAAACTAGACACTCAGGGTAATCCAGGATGGGGTGACTTGACTGGCTCTCACCAGGTTCAGTCACCCAGAATCCCTTGCAAACCTAAACATTTGTAAAAAAAACAACATTTTCCTCACATTTCAGTTGTGGAAAGTACTGGAATCTGTGTGGATACACAAAATTCCACCCACCCCGCGTTCCCCAAAGTCTTTTGAGAAATATGGTACCTCACTTGTGCGGAAAGTACTAGTGTCCGCGACAGCAAACGGCCCAAAACACAATGTGGACATACCACATTTTCACAGTGAAAACTGACCCTTTTTTTGTAAAGTGCCTAGCTGTAAATTTTGAACCCCAGCTCTGCGGGCGCCTAGGGAAACTGAGCAAACCTATACATTTTTGAGAACTAGACACCCAGGGTAATCTAGGATGGGGTGACTTGACTGGCTCACACCAGGTTCTGTTACCCAGAATCCCTTGCAAACATAAAAAGTGTTAAACAAAACCCACATTTTCCTCACATTTCTGTGGTGGAAAGTTCTGGAATCTGCGTGGATCCACAAATTTCCTACCACCCAGCGTTTCCCCAGTTCTCCCTATAAAAATGGTACCTCACTCGCGTGGGTGAGTCAAGTACCTGCGACAGGCAAGGGCCCAAAACCTATTGAGGCAACATCAAAATTACCTATCACAAAACAACCTGGTTTGGAATGGGGGTCCCATGAGTTTTTGGCCCCGGCTCGGCGGACATCTAGGGAAACCTACCAAACCCACATATTTCTGAAAACTAGACACCCGGAGGACTGCTGCGAGGTATGGCTTGCGTGGGTCCCCCAACATTTCCCTACCCAGAATCCCCTTCAAACCTCAAATTTTGTTGAAAAAAACAAATTTGTCATACATTTCTGCATGGGAAAGTTGTAGGATCACTGGGCAGACACAAATTTCCTACCACCCAGCGTTTCCCCAGGTCACCCGATAAATATGGTACCTCACTTGTGTGGGTAGGCATAGTGGCTGCAACAGGAAATGGCCCAAATCGTACTGTGGAGACTTCAAAATTACCTGTAACAAAACTACCTGGTATTGGGGGGGGGGGGCACCTGTTTTTTTGGCCAGGGCTCGCTGCCATCTACGGAAACCTACCAAACCCTCACATTTCTGAAACTAGACACGCTGGTGAGTCCAATAAGGTATGGCTTGCGTGGACCCCCAACGTGTCCCTACCCAGAATCCCCTTCAAACCTCAAGTTTAGCTGCAAAAAATCACTTTTTTAACACATTTTTGCATGGGATCACGGTGCCGGTACAAATGTCCTACCACCATGAGTTCAGTTTCTTCGCCTGAGGAAAATGATACCTCACTTGTGTTGGTGTCCAAAGCAGAATTGGCTAAAATTGAATTTTTCGAAAAATGTAGCGCTTAGAATTCTCGGTGCTATACCCTTAATCCTTATGTTTTGGGCTCTTCCCAGTCACAGGCCTTTGACCCACCCACACAAGTGAGGTATCATGTTACTCAGGAGATCAAGGGGAATGCTGGGTGGTAGGACATTTGTGCCGGCACGGTGATTCCACGCAAAAATGTATGAAAAAAGTGATTTTTTCAGCTACATTTGAGGTTTGCAGGCCATCTTACTAGGAATGTGTTGTCTAAAAACCAAGCGGCCCTTGAACAAGACCAAAGACTCATCCACTACTATTTCTTTTCCTGGAGCATAGATCTCAGAAAATCGGTCTACAAAGTGATCAATGACAGGCCAAATCTTAAAAAGACGGTCACAATCAGGGTGATCTCCTGGCAACGCTAAACCATTATCGACAAAATGCAGCATCCGAAGCGAAAGCAAATTCCTATCACGACTCCTGACTGCCGGAAATATAGCCGTTGCCATCAAGGGACTAGTAGACCAATATGAAGACATTGATGGCTTCCTTAGCAAGCCCATCAAAAAAGTTAAACCCAAGAACTTCTTCATCTCTTCCAGATTTGTGGGAGTCCACCGGGTAGCTCTAGAGTGGGGCCTTAGGCTGGCACTGTTGTCCCTCAAAAACTGTTTGACATACAAATTAGTCTGCTCAACAATCTCTGCCAAAAATACATCGTCCATAAACAACTGAAAAAGATTATCAGCAAAAGGTTTTCAGTATTCACTCTACACCCTGGAACACCAGTAACGTCTGGCAATACTGGCTGCACCATGCCTGGGGCAACCCAGAGGTCAGCACTTCCAACGGGAAGCCTTGCAGCCCCAGGCTGCAGCCCAGATGCCTCTTGCTGCACTATCGGCACATCAATGACCTCCTGTAACACAGGCACTTCATCTGCACTAAGAGTAGCTTCATCCACACCAAGAGTAGCTTAATCATCCGATGATTCCTTGTGGACAGAAAACTCACTGCCTGCATCTTCCACTCCCTCCTCTGCCTCAGATGCAGAGTCAGTCTCTGAACCATGGTCAGAGGAAGACTCAAAAAGCAAACCAACAACCTGCTGAGCAGTAATCCTGCGGCTAGCCATTATCCTTAGTAAGAAAGGAGACTGCACAAACAAGTCAACAACAACCAACACTGTGCAAAATAAGTAAGTAAAAGATCTGTGTGCCTTTATCACAAAGATCTATATACTCAAACGCTATACGATTCACTTGCAAGTGACAGCTACACTCACCAGCACCTACTCTGCAGAGACACAGCAAAAACCAACGATATCCCACGAGAAAGAAAAAATCAAAACCAATTACTCACAAGACAACAAAATACACATCGAGCACAAATGCAAAAGGGTTTTGACACTCAAAAAACAGAAGCCAAACATACTGCTATTATTACACCATTTGCAAAAAACACATTCATGAAGGGAAATGTACAAAAAAAGTCTCTTACCAAACACATGCAACTACACAAACAGCAGAATCACTAGTAACGAAAACGCAACCTGGAACAGTCTAAAGAGCAAAAGCCTTGAACTAGAACAAAAAGGGAGAAATAAAGCATTACCATTGCAATTCCCATTAAATAAAACTATTAACATTATAACACGCTATGTCACTACCCAAATGGCCAATCTGCCAGATTGGCCTTCAAATAGGGCTGAGAAAAATGGGGGAGTGATCTTGACAAGGAATCGGGTGAGGTTGCCTGCCAGGCCGATCTGTCCCCCAGGTGGGACAGAAAACAGCAGACAGAAATGTGCCCCCCTTGCACAAAAAATAAATCCCTGGTGCCTAGTAGGGTTTTCTGCCTCCCCCCTAGGGCAGAAAGGCCAGAAAAAGGGGCAGATCTGCCCCAAGGAGGGAAATGTTACCCCCTTGGAAGCAACCATGTCGCTTCCATTACACGCAAAACAAAATCCCTGGTAATGGGGTTTTCTGCCCTCCCTGGAGGCAGAAAGGCCAAACAAAAGGGCCAATCCGTCCGGGGGGAGGGGGCGACAGAAAAAACATAAACAATACATCAGCCACCTGGAAGCGACCCTTGCCCAAGGGGTCTCTTCCATTTCAATTTTAAAACAGTCCCTAGTGTCTAGTGGGGTTTTCTGCCCCGCCCAAGGACAGAAAGGCCAAAAAAAGGGGAGATTGGGGCAGAAAAAGCATAGAAAAAATATCACCCCCCTGGAAGCGAACCCTTACCCAAGGGGTTGCTTCAATTTTAGATTTAAAGAAGTCCCTGGGGTCTTGTGAGTTTTCTGGGGCAGAAAGGCCAAAAAAACAGGCCGATCTGCCCCCAAGGGGGGGGGGGGGCAGAATGCACATATGAAAAAATCTGCTCCCTGGAAGCGACCCTTGACAAAGGGGTTGCTTCCATTTTAATTTTAAAGAAGTCCCTGGTGTCTAGTGGGGTTTTCTGTCCCCCCCCCCCCCCCCGGGGGCATAAAGGCCCCAAAAAACGGCCGATCGGGGCAGAATACACATATAAAATAAATATGCCCCCAGGAAGCGACCCTTGCCCAAGGGGTCGCTTCCATTTTTTTTTTTTAAATCCCTGGCTCTAGTGGGCTTTTCTGCCCCCTGGGGCCATAAATGCTAAAAAAACCCAGTCGATCTGTCCCCAGGAGGGGCAGAAAAGTCTAAAAGTCTTAAAAATATTGTGCCCCTTAAGGAAGCGACCCGTGCAGCAGGAATGCCCTGCATTGAGACATCAGGGGAGAGAAAAAACTCTTTCCTCTCCCCCAATGCATCCCAATCCCCCCCTGCCCCACCGAAGCAAGGAAACTCACCTGTTTCCTGCTGGGCGCAGTGAAAGCAAATAGCTCCCAGTGCGTACGGCTGCTCGGGTGATGTTGGCGCGTGCTGTGCCTGGGGGAGTGTCCGGGGTGGCAGTGGAAACTCTTCCGCTGCCATAACCCTTTGTGGGGGCTAGATGGGCTGCCCATGGGGGAATTCAATTTAAGGATTATAAATACACATTTCGGAGCGCAGTGTTTGCGTGCAAGTGAACAAAAAACGTTTGTGTTCCCAGGTTCTGCACCTGAAAAAGGACAATAACTTAAGAGCACAGTGTCCATCACTCTAGACTCACACTGGGGCGAGTCAGATACCTGTGAATACTGTTCCTGCACAAACGTGCACTGCACAGAGTAGGGACCCCATACACGGGATTTCGATCCCGGACTGATCTCTGTGCAGCTCGTCCCTTTTATTAGCTGATTTCCAAGTGCCTAGCCTGAGAGGCATGTGCACCTCTGTTTGGCACGCAAGGTCTCACGTCAAAACTGAGTTCGGGCCCTTGTCACATTACACACCCCAGTGGTGTAGTGGGTGTTAAAGGCAAATAGCATGCAAGCTTTGCAAGTACAGTGCCATAAATAAACAAACGTGCTCTGTAATTCATTTTTTTATTAGGGTTGACGAAGCTCATAACTCTCCTAAATTCTGGTGTTCTGCAGTCGTTTTTACATCTCAGTGCTTTAAATGGAACAAAATAAGTGCAGGTACTCACTAAAATAGAGGTGTGTCAAGTGGGCGGGGCTAGGGGCGGGTCAAAGGGCAAGATATGATCATACTTTAATGACTTCTGTACCATGTGCAGCACATATCAAAGCACACGAAAAATGCGTTCATGTCACTAAAACAGATTAACTCATTACAAGCTCATCGGAAGCAGAGCTGCATCTGCCCTGCACTGGAGGGAAAACCTAATCTGCGCCTGCCGTGCTGATCATGGTACCGGTACTCTCTCTGGCTACAGAGAAGTGCCGGTACTGACGGCAAAAAAATTCGGAGGTGTCGGTACTCAGTACCGGTGAGTACCGGCCCATTTAAAGCAGTGCTTGTTGCTCAAGTGTGTGTAATTTCTGCTATTTATATGTTTCCTTCTCCTTCATGGCTTGATTTTGCTCGCGAGAAAGTGTCACTCATAGTGGTTCAAATGTCACTCATAATTACCCTGAAATTATGAAAATGCCACTGATAGGAATTTGAAACCTTGGCAGCTATGAAGGGGATGAGTGTTTATTCGAGGCTCCTGTACCCCGAGTTTGAAGAGAAGCCGGAAAGGCCCTTCTAGCGGGTTAGTGGTTGAATGAAAACTTTGCCCCTACTGAGAAGGAACCGCAGCGAGAGGTCTGTAATGAGATGAGAGGAGCCCGAGGCAATTAATTAAGGAAGCAATGAAAATACGTTTCTTTCAGTACTTAAAAGAACCATAAACCAGCAGTAAAAACGCAAACACCACAAAGGAAATATGTGAAGGAAATTAGCGAACATTCGTTTTATTTACTTTAACTGAAGCCATTAAAAACCTCCAACTGCTTAGCCAACCAATGAAGATATAAAGATATTCCAAGGAACTAAAACAAGCACTGCAAAGGCCAACGGGTCCAGCTTGGTGGCCAGTCTCTTGCCGTTGCCACTGCTCGTTTTCTCTAGTCATTGCTTTTGTAAAATGGTATTTTTAGGGAGACGCCGAACTCCTGCCAATTGAAGAAAAAAAAAATCTAAATGCAAAAATATGTTTGGGGTCTCAAAGAGCACCCATAATGCTGCTGGTCTATGGCATTGAGGGATGTACTTTGTGTGCACATGTGCTCCTTGCTAAAGAGCAGAATGACGTCAGAGTGAAGTTAGTCAATGGCTGAGGTGGGCTGAACAACTGACCGAGGCTGTATGCTGTAGTGGATGGAAGACCAATGGATGCAGAGGGCTGGCTGGAAGCCCCTTTACTTAATAGCAATTATCTATTAGCGTCAAAATGACCCAGCAAACGCCAGACCTAAAAAGGCACATTTTAAAACGGGTCTGCCATATGAAACAGACAATAGTCCGTCTTCGAAGCTTCAGATAAAACCAGCAAAAAAACAAAATCTAAGGTGGGATCCCTACAAGTGGGATAGGCATTTAAGGGTCAGATGAATAATTCAGGCAAATGTAAATGTGGTCACTAGTTGTTAGAGCTGTCAACCTGAGGGCGGGCTTCTCCCAAACATTTCGCCTTCAACCCTCCTTTTTACGCTGAATTTGGTTTTTTTGGCCTTAGGACTCTATGCACTTTGCCACTGCTAAACAGCGCAAAGTGCCTGCACTCACCTTTAAACATGTTAAAGTTGGCTTGCACCTGCTGTGATATTTAATTTACTTATAAGTCCCTTGCAGAGTTGCAAACCATATATCCAGGGCCTGTAAATTAAATGCTACTTGTGGGTCTGCAGCACCTATCGTGCAAACTTCTTAAGTAGCCCCTTAAAATATGTGCCAGGCCTGCCACTGCAGCCTGAAGACATTTTTAAACTGCCAATCCGACTTGGCAATATAACCCCTCTTGCCAAGCCTTAAATTCCCCTTTTATTGCAGATAGGTCACCCCTGCGGTAAGCCGGAGGTAACCCATAGGGCAGTGTGCATTGTAATTAAAAGGATGGACATGTCCTTTTAAAAAAAAAAAAACCTTTTTATCTATTTCCATGGGTTCGTTACAGCAATCAACATTTTAATACATTGAAGATTGATGCAATATATTGACAAGGCTTTGACTTAGGGTCACGAAAGTCATGGTAATCTTCATATAGGGTTATGGGGAAGAGTGATGCATAGGGTAGAAATGGGTCCCCTATTATTATTATTATTATTATTATTTAGCTTATAAAGCTACTGGTTACTCCAACCGGAGTTTCCCCGCGCTAGAACACCAACAGATCCCTAACAACTGGCCTAAGCTAGCAGCCTAACTATGCCACTGACTTCCAGACCGTCAAAGAGATACTACTTTCGTCCTCCGTACGAACGTTGAAAAAGCCAGGTTTTTAATTTTTTCCTGAACAGAGTTTCCGACACACACATCCGTAGATCCAAAGGCAGATCATTCCAAGCCTTAGCTGCCAGGAAGCCAAAGGATCTCCCTCCTGCTCGAGCCATACGTACCCTGGGCACAGTCACTTTGGCTGTGCCCAGCAATCTCAAGTTTCGAGCAGGTCGATATGCAGTCAGAAGAGGGAGCAAAAATCTTGGCCCCTTTTGACTAAGGATCCTATGTCCAAAGCATAGGGCCTTAAAAGTAACTCTGGCCTGTATAGGGAGCCAATGTAGTTTCATCAAGGCTTCCCCTACTGATGCCCGACTGGGGATATTCAGAATCAGCCGAGCTGCCGCATTCTGAACCTTCTGCAAAATATTCAAATTCCTGGCAGTCACCTCTCAATACAGACTGTTACAATAGTCAAGGCGCGAAGTAACAAGGACCTGTACGATAGTTCGTTTAGCATCAAATGGAAGTAGGTCCAAGACTTTTCATTGCATTTTAAGAATGCCAAAGCAGGCTCCAGCTCCTGCGGAAATCTGCTCTGAAAAGGACATATTGTCGTCAAACCACACTCCCAAATTTTTTACCTTAGCTTTCCGGACCGGAGTAAGTCCCAGTTCCTCCGGCCACCATAGCTGAGACCAGAGTGACGGCTGTTTACCAATTACCAACACCTCAGTCTTCCCCGCATTCAACTGAAGACAACTGTGTTTCATCCAATCAGCAAGCTCACCCAAACAGCTCTTACAATCAGATGCTATTCCAGATCTCTATTGCTCCAGAGTAACAATCAACTGAGTGTCATCGGCATATGACACCAGTTTTACCCCATGCCTTAATACAATATCTGCCAGGAGCTGCATGTAGATATTAAATAGGGTCGGGCAAAGGGCCAAATCCTGCGGCACCCCCTGTGGCAGAGGGCAGACTCTAGATATGAAAGGATGTTGTATAACCTGGAATGATCTGTTCTGCAGGACATTTTGCAACCACTCCTAAATCCCGCCGCTGACCCCAGCCTCCCTCAGCCTCTCCAACAACAGGCCGTGGGAGACCGTGTCAAACGCAGCGCTCAGATCAAGTAGGATCATTGCAGCTGTCCTTCCTTCATCGGCTGTGGTTCTCAACGCTTCCGTAGCCAGAAGCAGGGCCGATTCATTGCTATGAAGTGGCCTAAAGCCAGACTGGGTGTCGTTGAGGATCCGGCTTTCTTCCAAGAACCTGGACAGTTGGCGGTTAAGATGTTTCTCTGCAACTTTTGCAACGAAGGGGAGCAGAGACATTGGTCTCAAATTTTCTGGAAGGGTGGGGTCTAAAGAAGGTTTCTTTAGCAAAGGTACCACCATAGCGTGTTTCCAGTTGCTGGGTACCTGCCCCGAGCTGGAAGACATATTCAGGATTGCAGTGAAAACTGGAGCAATAGCCTCCTTCCCTAATCACAGAAATTTAGGGGGAACTGGGTCAAAGGGGGACCCTGATTTAATCACTTCCATCAATTGCAGGATCTCACTTTCCACAGGAGGGTGAAAGACAAACCTATGCTCAGTCCCATGATCAACTGCGGCAGGGACAGGAACAAAATTCCTACTGCTTTCTGGAAAGGTGGCATAAATCTTATCTATCTTGCCCAGAAATAAGTTTGCGACTTTATTGCAGTAATCCGTAGACGCAGGAAATGCTGCTGTCACACGTTCTAAAGAGGATAGTTGTTTAACTACCTGAAAGATGTTCTTAGTAGAATTTTTCGCTAACTCAATCTGCTCCATATAAAATTCGCTGCGCACTCTCCTAATCTGTAAGTGATAGAACTTCAACACCGATAGGTAGAGCTGCCTATTTTCCTCCAGGTAGTTCTTCCTCCACTGGCGTTCAAGGCGTTTACAACCCGCTTTCAGCTGCGCTAACTCTTCCTAAAACCATTTTGCAGATGCAGTCATACGTGTGATTTTGCATGGTTTTAGGGGAATCAAGGATTCCACAGCATCCTTGATCCAAACGAGACTAAGTCCTCTTCTATCTCCTTTTTGGCTCCTATGTCAGGGGTGCTAGAGACCAGTGTCTCCTCAAAAGTATCCTGGGTTAAAGCACCCCAATTCCGCACCATTCTGAACTCGAACTGCTTTCCCTTCTTACAGAGAACCTTTCTAGGAAACATAATCCTAAAAGGGAGAATAAAACTATTGGAATCGGAAGCAGAACTTCAACCTCTGTACAATTAGTAAAGATATTGTCCAGCGTGTGACCCCTATTATGCGTAGGAGTGTGGACCAATTGGTTCAAATCAGGCGCTAAAAGTCCTTGGGTCAACTCCGCAGATTCTTTACTTCCTTTATTTTCAAAATGAAAATTCAAATAACCCAAAAGGATGAAGTTGGGGTATCGTATAGCGTAGGGGGGCAGGGTTTCTAAGAGTTCATCAATAAAGGCTCTAGGTGGACAAGGGGGTCTATAAATGAGAAGACCTACAATCGGTCTAACACTGGTAATACTCAAGTTAAAAAAAAACTGCATCACAGCTGGCTATTTGCAGTTTCACCACTTTTAGCTGAAATTCTTTCTTAATTATGACGGCAAGGCCCCCACCCCTCTGCCCGGATCTATCCATCCAAAGGACACCCTAGGTCGTATTTAGGGCTTGTACGTGTGTAATCAGATATTTCTTTGCCTAGATCTCTGCTCTATGCAGATGTGTAAGTGGGAGGGTCACAGAGTGTCCCACTTGGTTAAGCGCAGTGTGTAATCGGGAAGTCAGTTTTTTATGTTTTGTCATAGAACACTTGTTCAAGTTGTATTTGTCTCTAAGGGCTTTATTTCAGATTCCACTATCCCCCATCCACTGAAGCATTTTGGGCTGTCTATTGTCGTTCTGTGGTAAGAGTTGGAAATGATCTATACAAGTGTCTTTTATATAACAAATCTCCCAGTCTGTTTTTTTGTGTGAAATCTGTTTAATGGTTTTATAAAAGTTTTAACAAAGCGGTCAAACATCAAAGTCAATTGTAGTTACAGACATGGTGTAAAGCTTTGGTGGTCAATCGTCTTTTTGGATACAATGCATATTTGAGATCAGAAAATGTTACAAATACTATAGGTAATAAGTGTCTTGTTGGATTGAACACCTTTGTCATAGCAGAGAAGAAACAGTACAATCATGTTGACCCTACTGAAGGACCAATCATGCATGCCTCAAGGAGCGATTCCATTTAATGAAATAGAACAACTAGTTAAAGAAATTACAGAGCAAAAACCCAGATTGTAAACCTCTCCTGATTGAAAAATCTGGAGGAACGCAACTGGAGGAGGGGGGCCAGGGGGGGGGCGGTTAGATCTCTGCAAATGTCATGGATTCAGCGAGGAGTATGATCAATTGCCGTTCCGTCCCCGCCTTTCAGCGGATCCACTCGAGTCTCAGCCTTGTAGTGTGCATTAGCCTTGTAGTCGATCAGGATAGTATCCCAGCTCGTGGCTGTGGCGTGTTTGCGCAGTACTAGAGTATCTTCACTATGCAGCACATCGCTTTCCGCCTGTGCCCATGTAAGGAGATATTGCGTCTAGGCTACGAGTGGTGGGGGCTCAGGTGATTTTCACTGACATGTGATGAGACGTTTGGTGTCAGTAATCCCAGATCAAGAAAAGAAATGTGTTTCTTGTCTTTGTGGTAGGGACTCAAGAGACATGTTTCCCATTTGTGTAGTGCTGGACGTCCTGTGCTCGTGAACGGTCTAGATGGGAAACAGCCATTACAGCGTATTCAATACAGCGCATGCCAACACAACGCAAGTACCATTACACAGCAATACCATTACAAGACATGGCATTACAACGCATATGCCTTTTCCACGCATGACTTTACAACAACTTTGGGTTTTGGGGTGTAGGGGTACAGGTTTTGGGGTGCCAAGATTAATTTGAGGGTTCAGGGTGGGTATAGGTTTTTGGGTGCCAAGGTTAATTTTAGGGTTCAGGGTGGATTTGGGTTTTGGGGGTGTCCAGGGTAATTTTAGGGTTCAGGGTGGATTTGGGTTTTGGGGTGCAAAGGGTGATTTTAAGTTTTAGGCTGGGTATCAGTTTTGTTGCAGCAAGTGTAATTTTAGGGTTCAGGGTGAATTTGGGTTTTGGGGTAGCAAGGGTACTAATAGGGTTCAGGGTTTGTTTATGTTTTGGGGTGCTGAGAGTAATTTTAGGGTTCAGGGTTAATATGGGTTTGGGGTGCTAAGAGTAATTTTAGGGTTCAGGGTGGGTTTGGATTTTGGGGTACCAAGGGAAATTTTAGAGTTCAGGGTGGGTATGGGTTTTGGGGTGTAGGGGTAATTTTAGGGTCAGGATAGGTTTTGATTTTGGGGTACTAAGGGTAATTTTAGAGTTCAGGATGGGTTTGGATTTTGGGGTGCCCAGGGTAATTTTAGGTTCAGGGTGGGTTTGGGGTTTGGGGTGCCCAGGGTAATTTTGGGGTTCAGGGTGGATTTGGGTTTTGGGGTGCTAGAGATAATTTCACAGGGTGGGTGTGGGGTTTGGGGTGCTGAGGGTAATTTTAGGGTGCAGGGTGGGTTGGGGTTTGGGGTGCTAATTTTAGGGTTCTGTGGGCAAGGGTTTTGGAGTGTAGGCTTAATTTTAAGGTTCAGGGTGGGTTTGGGTTTTGGGGTGCTAAGGGAAATTTTATGGTTCAGGCCGGTTTTGGGTTTTGGGGTGCCCAGAGTAATTTTAGGGTTCAGGGTGGGTTTGGGTTTTGGGGTCCCCAGGGTCATTTTAGGGTTCAGGGTGGGTTTGGGTTTTGGGGGGCTAAAGGTAATTTTAGGGTTCAGGTTGACATTGGCTTTTGGGGGTTCTAAGGGTAATTTTAGGGTTCAGGGTGGGTTTGGGTTTTGGGGTACCAAGGGAAATTTTAGAGTTCAGGGTGGGTGTTGGTGTTGGGGTGTAGGGGTAATTTTAGGGCCAGGATAGGTTTTGATTTCGGGGTACTAAGGGTAATTTTAGAGTTCCGGATGGGTTTGGATTTTGGGGTGCCCAGGGTAATTTTAGGGTTCAGGGTGGGTTTGGGTTTTGGGGTGCCCAGGGTAATTTTGGGGTTCAGGGTGGGCTTGGGTTTTGGGGTGCTAGAGAATTTTTCAGGGTGGGTGTGGGTTTGGGTTTTGGGGTGCTAAGGGTAATTTTAGGGTTCAGGGTGGGTTTCGGTTTTGGGGTGCTAAGGGTAATTTTAGGGTTCTGTGGGCAAGGGTTTTTGAGTGTAGGCTTAATTTTAGGGTTCAGGGTGGGTTTGGGTTTTGGGGTGCTAAGGGAAATTTTATGGTTCAGGCCGGTTTTGGGTTTTGGGGTGCCCAGGGTAATTTTAGGGTTCAGGGTGGGTTTGGGTTTTGGGGTCCTCAGGGTCATTTTAGGGTTCAGGGTGGGTTTGGGTTTTGGGGTGCTAAAGGTAATTTTAGGGTTCAGGTTGGCATTGGGTTTTAGGGGTTCTAAGGGTAATTTTAGGGTTCAGGTTGGCATTGGGTTTTAGGGGTGCTAAGAATAATTTTAGAATTTTAGGTGGGTATGGTTATTGCGGTATTAAAATAAAAAATATAATATACATATGTATATTAGATGATACCACTAGGTACTTTAACCACTTTTACCAAGTATATGCCTTTTCCACACATGCCTTAGCGTCATAATGGAATGCATGGTAAAGGCCTTTGCATGGTAAAAGGGTGCGTTGTAATGGTAACGCGTTGTAACATCACTTGTGTTGTTACAATTGTATTGTAATGGCATGCGTTGTGTTGGCATGCGATGTGACGCAATATATTCGTCTAGGCGTGACACCTCACCAGTAGTGTTGGAGAAATGGTCATAGTGACATCGGGCCCGCGTAACATCTGCATGGTGAACGTAGCAATTATTATTGGCAGGGGTGAGGTTGGCCCTATGTACAATGTAGACTTGGATAGGTGAAACCGCGAGCATTAAGCGGAATATATATGCGGCTTTCCAATAAAGAGACCCATACCTTGTCCGTACAGGGGCAGGCCAAGACATCCTCTTAGAGGCAGCACAGGCCTGTAAGTGGTGACGCAGTATGAATTCATAGTGACTCAGTGAAAAAAAATGTATTATGTGTCGGCCTGATCCCATAACATGCAGGTACTGGATGGTGAGATGGTTCAAATGTTCTTGTGTTATATTACCCTGTGTGTTGGCCAATGACGTGAGTCGTGAGTTATGTAATTGGAATTGGCCAAGCGGTAAGTTTGCGTCCTCCATTAGTGTCTCATATGGGATGAGGGCATCATCTTGGTAATGATCTCCCAAGGTATGTAGACCAGTTTCATGCCAAGTGGTTGGTTCCGCTGTTAAGGTGAAGTTGCGGCCTCTAGGTGTACCTTATAGGGCTAAAGCTGGTGCATAAGTGATTAATAACTGTGTGAGAATGAGGTTCCGGCGATAGCAGCTATATGCCTTTCCCAGCAGCACAGAGTCCGGCGTTTTTGTTTGGGTGCATGGGTGAAACAGGTGAAAGATCTTAGGCAATGTCCAGGCTGGTGATGCCATGGCAGTGCCAACCAGTTTTAGGCCAGCTGCCAATGTTGCCACCCATTGAAGTTGGGTAGTGATGTAGCACAAATTTCACTTTTCATTTGTAGGGGTGCATCATAATCATTCGCACCCACAAATAATCATTTGTTGTTTTAATCTGCGGTAGTAGGACGTGACCTGTAATAATGCGAAGGGTGGGGTGTTATGGACTTTTTTCATATTAATGTGTAGACATTATTGATGAAATTCATACGTGTTAAGCTGAAAACACTAACGTGCAGTAATTGTGTATGCTGCTGACAATTATTCACGTATTTGATGTGCTTTTGTAACGTGATAATATTGAAGTGCTCAATAAAAGTGTTCATTTATATGTAATTCCGAAAGGCTTGTGTGCTATTTCTTATGTTAGCCAATTTTTGTAGGCCTGAAATGCATATCCCCTGGAAGCTCTCGCATTAGGTTTAATAATTGAATTTCATGTGAATGTTGGATTTGTTCTTTCCCACGTTTCTGTTGCAGGTGGAAGAATAATTCTTGTTAGAATAATGTCTTTGTTTTAGGAGTTAGGCTTAGGGAGAAGAGGATACATTGAGCACTGATACTGATAATGGCGAACTATTGTACTTTTTCATCGGAGCAAGCCTGGGTATCAAGGTAATCTCATCAAGGCCTGGGAGCATCACTGCCTAATGGAAAAAAGACCACCAGTAGAAACTGAGACACAGTTCGCTCCTCATCCTGACAAGCCAAAAATTGTTCTCCCATTCCATGCTTCCATATTTTTTAACCACCAGTCTATTTCTTCCCTTGCTTCTTAAGAAAGGGTTACTTCCTCTGAATAACTCAAGCCATCTTCTAGGTGTTTGCTCTTCAAACGCTGGAGCGCCTGATCATTCGAAGGACCCGGAAAAATGGCTTGAATCATAGAGGATAGCAAGCCTATTACCCTTGCCAGCATTCGAAGAGATATTTTCCCCATAATTAGGATATTCCTTAGTTCCTTTTTTATGCATTTTAATTTTTCTCTTGGGAGCTTCAATTGACCTTGCACAGTGTCTATCATAAAACCTAGGAATTGAGTAACCTGATCCGGAATTAGACAAGACTCCTGTCTGTTTACCACAAAACCCAGATCCTCTAAAAGGTTTATTGCCAAAGTAGTGTGATTTATCGTCTCGATTTCACTTGGTCCATTATGAGTATGTCATCTAGATACATTTTCAGACGTACCCCTCGTTCTCTCAGGTAAGCTGCCACTGGCCGGAGGACCTTGGTGAAATACCAAGGGGCCAAAGAGAGACCGAAGGGTAGACATACAAACTCCCACATCTTTCTGCCCATCTGAAGCGGAGATATTTTTGGTGATCTTTGCAAATAGGGATTGTTAAATACGCATCTTTTAGGTCTAATCTTGTTAGCCAATCCCCAGTTGTAGTATATACATTATTAAGTGTAGACCTTCCATTTTGAAGTGGTGATATTCTACCTAATCGTTGAGACTCTTTAGATTTATAAATGGTCTCATACCTTTCTCTTTTTTCTAGACTAGGAAAATATTGCTTACAAAACATTTTGAAGAATCTAGTGATTCCCTGATGGCACCTTTCTCTAGTAGGTCTTGGACCTCTTTGTTGACTACTTTTGATAACTCTTCATCGAACCATATGATTTCTGGGATATGGTCTTGTTTAAATGTTCATGGACGTTTAATCAGTATAAAACTATGAAAGGCATCCCAAGGCCTTAGGATGGCCGCCAAGACAACGTGGAAGACGTAGTCTCGGTGCCCCTGTTTGTCTCCATTTCTCTTTTTATTAATGAGAAAAATGGGAGATTGTACTTCCAGAGGAGAGAGGGTTTAAATGGCACGGAATGTGCCAAGCGTTAGGAGCGGTCTGCGCGTAATGGTGGAAGCGGTCTCTGAGCTTGAATAGCGTGCTAGCCTTCAATGAGGCAGCGACGCAAAACAAGCCTGAAATGAATCGAGTGCAGGCGGGGGCAAGAGGAGCAGCGATGACTCGGCCGCATTCGGAGCATTATTGCAGCTCCTAGCAATGTGGTAGAGCTGCGCAACCGGTAGCCAGGGAGGTTACCATGGTTCGCGACACGCCGTCTTCGTGGAGAGACAGTAAGATTTAACCAAATGGTTAAAAGTCATGAGAAACAGAACAAGGTAAACCCTGAAAGGAAAGTTGTTAAACATGTGAATTAAGAACATAGTAACTCAATCATCATATTAATAGCATAGCAGGTCCATTAGTAACAGCTAGCTTAGCAACTACTAAGCATGTATAAAATGAGAGAAAACAAGCTATAAAGGTATAATAGTAAAGTATATAAAAGAAAAAACATACATACTTGTAAGAGCACAGTACATGTAATAAAATCAAAACAAGAACACAGAATAGTGATAAGCAGAGCATAGGATGAGAGGATACTTCTTGACTGCGGCAGCCAAAAAAAGAAGGAAGTGTTATGTATTTTCTGGCCTTTTATTGGGTCGGAATTTCTTGTTTTGCAACATTCTGAGTTCTTTAAAGTGGCTGTGGTTAGCTAAATAAAGAAGTTTGAAAGAAGATTAGCCTCCGGTCTTGACATAAAATCATCTATGAGGAGGTGGCCTGACTGTAGAGTGTGGTGCTGCAATGCATCTTGGGATACTACCTGTGGTATTGATGTATCGAAGTTAGGGAAAGTGTCCGGGGCCTTCTGCCTTGCCTTGGGAGAGACAGCATCTTAGAACGAGCTCTGTAGCTTTAGGCTACTTGACCTGTCTGACAGTGGAATGAATTCTTAGGAAGGTTCTGCGCGCTTACACCTTAATGAATCTATTCTTGGGAAATGCTATGAAGGGATGTCAAGCTAGTGGTGGTGTAGGTACAGACTAATGCTTTTTATCCATGAACTTCCGATTAAGGGTAAACTCCGGGTTTGCTCTGTTATGTTCTGTATCCTGATTCTCGAACTGATCATTCTGAGCTTGTTGCACCGCCTTAACTTCATCCGTAGATTTGGCTTTGTATTAGTTCCAATGTATCTCTACACCCTCACTTTGAGGTGCCTGTATGTCGAGCTGTTATTGGCTTTGTAATAGACTAACTAAACTTAACTGGTAGTCTGTGATTCTTAGGAGTTAAGGTAAATTGCAACTGAAGTGTTTGATTGGCTAAAGATTTCTCTTCCCTCCACGCATTCATGCTGACAAAAAGTGCCATCGACCTGAGGTTCCAGAGCAGATCTAGATTGTGGACCCTGGGTACTTCAGGGGCAAGGTAGTCTAGTTGTCAGTTCGGTACAGCAAGATTGCCCTGATTTGTGGGCAAGTAGAGCTTCTCAAGTGCCACCCTACATCGTGATTTGTTCCAAATAAATTCCCTTATGTGCTTTTCAAAAGAGCAAAAAATGGTGTTGGGAGATAAATGGGTAGGTTAGCAAAGTATTTTAAGAGGTGGGGTTGGACCACCATTTTTAGAAGGGCTACACGCCCTGCCGCTGATAGAGGTAATGCACGCCAAAAGGTCATCTGGGATCTTAGGAATGTGATAGCACATATAAGATTGCAATCGAGTAAGCCTATTAGTGAATGTAATACTCTTATACCCAAATACCAAAATGTATTGGGCTGCCACCGTATGTGTATGTCGTTTAGGGTGAAGTTTGGGTTGGGCAATTCAGATGTAAAGGTCATGATTTTTCCCACTTAACTTTTAAACCAGACAGGGCAGCAAAGCGGTTAAGTGTCAGAGGGATCATGTGAGGAATGGTGTGCAGAATTGCAGATCTCTGAGATATAGTAGCAATTCTCAGCATAAAGGGAGGTAGCTTGAATTCCATCTCCTAGAGCATGGGTACTCACAAACTTTCTCTCGGGGGCCAAATTTACAGTGTGGTTTCTGGCTGAGGGCCGCACTGGTGGGGGCGGGGCCAGTGGGGGAGGGGGCGGGGCTAGAGCAAAAAAAAACTATGACCATGAGGTTGAACACAGGCCACTGCAGCGGACGCCTTCATCCACTGAGCCTCCAGACCCGGTATGCACACATATCTATCTATCTATCTATCTATCTATCTATCTATCTATCTATCTATCTATCTATCTATCTATCTATCTATCTATCTATCTATCTATCTATCTATCTATCTATCTATCTATCTATCTATCTATCTATCTATCTATCTATCTATCTATCTATCTATCTATCTATCTATCTATCTATCTATCTATCTATCTATCTATCTATCTATCTATCTATCTATCTATCTCTCACTCTGTCTCCCGCTCTATCTATCTATCTATCTATCTATCTATCTATCTATCTATCTATCTATCTATCTATCTATCTATCTATCTATCTATCTATCTATCTATCTATCTATCTATCTATCTATCTATCTATCTATCTATCTATCTATCTATCTATCTAAATCTATCTATCTATCTATCTATCTATCTATCTATCTATCTATCTATCTATCTATCTATCTATCTATCTATCTATCTATCTATCTATCTATCTCTCACTCTGTCTCCCGCCCTCTCTATCTATCTATCTCTCCGTCCATCACTCTGTTTGTCTCCCTTTCTCTCTGTCTCTCTCTCCGTCCATCACTCTGTTTGTCTCCCTTTCTCTGTCTCTCTCTCCGTCCATCACTCTGTTTGTCTCCCTTTCTCTCTGTCTCTCTCTCTCCGTCCATCACTTTGTTTGTCTCCCTTTCTCTCTGTCTCTCTCTCCATCCATCACTCTGTTCGTCTCCCTTTCTCTCTGTCTCCCTCCCTGTTTGTCTCCCTCTCGCTCCCTTTGTCTCCCTCCCTGTTTGTCTCCCTCTCGCTCCCTTTGTCTCACTCACTGTTTGTCTCCCTCTCGCTCCCTCTGTCTCACTCACTGTTTGTCTCCCTTTCACACTGTCCCCTCCCTCTCTCTCTCTCTCTCTCTCTGTCTCCCTTCCTCTCCCTCTCTCCCTCTGTCTCCCTCCCTCCCTATCCCTCCCTCTGTCTCCGTCTCCCTACCTCTGTCTCCGTCTCCCTCCCTCTGTCTCCCTCTGTCTCCCTCCCTCCCTCTGTCTGCCTCCCTCCCTCTGTCTCCCTCCCTTTGTCCTCCCTTCCTCCCTCTGTCTCCCTGCCTCTCTCTCCCTCCCTCTCTCTGTCTCTCTGTCTCCCTCTCTCCCTCCCTTCCTCTCCGTCTCCCTCCCTCTCTCTCCCTCCCTCTGTCTCACTCACTGTTTGTCTCCCTTTCTTTCTGTCCCCCTCCCTCCCTCTCTCTCTCCCTCTCCCTCCCTCTCTCCGTCTCCCTCCCTCTCTCTATTGCTCTCTCTTTCCCTCTGTCTCCCTCACTCTGTCTCCCTCCCTCCCTCCTCCGTTCTCCCTCCGTCTCCCTCCCTCTCCCACCCTCCCTCCCCCTCCCTCTGTCTCCCTCTCTCTCTCCATGTCTTCCCCCCTCTCCCTGTCTTCCTCCTCTCCCTGTCTTCCTCCTCTCCCTCTCTCTCCCTCCCTCTTCCTCCCTCTGTCGCACTCTGTCTTCCTCCCGCTGTCACCTCACCCCCTGCTCTCACTCCCTGCTGCCCTCCATCACCTCACCCTGCTGTCCTCTGTCACCTCACCCCGCGCTGAGACGGCTTCCAGGGAACGCACACGGCCGCACCCAAGTACTTCAGAGGTCTTTTAAAGACCATTCACTTGTTAATGAGACTTTGTTGTATTTCACCTCTTCTTAGCGCCCCTGCATCTCCACTCAATCAGAGGGGAGATGCAGGGGCGCTAAGAAGAGGTGAAATACAACAAAGCCTCATTAACAAGTAAATGGCCTTTAAAAGAATCGCCCGGCATCACAGCTCCGCGCTGCTGCAACCGGCGGTGTTCGCTGACAAGCACAGGGCACAGGCACTATGTCTGCAAGGTCCGCGGGCCGCCAAGGAAGGCTTGCCGGGCTGCTGACGGCCCGCGGGCCGTACTATGAGTACCCGTGTCCTAGAGGAACACCCCAGGTGCAACAGTCTTATGGGCAGTTCAGTGGCATAGGGGCTCCGTAAGAGTGGGGCAAGCCAAGCGGCTCAGCGGTGGGGAAGTATACCAAACTATGGTAGCGCCTACATGAATTCAGCATCTGCGTTCCCAACCCTTCACGCCAACGCCATTTCTACTAGGAATCCTCAAGGCATCCGCTTCGGGGCTAGATCGAAGGCCTCTCATTTTTCTGCCTCTGTCATCGCCTCTTTGTTTGACTGGGGGTCCCTGAGTGTAGACAGCAGGAAGGCAGGCCACGCACTCACCCCTTTTACTATGCAACCACTGTTGCCTGGTCCGTGCTGCATTGGGTCCTCTCCCACAGAACCAGGCCCCACTTGATGAAGTGTCATCCATGATCTGTGGTCGTTGCTGCATCTTAAGGGTAGGGAGCAAAAGGTGTTATCAATTGTAGATGGGGGCAGTGAGTTGGATGGGCGAAACGTTTGGTGCAGATGGCAAACGATGGCAGGATATTTCACAGATAATCGGGGTTGTGCAGCGGAGCCTCTTCAGAGTGGAACCATGATCTTGACCGCGGTAGCCATGCCCCCATATAAATCTCCCAATCACAATAGATCCCCCTCTGTCCATCCCACTAAGCCTAGGCCTTATTGATAAAGCAAGTGAAAGCAATCTGAACAAGCATTGGCATAGCCAATAGGTCTTGCTTTTGGGACCTTATAAGTATTTAGTTATGCAACACAATATCCTTGGTGCAACCACATCAACTGTTGCGTGGCTAAACACTTATAAGGTCCCAAAGGCGACCTATTGGCTATGCAAATGCTTGGTGTGGTTGTGTTTGTGGTTATGTGTGTGGTTGTGTGTGTGTTTGTGTGTGTGTGTGTGGTTGTGTGTGTGTGGTTGTGTGGTTGTGTGTGTATGTGGTTGTGTGTGTGTGGTTGTGTGTGGGGTTGTGTGTGTGGTTGTGGGTGTGGTTGTACATGTGTGTGTGTGGTTGTGTGTGGTTGTGTGTGTGGTTGTGTGGTTGTTGTGTGTGTGTGGTTGTGGTTGTGTGTGTGTGTGGTTGTGTGTTTGTGTGTATGTGTGTGGTTGTGTGTGTGTATGGTTGTGTGTGTGTGTGGTTGTATGTGGTTGTGTGTGTGGTTGTGTGTGTGTGGTTGTGGGTGTGTGTGTGTGGTTGTGCGGTTGTGCATGTGGTTGTGGTTGTGTGTGTGGTTGTGGTTGTGTGTGTGGTTGTGTGTGACAGTAACACTAAAAGCATCTCAAAATAAAGGAACACAAACATCGAGTTTGTGGGAAGAGAAAGCACGTTGTAAGTCAAACAGGTGCAGCAAAGCATTAACACAACAACAAAACAAACAAGATCACTTAGCGAAGACTGAGTGCTGATAATGGATACACAAAGCCCATCATCTTAAGAGTTCGATTGCAGCCAATGTGCACTCAAACCTGCCCCCTCCTTGTGAGTTGCACCCCATATTTCATGAGTTGTAACTGCTGCACCCACCATAGCTCTTTGAGATCTAAAGCGCTACATAGGTCTAATCGACTAACCAGTCGCCAAAATGCTGTGCTTTTAAAGAGAATGTGCCAAAAGTTTCCAGCTTCCTCATCATGTCCTCATGAAAGCGCCAACGAAAGGACTCCCTGAATGGTGCGAGCCGCTGCGATTAGAAATAAACACTGTGAACGTTGTCCAGTTTAACAGTAACATTTCCTTAATGTTCTTTAAGTTACAAAACAGTAATACTAAAAGCATCTCAAAATAAAGGAACACAAACATCGAGTTTGTGGAAAGAGAAAGCACATTGTAAGTCAAACGGGAGCAGCAAAGCATTAACACAACATGTTCTTTGATGTTCTTTGAAAGAGAACATCAAAGGGGCGCTGCGAAAGTGATCGCGAGCGAAAGTGAAAGTGATCGCGGGCGCTTAATGGGCATGACGAGGTTTGCCAGCCTCTGTTCCTAAGCGCACGCCCGCGCACATGCACTGTAGCTCTAGGCTGGCCATGGCAGCATTTTTTGAGCCCTCACAAAGAGGCTTGCCAGACCAGCGCATGCGCTGGATCAGGCGAGACCTAAAAGTGGGGAGGAAGGATAGCAGTGGGGGAGCATGGGAGAGAATGTGCAATTGGCTTAGCAAAACCTAAAACAGACAAGTGAGCAGAGGAATTTCTTTGTACAGTTTTGCTGCTTTACAGGTCCAGGTTCATCATGGGACCCTGAAGGGGTGCTCTGCTTGCTTCTCTTTATCGAGTCCTTCTTCTACCTTCTACCTCTCTCCGCCTGCCTGCCTGACTACCGTCCTCCAACGTCCTGTATTCACCCTGTTGGAAAAATGTGAGTCTTTTCAATGTGTGTATTTCTCTCCTACCTCCCCATCTGTCCTTCCTCTCTCTCAAATATGTCGGGTGTTTTTTTTTTCTCGTTTGGGAGTCGCAGAGGAGGACCTGGTCTCACCCAACAATGGAACTGTGGGTAAGTATGGAATTCCATCTTGCCCCCATTCTCCTCCTCTCTCCTCACACCTATCTATTTGGAGACGTTTACTCTTATAGTTACTAAACAACCAAATGCTGATGTCACTGTGTAGGTTAGCAAGATTCTCCACGAGGTAAAATTAAAATGCTTTCATTTTTAATTTTGAGGGAGAATTTCTAGAAAGATGATTCAGTTATTTTACAATTTGTTTTCAAAATCTAATTTAATTGTGAAATCCAATTTGTTCATAACTTTAGTAGAAAAGTAACCATATAAAAATGTTGTTTATGCTGCTAAATGCAAAAATGGCTTAGAACCAGTTTTACGATTCAACTCAGTCTTAGCGCCCAATAAAGATTCCTGGCTGGAGTTAATAACCCTGCTCTCTGGTGGGCAATGACCTGGCATCTGGACACAGGAAGGCAGGGTCGTAATCCACCATTTCTGCTTAACAGACAGCTGACATCTTGGAGGAATACAGTCGACAGAACACAGGATAGCATTTATACCGCCTCATTTAATATAAAGACGCAGACTGACACCTCACATAGGAAGTGCTGCAAAAGGAGGCGGGCATATATATAATAGCCGATATTAGGCAGGAAACATTCTCTAAAAACTGGCTAGTGCACAGGATAAGACTAGCACCTCATTACCAGCTCCTCAGAACATTTGTGCAGGAACAGATCTTTAATGAATAAGAAATCCCAACTGGAAGAAAGAAGACTTAAGTACTCCTGCTGTCTCAACCAAAGGTGGCTGATTTCCTGCCTGTCAGCTCCAGTGATACAAAAAGCAGAATGACCCCTGACTCAAAAAAGACACAGCTGACCACAGAGGATTTGACCCAACAGGAGCCCTGGCTGGAGAATAAATAACCTAATACTTAGAAGCTTGCCTGGAAGACCTAATGGCTGCTGGAGTGATCAGGAGGAACTTTCCCAGCAGATGGAAAAAAAATCTGGAACAAGGTGCCGAGGATTGCCCATTGATGTTTCACCCTAGGAAGGCAATATATCTAAGTTTGTTCTGCTCTGAGCTTTATTTAACGCTGAAAAAGTATTGCAGCCTCTTGTGGGGAAGTTGTCAGGCTTTGCGGAGCCCTAGGCTTCCAGCCTTGCTTCGCTGGAAGATTTTTTTAACCTAAAAAACGAATAAATTAAGAGGGTAAAACCTTATACTGGAGGTATAAAATGCAGTTTTGGCCCACTTGAAGCTCTTGGTGAGAAAATGAACAGATTCAGTGGGAGCGCTGCGACATGTCCAACTTCGACCGACCATCTCCAGCTAGAGCCTTGGACATTGCTCTCCAGATAAAAGACAAAGGGGCTGATTTAGACCTTGGACGATGGTCTATGCTCCATCAGGGCGACATACTGAAGGCCTGCCCAACTCTAAATGAGGCGGGCAGAACTTCACTTTGGCAGAGAAGGTACTCATTGTCGTTGTGATGGAACACCTTCTCCTCCAAATTCTAAGTTCTAAGTTCTTCTATGCCAGCGAAGGAGACTACTTCACCTCTGCTGCTGACATACACCTCCGACGGCCCGATGGAATAAGGGCCGTAGCAGTTTTGCCCATGTGATTGCTCTCTCCATTCATAGTGGGTGGTCAAATGGTCACTGTTCACTGTCCGTCACCGCCAGGTAAAACATGGACATAAGGGGCAGTGAAAACTGCAAAATGACCAGTGTATCACGGGAGACAACTCCCTCGGTGCAGGGATCATTTGTTTTTGGGATTTTGCTTTGGGAAATTAAAAAAAAAGGTAAAAATTTTAATGGACGTTACCGTCGTATTGCCGGAGCGGTTCCTGCCAATGTTGGTGACATCTCTATATTCGGAGGATGGCTACTCGATCAGGGCGACTGAGTATTTTACTCTGTCGCCCTGACACCGTATAGACTGTCCTCGGCAGTCTAAATTAGCCCCTTAGTGGCTAATTTAGAGGTTGGCGAATGAGCCCCACACACTTTGGGAAACCTGGGGGCATTAGTTTTTGTTTTTCAAAACAAACTCCTGCTTTAGAAATGTATTTTTGAAAAACATAGAAAGTTGAAAGTTTGCTGGATGGCCATCAAAAGCGATGGTTGCTTTGCCATTTTTAGTGCATTTAAAGGAACCGCCGTGACAGCGGTTCTCTTCAGTGTAGAGATGGGGTTTGGTAATCTCTAAAATTAGTGGGTGGTAGTCTGTAATGGTAATGTTCTCTGCTACCCATATGGACTGTGCTCCGCCCACCAAACTCTAAATTTGACCCTCATTCCGATGTTAAAACCTTTGCTCGGGATGAATCACTTGGTGTACCCGACCTCTGCTCCAGTAAAGTCATCCTGAAGTCAGACCTACGTTGCTCAAATCCAAACTTATAATTTCTAATGGTACTTTACTTCTTCTAGGCACCTTTTGCATTAAACCTTTAAAAAAATCATATTTCTAGTTCCTTTTATTTGATTTTAATAGGGTTGGTGTATTTTTTTATATTTTCCCTATTTTTCTAAATTGGTTTTGGGATGTTATGGTGTTTCTTTTTTGACTTTCACATTTGTAGTACAGTTTGAATTTAAGACGCATTTCCTTCTGCTTGTGCTGTAGCTGCCAAGTATTCAGCAGAGTTTTAATGGCACTTGTGTTGAGTCCAAACCAGGGTGTGTTTATTATGTTGGTAAGGCTGTCCTCTCCCAAAGTTTCCGACTCACTTCCTAACACCCAGTAACTACATCAGGTACTTGTGCACAACACTATATTCGTTTATGTTTTGTAAAGGGATATTTTAAGAGTCACAATCACTTATAGGTTTTAAGGCGCTCATAACAGAGGGAAGAAAAACTAACTCCCCAGTTCAGATGAGTTAATATATAGAATTGAATGCTTGATTAAACAGCCAGGGCCTCAGCTGGCTTCTGAACAGTGTGGGTGAACTTTCCATTTGCAGGAGAACCTGCAGAGCTGTTCAAAGTTTAGGGGCACAAGTTGTTTTAGTGAAAGACCAGAATATTTTGTGCTTTTAGTCTGTGATTTAGGCAATTTAAGTAGGATCCTTTGTTTAACAGACAGACCATTACATTTTTTTAATACAGGCTCAGTATGAAAGGAGTGCGAGTCTTCCAGGATCAGGCGGGCAGCCATGTTTTGGGTCACATGTAGCTTGTAAAGTAAACATTGAGGCAGTTTGAGGGACAAAGAGTTGGTACAGTCCAGCCACAATCCACTAAAACCAGAAACTCCCATAGGGTTCCCATTGGGGTCGCCTATGGAGATATCATTCGCTGCCGCCTGCGCCGCTCCAAATGCAAGCCGTCTGCCCCATCCACGCCAGGATTGCACAGACCTGTGGGAGAGGCTGCCAATTTAGACACAACAGTGCATGCAGTGCCTGGTTTTCACAGTGTTCAGGTTGATGTTGCCCCCTGCCCTCAGTTAATAACAACCGCCCACCCCCGTAGAGTAGATTGTGTCTAAGGGCCTGACAGATCGTGGCGGACAAGTAACTCCGACACAGCGGTGACGGATATCCCGTCCACTGAATATAAATACCATTATAGGCTATGGGATTTATAGTTCAGTGGACGGGATATCCGTCACCGTTGTGATGGTGTAAACCACCCGCCTAGATCTAAGTCAGGCACTAAGGGCCATATGTACAAGGACTGGCGAAAACTATCGCTAACGTTAGTTAGCGGCAGTTTTCTTACCACTGTGTACCGCTATCAGCGACGTATTTATAAGCCGTCGCTACATGGTGATAGCTTCAGATATCGGCGGCGAAAACTGCAGCTAACATTATCGTGATGGTGATAGGAATTCCGGCGTTAGCGGGTGAAAACCAATGCAAGGCCCATTAGCAGCAAAAAAACACGTTAGTCAGCCCAAAAATAGTCTATCAGTCGAACTCCAATAGAAAATAGTCAAAACAACCAATGAAATGCAGAATGGAGCAAACAGGGCCAAGTGCAGCCCACATCAGTAACCCCCTCAAGCCACCCAACATCCAGGATGACCAGGATGAGAGCCTGGATGCCTCGCAGGAAATGCACCTGGATGCCTCGCTGGACCTTTGTCTGGAGCCTGGATGCCTCACAGGACCTGCACCAGGAGCCTTGATGCCTCGCCGGACCTGCGTCTGGAGCCTTGATGCCTCGCCGGACCTGCGTCTGGAGCCTGGATGCCTCGCTGGACCTGCGTCTGGAGCCTAGAGTGGGATGCGGAGGAGCTGTGTTGTCGATGAGCCATGTCAGTAGACATTGAGGCACGGCAATTACCTGTACCTGGTGGTGATGTCTGACAGGTCGCATGGAGACACGTTGCTGACCTGTGGGAGAAAGCTGTCTTGATCCCCTTGGAGCTGTGAATGGTAGAGGCGCTCATGCGCACCAATGTAGGGAGGTCTGCATTGCATACTATGATCCACCACTACACTGGGGTGCACGGAGGGGATTAACAACGTGGGCGGCACCTCTCTGCATCACAGACCGAATGATGTTGCGCTGGCCGGATGCTGTGGAGGGTGAGGCCCTTGAGCTGCGCCGAACTTGTGTGGTGGGAGCGCTGCAGCTTCACGCCTAAGGGAGCCCTGCTGCGTCAACTGCATCCGGAGGTTCACCAGTGGACTTGTTGGTGACTGCTGTACCCAGGCTTGTGAAATACCACCTGGCTGAGGCTCCTGCTGGCTGAGTCACAGATTTGGAGAAAGTTAAGCGGATTGCGCCACGGTGTCAATGTCCAGGTAAGGAGAAGGTGGGACGCTTAGTGGAGGAGGCCCGGGGGTCGAGTCGCCCAGGCCTAGCACCTGTAGATGACCCAGCCCTAGTGGCGCCCCATCTGCTATGGCAGAAGAGCGTTGCCCCACTGCTTTCAAGCAGTTCAAGAAGAGGAAAAATCATCACATGATGATAACTTCCTGATGTAATCTTGCTATGTTTCCTTTGCGGGCGGGAGGGTGGGTAGGGCTGCTCCACTCACAGAGCAGGGCAGTGGGGGAGTGGCATGTCCACTCAAGGGCTCAATAACTGTTTGGTCGCCCCACTCAGGCAGCCCTAAGCAGTCATGCACACTGTCCTGTTCGCAATGCAGGCTGCATTACAGGAGGCATATTGCAACAGTAGGGAAGGTATTGGATAGCGGAGTTGTAAATATTACTATTCCCATTTCAGTGAGTGCAACCCTAAACCTAACCCTTGCACCCCAAAGCAAACCCTGAACCCTGAAATTCATCTTTGAGCCACCAAAACGCACCCTAAAAATCATATTTGACCCAAATGCACACCCCAATGTTCATAATTGACCCCAAAACACACCCACTATTTCGAATTTTATCCCAGAATACACCCCAAATTTAATTTCCGTCACCTAAAATCCATACCCGCCCTAAACCTTAAAAATATCCCATTACTGGCCTCACAATGCTTAGTAATGGAATGTGATGTAAAGGCACCTGCATTGCTGGGGTTGCGTTGTAAAGGCATTACGATGTAATGCCTGTGTTGTAATGGACATCTCCCATGCCAAAGGCAAGCCCGTCTGCGTCCGTCTGCTACTGGAACGCGCTCAGCACCAAGCACCCTTCCTCTCGGACACTCCACGGCTACAACGCCAGTACCCTCCTCGCCATCAACCCTGGACACCACATCGCCTGCCAGGATTAACCTCTGTTCCAGACCCGACCTCGCCATTGCCATCACCGGCGGCTACTAAATCACCCGCAAGGACCACCCCGACCGTCCAGGAGGAGGCATTGCCATCACCTACAGAAGCACACTCTGACTGACCATGCACTCTAATGACCCAACGGTGACCATGGAACACCTCAACTTCCAGATCCGGACCAACCCCAAGTCCATCCTCTCCCGCACCCTCATCTGCAGGCCCCCCGGGCCATGGACCCCCATTCTCCGATACCATTGTAGACCTCATTGCACCCCAGGCTTTGCTATCTACCGACGACATCCTACTCAGTAAACTCAAGTTCCACCTGGACAACCCCTTTGACCAGCACACCACCCTCTCCTGGGAAAGCTCCCCAAAATCAGACTCAAGCAGCTAGTCACCGCAGCAAGCCACACAGCAGAACACACGGTCGAGCACGTCTCCTCCGCCAGCGGGAACTTCAACTACAGCCCCACCAGCGGACTCTCCTGGACCGATCATCATTGTTTAGATCACGTCTTCACCATACCCCGTACACTATTGCCATCATCGCTCCCCCTCGCAGCTGGATCAAGGCTGCAGAAGAACTTTTTCTCAACTCCCTCAGCACCACCACTCTGCCTACGCTTACAGATGATGACATCGCAGCGCGCAACCGCCACTGATGGATCTCTAACTGTGCCGACACCCTGGCAACCCTCAAGAATGGCATTGCGTCAGTACCCTACACCAGCCTGATGGCAGGCGTAAGGGTGACGCAGTGCCACAGGGATAGGCTGGCCCCATGCATTGCTGGAGTTGCGTCATGGTTGTGACATGACTGCAGCAATGCATGACTTTAGCGCAGACAGATACGTCAGCATCCCAGACATATCTGTCATTACTTGCATCATGGAGAGCTGTCATTGAATAAAGCGCATCGATGGTGTCGCAAGAAGGGGGTAGTTAAAAGTGTTGCAACGCTGTCTTGTAGCAATACTTTTCATGACTGAGGCCCAGGAATGCGCACTATCTTATTGATGGTGCTCATTCTTGCCCTGTAGTTTTGTCGCAGGGCAGCGCAACGACATTGCTTGCAGTGCTGTCCAGAACCAAAACCTGCTGAAAAGAGGCCCCAAGTGTTATCTCTATTTTCTGGTCTTAAAACACTGCCTCTAACGGCAGTTAGCAGCCGTTTTTTTGGTCCTCCAAAGTTCAGGAATCCCCTTGAAAATATCACGAAGTGGGGTTAGCGGCCGGTTTTGCACAGGAACGCCTCTCTTGCATGTCATTATCGCTAACATAATTGGCAATCTTTAGAATGGATGTTTTTGCAGGAAAACTGCCGCTAACAGAGGTTAGCGGCAGCTTGTATATAAGGCGATAAAATTGTTGCTGCAAAACCATCAGAAACGTGCCTCTAAGGCGCCGTTGACGCCTTGTACATATGCCCCAAAGTCTCTACCTTTTGCCTGCGTGTTAATCCCTCAGTGAACACCCATAAGCCTGCTGCCCTCATTATTTTCTTTCCTTGGTAAAGCATAGATGGGAGATCGTATCTCTCATATTGCCAGAGCCTTTAAGTTTCTGAGGCCTGGTTTCACCAGGCATCAGCAATCAATGTGGACAAAGTCATTCAGGTTGAATATTCCATACTGCCTTGGAATAGGTCAGAACAAAAACATTTAAACCACACCTAAAGAGCTCTCCTGAGGGTTTTGAAGATATCAGCTGAGAGGACACACTATTATCTTGCTCCATCATCCTACATGGCTTTACAAACCAGTTTGTACTATGGTACCATGCTCCAGCAGCCCCAGAAGCATTTCTGATGGTCCTATCAGCATGATTGGCTATATCACCCTGAAAGGAGGCTGGAATATTGCTTAAGGTAATTTCAATATCTCAGAAGATTACCCCAAAAATAGACTTGCTAACCACCTGGTAAAAATCATGTCATACTACGGGGGTCCCAAGATGTGCATGACCCCGCTCACAAGGCAGAACATACGATAAATCTTATTTTCTCCTCAACTGTACTAGTTACTCTAACAACCAACATCTTAGCTGGTCCGACCATTGCTTAATAGCATTTTGTAATCCTCAGTCTAACAGCAGGGGCTTAGCTTACTCAGTGAGATTCGAGGGGGCTGTGAATCTCAAATTTCTCAACTACAAAAGCAATGGGTTGCAGGATGACTGGGTGAGGTGCCCAGGATGTGGGGTGGCCTGTTCCCATGAGGAGTAGGGTCAGTACTGATTTACATTAGGTGGGCCTTTGTCCGGAGTGACACAAATGGCAAAAACCAATGGGTTGGAATCCACAACGATTGAAACAGGTTATGCTATTTGCAACCTTTTGGGTGTTTGATTTCCAGTAGTATGCCTGAAAACCTGAAACCGGTGCAGCTTTCCAAGCCGGCTACAGCCAATGTTCATGAATTCTAAGAAGGGATGTATGACGTAACAACGCGTGTGTTTACAACGCATGCAGTTACATCGCGGTTTTTACAACGACTGCGATGTTACTACGCTATGCCATTACAACGCAAGTCTTTACATCGACTTGCGCTAGATGGCGTGCTAACATTAGAAAAGCGTAATTTACTATTCCAACTCCAGTCCACTTAACAGTAGGGAAGGTGTTGGGATAGTAAACGACACTATTTGTAATGTTAGTACGCCATCTAGCGCAAGTCGATGTAAAGACTTGCGTTGTAATTGCATCGCGTGGTTACATCGTGTTCGTTGTAAAATCCGCGATGTAACTGCACGCGTTGTCAAAGTTTCGTTGTAAAGGTTGTTTCCCTCTAAGAAGTAGTGAATTTGCATCAATTCAAGAAGTACTTCTTTTTTTTTTTTTTTTTTTGATTTCAAAAGAATTTATTATTTTAAGGGAGTAAAAACAAGCATAGAATACAATCAAGAATGATACAAATGATATCAGCTAAAAGACATTCAACCTGGTAAAATGAAAGTTAAAACTGAAAAAAACCTTACAAAGTTCATTAATTTGGAAGTATCAGAGGAATGCATTGAATAAGGAAGAATCAATGGATAATCAGGAGTCGTATTTATCAAAAGTATCATCATCATATATTAACTTAGGGATGAAGGGAAAGAAAGGAAAGAAAGCAAAGATAGAAAAAGAAAGAAGAAAGCAGAAAGACAAGATGAGAAAAGAGAGAAGGATTTCCAAAGGATTCACCCAACAACAACACCATCATTAACCAGGCACATCAAACGGGTATTGAGCCACCAAACCCTCTGAGGCTCTTTGCATATACGTATCTAGAGTCAGCCACACATCATTAGATATAAACGGAGAAAGGTGAGCATGATCAACTGACGTATGAGCACTACGCAGAAAAGAAACCCATGCCCACCAAGTATGATAAGAGACTGAAGAAAAAGATTTCCACTCCATGAGAATTACCTTGACTGCTATAGATAGTAAAAGATCCAATAATTGTAATTCCATGGCATCTAAGGGCAACGGGACCGAGGCAGCCAACGGACCAAGAAGAATTAGTGGAAAAGAGAGTTGAAACTGAATATCAAAGATAAGCATGAGATGTTTGTGAACTAGACCCCAAAATGGTTGGAGAAGAGAGCAGTCAAAGAACATATGTTGGAAATCACCAGGTGCTAGCCCACAACTCCAACATCGATCATCGTCCTTGAGATTTAGCGCGTGTAAACGAGTGGGAGTCCAGTGAAGAAGATTAATAGAGAAAAACTTAGATTGCATTAGTGAGGGGGCGATTTTGTTACGAAGAGAAAGCTTACCAATATCTTGCCATGTGTCTGAAGAGATATGATCGGTAACACTATGATCAAAATGATGTAGCCATTTTTGCTGTGCAACAGTTTGGGTAGGAAGTGACGAGGACGACAAAAATTTATAAATCTTAGATGCAACATGACCAGACTTAATCCATAAGTGAATAAGCATAATCATAGGGGAAGAAGGCTGAAGCTGTAATCTAGCAAGTGCTACTTTTATCTTAAGAAAAGTGTAAAAATCTATATTAGATAAAGAAAATTGCTGGGCCAGGGTAGAGAAAGGAAGAGGTTCATTTTTGGAATCATACAAATGTTTAACAAGCGAGATACCTTTCCCCGACCAATAAGACATCAATTCCGGATCAATATTAATCTTAATTTTGGAATTGCGCCAAATGGATGACCATCTAGTTTTATGCAACGGAATCGCCACTCTCATATCAATTTTACGAATTGCAGCAACAGTATCCAAAATAATAGATCTAGAAAATGGAATGAAAAGAGTATTTGTGGTTAAGAAAGAGGCAGTGGAAGAGGAGAGGCCAATTCCTGTTCTATTAGCAACCAAGCTGGAACATGCATAAGGGGAGGGGAAAACCAGAGCGCACCTTGAGAGGCTAGAAAAGCAGATTGATATTTCCCCCAATCAGGAAGATTACATCCCCCCAACTCATAAGGTTTCCTCAAAAATTTATAGGCAATTCTAGCCCTTTTATTATTCCATAAGAATTTGGAAGTAATTAAATCAAGATCATGAAAGAAGGCATCAGAGAGCTTGACTGGAAGCATAGAAGAGACAAAATTAATAATAGGTGTTATCATCATTTTAAGAGTTTGGAGCCGACCCCACCAGGAGATATGCTTCGGAGACCAATTTTCTAAAAGATGCCGCACTATAAGAATAGTATGAGATTCATTATAAGTAACCGTCGCATAGAGGGTGGAACAAAAATAAATACCCAGATACTTTAGTTGCTTAGATTGCCACTTAAAACCCGCCGAACCCATATGAGAGGAGAAGCAGTAAGCATTTAAGGGGAACATTTCTGTCTTATCTCTGTTCAGTGTATAACCTGAAACCTTTGAGAAGGTGGAAATGATCTCAGAAATAGCCGGGATGGCACGCACAACATCATCTGAAAAAATGAGAACGTCATCGGCATAGGCAGCTACTTTTAACTGATGGGAACCAAAAGAAAATCCCATAATGTCTGGATGTACGTCAATCAGTCGGAGAAGAGGATCAATGGACAACAAAAATAAAAGAGGAGACAAAGGACACCCTTGTCTAGTACCCTGGCAAAGGTGAAAAAAAGACGAGGTAGCCCCATTCACTCTTATATTAGCCCTAGGTCGGGAGTAAAGAGACATAACCATACGGATAAAGGAATCACCAAGATTATGTGCACATAAAACAGCTCGTAAAAAAGGCCAGGAAACCTTATCAAAGGCCTTTTCAGCATCAAGGGCCAAGGCCGCCGCCGGAAGATTGGATCGCTTAGCAGCACCTAGAATATGACAAAAAGTACGGATATTATCACGCGCAAGACGACCCTTTACAAAACCTGTCTGGGAAGGATGAACCAATTGAGGGATAAAGGATTCTAATCGTCTAGCTAAGATTTTAGCAAAAATCTTAGCCTCCATGTTAAGCAGGGAAATGGGACGAAAATTCTTGGGGTCTGAATGATCCTTTCCTTCTTTGGGGATTACTACAATAGTAGCATCAGCAGCAGAGCCAGACACAGAACCATCTTTGACAAACGCATCAAAGACCGATTGAAGTTTCGGAACAATCACAGATAAGAAGGTCTTATAAAACAAAATAGGGTACCCATCAGGGCCCGGAGCCTTACCGGAACGAGTGGCTTTTATTGCGGAAGTAATTTCATCAGAGGTAATCGGGGCATTTAATGAATTATTATCATCCTCCGGTATAGCTTTCAACGGTACTGTCTTCAAAAACTCCTGGCACTGTTCAAAAGACGCCTGCATAGAGGGGGTATATAAATTATTATAGAAATCGCGAAAGACCTCAAGAATTTCTTCAGTCTGAAATTTTCTCTTACCAAGATGGTCAGTAATAGAAGAGATTTGGGAGGATTTATTAGAAGATTCCTGAAACTTTAATGTAGCTGCAAGAGTCTTGCCCGCACGATTTTTTAACAGCAGCCTCTTAGATTTCTGAGCCTGAAAACCAATATGCGCTCTCTTAGTGACAATAGTATTATACGCATATTTTAAGTTCTTAATAGATTGTAAGCATGACCTATCCTTAGACTGTCGAAAAAGATCTTCCTGGCATTTAATCTCATCCGCTAAATCCGTGAGCTCTTTTTTAATGGCAGCGTTTCTCCTGGACATACACTTAATGACCTGACCACGAAAAGTGCATTTAAAAGAGTCCCAGAGAACAACAGGAGAGCTTACTGAACCAACATTCTCACGGAAAAACGTCTCAATATCATTAGAAAACTCTCGAACTTGGGAAACATCATGTAAAATTTCCGTGTTTAGTCTCCAAGATCTAGACCTTACCCGAGGGGCAAAAGACATAAGTGTGAAAGTTACCGCGGCATGATCTGAAACTAAAATGGGGTGAATAAGCGGAGATGAGGAAGCTTGAACAAGAGAAGAGTGAACCAGAAGGTAGTCAATACGTGAGAAGGACGAATGAGGGGAGGAAAAAAAGGAGAAATCACTGCCAGTGGGATTGTGAAGACGCCAAACATCCTGAAGATGGGTCAGAGAACACATATTAATCAATTGTTTATGTGCTTGAGGGGGACGAAAGTTAAAGGCAGAATTCCTATCCAAAATAGGGTCCATTGGTAAATTAAAGTCACCACCAACAATAAGATTGCCAGAATGAGGTGTGTCATTTAGCTTTTTGGTGATCGTTTTCCAAAAAGCCGGATCATCCTTGTTAGGGGCATAGATGTTCATGACAAAGAGAACAGCATTACCATCGGACACCTTAGATAGTAACCAGCGTCCCTCTGTATCCTGTTCAGAGGAAACGATAGACAGACCAGAATGTTTAGAAACTAAAGTGATTACTCCATTCCTTTTACCACTAGCATCCGAACAAGCAACATCAGAAACCCACTCTTTCTTCAGAAATAACGCCTCCCTAACAGAAACCTTTGTCTCCTGAAAAAGGACGAGATCCGAAGAAAGAGATTTGCAATAATCTAGAATCTTCGACCTTTTAACTGGATGATTTAGCCCTTTGACATTAAGGGAGAGTACATTCAATCCAGACATAGATCTAATAGCAGAAGAAAAAGATATTGCACAAATGATATATGAACTACAGCCTCCAAGAGACCTCGCCTCCAGACACTAGCCATCAACACAACACCGGGAGAATCCCAGGAGGAAATCCAAAGAGAGAAGGAAAAAAGAGAGAAAGAAGAAAAGAAGAGGATAGACAGAAAGAGGGAGAGAAGGGCCAACAAGGAAGGTCTGAAAAAGACCGAATTCATACAAGGGGGGACATGGGAATGAGCAAAGAGCCCAACATGAGGAATAGAAACTATCAGCATAAATGGCCCAAAAACAGAACAGAACAGATTATGCGTTATTATAAAAGAAGAACTGTCTAAAGGATATGAACAAGAATCAATTATCGTTCTGGAAACAGCACATCATATAAATCTATACAGGCTACATGATAATCAAATTTGAGAGAGAGGAAACACCTAAACAGGATCATAAAAAGTGTAAAAAGCAAAAAGAGAGAAAAAACAGATGTAAACAGTAATAGCTGATACAAAAAAAGAAAGAGCAATAATAAATAAAGTACTAAATAATACAGTCAGAAGAAAGTAAGTGAAACACAGGGGAGAGCGGGATATAGTAACAGACTAATGTATCAAACAATAAAGTCTTATGATAGATACATAATATAAATGAGATTATCCATAAAAATGCAAAATCTATAAATAAGCTAACAGATAACTGTCCACAAAAACATATTTCTCGTTGCACTCCATATAACTGAGAGAGGTGAGAATATCTTAAATATAGGAACATGGAAGAGAAGAAACATAGGCCTATCAATTACAAAACAGCTAAAAAATTCCGACCTATTCGAGAAAGACACTTAATAATAATAACGATACAAACCAATAAATGCTATAATAGTGACATAGAGCTAAACACAAAACTCTAACTATAGCAATTAATAAGCAACAAATACTCATCCATGAATCAAATATGTAATCAATACATTAATAAACACTAACGTACTCCACAAATATGAGACAACCACAGACGATGAAAATCATGCACATAACCAAAACAATAGAAAATAAGAACTCATACACTAGGATAAGAAACGGACCGGGAGCTAATATGCGGAAAGACAATTTGGGAAGGAAGAGAGTAAAAAGGATGGCACCCGCGCAAAAGTGACGTTAAACCAACACGAAACAATACCACAAAATCTTGAAAGGGTCATACAATAGAACTAACAACAAAAAAAGACCAATGCACCATATCGATATGGAGGGACCACCAACAGCCGACAAGAGCACAACAAAAACAATGGACACTAAGACCACCGTGCAGGACTAAGAGAGACTAAGCTCAATAATTCTGGCAAAGAAAAAACACATAGCAGTATGCATAAGCGCCTCAGGTGCCAGCAGAACCAGGATCAAGCGAGGCCTCCATTTGAAGTTCCATCTGAAGCTCCATCTGATTATCCAAAAATGAGACCAAGTCAGCAGGTTCATCGAAGATTGTAGAGCGACCTTTGAAAGTAATGCGGAATTTTGAGGGGCCAGCAAAAGAAAAGGGGATATTCATCTCCGTTAGACGCTTCCGCAAATTAAGAAAACCCTTCCTTCTTATGACCGTGTCTCTGGCAAAGTCCTGAGAGATTGAGATGCGATGACCATTCCACGAAAAAACTCTAACCTTCCGCATATGAGCTAGAATTTGTTCTGTATGCTGATGACGCAGTGGCTTAAAAATTATCGCCCTAGGTTGCGTAGCAGACTTAGAACGAAAAGTGGGAACGCGATGTGCACGTTCCAGCTCAAAATCTCTTTGGAAGGAAATTTGCAATGTAGAAGGAATCCATTGATAGAGGAAATCAATCATAGAAGACGCATCCTTCTCAACATCTTCAGGAAGCCCAAAAATGCGCAGGTTAGATCTGCGGTTACGATCTTCTTGCTCAGTGAGATCCTTCCGCAAAGCAACCATTGATCGCTCAAGTTGTGAGAGAGATCTGGACTGCTTTTGCATGGAATCCTCTGCGCCACTAATACGTGCTTCCGTGTCCGAAACACGAAGAGACAAGGCCTTGAAATCATTCCTGATAGCTAACACTTCCACTTGCAATAAATCTGTGTTGGTCTTGGTAGACTGCGCAATTTCATAGACCTCATTAAGGCGCGTCAGGATAGTCTCAAGAGTGGGACTAGGGTCTTTTTGCGGAGATTCAGGTGTAGGAGATAGCTGTTTGGCCCTTTTAAGAGACGCTTTAGATTCCTTTGCGTCTTTAGCATTTGAAGACGGGCCCATATTCGCGGCCATAGAGCACACCACCTCAGCAGGAGTACAGAACACCACTCCAGACAAATTACGAGAAGGTAATGCCAAGTGAGGAAGGAAAACCTCAATATGTCAAAAGGGAACGAGCAAAAATGGATAGCGCACTCTTAGCAAGAGAGCAGAGAAATACTAAAGGCAGATTCCAGGGACAGGGAAGGGAGCCACCTCACAAAAATATCCCACCTTGCAGGTATCAAAAGGGGTCCTACCAGTCAGGGATGACCCAAAGGCCGGAAAGCATTAGTCAAAGAAACCCCACTAAATGTCCTTGACGGAGTTCCTGACAGACGATATCTTAGCAAAAAACACAAAGATGAAACAAAAATAGGCAGTAAGGCAGCAGGCAGAGAAGAAAAAGCAATATGAGTTGAGGAAGTAAAAAAAAAAAAGAAAAAAAAACGTCACCAGAATCTGTTTAACTGCATTCCTGGCCCTTCTGTGGCAATGTCAACATCGCGCTGAGGAGAAAGCTCTCACCGCACCTGAAGAGACAAAATGGCGGCCGCTCGCGAAACCACCGAGCGCCGTCAAACAGGAACCAAAGTGCGAGTTCCAGCAGCCTCAGAAAGCAGGAAACCCTCTCCCAGACATCCGTGACATGTTCTTATCCATGCGGCCGATATCCGCGATGACCGGGGCCGCCGAAAACAACCGCTATTCCTCCGTGGGCTCCAGCTCAGCACGGAGCTCAAACGCAAACCGCCATATCGTCGCGGCGCGCAAGCCACGCCCCCCAAGAAGTACTTCTTTAAGTGCATATTTTCTACTTTCTTTTTAAACCAATCACTAAGGGTTGTATTTAAAAACAAGTGATGAATTGCAAAGCAGCAAGCAAAGCTGTGCTGCACTGCATGACCTGAAGAGAGTGGAACTGCACCATCTCTTCTAAGAAATGCTGCAGCTTTGTTCTCTCCATGCGTTGGCGCACTTAAGGCTGAATAGTGCTAACACAGGCACCCTTGCACCACAGTGCCAAGGTGTCGGCGTTACAGTCAGGATACTTTTTGGGCAGGAGGTAACTCTCTGCACAAAACCATCCTTGGAGCTCTTAGTGTGCGTGCTGAAGGACCACCATTTCCGTGCTAATCCATTTCTACAGCTCTTTGTAAATATGGGTTTGCATCAAAATCCATAGGTGGCTGCCCTAGAACACACATGCACCACCCATGGAACTCTTACCTAACGCAAAGTAACACAAGGCAGCACAATGTGCTCTGTTGCGTTACTTTCTCATGCAAAGTCACGCAAATCACAATTTGCGTAGTCTGGTAAATACCAAAAAGGATTTTGTGCCAGGGATGCGTCAAAATAGTGATGCAACCAGATGCAAAATAATTGTAGATCTGTATCTAAATATATTTAAATTCCTAATCCAAAAAACGTACAAGCTAACTCCTCTTAGTAAAACGAGGATGGAAAGAAAAATCCGACTTAGACATAGCAGACCCGACTACCAAGCCAAGAATGTATTTATTTGGGTGGGGTTACACCCCCAAACACCCCCCTGAAACTACACCTCTGCCTAACAGTATGACTATGCTGCACCACAGCCTGGAATGAACATGCCTGGAATAAATCAGACTAGATGCTTGTGAGGCATTGAGTTAGCAATGAGTTTCTCAGGCTCCTCTGGGGATCTTGATACTCTGTGCAACACCTTTCTCACCAGCCTCTCAAACACCTTTGACGCCCTCCTTCCTCCAATCAGGATTAGGAATACTAGAGTTTCCCAGACTCCTTTAGGATCATGATACTCTGTCAGTAATAGCTGCAGTCCCAGTTTGTATCCAGAACTAAGAGATGAAAGGCTTCGTGTTCTGCAGGATGAAGGGGCGTGGAATCATTGATTGATTCATGCGCTGCCTTTTTTCTCATTTACGGATATAAAAAGCGCATTTTTTAACGCTAAATATGCTTTTTTCAGTGAACCCATACATTTCACTTCTAACTTTCCTAAAGCATTTTTAGGAATTCTACTATTCTTTAATCCCAGGACCTATGTGATAATCTAGCTACTTTTTTAAAGATTATTTAGGATATATGTGGTAGCATATTTTCTGACTGTCAATCATCAGTGTGCTCTGGCCATGGTTTTCATTCCAGTCACCTGCTTTCTTATTTCTCTTTCCCTCTTCATTGTCCTGCAGGGGTGGAAAGACGCTGTGGTCAAACCCCTCCTGAAAAAGCACCGTCTTGAATCTCGTTTGGAAGTAAATCACAGGCCAATCTCCCTACCCTGTGGTAATGCAATGCAATGTAACGTGGATTTGTACAGTGCGGAACTTGTCATCCGTGAGGGTACCCGGCGATGAGTAGGTGCGGGCTCAGCAAGAAGGATCAGCAGAAGAGCCATATTTTCAGTTTCTTGTGGAAATCCATCATGATGGGCTGGGGGAGGTTGTACCGGGATTTGGCAGCCAAGATTGGCGAGCAGGTGATTGCCACGATTATTCACAAGGACATTATCGAAGACTTCTTAAATGGACTTTACGCCTGGCCTAGGAATGGAGACCGCCCGGATGTCTGTGTTAAATGACCTTGATGTAGGTACTCCCACCTCATACTGCAGCATTAGATACAGACAAGCACTCTATGGGCCACATGTACTAATATTAGGAATAGAGACCGCCCTGATGTCTGTGTTAAATGACCTTGATGTAGCTCCTCCCACCTCATACTGTGGCATTCCATACAGCCAAGCACTCTATGGGCCACATGTACTAATATTAGGAATAGCGTTTTTCAATTGCGATTTTCTCGAATCAGAAGTATAAAATTGCCCATCTTAATGTATGAAGCTTTTATTTTTAATTACCTATTCAACCCAGCCCCATGAATATTAATGAGGTAGGCTGCAGTTTGTGATACACTGGGAATGATAGCCGTCACAGAGATGATGGCCTGCAGACCACCATGTCTGTGATTGCTTTTAAATAAAGCCATGGATTTTTAAAAACTCCAGCCCATTTTCTTTAAAGGAAAACGGGATGCATTGGTCACTTGCAAATGGTTAACTGCTAATTTTGAATAGGTGGTAAAATATTACTGAAATTCAGTCTCAAAACATGAATACATACCACTGTGATTTGTTTTATGGAAAGGATGCCCTGAACATGCCACTTCGAATACCGTATCGCAAACAGAAGTTGCGATTCTGTAGCATTGCAGTTTGGTGTTTGTACATAAAAAATCATTTTGCGTTGTAAATCTGGTGTGTAAAAGTATATAAGCACAGTTGTGTGTATACACACACACACACACATGACTCGCTCATAAGCACATTCCTCTCATCTGTGAATCCTACACATGAGAAAGAAGCTGAGAAAGTGAAGTAGGTATTTTCAGAGTTGGGGAGTGGGAAACTGCAAATATAAGCATCTAGCAATCTACAATTTATTTTAAGTATGTAGGTGGAGGAATAGTGGCTCTGCGCAACAGTAATGCTTTGGGCCGAAAGCAGGCAGCTGCCTCTCTGAACCACACCCCCTACATTACCTTCTTGTCCATCTTTCTCGTCACAGTCCTGAGCGACTGAGGGCCGGATTATGATCATGGCAGATGGCATACTCTGTTACAAATGTGACTGATATCCCGTCCACCGTTTTACGAGTTCTATAGGATATAATGGAATTTCCAATACGACAGACAAAATATCCGTCACATTTGTGATGGAGGGTCCCATCTGCCAAGATCATAATTAGGCCCTAAGCATCTTCTCCTTGCCTGGCAGACATTTAATAAAGCCAAAAACCACAATTTCCCATCCTCCTGCCACAACTTCCATAATGCTGCAGGCACAGAAGCCACACCATCCACACTTCCTGTCTTTTTCTTTCTGTGACTTGCGTTCTCAAAGCTGTGGGGATACTCAAGTAAGAGCATGTTACATTTTGTTGCATGTTTTATTGTCAAGAACATTCTTTAGTGGTTTCCCATTCAGTGTTTTCTTGAGCGTGGTGGTCTCCCTATAACAGATAGAGCGGTGTAGCACCTGCTAAGTGGTGCAGTTGGCCAGAATGTAGTTCTTCTACCTGTTGATCAGAGGAGAGGAGCTGAAAAACAAAGATATTGAGTAGTGCGAACACCTGGTGACTCTCTTGTGAGGAGCACAATATTTAAACTTCTGTCTGGTCAGGAGAATGTTTGGCAGGACCAAGATTTGAAGGACATATTTGTCCAAGGGGCAGAGGTAATGGTGTTTCCTCAGCATCTCAGGGAGAATTTGGTGTTCCCAAAGGGTCTAGTTCAAGCGGAAGAAGACAATATTTACCTCTAATATCAGAGGAGTCAGAGAGTTTACCTCTGAGGGAGCATGGCTTAAACTGCGAGCGTATGGCAGCTTTACTACGCTGCTCCCACCACCGCGGTCGACAAAGACATTCTGCAGCCTCACCCAGGCAAAAGGAACTGCAGATCCATGCATATGAACATTGTAGGCACCCAGGACACATAGAATTCAGCGGAATTATTGGCGCCTTCTGGCACTTTTCATTCCAGGATGCTTGTTTTCTGGTCCAGGGAGGACCTGGCCTGCCAGTTCTGGCCGGATTGTTCCCATCGTGAACAGGGTCTAGGCTGAATTGCATATGGCTTGGTGAAAACTGGAATGGCGTGGCGAGCAAAATAACAATGGATTAAACCCAGGTCTGAGACTGGGGGTGAATGGTTGACAATGTTCAGAATTCCGTCCATCATCTTTTTATGTTGCATTTTCAAACTAAGTGGGATTTGTATGCCGAGATGTGGGTCTCGTGCTCGCTATGCCACCGGTTTTAAGCTAGCCTGACTGATGAAGGGTGATGTCCTGAAACTGGTTCCAGGATGTTTGTTTTCCGGTCCAGGGAGGACCTGGCCTGGAATTTTAGTCTGAACTGTTACCATGGGGAACAGGTACAAGGCTGACTCGCCTATGGCTGGGTTCAAACTGGAATAGCTTAGTTAGCGAAATAACAATGGATTCAACATGGATCTGCCACTGGGGTTTAATGTTTGACAATGTTCAACACTGTCCATCATCTTATTTCTGTTGCGATTACGACACCCTGACACTGGGGATTGTACCTTCTTCTCCAACCCGCACAGATCCTATTCCAGGATTGACTGCCTGCTGATTCCAAAGTCCACATACATCTAAGAGACCAGACAGACATTCTGTAAAGACTAGTCTCTGATCACTCTGCTATTACTCTATTTCTCACCGGGTCCAGTGCAAGAGTTCCATGTAAAATTTTGAGATTCAATGACGAGTCGGTTAGAGATGCTGTGCCCAGAGACACTATTGAAAAGACCATACTAAACAACATGAAAGAAAATCAGGCCTCTGATATCTCTCCTTCTGTACACTGGGATACCCTCAAAGCCACCGTCAGAGGTTCTCTAAACGATATACAATTTAAAATAAACAAATCCCATCATAGGGAACTCTTAGAACTGGAGAGTAAGTCCAGTCTGGACGAATAAACCCTCACCACCCACAGCAACAAAAAATACTGATACAACAGAATCCTGAGTGAAAGAGCTGGCGTCTGGATTAATAAATATAAAAACCTAAAACTTTGGAAGGCAAACAAAGGAGGTAACATTTTGGCATCCTATTTAAAACACAAACAGAACCACTTAGGTAATAATTCTCTCAAAGATAAAATGAATGTCACCATACGAACTTCCAAAAAATCTTAGACATCTTCAGTGACTTCTATCAATCCTTTTACAAAGACTACTCTAACGCACCTGCAGAGAACTGTAAGGATTATGTAAGAAATACTCCCCTACCTACTATCACTGACAAAGAGAAGATGGCCCTTGGGTCCCTGGATATGATCGAAGAAATCAATGCGTCTATCAAATCTCTAAAACCGCAGAAGGCTCCGGTCCCTGGTGGCTCGACAGCTAACTTTATGAAACATTCACTTCTATCCTTAGTCCCACACTTGTGGCCCTTTTCTGCCTGTTTGCTGACTCAGGCACCATATCTGGCATGGCTAGCGAGGCCACTATAGTGGTAATTAAAAAAGAAGGCAAGGACCAATCCCTGGTGAAAATTACAGGCAAATTTCCTTAGTTAACCTAGATGCGAAAATCTATGCGAAAATTCTCTATGATACTTGAGCTGCTACTATCACGCCTGATTGACCAAACACAAGTGGGATTCATGAAGAGTAGACTCTCGAATAACAACACTCGCCTCCTATGCCACATCATTGAGAGAGCCAAATCAACAAATTCAGACACTGTTGTGGTTACCCTATCAATAAATTAACCAAAAAGTAATTGTTAAGGACGAGGGAGGGGGGGCACCCTAGATGCTAAAAAAGCATTTGACACAGTCTCCTGGATGTTCCTAAGTGAGTCTTTACTGAGATATAACTTAGGCCTTTACCAAAATGGTCAGGGCTCAATCCTGCTAAGTACAAGTACCACATATCAGGGGTTAGACTAATGCATTGTGCTGGTGTCTGGATTACCGCATTAAAATGCATTAGTCACACAAAGAGAACACTCTGGTTTTGGAGATCATGTGGCAGGTTCTCCTACTCATTGCTATGGCAACATGTGCCAGGCACAGCTGGATACTTTGTATTACATTCAGCAAAAACACAAATCACACTTTCTCTGGTGGCCCCGCCAGTGCTCTCTCTGAATACACAGCTGTAGCAGTAGCCTTAATCAACACAGGCTGGGCGGCTAAATTGTGTGTCATGGAAGTGGGGGTTTCTGGATGTCGCGGGAGGCCTCTGGGAAAAGCCAACACAGGAGCAGATTTCCACATGCAAACATCCTCCGACATGCAGGGGGTCCTGTAAGCATCGGAAACGGGCTGGACGCACCAGCAGCAATGACACTAAATATTTGAATAATTTCTGCATGAGGAAGCTGCATCGCAATTTCAAACTAAAATGCAACTTGTTCAAAGAGGATTTATTCAAATATTTTGTGTCACTGCTGCCGGTTAGCCAGAGTGCCCGCTCCAGGAGACCACTCTGTCAAGCTCTGCAAGTCTCTGCCTGCCTCCTGGACCTGCTCACAGCCGGGACAGTAAAAATGGTACCGGCTGTCCAGTGCTGCAAACCTCAGCCTGGCTTTCCGGGCCTGGTCACAGTGACAGGCAAGACAGAAACAATGGGGCTTGCTGTGCCAGAGCTCTGCAAGTTTCAGCTTGGCCTTCCGAGCATGTACACAGGCGGGACAGTAATGACGCTGACCACGCTAGAGCTCTGCAAGCCTCAGGCTGGCCTCCTGGAACTGTTCATAAGTGGGACAGTAATAATGGCAAAAAAGTGCTCTGCAAGTCTCAACCTGTACTTTTGGTAAGTACGTAAATAAGCATTTGCAATGCAATAGGTCTTGCATTTGCGAGAGTTACAGTTATTGACATTGTAAATGTAAAAGTTTTTTACTAATGTGTTTTGTAGAAGAGTGGATGCACATGGTGCATAGTGGAATTATGTGGTATGTTGTGCAGTGGAATTATCTGGATAGAAATATGTGGCATTTAGTGTATAGGAAGTAGGTAGAGTGGGATTGTGCGTTATGGAGAGTAATTATGTGGTATGGTATTTTGTGTTGTGGAGTAGTAGCCTCCGGTTTAGTTTCCCTCGTTTTCATAGAGGCTGAACTATAAACTCAGTGAGGCACAAAGAAAGTAGTAGGGTACTAGTCAACCAAAGAGAAGGACTTCTGGATCTACTCAGAGGTATAAGATGCTGCTCAAAATGTACAACAATACATTAAGATCCAAGTACTTTTGAAATGATTTAAACATTAACTAGACGTATGCAGAAATCAGCAAATACTCGCATGCCTAAACTAATAGAGAATGAGCAGAGAGCGAATGGATGGATGGATGATGGATAGATAGATGGCGAATGGATGTATTGGATGGGTGGATGGTTCCGAATAATAGCGGATGGATTGAAGTGGATGGATGGATGAGCAGAGAGAGGGGATGGATGGGTGGATGGATAGTTTGTCATTGGATGGATGAGAGGAGAGACGAGATGATGCATGGATGGAGAGCAGGAGGATATTGAATGGATGAACGAAGGACGGAGGGAGGGAGGGAATTAACAGGGAATTTGTCATTGAATGAATGAGATGAGGTGATGCATGGATGGATGGAGATGAGGAGGATGTTGAATGGATAAGAGAAGGGATGGATGAGGAGCTGGACGTTGGAGGGATAAGAAAATACCAGAGGGGATGGTAGATGAATGAATAGGTGGGGCTTGGATGGATTAGAGAAGGAGAGAGAGGTGATGCATGGATGGGGAGTTTTAGTTGAATGGATGAGAGGAGAGGAGAGACAAGGTGATGGATGGTTGGATGGAGAGGAGGATGTTGGATGGATGTATGAAACCCAGCTCACAGAAGGGTTGCTCCTTATATTGCAATGCCCCAGAGACTGTGTAGACCTCCTTTTTTAGAAACTTCTTGGTAATAGCAGGCACTGTGAGTACTGTTTACATTTAAATGCACTCAGGATTTCCAAATAGGGAGTCTATTTTTTAGAAACTGCTTGGTAATCCTTGCCCTTTTTGGGGATGGTAAAATGTAAGGTTGGTGTGTTGCCTTAAAATGGAGGTGGGTTGTAGAAACTACTGTGTAGTCAGAGCACTTGGCACATGAGGTAAGGTCTGAAGCTCGGTGCTTTAGAAACTGCTTGGTAATCCCAGCACCTGGGGCGTGAGGTGACTAAAGTATACACAAGAGCTCGAAAGCTCGACCTAATAACAGTTTTCCAAATAACAGCCGAGCCATGCGTTTAAAAAAAGTATGTGTGCCTTGTCTTCAGCATGGTGGGTGAGTCACAGTTGTCTTGACACCAAATGGTTATATTTTACAACCAAAAATAAGTATCAATAATTTCATAAATCTGTGAATGACAGTTATCTGGCAGAGTTGCCAGGGTGCATGCACCTTTTGCCGAATAGGACACGTTACAAGGCAAGTGTTTACAACGCATGCCTTTACAACACGGTTTTTACGTCGCAACATCCGTTACAATGCCTGATTTTACAACGCATGCCATCACAACGCATTTTTAGAAACTACACTTACAACGCATTCCATTACAAAGCATACCATTACAACGCATACCAATACAACACATAATACTTTTAGGGCAACAGTAGTGTAAGTGTTCGATAATGTAGCGGTAATAATTACTATTCCCACTTCAGTGAGTGCGACAGTAGGGTAAGTATTGGATAGTGTAAGGGTAAAAATTACTATTCCCTCTCCAGTGAGTGCACAGTAGGGTAAGTGTTGGATAGTGTAGGGGTAAAAATGACTGTTTCCCATTACTTACCTTATAATGCGTTGTAATGGCATGCGTTGTAGTGGCATGCGTCGTAATTGCATGCGTTGTAATGGCTGCATTGTAATGGCATGCGATGTAAAGGATGTTGCATTGTAATGACTGCTTGTAAAGGTAGTGCGTTGTAATGACTGCATTGTATAATGGTTGTTTCCCCCTTTGGCCGAGTGATGACCCACTGCGGAAGGTCGGAGGCTGGCTGGTGGCTAACTAGTTGAGTAAAACAATTGGGGCTGCTTGTACGTTTTTTTCTGGTAATTTGTGCTTGATTTCTAGTGGGTTCCTTTGGGTATTAATCCTAAATTCAGGAAGATTTCGAAATCCTAGATGATTAGTGGGAAGGATTATAGTGTTGATTTTCTTAAGACAGCCTCGGAAGATTCTTATAAGAGTGCCTATAACAAGCATTTACAATGCAATGGTCTCGGCATTGTTAAAGTTAGAGCTATTGGCATTGCTCATGACACTCTCAAATGCGAGACCTATTGCATTTGCACCCACACACACAAAGCCACCCACACACACAGAGCCACCCACATACACAGAGCCACTCTGCATCAAACGTAAAATAAGATAAAGCTGGAGACAAGGTCGAGAGCAGACGAACAAGACTCCTGTCCTTGGCTCCTGCGCAGCATCACACTCAGAAACTAAAGCATCCATCACAGCCCCGGCTCAAACAAACTGCCAAACACTCCCAATGAAGAGCTCCGAGGAGCACACAGCCCTGGTCAAGGACAGGTCCAGCTAGCAGAGAGGCAAACACGAGCAACGCCTTGAAGACCTAAGCGCTCTCGTGCAAACACAAGCTGCATTAAAATAGCACTGCAGGGCATGGCCCACAGCGCTTCGAAGACCTAAGCGCAAACACAAGCTGCATTAAAATAACACGGCAGGGCATGGCCCACAGCGCCTCGAAGAATGAAGCGCTCTAGCGCAAACACACGCTGCATTGAAATAACAGGGCAGGGCACGACCCACAGCGCCTCGAAGAATGAAGCGCTCTCACGCAAACACACGTTGCATTAAGATAACACTGCAAGGCACGGCCCACAGCGCTTTGAAGAATGAAGCGCTCTTGCGCAAACACACGCTGGATTAAAATAACACGGCAGGGCACGGCCCACAGCGTCTCGAAGAATGAAGCGCTCTCGCGCAAACACGCGCTGCATTAAAATAACACGGCAGGGCACGGCCCACAGCGCCTCGAAGAATGAAGCGCTCTCGCGCAAACACACGCTGCATTAAAATAACACATATTTATAAGGGACAAGGGAACCCAAACAGGTAGTTGAGGACCTTGGGTAATAGTTCAGTACAAACAACAATGGTCCTCAAATAGTTAGGATAATGATTAGATAAATATAGTTCAGAATCGATACTATATTCTGGAAGTCCAGCCGGACAACCGATTTAATTTTTCAAATAAAAAATGCACAAATATAGGAACAAAGTACTTGTGGGACACAGTCCTGTGTCCAATTGGAACAATAACATTAACAAAACAAACAAGGCATTTCAGGCAAGACAAAAAAGAAGATTTTTAAATTATCCAATGTTGTAAGCTTTTTCAAAACAGCTAGTGCACTTTTTCAACACAATGGATTAACGTGCATGCTATTTTAGAAGGGGTCGACGACGTTTCGATCCTTTCAGAGGAGTACCAGGATCATCATCAGGACATTAATGTGTACATGCCTGATTGTGAACGAAATTGCCTGGAATCGTGAGAGATCACGAGCCGTCCAGTGACGGGGGCAACTACGGTAATGAAGTACAGTGAAGGTTCACTAGTATGAGCTAGAAGGCGAATGCACGATCCGGCCGGAGCCACGGGCAACAAGTTGATTTTATCCAAAATTAAAGGTCCAAGCGATGCTTCGGATAGTAGAGGCGGCGTGACAATGCACGGGATCCAGTCAGGTCCTGAGGTTACAGAATATAGTATCGATTCTGAACTATATTTATCTAATCATTATCCTAACTATTTGAGGACCATTGTTGTTTGTACTGCATTAAAATAACACGGCATTGTTTGGGTGTGAATAAAATCAATCTGGCCAGTTTGCTACCACTGTTACTTTATTTAATTATTTTTCATATTTTTAACCTTTTATTCCAGATGCTGCACCTTAGAATTAAAATACGACATTTCCAGCAAAAATGATTTTTTTGGATCCATTTCACAGGGGAGCAAATAAAAGAAAGTAGAGGAAAGAGAGTGAGACCCCCATCTTGAAGTCAAGGTTTTCAGTAAGAGAAGAGCTGCTAGACAGAAAGAGAGGGAGGAATGAAAGAGTGGGGGGGCAGCTGAAGCAGCAGAGCAGTAGCGGACACTGTATTTTTCATCTAGTAAGAAGGAAAAGACAGAGTCCTGTTACTTCTCTGCCGCCCGTCCTCGAACACCAGGAAACGCCGAGCTTGAGGGGTGAGGAGGAGGGGAAAGAGTGGGGGTGGGGCAGCTGAAGCGGCAGAGCAGAAGCGGACACTGTATTTTTCATCTAGTAAGAAGGAAAAGACAGAGTCCTGTTACTTCTCTGCCGCCTGTGAACCATGTGAAATGCAAGCAGGAACAACATTGTTACCTTAACGCTTTTACTCACCGGACTTGAAACGCCGATCCAGCAGCAAGGAAGAGGCGACCCCACATCCCGCTCCGACCGCGCACAAAACGGACGAATCTTCCGACGCTAAAAAAAAAAAAACACGCCCACCACGTGTAAAGGGGCGGAAATCATTAAATCTCGCGAGCGAGAATGCGCAAGCGCAGCCTTCGCTAGCCGAGACCTAAAAAGCAGTATGACCCAGCTTGACAGGAAAAAAGCCAGTACAACGTGGAAAGTAGTTTAATTTAATGTGTCCACGGGCATCTATGTGCTTCCACGTTCACAAGTAAACCTGAGCATTTCACTTTCTCCACCTCAGATTCCTTACCTGATAAATACAGGGTGTACTTGAAAAACAGTGGGACGTCCAATATAAAGAAGTATGAAAAAGGGATTTTTACATTTCCATGTCTTGACGTCTTAGCGAAGACTTGCCTGGGTATGGAAGACGTGCTCACGCCAATGGGAGTGCTGCACAGCATCCCTTGTGTTGTCCTGCACTCCCCACAGTTCTGGGCTGGCTGTACATCTTCTCAGTCCTAAAGTTGCAGAAGGCGTGAGCCAGTTTGCACGTCCAGTGCCAGCAGCAGGCATGGCTGTGCTGCCCAAGGTGCCACTACCTACTGGGAGCAGACAGCTCACACGTCAGTGATGCCGGGTATCTTAGGTGAAGGACAGGTCGCACAGACAGTTCTGTTGCATCGCACCAGGCTCATTGCCTCGCAGCTCAGAGGGCCTTCCTGACATTATGCACCTTGGGGGCAGCGGGTGACAACGTTGGCTTATTGCTAAGCATGCCGAAGCAGGATGGTTCCTCACCCATCACACAACACACAGCTTGAAGGGTGTGACTGCCTCAGCAGGTTCTAAAACTGCCTAAACTCTCTGTACAGCTCGGTGGGTTAATGTGCTGGCTGCAGAGCGATGCTGTCCACCTGTTGTTCACATTTTTGAATTCTCTGCCTTTCGAGGTCTCTGACTTTCGTTTGGAGTTCTGTAAAATAGGTACCATTAGGTACCGCAATTATAATACACTTTAAGAATATTATTGCAAGTACAACAGAATCTGTGAAAGCTCTTGTTAAAAAAGTATGCGAACAGTGAAACTTGTGCACAAGGCAACCTCTGAAGCGTGCACCATGGCGATTTAAAATAAATAAATAAAGTAGTCCCAAAACGAAAGAGATACCGACCTACAGCGTAACTAAACTGTAGTTGGTCAATGCTGCTTCCCATGAAACAGAAGTGACATATCCGATCGCCAGCCAATAATGAGCCAGCTAAGCAGAGCAACGCCAGAGTGAACCAATGGCAAGCGGCAGGCGGGATTACCCTCCATATACTGTTTACTACAGGTCTTGCAGACAGCGCATGCGCTGCATTGGCACGACCGAAAAAACGTATCAAGAGCCCAACATTCACGAAGGGGCAGACATGGTGTCCCCTCCCAACCAAAGCTGAAGTACAGATGCAAACCCCAAATACAACTTAATACCCCAAATCACAATTAAAATGGGGAAAATTAGGATCTTCACGGACTGAAAATGACGCTATTAAGCCCTTTCAAAATGTTATGTTGAGGGTAGGGGGGGCAGCGAGGGTGCATTTCAGCTTGTAATTTTTGGATAACTTTAGAGGACGCGTCATACTGAGAGTGAAAACAAATGAACACTACTGACATTGTAATAATGTATTCCTATGTGTTTGTGTTCGACCTCTTGTTCTCTCTGGGCAACATCAGTGGGTTCTACTGTCACAGAAGTGGGTATAGGCATCATTGTGCCCAGTGGGCATGGTTGCGGCAACTTCTCTTACATGAGGTTATAGGTCACCCCAAAATAAGGCTCGCTCCCAGCACGTCACTCTCCTTTTTGGGATATAAGAATCCTCTGACAACAGACTCATGATCTTGAGCAGTTCATGGGTACAACTCTAGACACAGACCCATACGCTGTACCTTCACAATAACCATAAAGCGACTTGTAAAGCGAGCCTTCCCCCACCTCCATCTGTGCGTCTGTGGTAGGTGTTTGCGAGGGGGGCTCGGCTCGGGTGCAGGATCTGCAGTGGACTGCGGTGACACTTGCACAGTTCATCGAGCAGGTGTTACCAACTAATACGGTGCTCTGCTGCGCTCACTGCTAATTAACCACACTTCAAGGGGTCACAGCGAGACACGGTTCTTGCAGGGCGTCAGGATGTGGGGGCTGCAGAAAGAATCCAACATCTGCAGAGTCACTTACTGTATGCACACTGTCAGCTGCAGCAGTGAGTGTGCACAGTCCGCCGCCACCTCCGTTCGTTAACCAGGCCGGGGCGGCGATTAATTATTGAGGAACGAGAGAGACGAATATATAGGCAGAAATGTGTATCTAGATAATACTACCACAGGCATTCTTGCAGGAGTTTACTGGGGGTCACCTTGCTGGTCGCCTCACCTGTGCCACCGCGTATAAGTGATTACTGCAGCAGTCATTGTTCTAGCTCGTGTTTGTGGTAAAATGACTATAACGCACAGTGCTTGGTCGGGTTATTCAGGGCTTTAAGTGGGATGAAAATACTTGAGGGTTTCTGAAAGGGGTGTGGTCAATGTAATTAAGGGCGTGGCTTTAAAACAGGTAAGCTAAAAATCTGAGCTTACTGTGCCGCTCGACTTGTATTTTGCTGTTTCTTTAATTACATCCAGATATATGATACAACAAGTAGCATCATACCTACAACAAGTCAGTACTTTTGGCTTTGTCAATGGTTGTTAGTTGCATAAGATAAATAAGCAGCAACCATGGCTTGTATATAATATTGAAAAGGCTTCCACTTAAAGCCCTGGCAGTGGTGACACCACCACAACATTGCTGCTCCTGAGTTTCAAAAAGAGATGGGAAATCCGAACAAAGACTGACTCTCTGGTCCGGACTGTATACCGGCTGATTTGTTCCAGTATGACAAAGAGAATTGGGTCAAATATATTACATACATAGCCAGTGCCATAGCCGGTGGTGCACCTCTCCCTGATACCTGGTCTGGAGCCATTATATTTCCGATATATAAAAAGGGTGATCGCTCATCTCCTGCCAACTATAGGCCGATTAGCCTTATTGACTCTATGCAGAAAATAATCGCTAGGTTGGTCCTTTGTCGAATCCAAGCGTGGATTGAGGGGAATGAGATTTTGTCACCGTTGCAGGCAGGCTTTCGCCCTTTTACCAGCACCATTGACCAGGTTTTTAGGTTTATTATGATTTACTGGAAGGTAGTCATTATAGGAGGAGGGTCCCTATATGCAGCCTTTATTGACCTTAAGTCTGCTTTTGATCTGGTGCCTCGTAACAAGATGTGGCACGCCTTTTTGGAAGTAGGGATGCCCCAGGAGCAATTAGCCTTGATAATTAAGTTGCACAATATGAATTATGCTCAGGTGCGGTGGGGCTCAAAGCGAGAGATTACAGCTAGTTTCCCTGTCTTAAAGGGTGTGCGCCAAGGATGCGTCCTGGCGCCGACACTGTTCTCCCTGTTTATTAACAGGGTGGTTCAATACTATTTCACATACCACACAGACGCCCCTAGCTTGGGGGGGGCTTAGGATGCCTCTGCTCATGTTCGCGGACGATACCCTGATCCTATCCAAGACGCAGAAGGGATTACAGGCTGCATTGTCTAGGTTCGAGGAGTTCTGCCGCGATCATGGGCTTGTGGTTAATGTGGACAAGACCAAGTTTATGGTCATTCACCATCATAAGACCATTCAAAGCTCTGTATTTATGAACAATGCCCTTTTAGAACAGACCAAAGCTTTTGTATACCCGGGGATTACTCTGGATAAGAAACTTAGCTGGAAACCACATATTGAGCTCTTAGCTTTGAAACATGCCCAGCTGGCAGGAGCCCTTGTTAAAGAACACAAGCTTTCATTTACCAAGCCCATGGCCCCTGTTTTAAAGTTATATAATACCAAGGATATTACCTCAATTCTATATGGAGCGGAATTATGGGGTTTCGAGAACATTTCCACCTTGGCACTAGCCCAGAATAAATTTGTCAGAGCTATCACGAGTCTCCCGCAACCCACTCCACTATTGCCACACTTTTTGGATCTGGGTTGCTTTCGAATAGAGGATTTAGCTCGCTTTAGACCAATAGCGTTTTGGTGGCGTCTTTGGGTTACTCCTGAGCTCTCCCAATATGCGAAATCCCTTATGGATTTCAGGGGGGTTGGCTGTACTGGGAAGATTAAATGGTTACAGGATGTAAAAAACTCCCTGTGTGGGATGGGGATGAGTGGCCTGTGGACGCACTCCGATGAAAATCCATTTCCGTCCAAAAAGGAACTCAAGGCCGCCTATTGGGATATGGTCAAGGACAAGTATTTTTTCTCTTCCACTAGGTCTACCTTATCCTCGGACTATTTGATGCTCAAACAGGATTTTGTATTTGAAGCATACTGGGACATCATTTCTAGACCGGTGGATAGAAAACTATACCGCCAGTTTAGGGTTGGTTCTCTCACAATCAACGCCTTTACTTCCAATTGGCGGTCAAATGGGTCTGACCATTGTCCCTTCTGTCCAGCCTCGTTGGAATCCATATCCCATTTCTTGTTGGTGTGCCCGGCTTACAAATCCCCCAGGCTCAAATGGCTCAAACCAATTTGTATGAACATGGGTACTAGATCGGCCATGGTGGCATTAAGGATTTTGCGGGCATCTATTGATGTTCCTATAGTTGTAGCTGTGGCAAAATTCCTGAGATGGGCATGGCTTATTCGTTGCAAAAATCTAGGAGAAAAGCAGGCCTAGCTGTAGCCACAACAATGTGATATAACTTCAGTACGGTTTTTTTATTTATTAATTTTTAGCTACATGATTAATTGGTTTTACATTGTATTTTTGTACTTACATGGTTTTATAGTGATCTTTGGATGTTGATTATTTTCATCTGATATGCACACTGTATTAATTACTAATTTGATATTTGGTTTTGATTAGGGGTGGGCGGAATTTGCGGAATTAACCTTCGCAAATTATCGCGAGAATGTTTAAAATTATCGCAAACAAGCAGAAATATCGCGAAGATGCGGAAGTTTTTTTCCGGCATGTTCGCGAGATTTTCTGCATGGTTGCGGGTCGCCAACTTACCCATGTGGTTGCTTGCGGGCGCGGCCATCTTGTTTTGAGTTGTTCTCGCGGTGCATGATCGCGAGAAGAAAGACGTGATCGCGCGACGCATGACGTCACTGCGGGCGCGAACTGTCGCGAGACAGCGCAAATGGCTAAAAACAATACAACATCTCATGGAGAACGCGACCGGATCAAGAAAACTTGTCGGCGAACGCAGGGATTCAGGTAAGGCGATCGCGCGCGCGCAAGAATGTATCATTTTACAGCGCGAGCAAGAAACAAATTATCGCCAAGCTGCGGAAACCGGAATTTTTGACATTTTCGCGCTCTCCGCGGAACGCAAAAATGTCAAATTATCGCAATTTCCGCGAACGGAACGAAATTTTTGCCCAGGCCTAGTTTTGATTATTCATATGGCACTGTGTTTTTACTCAAAAAGTCTCTTTTTAGTTTTTTTGTGTGAATTGTCTTTCATGATTATTTTCATCGAAATAAAGACCTAACGAAATGAAATGAAAATGGCTCTCTTTAAAAGATTTCCCTTCCCCTACAATGCTCACCTGGCATGACGTCATAGCGTAACTTCTCCACTAGTGATAAGTGAGCAGTGTGAGCAGCGCACATCGATGTGCCTGCTGCCACTGCAATCCGGCAAAAAACAGACAGCCTGTGCTAGGGCACAAAACAGCCGGATAGAGACCCGTTTCGAGGCCTCCTTTAAAAAACTGCCGGTGCTCAGCACCGGTGACCCCTGGCCCACTTAAAGCCCTGGACACTGCGCGTATTTAATTGCAGCCGCACGCCCTAATTTCTGCAGCGCGGCGCACTTCGAGCCACTGCCTGTAAATTGTTTCGGAAAACAGAGGCCTGCTGCGTGACGTCACCACTTTGGATAGATGTGGAAAACACTGGCATCAGACCCAAACCATTAAAAGGACCATCATGGGCCGAAGTAAACATGGTTAAATGTAACATTTTAAATCTATTCCAGAGAAATAGTCCGTTCAGCACACTCAGTTCACATTCAGTTTCACTCATTTTGCCCTAAAGTTCTGATTTACGCCTCACTTGCCAGCCGACGTTTGCTGGAGGCATATATCCATGCAAAAAAAGGAAAAGTTATTGTGTTGTCTTTGATTTGTAAAATGATCTTGCACTCTTTTGATGCACAAAAATAGTCACGTTCCCCTACCAACTTTTTCATCGCCTGGCACTCACGGCCAGCCACAGGAACATCAGGTATAAATATACAGCGAAGGACTTGCTGACAACTTGCAGTACAACATATTTTTCAGGCTTGTTGTATTTTTCTATACTATGTGGGTACAATCTAAAAATAACATACAGACCGATTGATTCAAAGCCGGCAGGTTAATGTGTGTGTGTGCGTGCCACAGAAACTGACTGAATGCTTGTGGTGCACTTCTGTACTTGACACGTTCCTGATACGCACATATGTGGCCATCCCCGACATACGAGGTTAGCTTCGTTTTATATTATTTTAAGAAAAGGCTGCACATTCTTGCCTTCTGATGCTGTCCGGCCTCACATCCTATAGATGCGTCATTCGTACAATCCAAACCTCACACATGCACATACTACCAAACATACACAAAACACACACGCTCAAATGCAAAAGATGCACACCAGTATACAGGTAGGCATGCTGAAACACACACAAACACATCCACCAACACACGCGCAATCACGCACGCACACAATGCAACCGCAGGCGATTACACATATATGCACCATTTTTTGTGTTCTACCCGGTCAGGCGTACACTCTCGGTTGAAAGTGGCTTGGAAAGGTGCGCAGAGAAAGAAGCCACCACTATGTGAGCATCAGGTGCCGCATCACATTACAACTAAATAAATCGCCATGGCGATTAGAAATAAATAAATAAATGAAGTAGTCCCAAAATGAAAGAGATGCCGACCTACAGCGTAACTAAACTGTAGTTGGTCAGTGCTGCTTCCCATAAAACGGAGGTGACATATCGGATCGCCTGCCAATAATGAGCCAGCTAAGCAGAGCAACACCAGAGTAAACCAATGGCAGGCGGGATTACCCTCCATATACTGTTTACTACAGGTCTTGCAGACAGCGCATGCGCAGCGTAGGCTCGACCTAAAAAGGAACACTGATCTTTATAAACGTCCCTCCTCTGTGGTAAATAAAATTCTTTACCGGGACTTAATTTGATACAGAAACATAATAAAATAGCTCAGTAAAATAAGAGGCAGAATCCGTGGTATTAGAGGTTCGGAATGGGCTTTATTCCAATGATCGATTATAATCGGTTGCTCCAAGTTCCATCACCACGGAGGTTCAGGAAGTGAAGTACATACTTTATTGACAGGAAATGACTTTTATAGAACATACATTACAATGAAGCGAATACGGTAGGCGTAACAATTGATAAGGAAAATGACGATTCATATGCGTAACCGAAAATGGGTGTAACAAGGAGTAAAAAGAAACATAATTGGTTATGATGTCATATATAGGTGGATCTATAAGATAATACTTGGCATAGATGCGCGCGCAGCAGCATGACGTGTGATTGACGTGCAACTAGGGGGTGAAGGGGACTTGACGTTTAGCTCTACATGTGGAGACGAAAAGTCTGGGGGGTCAAGTCAACCTAATCCCAAATCATACCTAACATCCTATGTTTAAAGAACTATGTTATCCACAAAAGAAGGACTCTCGGACAGAATCTATTCTATACTGACTGTGCGTGCGTGTACAAGCGTCTAAGTGTCTACACTAGATGCGAGGGCAGGAATCTTCCATAGTAACAGGGCTATGAATTACTTGTATAAAGACAGAGAAGCCGGGCCCTTTGCTCGGTAGCTGGAAGAATGTTTACTTAAACTACTAGGCAGGAATGCATTGGCTGAGGGGGAAGCAGATAACTCGAAGGTGAAATACAGTTCTTGGCAGAGAATAGGCTGATGTCAGGCTTTGTGAGCCGCGCAGAGAACGAGACAAAGTTCATGGTCACAGTTGCAGGCTCAGACTGGAGCTTTCAGAGGCAGAAGGCAAGAAGAGTTTGATGACAGAATCAGGGCCTACTTGCCTGGACTGTAAAATGGCATAAGTGAACCATATAAAGGCGGTGGCCTTTCGTACTTAGGAATGGAATATCCGGCCTATTCATGGCGGATCTGACAGAGGACATGTTAACGGTGGACGCACATGTATTTGCGTCTTCATAACTGGAACTGGAGGGAACATACATGTACTTGTAACATGCACATAGAACCGTTGGGGTCCAAGATAGGGGACATAACTGACCAGAAAAATCCATATTTCCACATTCCCTCCTTGTCCCCTACTTGCCCGTCAAGAGATATCAATCTTCATTAATCCATTGATCTGTTCATATAGCATCATTTGTTCTTCTTTCTTCTTCCGGGATCTTGAATGAAAATCTTGATGTGGAATGCACGATGTGGCACACAGACCACAAATCGCTGGTCCACATTGTAGACATAGACAGCAACTGAATAGTATGAGAAGGCCAATACCTAGGAAAGATAGGACCTTCCATCCAAAGGTAGATAATACACTCCAAAACCAACCGGACCAAGTCCAGGTGCCTGGGTTCTGGTGTATCTGGCTTACAATCTTATGAAGGCGGGTTATAGCTTTATATACAGATGGCGAATTTTCTGGTATGAATATGCAGCAGCTGGATCCGATGACCCTACAAGCTCCGCCCCTATCAGCCAGGATGACGTCAAGGACAAGACGATTTTGAAGCACAACAATCCGCATAGCAGACTGCTCTTCTGTTAAATTGCCTAAGGCGGAAATAGTTTCGTTCACTACTGCTTCAAGGGTTCTAGTCAATCTACGTATCAGCTTACTATTGGTAACAGTACCTATATAGGGAAAGATGCCTTTATTGAAATCTGTGTATTTTTCCCATGCTGTTTCAGTGTAATCGACTATCGGGAGATCTCTTCGCTCTCTGTTGTGTACTAAATGAATATTTCTATAATAATCAGGAGGAGCTAGGAAAACAGGTGGCAAAAGAAATGCAATGTAGCAGGTACCATCCCAATCTAGAGGTAGACGCATATATGCAGTCTGACCACATATAAAGTAGGAGTGGCGATAAGCTCTAAATGAGGATTTGCCTTGATCACTGAATTCTACTATAGTAGTGCATTTACTATGGCCCATATGTATCGAACCAACTTTTCTTACACACAATTCACCTTTCGCTGGGAATACTGACATGGTGGGTAAAACTAGTTCAACTTCGGATTCGACATTTAGAATCATGAGATTAGGTGTAAAATTGCCTAATCCATATACTTCATTTTCTAGATCAGTTCCTGTTCTTTTGGGGCGACCCTCCTTGTCAGGGTAACAGACTTTGAATAAAACGAGGTTCAGATTTCCCCATACCCAATGGTCTTGATAAACTGCTGTGTCTGAGTCTATGGAATTGATTAAACTAAACCATGCTCCACAGGAGCCATTATGTGTAAACGGATGTGGAAAGAAAGGCAGGACTCCTTCATAATTCTGATAGGGAGGGAGCCGGCCACACACCCAACAATTAGTAGCATTACTAGTCTGATGGGAATGATGTAACATACTAATGAAAGTGTTATTGCGCAGCGCAAGTCTATAAGACAATTCATGCGGCGGTAGGTCACTAAAAGAATGTTCAGCAGTAACATTGTAAACATTTCTGGCAATAGGGTAATATATGTGCAACAATATACTTGCAGTAATTATTAAAAGACTTAAGAAAAACAAGATTAATAATGTCACTATGCAATGGCTACGCAGTGATTTACAATACGCCTGTCGTTTCATTATTTTTCGCGACTGTCCATGATTCAGGTCTAGGGGATACATGTCGGAGACAGATTCAACCGCTTCACCTAGGAGAGGACTTAAACAATCAAATCGTCCGACGGTCTAGGCCTTAATTTTAGTTTATAGAGTTCTTTACTGTCGGCCTCAGCCAGAGGTAGTTTTGAGTCAATTGGTGAAGACACACGAGGTGGGCTATTTAGATCTGCAGGAAGTCCATGAAATTTCTTGATATGACTTGAATGAATCCATCCTTTCCTGCCTTCAATCTTCACGGCTGTCCTTGTGGTCAGCAGGACCAACTGGGGTGTCTTCCACCTGGGCTCCAGCTGAGTCTTTCGGTCGAAATTTCTCACAAGCACAAGGTCCCCCGGAACTACGTCATGGGGTTTCACCTCAGTGTTGTCGGGAAAGGCTGCAGCTACCTGTGAACGACAAGATTGTAGTGCAGACATCAAGGAAGCCAAGTAATCTGTCAGCATATTACAGTCAATATCAGTTATTTTGCGTGGTATAGGCGTCCCCCACATATTTGGTGGTCTGCCGAAGATCACTTCATACGGGGATAGCCCTGTTCGAGAGTGTGCTACCATTCTTGTGTAAAAGAGTGCAACTGGTAGTGCTACTACCCAGTCGACACCTTTCTCCCTGCATATTTTGGACAATCTAATTTTCAGGGTCTGATTATGTCTTTCTACGAGACCTGCTGCTTCGGGGTGTCGGACACAGTGGAATTTCCACTGATATCCTAACAGAAGTGAAACATGTTTCATTAATTCGGATGAGAACGGCTGGCCGTTATCTGAATGAACAACACGTGGTAAACCGTATCGTGGGAAGAATTCTCGAACTAACTGTTTGGCAGTAGTCGGGGCAGTGTAATCTGAAACCGGGTATGCCTCCGTCCAACGGGACAGAGCGCAGACAACTACGAGAACATATTTGAATCCTCGACATCGTTCCATCTGGATATAATCCATCTGGAGTACTTCAAAAGGGTGATTAGGAGGATGAAATCCACCCTGTTCTACGGGAACGCTTTTTCCTGGGTTGAACTGGCAACAGATCATACAGGTACGGACCTTTTGTTTGGCTGCTGCTCGTAAATGTTTATTGAACCAAATGTGTTGAATGCTATCTAGCATAGCTTTTTCTCCTAGATGTGCTGGACTATGTATAGTGTTAATTATAACTTGGACCATTGAATCAGGAAGGAACCACACAGATTTTTCCTTCATCATCCATCCTTGGTCCGTTTGGATCCCTCCTAATTCAGTCCATTTCTTTATTTCGTCTGGTGTAGCATGTGTCTGTATGTCAATTACGTCAAGAGTAGGATCTTTAACTGTCATACAATGTGTCGGCATCGGGACTATTGTCTTTGTCATGTCGGAAGTTTGAGCTTGAGCAGTCTGTTTAGCTGTTCTATCGGCTAGGTCATTGCCTTGAGAAATGATATCAGTGACTTTCGTATGAGCCTTACATTTCATAATTGATATTGCAGTGGGTAGATGTATTGCATCTAATAAGGCATGAATGAGGGGTCCGTGCTGAATGTGGGCACCGTGGGAAGTTAAATAACCTCTCTCTCGCCACAGCACGCCGAAGTCATGTACAACTCCGAATGCATAACGTGAATCAGTGTATATGTTAACTTTTTTATTCGTGGCTTGAATACAGGCTTGTGTCAGAGCGATGAGCTCTGCGGCTTGAGCTGACAAAGTATTTATACGATTTGTTTCAATGACTTCAGTATCTGTTGTGACTGCGTAAGCAGCCACTAACTCTCCTGTATTTGTTCTCATACATGAACCATCTACATACAATGTCAGGTCTGGATCGGACAATGGGACATCGGTTAAGTCTTGTCTGGGTTTCGTCGTTATAGTAATAACTTCAATACAGTCATGGGATAGTGGGTCTGTTCCGGTTACTGGCAAAAGTGTGGCAGGATTCAATGTGTTACAGCGTCTGATTTCTATATGTGGCTGAAACAATGTAAGCTCGTACCCTGTAAGTCGCGCTATAGTCAAGTGTTGTGTTTGCGTTCTATTCACAAGAACCTCTACTGCGTGTGGTACTTGAACTGTCAATGGATGTCCTAACACTATGGCGTCGCTCTGTCTTATTGCTAAAGCTGTCGCTGCCACTGATTTCAGACACGCAGGCAAAGCCTGAGCTACGGGATCTAATGTACTAGAAAAATAAGCACATGGTTTGTGTGCTCCTGCTTGTTCCTGTGTGAGTACTGACAAGGCAGTACCTTCGCGTTCTGTAACAAAAAGTGTAAACTGTTTTCTGTAACATGGCGTTGCTAAAACAGGTGCTTGACATAAAGCTTTCTTTAGGCTTTCAAAAGCTTGTGTATGTTCCTGAGTCCAAGGGAGAACAGTCGATGTGGCTGCCTCCTGTGTTGTCAACTGAATGAGTGGTTTTGCTAGAAATGCATACTGAGGGATCCACTGCCTGCAATATGAAGTGAGGCCTATGAAAGCCCGCACCTCCTTTTGTGTCTTGGGTATTGGCATGTTAGCTATTAACTGAATGCGGTCGGGTGTAAGCTGCCTTCCCTCCTTGGACAGCGAGTGTCCAAGATAAACAACTCGCTGGACACAGAATTGCAGCTTAGAAGGGGACACCTTGTGCCCCTTTTCGGCTAGAAATTGTAAAACTGTTAGTGATGCCTTTTCACATTCCGGTTCGCTTCTTGCGGTGATCAGCAGATCATCGACGTATTGAAGCAGAGCAGTGTTAACTGGCATGTGGATACTGTCGAGTTCTCGTTTCAGTGCTTGGCTATAGATGCTGGGACTTTCTGTAAATCCTTGAGGTGCGCGTGAGAATTTAAAGCTACGTCCATTTAAACTAAATCCAAACAAATATTGGCTTTCCGGATCTATTGGGACGCTGAAAAAGGCATTCTTGAGATCAATTACAGTAAAGAATGTTGCTTCGGAATCAATAGCTGTCAGTAATGACGAGATATCTGGGACCACAGGAAATTGTGGCACAATGCATTTGTTTAATTCGCGCAGATCAATAACCAATCAATATACTGGCGGGGCCTTTGGATCTGTTCGTTTAAGAATCGGAATTATCGGTGAATTACATATGTTGGAGTCGGTTTCTACAACTACTCCTTGGGCAATGAGCTCGTCAATGATTTGCAGTAAAGCCACTACAGCATCTGGTGGTAACTTGTATGGTCGCATTCGTGGTAGTACCACTCCTGCCTTTAATATGACTCGATACGGTGTAATATTCATGCAACCGACATCAGTAGGGCCTTGTGCCCATAGATGTGTTGGTAAAGTCTGTAGTCGGGGATCCATGTCTCTAGACACATAATGACCTTTAAAATCACGTAAAAACAATCTTACTCCTTCAGGAGAACAACATATTATGGCTCCTAGAGCCTTCAGTGTTTTTATTCCTAACAGATTTTCTGGACATGATTTAGTAAGCAATAAATCTGTAGTTCGGGTCAGAGGTCCTATCGTAAGTGGAAGAGGCTGTGATACGTCATTAACAATAGGTTTTCCTGAAAAACCAAGGGAAATATTCTGTGAGCCTGAGAGGGGTGCCCCTGGAACTTCACTACGTTTTATGGTTGTTCGACTTGCCCCTGTATCGAGTAAAAATTTTCTGTCTTGGCCTAATAATTCACTATGTACATAAGGTCCTTCTTGATCTACAGGAATCTCGATAAGGGGTAAGTCAACTTCCCTCTCTAGGCTGGTTCATGCGTATCGTTGGTAATCAGGGTAGTCGTACTGTGCGGTCTGGTACAGTTGTCGTGTCGTGGTTTGTGTGGCAGCCACAGGCAGCGCTGGTGCAGCTGGCACAAACTGTATAGACTGTGGTGGAGCTGGCATGGCCTGTGCATGCTGCGGAGCTCCTTGTTCATTCTGGTCCTGTCTAGGTGGCCGTGGTCTTTCTTGTGTTTTACCTATGCTGATATTATGTTTCAAAACTGGACAATCGTGTACGTAATGACCTGGCTTTTTACAATAATTGCATGTCCCTTTTACAGGTCCTGCTGAATCACCGGAATGCGTCATACCCTTTTTATGCCCTTCAGCTGGAACTGTCTGAGAAACTAGCATTTTCATTTTCGTGTCTTTCATGCGTCTGTGTTCATGTTCTTGTTCTTCTCTAATTCTATTGTGATGGTACTGTAACATTTGTAACATTTGTGATGGAGTGTTACCTTGCCAGGTACTCTCGAATTTTAATACTCTATTCTTTACTTGCGGTAGGGCATTTTCTACTAATTTTGTTACAAACAGATGCGGGTATGATTCGCTACTTGCTTTTATGCCACTATTTATACCAAAACATTTTCCAAATCGGGCATAGTAATCACTAGTGTCTTCATCTTGCTTCTGTTTACAGGCAGAGATTGTACCGCAATCTTCCTTTTTCGTAGTTAATAAACGTGGCAGTACCTGTACTAATAAACCTGGTAGTGCTTTAGTTTTATCCCCAAGTCCTTCTCCTGCAGTTCGGGCCTTTTCTTCTGCTTCTAATACTGACCATTCTATCTTTTGGTCTCCTACCTCCCACTCTTTTTCCCTGAGTTTTTCATAAATGCCAGCAGGCATCAATACCTTTAATATTGTCATAATGTCGGGATAGGTATACTCTCCCATGAGTAACATGTCTTTAATTTCTCGGTGAAAACCCGCTGGATCTTTGTCATGACTGGGTACCACTTTCTTCATTTCTAACAATTCTATTTTCGATATGGGCGTATATACAAATACGCGTTTAAACTCATTGTCCTCGCCTTTTATTGGGTGCACTTCTCGTAAAGGATTCTGTCTATCCATGTAATACGTTGTTCTTTCCTTGATGGGCAATGAAACATGTTCTGAACATACAAAAAGAATGTATTGTTTTCTTGATTCTAGTATTTCTTTAATTAATTTAGTACCTGAACCTCTCCATCTATTCATGAGCAATTCAGTCAATATGTCAGGCAAGGGACCAGGGTCCGAATGCTGACTCTGATATAGTATGAGGAGTTGTTGAATCATATAAATCCCAGCTAACCGCTGTTCATCTGGGGTGAGATTCAAAAATGTGCGTGCTACTGTATCATCACTATATTTTCCGGGACTGTCCACCCAATGGACAGCTGCCCTAGCTAAATCCTGTTCGTCCATAGAATCGAGGAAATGATAACCCCTTCGTTCCCGGAGTAGTTTGTCGGCGGCTTGGAACGAATGCTCGTTAGACCTGATGTTAATTATAGGTATTTGGAAATTCCTGTTATTATCTGGACATATCGGACGTATCGGGTTAATAGGACATTTATTACTATTACAAGATCCTCCTCTACCTACATAGGCTATGGTGTCTGACTGTCCTGCGGGCAGTCCAGACCCTTCCTCCTCGTTTTGTTCGAACTCGTCTACCGCTAATCTTTCTTCGTGTAGGCGTTCGATTTCTTTACGGATCTTTCGGCCCATGGCTATTATACAATTTTGTTTATCATGTCTACCTTCTGATATATTCTGGCTCCATCTAGTAAGAATTTGCATTGCTTCCGGGTCTACCCCTGGTCGGTCTTCATTTCTGATCACACAATTTATGAGGAAACGTAACAGTTCTCCCTGTATCTCCACTTTCTGGTATTCCATAGCTCTGTTAATACATTCTGGATCTCGCCCTGTTTGGACAAAATGATATATTTTATCTAGATGCGCCGTCATTCCTGGTAACTTCCCTAAATACACTGCGGCTCATCTGATACGTAATGATGCCATGATCATTTCGTCCTCTTTGCCGGGCACAGGGTCATATCTACAATCTATAAGAAGTTCCTTAAGCGTACGGGCATTTATGAGTTTGGGGGTACGTGAATGTGCTGACTCTTGAAAGGTAAGTTTATTTATTCTGGGTGGCGTAGAAAAAATGTTGCTAGCACCTCCCGCAGCCCCATCTGGGGTGTCGGGTGTGAAAGGATTCGTTGAACGTGACACGGCAACTATAGGTGTGGACACAGCTATAGAAGCAGCTGTGGGAACAGATGTAGAAACAGATGTGCTTGCCGGAACTTGTGACACGATCTGTTGCTGTAGGGATACTGGTACTGGGTCTTGGCGTTGAACCTCCCTGGTATGCGGTCTATGTGGGACGGAATTAGCATACTCGGGAGCTGCGTCATCTAAATATGAGGAAAGAAAAACATCTTCTGCGGTTCTAGGATGCCCCTTAGGATGTACCTTTATTGGAAATAATGGGGTTGGCAAGTCTTTCGGTATCTCTGGAGTAGCCTTAGGTAATCCTTCGGCCAGAAGGGGATACATACCATTCATAAGGGCATTTCTTTGTCTGTCTACTTGTTCTGATTTCACTCGGATACCTTCCTCAATTAATAGATTTTCTCGAACTTTATTGGAATTCTCTTTACTCTTCTCTTCCTGTCTACGTGCTTTTTCTGTACGTCTATGAGATTCTTTACGCCATAACTCAACGGCATCTTTCTGTGACTGTCTGACTTTCCTTTTCCATAACTCTTCCTCGACTTTCATGATGCACTCTGCATCCCAGGTCCCCGCTGTGGGCCACCTCTGACTTTCTGGTAATTCCTTGGTGTAGTCTACCCATAAATCAAGAAATAATATAGCGTCTAAGCCATGTTTATGATACATGAAGTACCCTGGAGTGTCCCTAGGAGGAATAGGAACGGCTTCTTCGAGTACCCCTTTTCTTGTAGTGATCTGTCTTAGTTTCGAGAAGAGCGGCATATTGGGAACTGATCTGATACTTAATCTTGAACACACTTAGTACAAAAGCACAATAATGAACAACCATTCATACCACAATATGCAGGACGTTTAACACATCAAACATTAAACATTAAACATTTTTCTTCCAACCTTTAAAATAACCAACAATGATGATCGTCTGCATAACTAATCACCAAGCATAATTCTTGACAATAACTAGATACTTCGGAATACTTGATATACTGCTAAACAGTACATATACACTGCTAAAACAGTGCAGACCGGATTTGTGTACCCAAACCCGTCTTGACCGGCACAACCTATGTGCACGTCGGAAATGCCTCCCCAGTAATGGTACTCACCGGGTAGCTTCGGAAACGGAAGGCCTCGGAAACTGAACTTGGACCGGACTGGACTCGACTCGATTCGTCGGAAACTGGACTCGACTTTGAACTGGTGGGCCTCTGTATACCTCGGATCTTGCTCTCTCAGCTAGGCTCTGGTCGGGATACTTCGCACTTCTCACCGCCTCGTCTGGGTGTTGATCGCAGCCTCAGTCGCCCCCGCTTGACCGGAGGGAGATACAGGAAATCCTGCTGGTACGCGTTATTGTCCGTCCAGCTGTGGCAGGAGACCGGGCCTGCAACTCACCGCCGGCGCGCGAGATGAGAAAGTGTCCCTGTTCGGGCGCCATTCATGTGGTAAATAAAATTCTTTACCGGGACTTAATTTGATACAGAAACATAATAAAATAGCTCAGTAAAATAAGAGGCAGAATCCGTGGTATTAGAGGTTCGGAATGGGCTTTATTCCAATGATCGATTATAATCGGTTGCTCCAAGTTCCATCACCACGGAGGTTCAGGAAGTGAAGTACATACTTTATTGACAGGAAATGACTTTTATAGAACATACATTACAATGAAGCGAATACGGTAGGCGTAACAATTGATAAGGAAAATGACGATTCATATGCGTAACCGAAAATGGGTGTAACAAGGAGTAAAAAGAAACATAATTGGTTATGATGTCATATATAGGTGGATCTATAAGATAATACTTGGCATAGATGCGCGCGCAGCAGCATGACGTGTGATTGACGTGCAACTAGGGGGTGAAGGGGACTTGACGTTTAGCTCTACATGTGGAGACGAAAAGTCTGGGGGGTCAAGTCAACCTAATCCCAAATCATATCTAACATCCTATGTTTAAAGAACTATGTTATCCACAAAAGAAGGACTCTCGGACAGAATCTATTCTATACTGACTGTGCGTGCGTGTACAAGCGTCTAAGTGTCTACACTAGATGCGAGGGCAGGAATCTTCCATAGTAACAGGGCTATGAATTACTTGTATAAAGACAGAGAAGCCGGGCCCTTTGCTCGGTAGCTGGAAGAATGTTTACTTAAACTACTAGGCAGGAATGCATTGGCTGAGGGGGAAGCAGATAACTCGAAGGTGAAATACAGTTCTTGGCAGAGAATAGGCTGATGTCAGGCTTTGTGAGCCGCGCAGAGAACGAGACAAAGTTCATGGTCACAGTTGCAGGCTCAGACTGGAGCTTTCAGAGGCAGAAGGCAAGAAGAGTTTGATGACAGAATCAGGGCCTACTTGCCTGGACTGTAAAATGGCATAAGTGAACCATATAAAGCCGGTGGCCTTTCGTACTTAGGAATGGAATATCCGGCCTATTCATGGCGGATCTGACAGAGGACATGTTAACGGTGGACGCACATGTATTTGCGTCTTCATAACTGGAACTGGAGGGAACATACATGTACTTGTAACATGCACATAGAACCGTTGGGGTCCAAGATAGGGGACATAACTGACCAGAAAAATCCATATTTCCACACCTCAAAGGTCTGAGTTTTGTCTATGGATAGTTTTGATTCGCCATGATGTACAAGTGCAAAGGGTTAAATATATCTGCTGCAAAAGATTGTGTATATTCACAAAACTGTATTTTATGAGGTCGGATTTTCCTTTTGAAAATTCGGATTAGGAGGTATTTTCCACAAGTGGTAAAATCCTCCCCCTGGGGTGATAGTGTTTACCCCGTGTGGTAATGAGATCCCTTTGGGAAATGGCAACTTTAGTAGCCATTATCATTCCACAACACAGGAAGAAACCATTTTCTGAATGGATGTGTGATGATCTTGATGCCTTGATGAAAATTCTTAAATGCGTCACTGACTGAGCCGGCATGATGGCTCATTGTATGGTGACGATGGATGTCATCAGCAATTTTATACAATCAAGGAATTGGTATAAAGGAAATAATACACAGATTATATTTTTCGAGTAGAGCACATTTAATTACTCCCTCTCTAATTATTACTCTAGAAAGATTTTATCAAAACATTTTTACATACTACATAGATAATGGCATCTGATCATGAAGAAATACATGTATACACAAAAAAAATATACATACACAATAACATGACGTAAATCAGAACATACAATAGGACATCAATATATAATATACACTAACCCCAAAACAAAATGATTTCTACTAGTGTCCTCCGTACAACTCTGGAAGGACCACTAGGAGTTAGTCTAGATAGTACACTTAAGGTCTTTTAATTAATATCGGCCATCCCAGTGTACCATCAAGCAATGTCAAATCATTACTATATTTCCACGACTCCTCCTTTTGAAATTTTAGGTGTACTATCTAGACTACCTCCAGAGTTGTACGGAGGACACTAGTAGAAATCATCTTGTTTTGGGCTTAGTGTATATTATATATTGATGTCCTATTGTATGTTGTGATTTATGTCATGTTATTGTGTATGTACATTTTTTTTGTGCATACATGTATTTCCTTCATGATCAGATGCCATTATCTATGTAGTATGTAAAAATGTTTTGATAAAATCTTTCTAGAGTAATAATTAGAGAGGGAGTAATTAAATGTGCTCTACTCAAAACATATAATCTGTGTATTATTTCCTTTATACCAATTCCTTGATTGTATAAAATTACGTCCTTTACCCAGGTTTATAAAGGGTTAATTGGGTATACCCCTGTTGTTAGGATGTCATCAGCAGACATACCTGTATACTTTCCACTGGCCTTTCTGATGGTGTTCTGAGGCTGGACTTCACTAGTGAGAGGCTCTTTTGCAGGAAAGATGACTCTTCCCTGTAGTACATTGAACGCAGTCTTGTTGTGGTGCGCGCACTGGGGCTCGCTGTAAGTTACTGCTTTTCTCACAGAGATCCTTTTTTTACTTGTGGAACTTCTATCACACAGCACCTGGCGCTGAGAGGTGGAGGGTGCTTTGCTTGTAGAAATAAAATGGGTTTAAAAAAACCTGACATAAATTCCTTGTGTGTCCAGGAGTTTTAAGGCAACAATAAAAATGTCAAGCTAACTCAGGTGAATAATGTTCCTTGTGAAAAGAGATCAGCTTTAAGTTTAGTGGCAGTTTTCACTCATCATCAAGTAGCGCAGAGGGTTTACAGGCCTGCTGCAAAGAATGAGTACCGTGTAGATCACAGATCTGCGGTTTATGAGGATAGCTGTGAGTTACTGCTTTTCTTCCAAGAAACCCTTTTGTTACTTGTGGAACTTAAGCACACGAAACTGGAGCTGAGCTGAAGGGGTGGAGGGTGCCTTGTATAAATAGCCTGGGTTTAAATCCAACTGGTTGTATGTACATATGGCCTTAATAGCACATTGCTTATTTAATAATTGCCAATCTGTTGCATCTGTTGTATCCAGTAAGTATTGTCGTATGTATTTAACTGCGCTTGTGTCTGCAAGTGTGCACAGAAGTTTTAAAAAGTACCGCCTCTGAAAGACTTGTTTATTGTTTAATATCATGCTTATACATTTGTTTTACAGTAAGATCAGATTACAAGTACACTAGGTTAGCGCCTGATAAGATGACAGTCGTCAGGTACGTTAATATATGTTTATTTATCTGCAACAGCAGGACATGATGGGCTCCTATTCTGCCTCCACCACTAGCCAACAGATATTCTCCCATCTCTCAACCCTGCTAGAACCCTCACTCCCATGCACTCTATGTGTGCACTCACAGATGTGCACGGCACACCTTCAGTATTTACAGTGCAACCCAACACATCTTCCTCCTTTACAACAACACAATACAGTCTACAAAAATAGGGTAAATAAGAACAATTTGACATAATAACAGCTGTCACTACGTCCACAACATGTGAACCTGTATTCATTAAATTATAAATGTTACATACAATTGTGAGCTTGGAAATTAGCTTGCATAAATGAATTCCCTAACAGGTCAGTGCATTCATGTTATCCAAGGCGAAGGATTGCACCTGACCTTCTCTTCTCTTACATCACGCAAAGGACTGTGCCTTACCGTCTCTTGTCTTACATCACGCAGACATTTCACACTCTCTGGCTTCTCACCACCCCTCTGACAATGAGAAACAGCTATTCTGTATTTGTTCCACCACTTGTCATCCTCCAACTTCACTACACTCTTTCGCACTCCCACTACTCATTATGGTTCTGAAAATTTCAATTTGCCCTTAGGAATTATTCTTGAGCACTTCACTCTCACATAGTCGGCAACTATTACTTTCAACTTTCTAACTCCATATTTCTGCTGTGCTTGAACATTTTATTCTGAGCTTCTACCTTTTTCTTCTCTACATCATCAATTTTACCACAAGGTATATCAAATTCCCCCATCCATTCTTTCAACATCTTGACTGCTGGTACTCGACCTCTCAACTATAGAAAGGGTGAAACGTCTGTGTCTGTATTAGCTGTGGTGCATACCGCCCACAACAAACTTTCTCAATTACAATTTACAAATCACCCCACCAGCCATAGCTAGTTGCAGATTCTCCTTAATAACTCTATTGATTCTTTCAATGAGATCATTACTCCTTGGATGATATATTGACGTTTTGATATGTTTAATTCCCATAAACTTCCTAAATTCATCAAATTTTTTAGATGTAAATTGACACCCATTATCTGTCAGAACTTCATCAGGAATCCCTTCTTTGGCTAATGCTGACTCCAAAAACTTAATTACACACCTGGTATTTGGAACCTTCACATATTTGACTTCTTTGCACGCGTGGGTTCAAATCCCATCCTCATCGCCAATATTAAGATACTAGTAATCAGGTTAATTTATATTTATTCATCAGCAACAGCAGGACACGGATCGGTCCCTATTCCGCCTCCACCACCAACCAACTGACATTCTCCTGTGTCTCAACCCTTCTAGAACCCTCATTCCCATGCACTCTATGAGCGCTCTCATAGTGCTGCATAGAACACTTACATTATTTACATTGCAACCCAACAGTGCCCTTCTATTTTTAGTGCTTTGCAAAAGTTTAAAGATCTTCTTAGTTTCTCGTTACTCAAATGGGTGTAATTTCTGATATATATCTGCTTCCCTGGAGTTAATTGCTTATTTTTATCACGAGTAAGAGTCACTCTAAGTGTCACTGGTCATGAAATGCCACTGATAACGGCACTGAAACTATGAAAATGCCACACATAAGCAGTCTGAAACCTTGGCAGCTATGATGGCTCTATATAGTGGTCCCTCCGCCAAAGTGTGATCCGGTGGTCTACTATCCCCTGCCTTTAACGATGAAAGAGGGACGAGGCAGGGTTGCCCCTTTAACATTCTCTGTTTATCCTGAGCCTGGAGCCTTCACCTCACAAGATTAGAACTAATCCTTCCATCCTGTGAAGTTAGCGGCCTATGCCGACGATATTTTAATTATAACCGAAAATGCATTTAAATCTATTCCCCCCTTACTACAGACAATAGACGAATATGACCCGGTTGCAAGCTATAAACTCAATAGGGAGAAGTCTAAAATCGTGGGCCTGAAAAATCATTGCACCAGCGATCTCTTAAAAAATACAGGGCTGTCCTGGCAACCCCACTATATAAAATATTTGGATCTTGAGTTTAGCTTAGACTTATGAGGGTCACTCCACCATAACGAAAGTCTAATGCTGAAAGAACTTAGACAGATAAAACCCCAACTTCCTCACTTGGTGGACCCCATCAAGATGATCAAGATGATAGTCACCCAGATAGTCAATTGCCTGGTAAATATGTTACCCCTGATATTATCAGATGAATTCCACCAGAGATCAAAAGGGTTGTTAAACAGGTTAATTTGGCAAATAAACATCCTAGAATTCCCATCCCAAAAATCTGCTTGCCTGTAAAGCTGGTAGGAGTTAATCTAGCAGACTTCAAAATATACCAAACTGCTTTTTTGGCCAGTAAACATTCACTTTGGTTCTCCCAAACTCCGTACTATACCCCCACATGGCTACTAATTGAAAGAAAAAGTCCTAGGAGCTTTGCATCCCGTAACACCCTCTTTGGCGTAGTATCTCCTCAACAACACAAAAAGGGCCCTCCTGAAGATTGTCAGACTCCTACAGAAGCCAATAGCCCATTATCTCACTCTGGAATAACCCTAAAATTGAAATTCATGGGGAACCCATATGTTGGTGCTTCTGGGAATCTAAAAGCATTCTCTTATTAACATGATTGGGCCCCCTACAAGCGTCTCTCTCCTTCAGAGAGCTGCAACACCAATACAATCTACTAGAAATAGATTTTCTATGACTCTAAACTCAACGTCAGTTTATCTAAAATTAAGTACCCGAAAGAGATCCCTCTCTATTCAGAATAATACTGTCCTTCAACAAAACAGATAACCAATCCTCTAAATTCTACCACCTTTAAAATCATAGGGCCCGATTCACAGAACTAACTTAAGACAAAATCCTAAACTTACTACCATTCTGGTATTCACAGAAGGCACTTACTCATTTCGGTATTCACAGAACTTAGGAGTCCTAACTTAAGGACTCCTAAATGCCTCCTGTGAATACCGAAAGTCTTAAAGTTAGGATTTTTCTCAGTATAGGAGTAGTAAACACCATCGACGAATGGAATAGTACCATCCTGCTTTAAACATCCCCCACTGTTAGCCACTCATACCGCATATCCCTAAACACCCCTGTACTGTCTGTGTTCCCTGTCCCCCTGCCGGCAGCTTACATCCTCAGAATTGCACACCTTAAATATCTGACATTGGCTCTTCAATGTATACATGCCATCCACCCACAACATACAACCTTGACTCATTGAATTTTCTGATCCCGCTCTAATCATCCCAGGAGCCCGTAATTTTGTTGATTCTTCTGCCTGTATGACTCACCCATCTCTGTATACATACATACGTACATACTACCCAATTGTACATTGCTGTTCCCGTACCAAACTTGCATGTTATTTCCTTTGCCATTGATGTTTTATGCATGCATGCCATCTGTTTCACTTGTACACATGCTTATCCGCAATTTATGAATCCTTTGTGAACTGGTTGTCCTTCTGTCCCCTACCGGTACGATCCTTCTAACTATTGACGTCTTTACACACGTACCAATTGATATGTTTTTCTCATGCTTATCTCTAGTCAATTGTTATGCTGTACATTTATTGTTAATTTTGTCCAAACCTGCATGATCCAAACTACACCTTCCCCCATCCTTGCCCCGCCCCCGCCTCCGCCCTCCTAAACGCCTCGGTTTCTATCACCGCCCACTCCTCGTCACTCTAGACATCCCCTACCCCGCCCTCAGCTAATTCAGACACTCCCCATACACGGCCACATGACCGTTGACGAGCCCAACACGTCAGACCTTATTTACTTCCGGTCTGACAGTCACCTGACACCGCACACGATCCTGGCGGGATACGGCCGATTCAGACGCTGCCCGTAGCTGAATGAACTTCTATTCACTAGGTAAGGCCCCCCTCGCTAGTACTTCTCCCAGCCACCCCTTGGTTGTTTCTGCTGTCCCGAAGGACCCGGACCTCACAGTCTTCCTTTCCTCACAGATTTTCATCCATCGATTACTCGATCCTCGCTGGTGTCCTCCCTGACGCGGCTTCTCCTGTCTACAAATTTCTAGGCCTCAGGTAATTGACACGCGTTCCCGCTTGCCGACCTTGATCTGTTCTTTCATGACTTTCATATACTCACGTTATCACCCGTTTTCCTCAGACGGACTAATTTCCAATTCATACTCTGGTTCCCTGGCTACGCCGATGCAAAGACCGACACAGCTTTCAGCGCCCTTCCAGGTATTCTTGCCACCTTGGCACGCACAATGCTTACTTCCCCTCACCACTAGTCAGAGGCGACCCGCTGGGAGGTGAAGCAGTGTGATCCCACATTGGTTTCCTGTTTAAAAAGCTCCCTTGAGCCGGTTGAGCTGACGAGCTCGTGGAGAGGCACCTGCGTGACTTGAGAGGTACTGTGACCTGAGAATACTTTGGCAGCCTGCTCAGCAACCCCAAATATTTGATACCTAATCTCTACTGATGACGGATAATGATCCAGAAACACGTGTATAGAGATGGCCAGTACAACTTTGTAATTACTCGAGACAATCCTGAAAGCACACATGCTTGTTGAACTGCATTGACCACAATGCTCAGCGGCGACCCGCTGGGAGGTGAAGCAGTGTGATCCCACATTGGTTTCCTGTTTAAAAGGCTCCCTCGAGCCGGTTGAGCTGACGAGCTCATGGAGAGGCACCTGCGCGCCTTGAGAGGTACTGTGACCTGAGAATACTTTGGCAGCCTGCTCAGCAACCCCAAATATTTGATGCCTAATCTCTACCGATGACGGATAATGATCCAGAAACACGTGTATAGAGATGGCCAGTACAACTTTGTAATTACTCGAGACAATCCTGAAAGCACACACGCTTGTTGAACTGCATTGACCACAATGCTCAGGGGCGACCCGCTGGGAGGTGAAGCAGTATGATCCCACATTGGTTTCCTGTTTAAAAGGCTCCCTTGAGCCGGTTGATCTGACGAGCTCGTGGAGAGGCACCTGCGCGCCTTGAGAGGTACTGTGACCTCAGAATACTTTGGCAGCCTGTTCAGCAATCCCAAATATTTGATGCCTAATCTCTACTGATGACGGATAATGATCCAGAAACACATGTATAGAGATGGCCAGTACAACTTTGTAATTACTCGAGACAATCCTGAAAGCACACACGCTTGTTGAACTGCATTGACCACAATGCTCAGGGGTGACCCACTGGGAGGTGAAGCAGTGTGATCCCACATTGGTTTCCTGTTTAAAAGGCTCCCTCGAGCCGGTTGAGCTGACGAGCTCGTGGAGAGGCACCTGCGCGCCTTGAGAGGTACTGTGACCTGAGAATACTTTGGCAGCCTGCTCAGCAACCCCAAATATTTGATGCCTAATCTCTACCGATGACGGATAATGATCCAGAAACACGTGTATAGAGATGGCCAGTACAACTTTGTAATTACTCGAGACAATCCTGAAAGCACACACGCTTGTTGAACTGCATTGACCACAATGCTCAGGGGCGACCCGCTGGGAGGTGAAGCAGTGTGATCCCACATTGGTTTCCTGTTTAAAAGGCTCCCTTGAGCCGGTTGATCTGACGAGCTCGTGGAGAGGCACCTGCGCGCCTTGAGAGGTACTGTGACCTGAGAATACTTTGGCAGCCTGCTCAGCAATCCCAAATATTTGATGCCTAATCTCTACTGATGACGGATAATGATCCAGAAACACGTGTATAGAGATGGCCAGTACAACTTTGTAATTACTCGAGACAATCCTGAAAGCACACACGCTTGTTGAACTGCATTGACCACAATGCTCAGGGGTGACCCGCTGGGAGGTGAAGCAGTGTGATCCCACATTGGTTTCCTGTTTAAAAGGCTCCCTCGAGCCGGTTGAGCTGACGAGCTCGTGGAGAGGCACCTGCGCGCCTTGAGAGGTACTGTGACCTGAGAATACTTTGGCAGCCTGCTCAGCAATCCCAAATATTTGATGCCTAATCTCTACTGATGACGGATAATGATCCAGAAACACATGTATAGAGATGGCCAGTACAACTTTGTAATTACTCGAGACAATCCTGAAAGCACACACGCTTGTTGAACTGCATTGACCACAATGCTCAGGGGTGACCCACTGGGAGGTGAAGCAGTGTGATCCCACATTGGTTTCCTGTTTAAAAGGCTCCCTCGAGCCGGTTGAGCTGACGAGCTCGTGGAGAGGCACCTGCGCGCCTTGAGAGGTACTGTGACCTGAGAATACTTTGGCAGCCTGCTCAGCAACCCCAAATATTTGATGCCTAATCTCTACTGATGACGGATAATGATCCAGAAACACGTGTATAGAGATGGCCAGTACAACTTTGTAATTACTCGAGACAATCCTGAAAGCACACACGCTTGTTGAACTGCATTGACCACAATGCTCAGGGGCGACCCGCTGGGAGGTGAAGCAGTGTGATCCCACATTGGTTTCCTGTTTAAAAGGCTCCCTCAAGCCAGTTGAGCTGACGAGCTCGTGGAGAGGCACCTGCGAGCCTTGAGAGGTACTGTGACCTGAGAATATTTTTGCAGCCTGCTCAGCAACCCCAAATATTTGATGCCTAATCTCTACCGATGACGGATAATGATCCAGAAACACGTGTATAGAGATGGCCAGTACAACTTTGTAATTACTCGAGACATTCCTGAAAGCACAGACGCTTGTTGAACTGCATTGACCACAATGCTCAGGGGCGACCCGCTGGGAGGTGAAGCAGTGTGATCCCACATTGGTTTCCTGTTTAAAAGGCTCCCTTGAGCCGGTTGATCTGACGAGCTTGTGGAGAGGCACCTGCGCGCCTTGTGAGGTACTGTGACCTGAGAATACTTTGGCAGCCTGCTCAGCAACCCCAAATATTTGATGCCTAATCTCTCCTGATGATGGATAATGATCCAGAAACCCGTGTATAGAGATGGCCAGTACAAGTTTGTAATTACTCGAGACAATCCTGAAAGCACACACGCTTGTTGAACTGCATTGACCACAATGCTCAGGGGCGACCCGCTGGGAGGTGAAGCAGTGTGATCCCACATTGGTTTCCTGTTTAAAAGGCTCCCTCCAGCCGGTTGAGCTGACGAGCTCGTGGAGAGGCACCTGCGTGCCTTGAGAGGTACTGTGACCTGAGAATACTTTGGCAGCCTGCTCAGCAACCCCAAATATTTGATGCCTAATCTCTACTGATGATGGATAATGATCCAGAAACCCGTGTATAGAGATGGCCAGTACAACTTTGTAATTACTCGAGACAATCCTGAAAGCACACACGCTTGTTGAACTGCATTGACCACAATGCTCAGGGGTGACCCGCTGGGAGGTGAAGCAGTATGATCCCACATTGGTTTCCTCTCCTTTCTACAAATTTCTAGACCTCAGGTAACTGACACGCGTTTCCGCTTGCCTACCTTGATCTGTTCTTTCATGACTTTCATGTACACACGTTATCACCCGTTTTCCTCAGATGGACTAATTTCCAATTCATACTCTGGTTCCCTGGCTACACCGATGCAAAGACTGACACGGCTTTCTGCGCCCTTCCAGGTATTCTTGCCACCTTGGCACACACAATGCTTGCTTCCCCTCACCACTAGTCCCCCTTTTCTATGCACGGCAGACTACCGATTTAGTCAGCAACTCAAGGCAGCTCCGTGCTCGTCCTCCTCGATTGCGCCATTAGTGCTTTTACACACGGCTTCTCCATGATTTTTTGCCTCTTCACGAGTTAAGCGCATCCCTCCTTCCAAATTATCTTGATTTTCCCAGCGCCCCATTCCTCTCGTCCTTGCCACTCCACCCTTCCTATCCCTTACCCACCTTCTTGTTCTCCCTGTACAGCACCGCCTTCACTATGTCAACCCGGTCCTGAAGATGATCCAAAGTCACTGGATCAAAACACCGTCGACCTGTCAGCGCAATTGATGGCGCTTACCTCATGTGGTTCTCTAAATAACTGTTTATTGATTACCAAAGATTGCGAATTTTTGATCAGAACCACTGCTTTCACTGTATATATTTTCAATTTATTTCACCTTCCGCCGTTCCTTGCTGATATCACATTGTCACTTGCGTCGCCACACTGTTGTGTCACGAACACACTAGAGCAATTCAGGTTGTTCTCGCAAATTTGTTTTGCCCGTAGTGCTGTTACAACTCTAATTTTTCCTTTTATATTTATTTTTATTTTGCCTTTTCCTTATCACAACTTGTTGCTAAATATATGATGCCATGTGCACATTTTTCAAAAAACCTACTGAGAGTCTCCCTTTCTTTCATGTAATGTCTTGCACATGCCTGCCTAACTGTCTTTTCTAATGATACTAGTTGAGAAATTGTTGCTTATTCCACATACTTAACCCAAATCTCAACGTGGTTTATGGGTTTTTGCTCCTGTTGTTCAATACAAAACAGAAAGGAACCCAGCACACCAACTGAACAACAACAAAAACGAAGGTCACCAAAATCCCACCAGCAAGGAGATAAAAAGAAGGGACATGGACCCCAGTCGCACAAAGGACCCCCGAAAGGGAGCGCGACACCAAAGAGAGAACCCAGGCAGGCACAAGGCAAAACAGACACATTAAGCCGCCGAAATGGCCTGGCCCCCAATGGAACCCAACCAGCTAACAGCGAAAGCCCATAAGGACGCCCACGGAGCCCAAAGAGCAGAAGGGACCAGGCCCAAGGCCAAGCCATCAGAAAGGAAGCGAATGCCCACCAGGGGCCACCACGCACAAGAAAGCAAAAAGAACCCGGCAGGGAGGGGAACGCAGCACGGAGGACCGAGACCGCCTCGCCAAGGGGCCAAGCAAAATGCCCCAGGAACGCTCCACATGTAGCAAGTGAGCCACCAAAGTGAGCACCCAGGAGGTTATACAGCCAGCCAACAACCAGGCCCGCCCCAGCCGAACAAGGAAGAGCTGACAGGAACAGGAGCAGACAGGGAGGTAAGGCCACAGGCAGAAACACTAGTTAAAATAACAAGGACCCCCTGTCCAATTGATACAGCAATTCCTATAGCAGGGCTCTAATACAGTATAATAATAATCCCCAGGCAATTATATAGTTACTGATGTTATAAATCTCTAAATATATACGTCTATTAGATACACATAATTTGTGAATTCAGTATAACAATCAGCAGAAAAAATTACAATTTTAATTAGTGATAGTTAAAAATATAGTTTATTACGATCTTGAAATCTATTCATAAAATAACACTTCATACTATACTTTGTATGTAATTAACATATAAATACATATATTCAATTGTGTAAAAACAGACAGTTCTCATGAACCGATCACATAAAATACACAGATTTAAACCGTGGCAGAAAAAGGTTTTTGATTTTGACGCGCGTGTCGACGCAATCTGCGCCTTCGTCAGGAAATGCCACACATTAACTTTTTGTTTCAGGCTAATTATTGGATATTATGATCCAGCATTTTATATTCGACTTATTGTTGGGTTATCTGGGTCCAGCGTATCGATGGATTTACAAAATCCTAATTTAGATCCTGTAGTACTCTGATATGTCCTTCTTAAAGGTAGTCGCGTATTTCTATATATTTAAAACGATATGTATTCCTTGGGAATCTGAAGCTTTCACAACTCCTTATCGATGTGTTCAGAAAATTCCAACAGTTCCAGTTATATTCAAACAGTTTTCATTAAAATTCGTGAATGATATGGATGATAATATCGAATTATAAGCCTGAAACAAAAATTAAACTAAAAGGGAAAACCATTGATGAATTTTAATGAAAACTGTTTGAATATAACTGGAACTGTTGGAATTTTCTGAACACATCGATAAGGAGTTGTGAAAGCTTCATATTTTGTAAGTCCATCGATACGCTGGGCCCAGATAACCCACAATAAGTCAAATATAAAACGCTGGATCATAATATCCAATAACAAGCCTGAAACAAAAAGTAAATGTGTGGCATTTCCTGATGAAGGCGCAAATTGCGTCGAAACGCGCATCGAAGACAAAAAACATTTTCTGCCAAGGTTAAAATCTGTGTATTTTATGTGATCGGTTGATGAGAACTGTTTGATTTTACACAATTGAATATATGTATTTATATGTTAACTACATACATAGTATAGTATGAAGTGTTATTTTATGAATTGATTTCAAGATTGTAATAAACTATATTTTTAACTATCACTAATTAAAATTGATTTTTTTTATTTTTTCTGTTAATTGCTACACTGAGTTCACAAATTATGTGTATCGAATGGACGTATATATTTAGAGATTTATAACACCAGTAACTATATAATTGCCTAGGGATTAATATTTCACTGCACAGGCAGAAACACACCAAAGGCGAGAAGGACGGAAGAGCTGGGCGAAACGAGCCCGAGCAACGCCAACACCTCCAGGGGGCCAACCCCAGCCAGCAGGCCCCAGCATCCCAAAACCAGGGACAAAGTAGAAAAGGAAGCAAATTCCGCACAGGAATCGCAGGCCTCGCCCGGGGAAGGAGAACCGTGAAATCCCAGCAACCCCATAGCATGAAATGCACCGCTTGAACACACACCAACGAGGGATAAATCGAAAGTAGCTGCAGGAGACAAACTCCTGTCCAGTGTCAGCCTGTGCTCCCAGAAGCACAATACCCATCAATGAGCAATAGCTCCATGGCCTAACACCCGCAGCAGCAGAAAACAAGAAAGAAGCACCCAGGTGAGCACCACCAACAGGTCAAATGCACCGCCTAGGCCAGACAATCCCAGACCCCCATATGCAGAGGGCCAGAGTAAAGGGAAAAACCGGGAGCCCGGACGAGAAGGCAGAAAGAACCACCACCGGGGACACAAACCGAAACCGGGACAAAGGAGACCCAGTCAAGGACAGCACAACCGTGCCCAAAAGTCAATGGGGCCAACCCAGCAACCCCCCGGAGACCAAGGCAGGTAAAAAAAAAGAATATCGCCCAGAACAGAGACAAGAAGCCCCCGCAGACAAGCCACGGAAAGGCCAACAGAAGCCAGATGAGACACCCGCCAGCAGGGGGACCAATCGACCCGGCACCAACAGGGAACCCAAGCACGCCTCCAACCCCACAGGCCAGAGAAGGCCGCAACCACCGGACAGGGGGACACCAGAAAAGGAAGACCGCAGGCCACACCCGCAGACAGGGCGGAAAAGAGAAGCGAGCACCTGACCCGAGACCAAAATGAAGGGGAAGAGAACGGACACCACCAACCCAGACCAGACCGAAACCGTGGAGACACTCAAAGGAACAGGTGAAGACCCAGAACCCAGGACAGCCCAGCAGCATGTGAGAAGCCTGGAGGGTACGAGCACCTAAGAGAAGGACAATGCAAAGCACCGCCCGCCAACAAGGCAAAAGGACACCTGACACACACTCAAAGGGTGATCCCCGGCCCCAACCCAAAGCTAGGGGGCCAGAGGAAAAACCAAGGAGGACCGCCAGGAACAGGAAGAGCCCAAGACCCCACCAGAACAGGCCCCTCCAGAGGGGAACCAGGAAGACCGACAAGACCAACAACAGAGGGGCACTGCAGCAGGCGGGATCCACAGAACCGCCACAGAGGCTACCCAAGACGCAAGGAGAGGCCACCAACGGCCCCCCGCAGAGCCCCAATGGCCAGGAGCCGAGGAGAAGCCTGACACGGACAAGGGGCAGAGCAGCTGCATGCAGAGCCAACAATCCGAACGAGAAAGGGGGGCGCCATGGCGGGGATCCCGGATAGGAGAGGGCAAGCTGAAAGGAGCAGAAGCAGAAGCAGAAGCAAAAAGCCCACACGGAGACCACAGAAGCAGCTCAGAGAAGGGCGAACAGAAGGCAAAAGCAGCCCGCCTCCAACATGACCCATAGCCGCCAACAACCCCTGGAACCCCCAGGAGGACGCCCAACCAGGGACCGACCAGGCCAGACCCCCAACCCCAAGGAGAGCAGGTGGGAACAGGAGCCTACAGGACAGAAGTACCCTATGCCCAAAGCCCAGAAGGGAAGAAAGAGCCAGGGACAAACACAGCCAACAAACGAAGCCATGGCCCGCGAAACACCCCAAATGCCCTAGTAAAACACCAGGACAGGAACACACAACCGCAAAGGAATGTACGAACATCAACCCAATCGGGATACTATGCAAGCAGTGGCAGGACATCAACCCCTGTCCTGCGGGAGCCTGTGCACCCAAAGCACACGATTCACCAGCGAGCCATAGCTCCAGGGCAGAAAACACCCGGAGGGGCCCAACGCCATGACAAGCAGTGTACGCAACAGTGCACACAAGGCCCCTGGATGCAACAGCAAAGAAATCACTACACTGCACTACAAACAGAGCCAGAACTGACCACCAGGCAAAAAATAAAGAAAGTGTGCAAGAAACGCAGAACGCCGAGGACCTAACCAGAAAGAGAGAAGTCCAGAATCGCAGGATGTTGAGTGTCACTGTTGAGACACAAACCGGCTACCCCATCCCTCGGGGACGACTGCCCCAGCCAGAAGACCACATCCCCTCACAACCCCCCGCACATGCACCGCCACTAAAGAAAGTAGCACTGCCGTGAGGCCCGACTGAGAAATCCATGACCACAGAAACAATAGGAAATGAACACATTGTGGAAATGTGGATTTTCCTGATCAGTTATGTCCCCTATCTTGGACCCCAACGATTCTATGTGCATGTCACAAGTACATGTATGTTCCCTCCAGTTCCAGTTTCCAAGACGCAAACATATGTGTGTCTACCGTCGACATGTTCTCTGTCAGATCCGCCATCAATGGGCTGGATATTCAATTCCTAAGTATGAAAAGCCACCGACTTTACATGGCTAAGGTACTCCATTTTTACAGTTCAGGCAAGTAGGCCCGATTCTTTCCTCAAAGCCTTTCCCTGCTCTCTGTCTCTGACAGTTTCAGCTTGAGCTCGCATCTGTATCCATGAACTTTGTCCTACTCCCTGTGCAGCTAACGGTGCCTGCCTCGGCCAGTTTTCGCCTGCCTGCCAAGAAGCTGTATTTCACCTTCGAATTATCTATTTTGCTCTTCAGCCGATGCATTCCTGTCTAGTGATTTAGGTAAACATTTCCTTTAACTCACAAGCAAAGGACTCAGCCTTTCCGTCCTCCTGCAAGTGATTCATAGCCCTGTTGCCATGGAAAGTTTTCTGCCCCTCGCTTCTCATATAGACACTTAGACGCTTGTACACGCACATACTGTTAGTATAGAATAGATTCTGTCCGAGAGTCCTTCCTTGTGGATAACATAGTTCTCTAAACATAGGATGTTAGATATGATTTGGGATTAGGTTGACATGACCCCCTAGACTTCTCGTCTCCACATGTAGAGCTAAATGTCAAGTCCCCTTCACCCCCTAGTTGCACGTCAATCACACGTCATGCTGCTGCGCACGCATCCATGTTAAGTATTATCGTATAGATCCACCTATGTAAGATAATCAGAGCCAATCATGTTTCTTTTTGCTCCTTATTACGCCTAGTTTCAATTACGTATCACTATGTTAATTTATCTTATCAATTGTTACGCCTTTTTGCACTTGTTTCATTGTAAATGTATGACCTATAAAAGTTACTTCTTGTCAATAAAGTATTGTACTTCACTTCCTGAACCCTCGTGGTGACGGAACCTGAAGGCCGCGACTCGAGTCGGCCATTTTGGATGGAATAAAGCCCATTTAGAAAACCTCTTATACCACGGATTCTGCCTCTTGTTATTCTGAGCTATTTTACTTTATTTTAAAGATTCCGTATGAAATTCAGTTTCGGTAAAAAGAATATTTACCACATAATGGCGCCCGAACAGGGACACTTTCTCATCTCACGCGCCGGCGGTGCGTTGCAGGCCCAGTCTCCTGCCACAGCTGGACGGACCATAAACGCGTACCAGCAGGATTTCCTGTAAGCTCCCTCCGGTCAAGCGGGGGCGACTGAGGCTGCGATCAACCCAGACGAGGCGGTGAGAAGTGCGAAGTATCCCGACCAGAGCCTAGCTGAGAGAGCAAGATCCGAGGTATACAGAAGCCCACCAGGTTTTCCGAAATCCCGATGTCCAGTGGGTCCGCTGTCCGCAGTCATCGAGTCCTGTCCATTCTCTGAGGCCTTCCGTTTCAAGGAGCTACTCGGTGAGTACCATCGCCGAGGAGGCGTGTTGACGCGCACATAGGTTGTGCCGGTCAAGACGGATTTGGGTACACAAATCCGGTCTGCACTGTTTAGCAGTGTATATGTACTGTTTAGCAGTATATCAAGTATTCCGAAGTATTCAGTTATTGTCAAGAATTCAGCGTGGTGATTAGTTAGGCAGACTGTCATCATTGTCGGTTATTGTTAAAATGTTTAATGTTCAATGTTTAAAGTGTTCAAATGTCTTGCATATTGTGGTATGAATGATTGTTCTTTGTTCGCTGTTCATTATTGTGCTTTTCGTATTAAGTGAATTCAAGAGTAAGTATCAAATCAGTTGTCAATATGCCGCTCTTCTCGAAGTTAAGACAGATTACTACCAGAAAAGGGGTGCTTGAAGAAGCAGTTCCTATTCCTCCTAGGGACACTCCAGGGCATTTTATGTACCACAAGCATGGCTTAGATGCCATATTGTTTCTTGATCTATGGGTAGATTATACCAAGGGATTGCCGGAAAGTCAAAGGTGGCCCGCAGCGGGAACCTGGGATGCAGAGTGCATCATGAAAGTGGAGGAAGAGTTATGGAAAAGAAAGGTCAGACAGTCACAGAAAGACGCTGTTGAGTTATGGCGTAAAGAATCTCATAGACGTACAGAAAAAGCACGTAGACAAGAAGAGAGGAGTAAAGAAAGTTCAAATAAAGTTCAAGAAAATCTATTAATTGAGGAAGGTATCCGAGTGAAGTCAGAACAAGTAGATAGACAAAGAAATGCTCTTATGAATGGTATGTATCCCCTTCTAGCCGAAGGACTACCAAAGGCTGTTCCAGGGATGCCAAAAGACTTGCCACCCCCGTTATTTCCAATTAAGGTACATCAAAAAGGGCATCCCAGAACCGCAGTAGATGTTTTTCTTTCCTCATATCTAGACGACACAGCTCCCGAGTATGCTAACGCCACACTACATAGACCGTCTGGCGGAGGGGTTCAACGTCAGGATCAGGTATCCGACCCCGTGCCACAGCAAGTCCCGATACAAGCTTCGGCAAGCACATCTGTCCCCGCAGTCGATTCTACAGTGGTATCGACACCCATAGTTGCTGTGTCACGTTCAACGAACCCATTCACACCCGATGCCCCAGATGGGGCCACGGGAGGTGCTAGCAATACCTTTACACCACCCAGAATAAATAAACTTGTCTTTCAAGAATCAGCGCATTCACGTACACCTAAATTCGTAAGTGAACGTACGCTTAAGGAACTCCTTGTAAATTGTAGATATGACCCGGTGGTTGGTAAAGAGGACGAAATGGTCCTGGCATCATTACGCATCAGGCGAGCCGCAGAGTATTTAGCAAGGTTACCAGGAATGACTACGCATCTAGATAACATATACCATTTTGTTCAAACAGGACGAGATCCAGGATGTATTAACAGAGCTATGGAATTCCAGAAAGTAGAGATACAGGGGGAACTGTTACGTTTCCTCATAAACTGTGTGATCAGAAATCAAGACCGTCCGGGGGTAGACCCGAATGCAATGCTTATTCTTACAAGATGGAGCCAGAATATATCAGAAGGGAGACACGATAAGCAAAATTGTATAATAGCCATGTGCCGAAAAATACGTAGAGAAATAGAGCGTATTCATGAAGAAAGATTGGGAACAGACGAGTTCGAGCAAGATGAAGTGTCCGAATCAGGGAATTCCGCAAGACAGTCAGAGACCATAGCCTATGTAGGCAGAGGAAGATCCTGTGATAATGCTAGATGTTTTTCTGATCCCATACACTCTGTATGCCCAAATAATAGCAGAACGTATCCGACGCCTGTAATAAATCTGAAGTCTCCTGAACATTTGTTTCAAGCCGCAGATAAAATACTACGAGAACGAAGGGGTTACCACCTCCTCGATTCCATGGATGAGCAAGAATTAGCCAGATCAGCTGTTCACTGGATTGACAGTCCTGAAAAATACGGTGATGAGACCGTAGCACACACGTTTTTTAATCTCAGTGCAGACGAACAACGTTTAGCTGGAATCTATATGATTCAGCAACTCCTTATATTATATAAGAGCCAACATGCTGACCCTGGTCCTTTACCTGATATATTAACGGAACTACTCACGAACAGATGGAGAGGTTCTAGTAACAAGCTAATTAAAGAGATATTAGTGTCACGTAAACAGTATGTCCTTTTTGTAAATCCGGATTCTCTCTCGCTGCCCCACAGAGAAAGAACGCCGTACTATATGGATAGACAAAATCCTTTACGAGAAGTGCACCCAATAAAAGGCGAAGACAATGAGTTTCACCGTGTATTTGTTTACACACCCATATCAAAAATGGAATTATTAGAAATGAAGAAAGTAGTACCTAGTCATGACAAAGACCCAGCGGGTTTCCACCGAGAAATTAAAGACATGTTACTATTGGGAGAGTACACCTTTCCTGATATTATGACGATATTAAAGGTGCTTTTGCCTGCTGGCATCTATGAAAAACTGAAAGAAAAAGAGTGGGAAGTGGGAGACCAAAAGATAGACTGGACAGCATTAGCAGAGGAAGAAAGGGCCCGAACTGCAGGTTCAGGGCTCGGGGATAAAGTTAAACTGTTACCAGGTTTACTAGTACAGGTACTGCCACGTCTATTAACTACAAAAAAGGAAGATTGGGGTGCAATCACAGCCTGCAAACAAAAGCAAGATGAAGACACAAGCGATTATTATGCTCGATTTGAAAAATGTTTTGGTATAAACAGTGGTATAAAAGCAAGTAGTGACTCATATCCACATTTATTTGTGACAAAATTAGTGGAAAATGCATTGCCTCCAGTGAAGAATAGAATATTGAAATTCGAGAGTACCTGGCAAAGTAACACTCCGTCACAAATGCTACAAATGTTACAGTATCATCACAATAGAATTAGGGATGAACAAGAACACGAGCATAGACGCATGAAGGATACAAAAATGAAAATGCTAGTTTCTCAGACAGTACCAGCAGAGGGTCACAAAAAGGGTGTGACACATTCTGGTGATTCTGCAGCTCCTGTAAAAGGAACCTGCAATTACTGTAAGCAACTAGGCCATTATGTACACGATTGTCCAGTCCTGAAACGTAATATAGCTACAGGTATTGCAAAAGAGAGACCACGATTAGTTAGACAAGATCAGAATGAACAAGGAGCTATGCAGCATGGACAGTCCATGCCAGTTCAGCAACAGTCCATGCCAGCCTCACAGCAGCCCATACAGTTTGTGCCAGCTGCACCACCGTTGCCTGCTACTGCCACACAAACCACAACACGACAAATGTATCAGACTGCACAATATGAATATCCTGAGTATCAGCGTTACGCATGAACAAGCCTAGAGAGGGAAGTTGACTTACCGCTCATCGAGATTCCTGTAGATCAAGAAGGACCGTATGTACATAGTGAATTGTTAGGTCAAGATAGAAAATTCTTACTCGATACAGGGGCAAGTCGAACAACTATAAAACGTAGTGAAGTTCCAGGGGCACCCCTCTCAGGCTCTCAAAATGTTTCCCTTGGTTTTTCAGGAAAACCTATTGTTAATGAAGTATCACAGCCTCTCCCACTTACGATAGGACCTTTGACACGAACTACAGATTTATTGCTTACTAAATCATGCCCAGAAAATCTGTTAGGAATTAAAACTCTGAAAGCACTAGGAGCCATAATATGTTGTTCTCCGGAAGGAGTAAGGTTGTTTCTACGTGATTTTAAAGGTCACTATGTGTCTAGGGACATGGATCCCCGACTACAGACCTTACCAGTACATCTATGGGCACAAGGCCCTACGGATGTTGGCTGCATGAACATTACACCATACCGAGTCACAGTGAAAGCAGGAGTGGTACTACCACGAATGCGACAATACAAGTTACCGCATGATGCTGTAGTGGCTTTGCTGAAAATCATTGATGAGCTAATTGCCCAGGGAGTAGTTGTAGAAACAGACTCCAATGTATGTAATTCACCGATAATTCCGATTCTTAAACGAACTGATCCTACTGCCCCACCAGTATACCGATTGGTTATTGATTTGCGTGAACTAAACAAGTGCATTGTACCACAATTTCCTGTGGTCCCTGATATATCATCATTATTGACAGCAATTGATTCCGAAGCAACATTCTTTACTGTAATTGATCTCAAGAATGCCTTTTTCAGCGTCCCAATAGATCCGGAAAGCCAATATTTGTTCGGATTCAGTTTAAATGGGCGCAGCTTTAAATTCTCACGCGCTCCCCAAGGATTCACAGAAAGCCCCAGCATCTACAGCCAAGCACTGAAACGAGAACTTGACAGTATCCACATGCCAGTCAATACTGCACTGCTTCAATATGTCGATGATCTGCTGATCACCGCGAGAAGCGAACCTGAATGTGAAAGGGCTTCTCTGACAGTTTTACATTTTCTAGCCGACAAGGGGCACAAGGTGTCTCCTTCTAAGCTGCAATTCTGTGTCCAGCGAGTTATTTATCTTGGTCACTCGCTGTCCAAGGAGGGAAGGCAGCTTACACCCGACCGCATTCAGTTAATTGCTAACATGTCAATACCCCAGACACAAAAGGAAGTGCGGGCTTTTATAGGCCTCACTTCATATTGTAGGCAGTGGATCCCTCAGTACGCATTTCTAGCAAAACCACTCATTCAGTTAACCACACAGGAGGCAGCCACATCGACTGTTCTCCCTTGGACTCAGGAACATACACAAGCTTTTGAAAGCCTAAAGGAAGCTTTATGTCAAGCACCTGTTTTAGCAACACCATGTTATAGCAAACATTTTACACTTTTTGTTACAGAACGTGAAGGTACTGCCTTGTCAGTACTCACTCAGGATCAAGCAGGATCACGCAAGCCATGTGCTTATTTTTCCAGTACATTAGATCCCGTAGCTCAGGCTTTGCCTGCATGCCTGAAATCAGTGGCGGCGACAGCTTTAGCAATCAGACAAAGCGATGCCATAGTATTAGGACATCCATTGACAGTACAAGTACCACATGCAGTAGAGGTTCTTGTGAACCGAACACAAACACAACACTTGACCATAGCAAGACTTACCGGTTATGAACTGACATTGTTTCAACCACACATAGAGATCCGACTGTGTAATACATTGAATCCTGCTACACTATTACCTGTAATTGGAACAGACCCACTAGCTCATGATTGTGTTGAGATCATTGAAATAAAGACGAAACCTAGACAAGACTTGACAGACGTTCCATTGTTAGATCCAGACCTGACGTTGTATGTAGACGGATCGTGCATGAGAACAAGTACAGGAGATTTAGTGGCCGCGTATGCAGTCACAACAGACACTGAAGTTATTGAGACAAATTGTATAGATACTTTGTCAGCCCAAGCAGCAGAACTTATTGCTCTAACACAAGCCTGTATTCAAGCCACAAATAAGAAAGTTAATGTATACACTGACTCACGTTATGCATTCGGAGTTGTACACGACTTCGGCGTACTGTGGCGAGAGAGAGGTTATTTAACCTCCCATGGTGCCCACATTCAGCACGGACCCCTCATTCATGCCTTGTTAGACGCAATACATCTACCCACTGCTATATCGATTATGAAATGTAAAGCACACACGAAGGTTACTGATATCATTTCTCAAGGCAATGATTTAGCTGACAGAACAGCTAAACAGACTGCTCAGAATCGCACATTAGACATGACAAAGCCAATAGTTCAGACACCAACACAGTGTATGACAATTAAGGATCCCGCACTTGACGTAATTGACATACAGACACATGCTACTGCAGAAGAATTAAAGAAATGGACTGAACTAGGAGGGATCCAGACAGATCAGGGATGGATGACGAAGGAGAAATCTGTATGGTTTCTTCCTGACTCTATGGTCCAAGCCATTATAGCTACAATTCACAGCCCGGCGCATCTAGGAGAAAAAGCTATGCTAGATAGCATTCAACACATTTGGTTCAATAAACATTTACGAGCAGCAGCTAAACAAAAGGTCCGTACCTGTATGATATGTTGTCAGTTCAACCCGGGAAAAAGTGTTCCCGTAGAACAGGGTGGATTCCAGACTCCTGATCATCCTTTTGAAGTGCTCCAAATGGATTATATCCAGATGGAACGATGTCGAGGATTCAAATATGTTCTTGTAGTTGTCTGCGCTCTCTCCCGATGGACTGAGGCGTACCCAGTATCAGATTACACGGCCCCGACTACTGCCAAACAGTTAGTTCGAGAATTCTTCCCACGGTACGGGCTACCACGTGTTGTATATTCAGATAACGGCCAGCCTTTCTCATCCGAATTAATGAAACATGTCTCACTTTTGTTGGGATATCAGTGGAAGTTCCACTGTGTCCGACACCCCGAGGCAGCAGGTCTCGTGGAACGACATAATCAAATTTTGAAAATCAGATTGTCTAAAATATGTAAGGAGAAAGGTGTTGACTGGATAGTAGCCTTACCAGTTGCACTATTTTACATAAGAATGGTAGCACACTCTCGAACAGGGCTATCCCCGTATGAGGTGATCTTCGGAAGGCCACCAAATATGTGGGGGACGCCTGTACCACGTAAAATAACTGATGTTAATTGTAATATGCTGACAGATTACCTGGCTTCCTTGATGTCTGCACTACAATCTTGTCGTTCACAGGTAGCTGCAGCTTTTCCTGACAACACTGAGGTGAAACCCCATGACGTTGCTCCGGGGGATCTGGTGTTTGTGAGGAATTTCGATCGGAAAACCCAATTGGAGCCCAGGTGGAAAGCACCGAAGCTAGTCCTGCTGACCACAAGAACAGCCGTGAAAGTGGAGGGCCGCAAAGGATGGATACATTCCAGTCACGTTAAGAAATTTCATGGACTATCCTCGGATATAGACACTGTGCCCTGCACTCCCTCACAGACTGATTCAAAACTTCCCTTTGTTGAAAGGAATGACTCTCAGAACTATAAATTAAAACTTAGGCCCAAACAGTCGAGCAATTTGATTGTTTAAGTCCTCTCCAAGGTGAAGCGGTTGAATTGTCTCTGACATGTATCCCTTGGACCTGAGTAGAGAAAATACCAGAGAAATGTTGAAACGACAGGCGTATTGTAAATCACTGCGTAGCTATTGTGTGAGGACATTATTAATTCTGTTTTTATTAAGTGTTTTAATAATCATTACGAGTGTGATTTTGCACATATATCATCCTATTTCTAGACATGTTTATAATATTACTGCTGAACATTCTTTTAGTGACCTACCGCCACATGAATTATCTTATAGACTTGCGCTGCGCAATAACACCTTCATTAGTATGTTACATCATTCCCATCAGACTAGTAATGCCACCAATTGTTGGGTGTGTGGCCGACTCCCTCCCTATCAGAATAACAAAGGAGTTCTGCCTCTCTTTCCACATCCGTTCACACACAATGGCTCCTGTGGAGCATGGTTTAGTTTACTAAATTCCATAGACCCAGACACAGCAGTTTATCAACAACATTGGATATGGGGAAATCTGAATCTAGTTTTATTCAAAGTCTGTCACCCTAATAAGGAGGGTCACCCCAGTAGAACAGGAACTGATTTAGAAAATGAAGTGTATAAATTAGGTAATTTTACGCCTAACCTCATGATTTTGAACGTCAAATCCGAAGTTGAATTAATTCTGCCCACTATGTCAGTATTTCCAGTTAAGGGTGAATTATGTGTGAGAAAAGTTGGTTCCATACACATGGGCCATAGCAAATGCGTTACTACAGTAGAATATAGTGATCAAGGGAAATCTTCATTTAGAGCTTCTCGCCATTCTTACTTTATATGTGGTCAGACGGCATATATGCGTCTGCCTCTAGATTGGGATGGTACCTGTTACATAGCATTCCTTTTGCCACCTGTTTTCCTAGCTCCCCCTGATTATTATCGAAATGTTCATTTAGTACACAAAAGAGAGCGTAGAGATCTCCCAGTTGTCGATTATACTGAGACGGCATGGGACAAGTATGTAGATTTCAATAAAGGTATCTTTCCCTATATAGGTACAATATCAAATAGTAAGCTGATACGCAGACTCACCAAGACTCTTGAAGCTGTAGTAAACGAGACTATAGCCGCCCTAGGCAATCTGACAGAGGAACAATCAGTGATGAGAATTGTTGTTCTCCAGAATCGTCTTGTCCTTGACGTCATCCTGGCCGATAGGGGCGGAGCTTGCAGGGTCATCGGATCCAGCTGCTGCATATTCATACCAGAAAATTCGCCATCTGTATATAAAGCTATAACACGCCTTCATAAGATTGTAAGCCAGATACACGAGAATCCAGGCACTTGGACGTGGTTCGGGTGGTTTTGGAGTGTGATATCAGCCTGGGGATGGAGAGTTCTATCCTTCCTAGGTATTGGCCTTCTTATGCTCTTCAGTTGTTGTTTATGCCTGCAATGTGGACCAGCGATTTGTGGTCTGTGTGCCACATCATGCATTCCATATCAAAGTTCTCGTTCAAAATGCCGGAAAAAGAAGGAAGAAGAAATGATGCTCCATGAGCAAATCGATGGAATAATGAAGATTGATATCTCTTGAAGGGCAAGTAGGGGACAAGGAGGGAATGTGGAAATGTGGATTTTCCTGATCAGTTATGTCCCCTATCTTGGACCCCAACGATTCTATGTGCATGTCACAAGTACATGTATGTTCCCTCCAGTTCCAGTTTCCAAGACGCAAACATATGTGTGTCTACCGTCGACATGTTCTCTGTCAGATCCGCCATCAATGGGCTGGATATTCAATTCCTAAGTATGAAAAGCCACCGACTTTACATGGCTAAGGTACTCCATTTTTACAGTTCAGGCAAGTAGGCCCGATTCTTTCCTCAAAGCCTTTCCCTGCTCTCTGTCTCTGACAGTTTCAGCTTGAGCTCGCATCTGTATCCATGAACTTTGTCCTACTCCCTGTGCAGCTAACGGTGCCTGCCTCGGCCAGTTTTCGCCTGCCTGCCAAGAAGCTGTATTTCACCTTCGAATTATCTATTTTGCTCTTCAGCCGATGCATTCCTGTCTAGTGATTTAGGTAAACATTTCCTTTAACTCACAAGCAAAGGACTCAGCCTTTCCGTCCTCCTGCAAGTGATTCATAGCCCTGTTGCCATGGAAAGTTTTCTGCCCCTCGCTTCTCATATAGACACTTAGACGCTTGTACACGCACATACTGTTAGTATAGAATAGATTCTGTCCGAGAGTCCTTCCTTGTGGATAACATAGTTCTCTAAACATAGGATGTTAGATATGATTTGGGATTAGGTTGACATGACCCCCTAGACTTCTCGTCTCCACATGTAGAGCTAAATGTCAAGTCCCCTTCACCCCCTAGTTGCACGTCAATCACACGTCATGCTGCTGCGCACGCATCCATGTTAAGTATTATCGTATAGATCCACCTATGTAAGATAATCAGAGCCAATCATGTTTCTTTTTGCTCCTTATTACGCCTAGTTTCAATTACGTATCACTATGTTAATTTATCTTATCAATTGTTACGCCTTTTTGCACTTGTTTCATTGTAAATGTATGACCTATAAAAGTTACTTCTTGTCAATAAAGTATTGTACTTCACTTCCTGAACCCTCGTGGTGACGGAACCTGAAGGCCGCGACTCGAGTCGGCCATTTTGGATGGAATAAAGCCCATTTAGAAAACCTCTTATACCACGGATTCTGCCTCTTGTTATTCTGAGCTATTTTACTTTATTTTAAAGATTCCGTATGAAATTCAGTTTCGGTAAAAAGAATATTTACCACAACATAACCATAGCAATCAGAGTCAGAGACCATAACTACTAGGCCACAGAGACTCTACGCAAAGAAGCAGGCCCGACAACACCAGGCACAAAGGGGAAAACCAACGCACCCAGAGTGGGAAAAAATCAATCACAAACCTCTCAGAAAGCAGCGAGGCAAATACAGACAAAACCTGTTGTCTGAAACCTCCAGGAATAGTCAAACCCACACCCAGAATACGGTGCACCCATAGCACAGCAATGGGAGTCAAGGATGCTGCAGGAGAACCATGCGGGGCGCATGCGTGAGTAAGTACACTAAAACTGAAACAGTGGAGGCTACGAGCTGTAAGGCGACAGTAGCATAATGCACACTGTCCAGGCAAGAATCAGAAGAAATCCGTCACGGACTGGGCCCAACAACAAACAGGCTTACACAAGCCGCACGCCATCAGCCAGAGGGAAGGGAGAGCATGCGGCAACATCTGGGACAGGGACCCCCTGAGGCAACGGCAGCAACCCACAACCTCAGCTGGGCAAGCACGGTAAGCCCCCCCAGCCGAGCCTGCCCGCGCAAGGCCGCAACATGAGAAAACCCCATACCTCAGAGCCGGCAAAGGCTGGGCAGAACGCCACAAGACGTGGGGGAGGGGCGGGAACCTTAGGACGCCCACCGTAGATTTTAATATTCTCTTTTTAGGAAGGACCCACAAAAACATGGCGGCAGCAGGTTGCACAGCTAGAGGTGGGGTAGGTAGCCCACAGTGCCCTAAAATGGCTCCTTCAAACTCACCCCGGTCCTGGTACCAACAGGAGTCGCCAGAGATCAGACACAGGGAAGAAGACGCGTACCCAAGCGTCCCGCAACCTGAAATGCGGCAAAATCAGCCCCAAACCATTGTGCCCAAAAGGAAAACGGGACCCAGCAGCAACCCGCACAACACCGACTGCAACCCAGACCGCAGCAATCTGCCCACGAGCCCCACTGCCACCAGGACAAAAAGTGGGAAGGGCACCCAGGAACCAGCTCAAAGGGCAGTGAACAGACACGCCGGGCCTCCCCCTGCAGAGGCCAACAGGAACTGGCCCCGCCCACACTGGGAGAACCCGGGAGCAGGAAAAGAAGACGGGGAGCCCAAGGGCAAGTCACCAAACAAAACACCAACATGGCCACGGAGGCAAGAGAGGCCGACAGGCAGAGCCCCAGACCCCCGCTGCCGCCCCCCTATTGACCCTTGGCTCGCTATAGCAGAGCCTAACCGCCCCAGACAGAGAGCAAACGGGGGAAGGAAAGGGGAGGATCCCCAAGCATACAGCCCGCTAGAGTAGGGCCACCACCCAGGGACCCAAGTACCCGCTAAAGCAGGAACACACTTACCTGAACTGCACACTTGGAGAGTCAGTGCAGAACTAAAAAAACAGGCTGAAGGGTTGGGCCGGCCCGCCTCTTATAGAGGTCAAGGGTGTAATGGGTCGGCCATATTGGGAAGGGATGGGAGGCTAACTTTTTTGCTTTGGAGGGTTCTGGTGTGGAGCTGAAGCTCACTTTGTTATTCAAGTGGCGAGGAAGACTTACGAGGAGGTAATGAAGATTCCTGGGAAGTATGATTCCTCACAGCTGGGAGCCCCGCCCTGGTGGCAGGAAATAGGCGGTGCGCAGCTTAAAGGGCTGGGTATTGAGGTGTTTTGGTTGTTATTGAGGTGTTTTCCCATTATCGCTCAGGGCAAAAGGCATCCTGAGATGTAGCCCTGAATAGGAGCCCCATTCATCAGCCAATGTGGCCGACTTCCTGCAGTCGATGTGCTGCCCCACTGAGCAAGATATCCAGCTACCAGAGTGTAATGTTGTAACTGCACCCTAACGCCAGGGCCATAGGACCCTGGTGGTTAAAGAAACTATCAGAAGGGAAAGTAGAGAGGGAAAAGGAAAGGGAGGAGTCAGGGGCTGAAGGTGATAGGGAGGTAAAAATGCAGGATGGAGCTGCCTGAGCTCCTGTGAAAGAAGGCAAATACAAGATAACTCCAAGTCTCTTTCTAGTGTCGTCCATCCTTTGTTACACTCACGACGAGAGACATCCTCTCAGGCACAGAGCAAGGTTTTCCAGCACTGTCCACTTCACAGGTGAAGTTAACCACTCCACCCACCCAAAGCTCAGAACTTATGGGGTAGAAAACACCGTCCACGTGCTGATCACTCATTAGAAGCTGCACAACTAGAAAAGAAGAAGTGAGAGCGCTAAAGCTGATGAGAGAGAAGGTGGAGGGAGAGAGCGACAGAGGCAGACAAAGATAGATGATAAAAGAGACAGAAAGAGGTAGAAGTAAGAAAGAGCAAGACTGAAAGAGAAAGAGGGAGAGAGAGAGAAAGTGACAGAGTGAGGCAGGGAGGGACAGAGTGCATGAAAGCTGTAACTGAGAGAAACGGAAAGCACAATATGTTGAGGTTCAGTGCGGCTCACACTCTGCCAGTGAGAGGAAAGTTACCACATGTTTGTGCTGCAGCGTTATAATCATTTCATGTTTAAACACAGTGCTCTTAAACACAGGAGGAAAATAAATAGAAGTGTGTATTTGGGGATACTCGTGTGTGTGTTCTGCTTCCATCTGGCAGGGTGTGATGACAGCAGGCCTGCGTGGGAAGGACCCGCAGCAGGCACAGCATTGGCAGGCTGTCAGTCAGCATGGCTGTAGGGAAGAGGGCAGCACTGCCCCCTGGTGGGTGGAACACTCACAGCTGACAAGGAGTGGAGCCCATGACACTCATGCAGTCATGGCTTTCCAAAGCTCACTTTAATAGTGAAGGAAAACCCTGCACAAAAGGCAAGTATTATGTTTCTCCTTCATAATGTTTCCACAGATGCCAGTCTACATAGTAAGCATTAAACCCCCCACCTTCCCCTCTTCACCGGAAGTCTACACAAGACACCTGTGTTTCCAGCATGAGCAGTGCCCAGAAGTTGCTGACTGCCCTTGGCAGGGCAGCCTGAGGTGATCAGTGTGTGGAAGGGACTCCCAGTGTCGATTCACAGCCCCCACAATGGAGCACTTAAGTCAAGAAGTTATACTATGTTACTCGGCACCCGCGTGCCACCCAAAGGCTACTGATGCCCCCCCCCCATCGAACCCCAAGGAGGAGAAGCTGATGTTTCCGCTGTAGCAAGAGCTGATGCTCGTAGTTGTATCTGAGCCCCATTGGGCTAAGTTGTATTACACTGTGTGCTCACCAGGCTGGACTCTTTATATATTGTGTCTTTGTGTTGCTGTTTACTTCTGACTTCCTACCCCCATACTACCTCCCCGAGAAGCCTGCGGCTGCCAGCCTTCGCCACCCTCAGAGTCAAGTGTGGAAAGGGTCGTAGTCGGCCTAGTTCCCAAAGGCAGCAGGAGCGACCCCAGGGCACCAGTGGGTAATGACCCCAACCAACATGGTTGGAGCCCTCAACTCCCTGCCAGCCCCACAGACCTCTCCGGCCACAGAAACCTGCCAGCCCCACAGACCTCTCCGGACACAGAAACCTGCCAGCCCCACAGACCTCTCCAGGCACAGACACCTGCCAGACTCACAGACCTCCCCAAGCAGAGCAACCAGCCAGCCCCACAGACCTCCCCAGGCACAGAGACCTGCCAGTCCCACAGACCTCTCAGGGCACAGAAACCTGCCAGCCCCACTGACCACTCCAGGCACAGAATCTGTCATCCACACAGACCACTCCAGGCAGAGAAACCTGCCAGCCCCACAGACCTCCCCAGGCACAGAAACCTGCAGCCCCACAGACCTCACCTATCACAGAAACCTGCCAGCCCCACAGACCTCCCCAAGCACAGAATCATGCCAGCCCCACAGACCTCCCCAGGCAGAGAAACCTGCCAGTCCCACAGACCTCCCCAGGCAGAGAAACCAGCCAGTGCCATAGACCTCCCCATGCACAAAAACCAGCCAGTCCCACAGACCTCCCCAGGCACAGAAACCTGTTAGCCCCACAGACCTCCCAGGGTACAGAAACCTGCCAGTCCCACAGACCTCCCAGGGTACAGAAACCTGCCAGCCCCAGAGACCTCCCCGAGCACAGAAACCTGCCAGTCCCACAGACCTCCACAGGCACAGAATCTGCCATCTCCACAGATCACTCCAGGCAGAGAAACCTGCCAGCCCCACAGACCTCCACAAGCACAGAATCTTGCCAGCCCCACAGACCTCCCCAGGCACAGAAACCTGCCAGTCCCACAGACCTCCACAGGCAGAGAAACCTGCCAGACACACAGACCTCCCCAGGCACAGAATCCTGCCAGTCCCACAGACCTCCCCAAGCACAGAAACCTGCCAGTTCCATTGACCTCCCCGGCCACAGAAACCTGCCAGCCCCACAGATCTCTGCGGGCACAGAAACCTGCCAGTCCCACAGACCTCCACAGGCAGAGAAACCTGCCAGCCCCACAGACCTCCCCAGGCAGAGAAACCTGCCAGCCCCACAGACCTCCCCAGGCAGAGAAACCTGCTAGACCCACAGACCTCCCCAGGCAGAGAAACCTGCCAGACTCACAGACCACTCCAGGCACAGAAACCTGCCAGTCCCACAGACCTCTCTGGGCACAGATACCTGCCAGTCCCACAAACCTTCCCGGGCACAGAAACATACCAGTCTCACAGACCTCTCTGGGCACAGAAACCTGCCAGTCCCAAAGACGGCAGAGAAACCTGCCAGTCCCCACAGACCTCCCCGGGCACAGAAACCAGTCAGTCCCACTGACCTCCCCAAGTACAGAATCCTGCCAGTCCCACTGACCTCTCCAGGCAGAGAAACCTGTTAGCCCCACAGACCTCCCAGGGCACAGAAACCTGCCAGTCCCACTGACCTCTCCAGGCAGAGAAACCTGCCATTCTCACTGACCTCCCCAGGCACAGAAACCTGTTAGCCCCACAGACCTCCCAGGGCACAGAAACCTGCCAGCACCACAGACCTCTCCAGGCAGAGAAACCAGCCAGCCCCACAGACCACACCAAGCAGAAAAACCTGCCAGCCCCACAGACATCCCCAAGCACAGACACCTTCCAGTCCCACAGACCTCCACAGGCACAGAATCTGCCAGCCCCACAGACCTCCCCCAGCACAGAAACCTGCCAGCCCCACAGACCTCCCCAGGCACAGAAACCTGCCAGCCCCACAGACCTCACCTAGCACAGAAACCTGCCAGCCCCACAGACCACTCCAGGCAGGGAAACCTGCCAGCCCCACAGACCTCCCCAAGCACGGAATCCTGCCAGCCCCACAGACCTCCCCAGGCACAGAAACCTGCCAGTCCCACAGACCTCCCCAGGCAGAGAAACCTGCCAGCCCCACAGACCTCCCCAGGCAGAGAAACCTGCTAGACCCACAGACCTTCCCAGGCAGAGAAACCTGCCAGTCCCACAGACCTCTCCGGGCACAGAAACCTGCCAGTCCCACAGACCTCTCTGGGCACAGATACCTGCCAGTCCCACAAACCTCCCCGGGCACAGAAACATGCCAGTCTCACAGACCTCTCTGGGCACAGAAACCTGCCAGTCCCCACAGACCTCCCCAGGCAGAGAAACCTGCCAGTCCCCACAGACCTCCCCGGGCACAGAAACCTGCTAGTCCCACAGACCTCACTGCCGGGGCATATGAGAACGTTTTTCTATTTTTGGGCTGTAGCCAAAATAGAATAATCTTACTATGGGCTAATTATTGTTGCTATGTCAGTGCAAAATGAATTTGTTCTGTTTTTTACCTGGTGTTAAAGTGGATGTCTTGTGGCCCGAAGTTGTAGGTCTGTTGTTTTTCTAATGAGATAGGTCCATAGCTGAAATAAGAGGCATGTCTGGCATCTTCACAGTGGCGTAAGATAAGCCCCCGCAGCCCCCTCGGTGCAGGGTGGGCCCTCAAGCTTTAGGGGACCTCCTCTGCAAAAGTGGTAGGTGGTGGCCCGGGGAGGGGGCCCCCTCCGTGTACTTTGCAGGGGGGCCCCCTCAACTTTCGTTACGCCACTGGGACAAAGAGAGATGATAAAAGAGACAGAAAGAGGTAGAAGTAAGAAAGAGCAAGACTGAGAGCGAAAGAGGGAGAGAGAGAGAAAGTGACAGAGTGAGGCAGGGAGGGACAGAGTGCATGAAAGCTGTAACTGAGAGAAACGGAAAGCACAATATGTTGAGGTTCAGTGCGGATCACACTCTGCCAGTGAGAGGAAAGTTACCACATGTTTGTACTGTAGCGTTCTAATCATTTCATGTTTAAACACAGTGCTCTTAAACACAGGAGGAAAATAAATAGAAGTGTGTATTTGGGGATACTCGTGTGCGTGTTCTGCTTCCATCTGGCAGGGTGTGATGACAGCAGGCCTGCGTGGGAAGGACCCGCAGCAGGCACAGCATTGGCAGGCTGTCAGTCAGCATGGCTGTAGGGAAGAGGGCATCACTGCCCCCTGGTGGGTGCAACACTCACAGCAGACAAGGAGTGGAGCCTTTGCCACTCATGCAGTCATGGCTTTCCAAAGCTCACTTTAATAGTGAAGGAAAACCCTGAGTTTAATAAGGCACAAAAGGCAAGTATTAAGCTTCTCCTTCATAATGTTTCCACAGATGCCAGTCTACATAGTAAGCATTAAACCCCCCACCTTCCCCTCTTCACCGGAAGTCTACACAAGACACCTGTGTTTCCAGCATGAGCAGTGCCCAGAAGTTGCTGACTGCCCTTGGCAGGGCAGCCTGAGGTGATCAGTGTGTGGAAGGGTCTCCCAGTCTCGATTCACAGCCCCCACAATGGAGCACGTAAGTCAAGAAGTTATACTATGATACCCGGCACCCGCGTGCCACCCAAAGGCTACTGATGCCCCCCCCCCATCGAACCCCAAGGAGGAGAAGCTGATGTTTCCGCTGTAGCAAGAGCTGATGCTCGTAGTTGTATCTGAGCCCCATTGGGCTAAGTTGTATTACACTGTGTGCTCACCAGGCTGGACTCTTTATATATTGTGTCTGTGTGTTGGCTGTTTACTTCTGACTTCCTACCCCCATACTACCTCCCCGAGAAGCCTGCGGCTGGCTAGCCTTCGCTACCCTCAGAGTCAAGTGTGGAAAGGGTCGTAGTCGGCCTAGTTCCCAAAGGCAGCAGGAGCGACCCCAGGGCACCAGTGGGTAATGACCCCAACCAACATGGTTGGAGCCCTCAACTCCCTGCCAGCCCTCTGGCCTATCAAAAAGAGTCTGACAAATCAGTTGAGAAACCCAAGTAAAATGGAATCAGATGAAGTGTCTAGTGCATAAAAGAGTGCACACACACACAGACACACACACATTCACACACAGACACACACGCACACACAAACACATGCACACACACATGCACACACAGCCACACAGACACACAAACACACAAAGACCAACACACACACACACACATACACACACACTCACCAGAATAATAAAGATACAGACAAAGATGAGGAATAACAATTTCAGAAGCTGAGGTTCACTGTTTTGATACTGAGAAAATATATTCAGTACTGAAGAGATGGCTCATAAAGTGGTTTTGGGGGTTTCAATAATCTACCATATTGTAAGGGATGCCACACTACAGGATGCTATGATTTACCATTGATAATCACATGAGATAGGGAAGTAGTCATTTGGTGTTTACAATTCTGAAAGACTTTCATTGAGATTCTCCCTGGTTTTAGAAATTAAAGGTATTTACAACACATTCTAGAAAGAAACAGATTGTTATGTTAAAATTATTTTTTGAGTGCACGTACACCGATTGGTTTCTTGGCGCTAATATTGGGGTAGCTGAACCCCGGAGAGTGTATTCATATGCCTGAACAAATAGCCATGTCTTAGGAAGTCTCCTGAATACAGGTAAGTCTATGCAGGATCTAATTTCATAGCGAAGTCAACACTGCGAACCTGCCGCCACCTAGTCTCTTCCGTTTATAAGGAGGAATGACAAGTAAGTTAATGTGGGCAGATCTTAGATTGCGTGTGGGTTCATGTCTCTTAATAAGATTGGAAACGAATTTTGATAAGGCACCCAATTTTAAAAGCACAGTTTTGTTATATTTGGAGCCAGTGAAGCTGCTGCAATAGAGGCAAGGCATGTTGCCATATTGGTTGATGGAAAATCAATCAGGCAGCCTGGTTCTGCACCAGCTGCAGTTTCTCTACTAAATGTGCTGGTAACCCGAGGTACAAGGAGTTTGTGTACTTTAAGTGGGAGATGACCAGGGCTAGGACAACCTGCAACAGTGCTTCTCTAGTAAGGGACCTACTGATTTTCCTAATCTTCCGTAACTGGAAGAATCCGGTGGAGACTACTGTTCCAATCCAGTACTTCATTAACAAGTCATTGTTGATTGTAACCACGAGGCTCTTTGTTAAAATGGATGGAATGGAGAAGCTCAGTATGCCAAAAGTATGAACTCCAGGGGTTCTGAGTGCCACCAGTCAAGATCAGATCAGTTTTGTACGGATTTAGATTTAAATGGTTGCTATTCATCCAGTTACTGATGTACAGCCTGATAGACTGAAAGTCAGAGATGGACTCGGATGTGTGATTGATGGTGAATATAAGTTGCAGGTCGTCTGTTTAGTTGAAGGTGCTCACCTTACGTTCCTTTAAGGATCAGATCAGATTGTATTTGTAATTGTAACTGTGACTTCTAGAGCGCATAATCACCACCAGGTCTCTAAGCGCTATGAGAGAGAACCCTACCGTAGCACATGGTATGGTTATGGTTGATTAAGTTGTGCCCCAGGCTTCCACAAAGAGGAGTGTTATTAGCTTCTTCCTAAATGGGAGGAGGGCGAGTTCCTTACGAAGATTCGCCGGCAGCTTGTTCCACAGTTGAGGAATTAAGGTCGAGAATGCTCTACCTCCTTTGGAGGCTGTGCTAAAGCGAGGACAGATCAGCAAGCCTGCCTCCGAGGAGCGGAGCGGAGCGACCTGCTGGGCGTGTAGCTTACCAGACGGTCTTTAATGTAGGTTGGGGCCTGGCCATAAATGGCTTTGTGCGTGATGTAAAGGTCCTTAAACCTGGTTCTCTGCCTGACCGTTAGCCACTGCAGCTGACATAGGAGAAGGGGAGGGTGGCATGGGCCCTCCTAGGAAGTCTAAAGATCAGTCTAGCGGCTTCTTTCACATTCACTTGCAATCTGGCAAGCAACTTTTCTGAAAGGCCAATGTACAGAGAGTTTCCGTAGTTCAGTCGTGACACTATCATGGCTGATACTGCCATTGTGAGTGTTGCGAAGGAGAGAAGGGGAGCTAGTTTCCTTAACTGTCTTAACAGACCAACACATGTTCCTACTACGGCAGATACCTGGTGGGTCATAGAGAGCTTGGCTTCAATTTAGATGCCCAGGCTTTTTACGGCCTGGGCAGGTTTAGGATTTGTGCCAAGCTCTTGTGGACAGAAGAGGTCACTCCAGGGATTGGTGTCCGTGGTGATGGCCAGTACCTTGGTTTTATCGGGATTAATTTTTAGGAAATTGGCAGTCATCCAGTTGACTGTATATTTTAAAATGTGTGTGGGCAGCAGGGGAGTTGTCTATCTGGATGATGATTTGGGTGTCGTCTGCGTAGTTATAGACCTGGCACTCCATTTGAGTCAGTGCGGCCACCAAGGGCTGGAGGTAGGCATTGAATAGGAGGGGGGACAATGCCGAACCCTGTGGAACCCCGCACGTGAGTTTGCCGGCGTCAAACACCTGGTCGGCCAACTGTATTCTCTGTGATAGATCAGTTAGGAAGGACATGAGCCATTTCCCTGGATACCCAACTCCGAGATCCGCGACAAAAGTTGGTCATGGTTGACCGTATCAAATGCCGCAGATAGGTCTAGCAGGACCAGGGCACTTGGCTTTTTGTTATCGGCCCTGAGCCTGAGTTCATCCGTTACTGCCAGCATTACCATTTCCGTACAATGGTGGGCCCTAAAACCTGCCTGATTAGTTTGCAGTAGCTGATTTACTTCTATGTGGTGTGACAAGAAATTCAGCACGTGCTGTTCCAGCAATTTTGCCAGGAAAGGGAGCTGGGAAATTGGCCTAAAGTTTTTAAGGTTCTTTATGTTTGCCCCTGGTTTTTTCAGAAGAGGGATGACTCGTGCTTCCTTAAAATCGGTAGGGACGTGGCCAGATTCAAGAGACCGATTTACTAGCGTGAGGACCTCGCTCTCTACCCCTGGTAATACCATACGCAATACCCTCGGTGGACAAGGGTCTGCTGGTGACCCTGACTTAGCCCAGCCCATAAGGAGGGTCAGAGAGTCATGGTTGAGCATTGGGAAGACGGTGAGCGGTTTGTCGTATGCGTGTGGCAGGGGGCTGATACCAGGGGACAGTGGACAGCAGGAGTAAGGTGGATCTCTGTCAGAAGGTCCTTAACTTCTTTTAAGAAGAAGGACTGAAACTTGTTACAGTCTTCAGGGCCGGTGGGGGGCTTACGTTTCTGAGACTGCCTCAGCTCCTTTAGAATCTGAAAAGTCTCTTTTTGTGTATTGTCAGCGATCAGGATCCTAGCTTCATAGAATTCTGCTTTCCTTGTTATAATCGCTTTTTTTATAAACTGCGAACATTGTTTATATTTTAACAGGGCACCTGGGTCATAGGCTTTAGGCCAGGCTTGCTTGCACTGGCGTAAGGTTTGTTTCTTGTTTCTTAGAGTCTCGTTGAGCCAAGGGGCCCCTTTGCTCCTCACTCTTTCCCTACGTGCAGGGGCTACTATGTTAATGGCGTTCTTCAGCCTCATGGAAAGGGAGGCACTTTCTTGGTCAAGGTTACCCTGTGCTGGACTTGAGGGGGCTGATTTATGTAGAGTTTTAACCAGGTCGTCTTCTCTTATTTTGTTCCATCCCCGCAGCACTTTCCACTCTGGGGGGGGATGGACTGCTTGTCTTGTGGATGGAAACAGGCCTCTGATTAAATGATGATCGGAACAGGCGCAGGGACTAATATCTGTTAGGTTCACTGATCAGTGGGACGTCCAGACTAAATCAAGCATGTGGCCCTTCTCGTGAGTAGGGGCATTCACCAGTTGTCTGAGTTCAAGGGAGACCAGAGCCTCCTCCAACTGTTTGGCCTGGCCTTCTTTGGGTATCTGATCCCAGTGGAAATTGAAGTCCCCCATCACCAGGATACATTGATACCGGGAGCGGATATCATTGACTAATTCAGTAAAGAGCTCAACAAATTTGGCGGGCGTTCGAGGGGGGCGATAGACTACCAGAATGATTAGGCAGGTAGTCTGGCAGCAGATCTTAGCTCTCAAAACATCTGCCCCATCGATGCTTTCTGCACAAAGGGTCTCGGTCTTTAGCTGTATGCAGGATCGCAACTCCACCCCCTCTAGTGCTGCCTGGTCTGTTATACCGAAGGGCAGTATAGTTCGAGGGCAGGCATGCTACCAAGTCCGGAGCTGAGGAATATTCGAGCCAAGTTTCTGTGACTCCTAGGCTGTCCAGGGAGTCATCTTGGAGGAGCGAGAAAACCTCGAGATTATGCTTCTGTAGGGAGCTGGTGTTAAGGGTAGCCACCCGTAGTCCCCGTGGGCTAGCGGGCCTGGACGTTCTGGATGGATAAGGTAGGATGGAGTAAGTATAGATTAAACAAGTGTGGGGATAGTGATGATCCCTGTGGCACACCACAGTAAGACTTCACCTCAGTGCAAGAAAAAAGAGACAGACGAACAGATTGCAACCGATCTTCCAGGAAAGATGTAACACAGTCCCGGACCCTGGAGTCCTGCGTCTCTGACCCGGTCTACCAAAATTCCATGGTCGACCGTGTGGAATGCCGTGGAAAAGATCTAACAGCACCAGGGCCTCAGGGGTGCCCGTGTCAGCTTCCTTCCTTAATACGTCCAATACCGTCAGAATGACCGTCTCCATAGAGTGAGATAGACAAAAACCCGCTTGGTGGGGGTCAAGGAACTGAGATTGTTCGATGAATGAGCATAAGCATTTCGCCACATGGGATTCCAATATGTTAGTCAGATAGGGAAGCAGAGATATGGAACGGTAGTTAATAGGGCCAAAGGGTCAGCCCCAGGTTTTTCAGAAGGGGAACTATGGTAGCTTTTTTAAAGGCTCTGGGAACACAGCCCTGCTTCAGTGATTCATTCAGAAGATGGAGGGCAGGGTCAGGATTTACAGTAAACACTTCCTTAAGAATTTTTGGAGGACAACTATCGGTGGGGGAACAAAATTTAAAGCTTCACTGCTGATCACTGGGAATTGATATAAGGAGTTAGGGTTCCTCGAGGCCGTAGACGGGGCCTCAACTGCAGGACTTGCGACGATACTGGTTTTGATCTTAGCAATTGTGTCAATGAAGAAGACATTCAATGAGTTGCAGAGTGACTGTGATCCAGCAGTTCAACAACAACAGATACTCTACTGCCATAGACTCACCTGGGCCCATAAACACACAAATTGAGTAAACCGCTGGTTGTCAAGTTTATGAGTTTATTTCAATGTTTAGGATTAGTTTAGATATCTCAATTCACTTTTAACTAACCCATTCACGGATCAAAAAGTTCTTTCCTCTGGTCAATGGACCATTCGTTGAACTAGTTGATGGTGATAATGTCATAAAACTAACTTACTTACTTTTAATTATAATGAAATAACCACCGACTCATTTAGAATTTTTAAGCTTTATCTAAATTTTAGAGCATGTGAACCACTTAAAAAATACAATACAGTCACCTTCATTTGTTTGGAGAGAAAATTCAATTAATTAGACACCAAGCTTATACTTCGGACTCATACAATGATCAATGCTCAGAAAGGGAGAGAATAGAGATGAAAGATCATTCACAAATAACGAGAAATAGTTTACCAAGGAGGGTGTGAAAGACCAACCCCCTGGCCAAATGGCTGTTGAGGGTCCCCTGAGATAGATCAGGAAACAAAGACTTCAGGACAGGATTCCGGACAGGATAGTTTCCTCTCTAGAATACTGACGATTGCGCCGCACCCCTCTCTGACACTGTCTTCCTCCTCGAGATTCTTCTTCAAGTCTTCATCTAACCCAATTAAATTAGGAAAGAAAGTTCTGCTTCAGGCTTTGCATTCGATTCTTCATCAGCATCTCACAGCATCTCTCCCAGCATCAGCATCTTCCTCTTCTACGCCACTCACAGCATCTACGTCTCTGCATACAGCAAATCTCCATCTGAATAACTATCTAAAGCTATCTTAATTATACCTTTCATTCTGGATGTTCCACCCATTAATGTTTCAATATCGTAAAAATACGAAATGTGATTGGTCAGGCAAGGGGGAAAGCTCCATCACACCATGCTTACATGTCATCAATATCTATTCAACTATTGTTCGCAAACCCATCCCCTTAATTTTTATTCATAGTTTTCATTTCTCACACGCCTTTACTTATTACTTGATACATTATTATACATTTAAGCGAGACTTCATTTTCGTTGAACTTTTCACCGTCCGTTCCCAGGGTAAAGCATGTTGCGACCTTGGCTTCCATTCATCATTCCGAGTTAACTTTCAGTAGACATGCGCAGTCGTTCCATGACTCAGCTTACTTCAGTTATACATGAGAGGCCCAAATGCGCACTAGTGACAAAAGTCAAAAGACAAATATTATTTTCAAAAATAAAGTGGTCACACTGTATACCACCCACCTCAACTCTATCCCGTTCTATTTATTAACACTTTTTCCCGCATTAGCATTAGTAAAATTGCTTGTTTTTGTTTCAGCTAAGCAGGTGCCATGCATGTGAGTCTTTAAGACTCCATTTTAGTGCCTTCTGCTCATGCGCAAGAATTTCCCTCCAAGCGACAGCTCGTCATACTACCCAGATGTAGTTGATGCATGTGCAGTAAAGATACCCTGTTTAAAGCGGTTTTGGTCCTTCGTTCATGTTATTCACGTTAGTAAACACATAAGCAAGCTTCATTAACCCGCGTATTCATGTGGTGCGCATTAGTTTTCGACGTAATGACATTAATAACTTGTTAAGAAATTAAACTAGCAGATTGCATCCGAGCAAGTCTCTTTTCTATGAGTCCTTGCTCCATCAACTGGATGGCATTGGTTTTATTGTGACTCGATCAGGGTTGGATAGCTCATTGACAATTGAGAATATGTCTTTTGATATGTTGGTAGAATTCATAATCTTTGCAGAGAAGTAACTAGCCTTAGTGACTTGGATCGATTTCTTATAATCCTTTAGTTGAGCTAGGTTTGTGTCTTTCTTATCAGGGGAGTAATTCTGTTTCCACCTTCTAATTGGCGCAGGGCCAGCTTTCGGATTTTTAGGTCTTCAGAGAACCCTCTCTGTGCCTCATGGCACCTTGCTGCTCTAATTGTCCTGAAAAGGGCATATTTGTTACTTGCTGCAGGTTGAGGTTATAATCCCTAGAAGAATGGCGCCATTATCGAAATCAGATGTGCAAACTTGGAACTGGGATTCCAAGGATGTTTGATAAATGAAATAATATCCTCAGAAAGAGGTGTGTTGGTCCAGTGTGGCCCTAGCTCCTGCAGGCCACACTGGCCCTTGATGTTCAACCCACTATGAGAACCTGAAGCATCGCTGAAGCTACGTCACGTGGTAATGAAGACAGAGCCAGAATGGTGACTGCAAAGAGAGTATGGCAGGCCCAGGCCATGCAGGCTGGTGACTGCCATAAAAGGTAATTATGGCTCGTGAGTCACCTGAGACAGGCACCTGGACATCATGACAAAAGGAATAGTACGCGGAGCTCCAGATGACAGTTCCAATAACAACGCCATTCCGGACAGCCTCTTTAGAGTTAGGTTCCAACTGAAGGATATGAGGAGTTAGGCAAGTAGACTGGATGCCAACACTTAGATTTGCAAAGGTCTGGAAGACTTTATAGTGCTGGTGCCAATGTCTGTTCTCGAGGGAATGACAGCACTGCTAGGCTGTTACAATATGGAGTTTCCCTGGATTGTGCTGCTCCCAGCGGGAGATGTGTTTGAGAGAGAGTACCAAACACCTTTGGCTGGATATACATTCCAGGTGGGTGATATATAAAACCATTATAACTAGCCTGTTTAATTGGACGAATGTGGATCACAAGTGAACCTGCAAGACGCTTTATGCAGTTTATGTGCATTTCTGAATACCTGTGTAACCATGTACCATCAGGCAAGAGCCGGCCTGCATGAGATCACAACCCTAGAGAGGTTGCATCAGATTGCATAAGATGAGCTGGAAGAGAATCAAACATGGTTTCTCATTCCATGCTTCTAGACTGCCCAACCACCAGACCATCTCAGACATCCATCGCTGGCCTATTGGGGCCCTGAAATAGGTGGTCTGACAATAGCAGTATCTGAAAATACCCCTAAATCCAGGAATCTGTTTTACTATTAATTTATTGTTTTTAGTGTAATGATCACAATACATATGTGACTTAACTACCCAATGGAAGCAAGGGAAGCTGCATTCACAACACCAGACATATTTCTCATTCATATACTTTGCCGCACCAGCGCAGGGTTGTCTTGCAGAGGTTATGATATGGCAGTGTGTGCTTGAATACCCAAGCTGGTGCTTCCTCTCAAGATATTGCTTTGCATTCATAGGTGTTTCTCCCCTTACGTACATCTGTTCCATCTCTGCAGTTCCCAAAACTGCCTCTGTCTATTATCTGACAAGCCATAAATCGTATTTCTGCATCACTGCCCCCTTCATGGAGTTTTATCTTGTTCTGTGCAAAAGAATCACATTTTAGTGTCATAACTTTTTGCCATACACTCTCCTAGCAGTACTACCTTGATTGTTACCCGTTCATTAGCCAAAATCTACCTAAATGTCAAATTGAGTTCAGAATATTGCTGGACTATGGGCTTAATGTCTTCTAGAAAGGTCGGCCCATCAGTGCCTGTGTACTGAGGTGTCCCATGGGCACTTGTGAGTCTATGATACTTGTCTGTGTACTGCACCAATCAAGGGGAGTGATCCGAAAGGAATCGTTCTCCTATCCATTGTATCATACCCCGGAACTGGTCCCAGGATGCTTGTTTCTGGTCCAGGTAGGACCTGGCCTGGACTGTTCCCATGGACAGCAGGATCAAGGCTGATTTGCATATGGCTGGGTCTGAACTGGGTTGGCGGAGTGAGCAGAACGATGATGGATTCAACCCACTGTGACTGGGGGTGAGTGCCTGAAAGGTTTCAGCACTCCTTCCTGGCGTGATCTTCCATTGTAAACAATATGTAGTCAGTTCTGCTTTTATTATTGTAAATTTGTGAATAACAGGAGGAGCCTGCCCATAGGGTGCTGAATCCTCGATAGATTCATCGGTTCTGTCCTCCATTATCATTCCAACTGCTCTTACCATTCCTGGCTTGATCCCATCCTTCGGTGTGTGTCTATCCATCTGACTGTCAATGATAACACTCAGACCTCATGCTCTAACCAATATTAGGCCTAGATATGGCCTCATGGCCTAATGAAGGTCCTAAAAGAACTACTCCTGGTTGATTGGCTTGCTCCTCATCCCTCCATTGGAACTTGTTGCTCATAATCTTTTGAAAGGTGTTGTTGTCCTTCCTCAGAGTCTGAAGTGAGTTCTGAGGCGGTATTGACATCTTGGCATCTGAACTTTTGTACTCGAGGATTTTAAGACTTTTCATAGTTTGTTCGACTGCTAAACTACTGAGAATTATCAGAGAAAAAGTTCAAACACTGTGAACCCCAAAAGGGCCAGTAGTGTATACTTTATTTGTGTACAAGTATATGATTCATGGGTATGCGGTGTTCAGTAAGAAATTTAGGACTCACTTAAACGCGTGCTTCTGGCCTAGGAGGAAGGACCACCCCCCCCCCCCCCACCCCCGCTCTTGTGTTTTCTCGTGTGTGCCTGGAAGGGGAAGAGGACTCTACCCTGAAAGGTTTCGGGAATGAGCTTCACTACTGCTTTGGGGGATGTGCCTGGACAAAGACCGGCCAAGAGCAGCCTGAATGCATCAGTTTAAGCCCGATCAAAGCCAGGCCGGGCTCTGTTTCTTTGATTTGCTCTTTAAAACCAGGGCACAATAGGGCAAAGCGGTACAAAAGGGGGTGGTGATGGACGGAGCATCAGAATCAATCAAACACTCACACCCAGTCAACAGATCTGGGTTTGATCCATCACCGTTCTTTAGCCCACTCTGCCACCCCAGTTCAGACATGGCTATATGCAAATCAGTCTGACCCTGTGCCTCATGGGAACAGTCCAGCCGGAACTGCCAAGCCATGCCTTCCCTGGACCGGAAACAAGCTTTCTAGGACCGGTTTCTGGCATTTCAGCCGTCTTCAACCAGGCTTGCTTGAATCCAGTGGCAAAGTGAGCAAGGGACTCACGTCTGAGCATACCCTGCCAACTTATGGCGTACAAAGCGGTACAAAAGGCTGAAGAGGGGTGAAACCCAGAAACCGGTCCTAGGATGCTTGTTTCCAGTCCAGGGAGGACCTGGCTTGGCAGTTCGGGCTGGACTGTTCCCATGGGGCACAGGGTCAAGACTGATTTGCATATGGCTGGGTTCAAACTGGAACGGCATGGTGAGCAAAAAAACGATGGATTTAGGCCCAGATCTCTGTACTGGGGTGAATGTATGACATTGTTCTGCATTCTGTCCATCAATTGTTGTTTTTACAATAGGGCAAAGCAAAACTGCGTAGGTGAAGTTAAAAACCATCTTCCACCTTCTACATAATGATAATTATAACCATGGCAGTGGGGGGTTTAAATGCAGAGATTGCTTCTGTGAAAGAGCAGTCCTCCTTATGCGCTTCCTCCTCTGAGCCCCATCGAGTCTATCGGCTGAGGCTCCACACCGGCCAGTGTTCCCTCTACCTCCCTAACTAACCCTACATAGCCTCTAACATTAAACAATGCAGGCTGATACACATCATCCTTTACATTAAGACCAACAGGCCTCTTTACCTCCAGCGAACAATCAGAAAAATGAACTTGACAAAAAGCCATCTAGCTCTAATAAGAAGAAGAGCACTTCCTCTGGGAAGTCCAAGGCTCAGTCTCACCTCATATATTCTTTCAGCACACATCCATTGAGCCTTTCTTTGGTAAATTGGATGCCTTCCTTACAATTTCCTTTGATTCTGTTAACAAGAGTTTTGTTGATATCAAGGCTAATACTTCTTTGCTAATAAAGTCTCTTGACATTTCCTCTGAACCTGCCTCTGATCACCCCTTGCAGCACACTGATTCAATGGCTTCCATGCTGAAAAAGTCACAATCTTTGTTCCTCCTAGTCCGCCCCCTAATGATAATGTTGTTTTACAAAGCTCCTTAGTCTAATTCCAAGTGATGATCCACAAAGTTTTCATGTTCATTCATTCCTCGACTGACCTACCTTAAGTTCACCCTGACCCAGCTCTGGCTGTTGTTACTTCCTCATCCCTTAATACCACAACCCATTGTCCTCTACCTACTTCTGTTTCTAATGCTCTTTCTACTATTCATCTCCCCCTGAGGATAACATGACGGCTCTGTATGGCTCAAAAACAGTACCCCTCTTACCATGGGCGCTATTGCCTAACGTGAGGGGGCATTTTTCCGTTTTCACTGCCCACTTGCAGCCAGGGTTTTCCTGGCAGTGATGGGTAGTGAAACCTGACGTGTATCCCGACCATCTAAGTCAGGTGGGTGGACATACAGGTCAACCTTGTAACAGCCATTTCTCCATAGGGCCGTCGGAGGGGTGTTACCAGGGCGGAGAATGGGTAGGCACCTCTAGGTAATAAAAAATATAGATATATTTACTAGAAAAAAAAGGTTAAAGTAACGTGATAGTTAGATGTGATAAAAAAGATCTGTTTTCCTTTTGAAAAAACCTTTGAAATTCACTGAAAAAAACAAAGGTTAAAGTAAGGTTATAGTTTGGTGAATTTGTCAATGACAACATTAACGTTTTGAACTAAAATACAGAAATTCAACAGCTATAGTTAGCAGCACTAACTGTATCGTGCACACCCGACATGCACTGCTTATGACCTCACTTATGACAAGTTCTATGACATCATTTATGACATCACTGATGACATCTCAAATGACATCGTTGATAAACTCACTGATGACATTACAGATGACTTCATCCAATGAGTGTGATAGTTTGCTTTATACTTTACATAGTGGTGGGTAAGTAACATATTACTTGTCTACCTAATTCTGCGCAGCCTGGCTCCAGTTAACGGGTGTTAGTGTTCACAAAATACATGTGCCTCTAATGCGCCATAGGTGTGTCGATGTAGTGAACACGTGTCTATATGTTTGTATTCCAGAGTAACTCGGTGTGCAGGTGACAGTTGACTTGTGTTCATTAAGTTCCACACGTTTCTTGGTTCTGCAGAAAAAGTTTTCAAAAGGAGATTCTATGTTGTAGAACTAACTTTTGTAAGCAGTCTTGAGTTATTCGAGAGAATTGTCAGATTGACAATTTCTGTTTAATACAGAAGGCTGTGTGCACCAGATACTAACATGTACATGTGTTTATTTTGCTTCAGAAGTTGGGCTATCTTCATAGTTTTCAGCACAGTATGAAGGGGGCGGGTAGTTGGTACAAGCATGCAGGTATCTTGATCTTGATTATTTTGAGCAAATAGTGTCTTTTTGACAGCTGTTACACAGAGTGCACTCTGTTCATAGTAGACTCTTTTTAATACTCTGTGGTGTATTTCTCATGAGAGTTCCACTGTTTGCAACCTGTGTGGTAGAAAATGAACTCTCTCCCTAGATTAAAAACTGTTTACAGTACCTGGTTCTTTACTGAAATCAACTTAATTTCTCAATGTACGTTCCACAAGTGTCAGAGGTTTCATACAGATAAATGCTGGCCATAGTATGGCATTTATTTTCGAATTGGCATTCACTGTTTGGCCTTTTTCTGAGCAGTTGTCTACAGTTTATACACCTTACTCAATGAGCGTTTGCCATATATCTGTGATTGATTGTTAATGTGAACTATGCTACATGTAAAGCCAAAGCAATTTACACAGCAATATGTGTACAAATGAAGCTTGAATGGTGTCATCAGTGATGGCATCAATGATGTCATAAATTATGTCATCAAACATGTCATGAGTGATGTCAAATGTGAGCTAATAAGCAGTGTATGGCGGTGGCAGAAGTTATAGTTAGCGCTGCTAATATGTAAATATATATTGACGAATCCTCCGGAAATTTTAAAAATGAGTTTTCTACTCACTTCAGCTGCTATCTAGAAAGTTTGGGGGTGATTCATCTAGCGGGAGCCGAGAAAAAAGGAGGGTCCCAAAACGAGTTTTTCCCATACAGTTTTCCGTAGGGATTTTATAGGCAACTACAGCCCGAACAGCTGAACAAAATTACACCAAATTTGCCAAAAAGCTAGATCTTGGTCCAGAAAGACCTTGTTTTGTAATTTGGTGTAAATCCGTTAAGTAGTTTTGTAGCTATTAAAGAAAAAAGAAATATGGATATCCAAGGAAGCGGAGGGTCTGCGGATCCAACAGTACTTATGTTGAGACCTCATTCACTGCCACTACTTAAATCAGGAAGACAAGTCCTGAGTCCCAAGAAATACACACAAATAAACACAAGGGGGGCACGATAGAAACCCCCTAATCCTCTAGGCCGAGTGGTGGGGTCGCAGAGGAACTATGCCTGGTGCCCAAAACATTTTTTTTAAAAAACCCGAAATCTGCAAATTTACAGAGGATCCATGAACCACAGCAACATTTCTAAAAAAAAACACAAACTCTGCCTCCTGCACTTGTTTTTTCATGCCCCCCACACACACCACTGACTTGCCCCCTTTTTTGTCTATGAAAATGTAGCAAACATGCCTGAGGGCAATCAGTTTTTTTTATAAAGTGGCCAATAATATCCACATGAAACGAGTCACTGTTACAGCCTTGTGCAATGATTGGATATCCTCTGGCCTCCATCTGACACAATTGGCATTCCACTCACGCATCCCTTCTATCTCATGCTCTCCAAATATCTCTCCATCCACTCCTGCCCTCTCCACCTCTAGCGCCAAGAGGCACACCACTGAGCACATTCCACTATAATAACTACTGTACACACTCACTCGCTCTCATGCAACAGGACTTTCAGGCTCCAAACTCAATGTAGGGTTCGCCCTCAGAAAGCTGCAATATTTGCCAGCACGCAACGGCGAGCAACGCTCTCATCCTCGGTGTGCTCTGCTCTAGCCCCCTTGCTGCAACAGAGATGGTGACAATAGTTCGTGGGGATTATTTATGTGTTTTGGGGCGCAGGGGAGCGCAGCAAGTCACCTTGCTGTGTAGCCTTCATCACAGGGAAAGGGCAGGAATGCACCGTATTTATCCTGTATGGTGCATTCGTGTTCTTTTAACTTGTCCTGGTGCGGTTTTGACAGCCTAGCACCAACACAGGCACCTTTGTACCCTGGTGCAAGGGTGTATGTGTTGTAGCCAGAATTGATTTTATGCAGTAAGGGGCTCTTTCCTGCACAAAAACAATCCTGAGAGGCTTTTTCCTCTTTCTATGTGTGCTGCAAAATGCCTCGTTACGCCTCTCCTCGGGAGGCGTATCTTTTTGGCGCATTCTCATGTTTACAACATCTTGTAAATCAGAGAATGCATTAGAAACCATGGGAGTTGCGTGGGAACACCATGGAACGCCTACCCAGGGCAAAGTAATTCCATGCAGCGATTTTTGCTGTGTTGCGTTACTCCATATTTCTGGAGCCAATCAAACCCATACAAAGTGGCTTTAAAAATATGACTTGGATTTTGCGTTGCTCTTCCACCATGCTGCGTGGAGCAAGAGCCACACAAACCGTGTCATAAATATAGCCCTATGTGTCCAGATTTCAGTTACACTGGCTGCTAGGGCACCAGGCTATCCATGCGTCTCAGCTGCTCTGCATTCTACAGCACACCCTAAAATGCAGCTTTCAGGCCGATGAAGCAATTGCAAATATATGTCAGTGTACACAACTGGTGCTCTGCATTTTCTGGCATCTGCAAGGTTTGATGACTTCCCAGGGCAGAGGATTAAGCGCCTCATTCATGAGGAATTGGCGGAGGGCAGCGCTGCAAGTCTTCTTGCTGCGCTGCCCTGCGCCAATGTGAAAGAGCAGGAATGCACCGTATTTATGAAATATGGTGCATTTCTGTCCTTTCCCACCCGTGCTGGTGCACAATTTGCTGCCTAGTGCCAACGCAGGGCACTCTGGCACCATGGTGCAAGGGTGCCTCAGTTGCAGGCAGGATTGTGTTTGTGCCTGCCAAAAAACAATCAGAGAGGTGTTATCCTGTTTCTATGTGTGCTGCAAAATGCAGCACACATGGAAAGAAAAAAAACAAAGAGGAGAAATATTACGCCTGCTCTGGGGAGGTGTCGGATTTTGGCACTGCCCCAGGATTATGTGACTAAGTAAATCTGGGACAGTGTTAAAATCCATTGATGCTGCGTCGGAAAACTCACCACAATGCCCATGGAATGCTTCATTGACACAAAGAAAGGCAAGGCAGTGACTGCCACTGCTTGGTCTTACTCCATATCTATGAGGCCGTGCCAAGCAACGCAGAGTGGCTTTGAGTCGCCTCATAGATGAGGTGAGAGGCTTACGCCGCAGAAGAGTAAAAAAAAGTGACGCTCTGGAGCGCAAGCCTCTCATAAATAAACCCCTAAGTTTCCATCCTGAAAGACAATAAGATGCAGCCAGCTAGTGTAATTATCGACAGATTGAAAGGATGGAGCACAAACAGTGACGCGCGGCTAGCAGCGTCGGCTCCTGTATGTTGTACAACAAAGCGAGAAAAAAGGGAATTAAAATGCAAGTCTAAACAGGGAGGCTTTCATTATGTTTTAAACTCCTGCACAAGGAATATAGGCTGTCAAGCTCCCCTCTGCTGAGGTGAGAATGGTTTGTGCCGCGCTTGCTACAGGGTCCATCAACACTACAGAGCTGATTTAGAGAGACAGCCTCGACCAGGTGTCTTCTTCACTGACAACAGAATCAGACAGGTTACATTAAAGTCTCTCTCCAAAAGTATTCTTTGGGAACTGAAACCATTTGAGTAACATCAAATAAAAGAGGCTCAACATGAGCACAAAACATGCAATGCAATAAAACAAACAACAAAGGCACTGCAATTGCCGCTCTGCATTAAGGCAAGGATGCTAATCACATCTTTTGATAACTTATAGCTATGAAATTAATTAGAGGAAAATGTAATTCAATCAGGCAATTATAATTCTCTTGTGTAAACTCTGAAAATGTTGCCTTGTATAAATAAATGTTTTGATTGAGGGATATTTCCTGATTGAATATGCATGCTTCAGTCCCTGGTTATAAGAAATGTGCAATGCAGACCAGCTAAAATTAGATATGATTCCATAATTCATATAACTTTCACTTTAACATCACTGAAAGAACAAAGGTTACAGGGATGTTATAGTTAGGAAATAGCATTAAAAATACGTAGAAATCCACCACAAAACCAAAGGTTACACGGATGTTATAGTAAGAACTGCCTGTCAATGTTCCATAAAGTTGTACTAATATCCTGCCTACTCTCTTAGCAACTTTGCACGTCAGAAGCCATAGTGTTTTTTGTAAGGTGTCATAGTTTTCTATGAGGGGGTCTACCACTCTCAATTTGATGTGTCCTAGGGAGAGTCCTATGTCACATTTCAAGACACTAAATGCTCTTTCATGGTATGTGAGCTTTGCTGGGTACATCAGCAAGTATTACAATTTTAGTTTAGTCATCTTCTGTTTTATCACATGAAATACCTTTACTTGTCTTGCAACTTCCTCATGTAGTCCAAAAGCTGGTTCTGGTGGCTTAGTGGATTAATGTGTCCACTGTAGGAGCCTGTGTTTGACATCATGGTCACAGGTTCAAATCCCAGTGAGTCCACTCAGCCTTTCATCCTTCTGAGGATGATAAAATGGCAAACATCTGTTATAATCCAGTCAGTACTGTGACGTTACCAATAGGGAAGGGCTGAATTTGCGAAGTTGCCTTTCGCAAAATTTCACGAAACGGTAAACGATTTTGTGCTGAATAATGTGTTACTGAATTTGAGCTTCACCTCGGGCACCTGCTTTATTTATATCTGTAAGTGCTTCCTGTTGAGCTTTAATTTTTGTGACAGGAGCATCGTACCAGAATAAATCCTGCCCTGCGTATTTCCGTTCCGCCGCGGATCGCGGAAGTTTCGACATTTTCACGTTCCGCACAGAATGCGAAAATGCAGAAATTTCACGAGTTCCGCGAGCAGAACGGAATTTGTCGGCCACCCTTAGTTACCATGAGTTTTATTATAACAACTTGCTTTAAGGAATGCAGGGTTGGATTTTAAGTCCAACACCTTCCCTACTGATAGACCAACTGGAGTTGTAATAGTAAATTAAACTATTCCAAAGTCCAGCACTTCCCTAAAGCGAGTCGCTGTAATGGAACTCGTGGTATTGACTGCGTTGTTGAGCCACACTTTGTTTTGGCATGCGTGGTAACAGATTTTATTCTCATAAAATTAGTACCATTGAATTTGGTAACAATAAACATGTTATTCAGCGCCAAGATGCCCATGGGTGAACGTATGCTTTACAAAAACATTATGTACTTTGAAAAAACTATAATGGTATGGGGTTTGTAGTCAGGACTTCCAGCTCTCCTGGCAGGTCGCAGAATGTTGTCTCAATCAGGGTAATTGAACACACAGCCAATCAGATCTCCTGCACCACTCCAGGTGGCCCCAGTGTTCATGGTTCTTTCTTTTGTAAAGATGGAAGGGAGGTACTTGCATTTTAGAGTATTTAAATATCCAATGATCTAGATTTGTCAGCTGAATGGCCATCCACTTTTCAGGCAAACCTAGGAATCACAAATTGTTTCTTCTAGATCGATCTATGCAGTTATTCCCTCCAGTTTGTGAATACGCTCATCTAGCACAACAAAGGCTTTTTATCAGTCATCACCTCGTGCTTTTGTGTCTCCATGTTTTCAACAGATGACTGTGTCCTCGTGTCTAAGCATATTATGTTCACTTCCATACAGACGCTGTTTTGGCCCCAAGTGCTGCCGTGGAGCTTTGGAACAGTGCCATAATGTTATTTGGCTGCTGGGCCCTGGGGCCCATCTTTGTGAGTGTGACTTCTCTTGTCTCCTGCCTGCCTTGCTGTATATTAGAGAATCATGTTGGCATATACAGTTTTGACTGCTCTTCTCTTCAAGTAGTATTCTGATTGTCTGACAGCCTTTTTTGCCCCTTCCACTGCCAGTATTTGTCTCAGTGGTTTGAATGCATTTCCCTTCTCTTCTGTTATTGGCTTGTGAGAGCGTCTGGCTGTTGCAACGTTTCTATGGTAAGCTCCATTGTTTCACTAGGCACCACCACACTCCCACCTGGGTACCATAAACACAAACCAGTGTGTAGATGAAAAGGATTGTAACTGTGTTCTCTGGTTTCTCTAATACATCCGCTGTGATAGTAGCAGTCTATCTCCATCTGGTATTGAGAGTGGCACGAGTTTCTCACCGGCATTACTTCGCTTGGTAGCTTAATATGGTCAGAGATCACGTCTTGTTAATTTGGTTCAATCTTGTATCTGCTGCAGGTGCATAACCCTTCTGTCTTGTCTCTACATGTGTAGGCATTGTGCTTGGGCTCCTTCCCTACTGTGCCAGAGATCTCTCCAGCATAACTGTGTGATGCCAGTGGTGTAGAGTTTTATAATTAAACGCATAATAGCATTAACATGTTAAAAGAGCATTAGCATGTTCTTTAATAAAGACATTGTGTTGAGGGAATTGTCCTTATGTTAACATTAGCTAATGAAGGCCTTGATTTCAAAATGGTTGCTACTAGCTGCAGCCATCTTTCAATGTAATTCTTTCAGGTAATTGTTTTTTTCCCGATCTCATTCTACACGCAAGACTATTCATGTACAAGTAACATTGTAAACATTGCTTTGAGGTGTAATGTCACTTTCCCAGGTACAGAATGGGAGTACACCCACTCCACCACGGCTGCCCGGAGACTGAGCAGGTAGCAGCAAGTATGGCTTCCTCCCGCTCCCTGGCACATGCTACACCCTGACAGCCAGCCATTACGTGTAGTGCTGCTTCTCCTGTACTCCTCCTCTGACCAGCCTGAGTGGGGTGGCAACGGTTCGATTTAAGAGGATAGTGCTTCAGGATTGTAGCTCTGGTCCACGGATCAGATTTAAAAAAAAACATCTTTGCACAGGGTCTCTGGTATCCCCCAATTCATGGTTAATGTTTCACTCTGCACTTGAGTGACCCCACATTAAAATTCCAATCTGATTCAAAATGAGTCTCTGTAAGTACATGGTAATGGTCATTTGAGCACTATATTTAAATGCTTTATAGCAGGAATATTCATATTCTCCCTTAAAACTCACCAAGGTAAACTTGCACAATTGTGTAAGTTACTCTTCTTCAGTATTCACAAAATTGCATCTGAGGTCACTTAAAGTACACAGTGTAACATTCGCCATTAATTAGAACATATCCCTAAATGATGCATCACTTGAGAGACCTGCCAAATTAAGAAGTGTGCCAAACTGTGTAAGTGTAGTACATTTTTCCACTGAAAATCCTCTCAGAACTAAAGGTTCATAAGGACTACCAGTTAGTTGCATGATATTGTTGAAGGAGAGCAATTTTTGGTAGTAGGTTTAATGAACCCTGTCCCCTTACGGATGTTTGAGGGGTTACTCTCCAAATTTGTGAATAAAACATAGCTTTACAGCATTCACTATTCGCGGATTAGTTGGAAAATGCATGCATTGTGGAGTCAATTGCAGGTAGAGCACACATTACCTACTATAACACCTTTCAATAAGTAAGCTGTGTCATGCTTGCGAACTGACCAAAAACTCTGCTGTGCTCAGCAGCATTCAAGAAGCGGCGGAGTGCATTACGTTGCGCAGTTGGGGCTGATTTTTAGTGCCGGGTGTTTGTCCCGCACTATAAAATCAGCACGAACGGCGCCACGTGTAGTGCAAGAGGGCACTGCTTCTTTCTGCCACTTGAGTAGAAGTTCTACTCAAGCGGCAGCTTTCTCAATACGAACGGAAGGTTTCTGAACGTGAACGGCGGCGACCCTCCATGACTGCCCGCATTGAGAAATTTCACTGGAAGGTGGTCTGGAGTAAGATTTTCCTTACTGTGCATCTTAATGTTGGTGACCGCGACCAAGGAAGATACATTTCATGTCCAGGCCAAAGTCTCTTGTAACAAAAAAAATGTATCACCATCAAAATTTTTGAGAGGGGAATCGCAGTCCATATTTCAATGTTGGCCTCTAATGCATCCAGTAGTCAGTGGATGGGATTCATGTCAAGTTTAACTATATTCTCTAGACATATTCAGGAGATACATGCATCTCCTGATTAATCTGGATACTAGTTAAGTGGGTGTCTGGCCCCTTGGTTGTTGGACTGGGTGCTGGTACCTCCAGTTTCACTTACTTGGTTAGGTAGTTGTTGAGATGTATATATTTTTCTTTAGTGGTCTGGTGAGAGAAACTAGCAGAGTTTCCTTGTCTTGCAGTATTTGTCAGTTTTGAGGTATTTAGTTGTTTAAATTAGTTTGCCTTTTTATTGTTGGTTTTATTGTGTATTTGATTTTATTGGATAAAGTTTTTCATAATTATATTTTACTGGTTGGTTTAGCTTAGTTTGCATTTTTTATATCAATTGAGTTCTTCTATGGTAAATGAGAATTTGGGTTATATATTTGATGTTTAATATATTGTTTGAATTTTTTTGATGTGGAATATATTTAATATAAAAAAAAAACATATATATATATATGTACATCATGTACGCAAGGTTGCCCAATGAGGAAATCACACACCACAGGCTTCCGCACAAAGTATCGTAGGCGGCTTCACAGGAGAGAGTGCAGCACGCACTTCAAGGCCATACGCGTTTCGGGCTCCCTCGAGCCCTTGATCACTGGCAGGTAATGAGGCAGGCAGCGTTACTGAACGAACAATGCTTTATTTAATATAGAGTCCCGCCCATGTGGGCGTCAACAGGGGCATCATGGTCCTGGTAGTCCATCATATTATGCCCAAAGACTCGATAGTTCTCTTTTCCAAGTGGCAGGCTCGCTGAATGACTCAATAATTCTCATCGAAGTGGAGTGCATGCCAACACTCCTCTCGTGTTGCCCAGTCTTTCCTACGTCGAAGGCACCTGTAGTCCACACGAGCGCTTCGGTTACCAGCGCCCAGGAACGCCTCAGCAGCGTCGGGATATCCTCGCGGCCGGACGAGCCGCTTTAACATCATGTACGCAAGGTTGCCCAGTGAGGAAATCACACACCACAGGCTTCCGCACAAAGTATCGTAGGCGGCTTCACAGGAGAGAGTGCAGCACGCACTTCAAGGCCATACGCGTTTCGGGCTCCCTCGAGCCCTTGATCACTGGCAGGTAATGAGGCAGGCAGCGTTACTGAACGAACAATGCTTTATTTAATATAGAGTCCCGCCCATGTGGGCGTCAACAGGGGCATCATGGTCCTAGTAGTCCATCATATTATGCCCAAAGACTCGATAGTTCTCTTTACCAAGTGGCAGGCTCGCTGAATGACTCAATAATTCTCATCGAAGTGGAGTGCATGCCAACACTCCTCTCGTGTTGCCCAGTCTTTCCTACGTCGAAGGCACCTGTAGTCCACACGAGCGCTTCGGTTACCAGCGCCCAGGAACGCCTCAGCAGCGTCGGGATATCCTCGCGGCCGGACGAGCCGCTTTAACATCATGTACGCAAGGTTGCCCAATGAGGAAATCACACACCACAGGCTTCCGCACAAAGTATCGTAGGCGGCTTCACAGGAGAGAGTGCAGCACGCACTTCAAGGCCATACGCGTTTCGAGCTCCCTCGAGCCCTTGATCACTGGCAGGTAATGAGGCAGGCAGCGTTACTGAACGAACAATGCTTTATTTAATATAGAGTCCCGCCCATGTGGGCGTCAACAGGGGCATCATGGTCCTGGTAGTCCATCATATTATGCCCAAAGACTCGATAGTTCTCTTTACCAAGTGGCAGGCTCGCTGAATGACTCAATAATTCTCATCGAAGTGGAGTGCATGCCAACACTCCTCTCGTGTTGCCCAGTCTTTCCTACGTCGAAGGCACCTGTAGTCCACACGAGCGCTTCGGTTACCAGCGCCCAGGAACGCCTCAGCAGCGTCGGGATATCCTCGCGGCCGGACGAGCCGCTTTAACATCATGTACGCAAGGTTGCCCAATGAGGAAATCACACACCACAGGCTTCCGCACAAAGTATCGTAGGCGGCTTCACAGGAGAGAGTGCAGCACGCACTTCAAGGCCATACGCGTTTCGGGCTCCCTCGAGCCCTTGATCACTGGCAGGTAATGAGGCAGGCAGCGTTACTGAACGAACAATGCTTTATTTAATATAGAGTCCCGCCCATGTGGGCGTCAACAGGGGCATCATGGTCCTGGTAGTCCATCATATTATGCCCAAAGACTCGATAGTTCTCTTTACCAAGTGGCAGGCTCGCTGAATGACTCAATAATTCTCATCGAAGTGGAGTGCATGCCAACACTTCTCTCGTGTTGCCCAGTCTTTCCTACGTCGAAGGCACCTGTAGTCCACACGAGCGCTTCGGTTACCAGCGCCCAGGAACGCCTCAGCAGCGTCGGGATATCCTCGCGGCCGGACGAGCCGCTTTAACATCATGTACGCAAGGTTGCCCAATGAGGAAATCATACACCACAGGCTTCCGCACAAAGTATCGTAGGCGGCTTCACAGGAGAGAGTGCAGCACGCACTTCAAGGCCATACGCGTTTCGGGCTCCCTCGAGCCCTTGATCACTGGCAGGTAATGAGGCAGGCAGCGTTACTGAACGAACAATGCTTTATTTAATATAGAGTCCCGCCCATGTGGGCGTCAACAGGGGCATCATGGTCCTGGTAGTCCATCATATTATGCCCAAAGACTCGATAGTTCTCTTTACCAAGTGGCAGGCTCGCTGAATGACTCAATAATTCTCATCGAAGTGGAGTGCATGCCAACACTCCTCTCGTGTTGCCCAGTCTTTCCTACGTCGAAGGCACCTGTAGTCCACACGAGCGCTTCGGTTACCAGCGCCCAGGAACGCCTCAGCAGCGTCGGGATATCCTCGCGGCCGGACGAGCCGCTTTAACATCATGTACGCAAGGTTGCCCAATGAGGAAATCACACACCACAGGCTTCCGCACAAAGTATCGTAGGCGGCTTCACAGGAGAGAGTGCAGCACGCACTTCAAGGCCATACGCGTTTCGGGCTCCCTCGAGCCCTTGATCACTGGCAGGTAATGAGGCAGGCAGCGTTACTGAACGAACAATGCTTTATTTAATATAGAGTCCCGCCCATGTGGGCGTCAACAGGGGCATCATGGTCCTGGTAGTCCATCATATTATGCCCAAAGACTCGATAGTTCTCTTTACCAAGTGGCAGGCTCGCTGAATGACTCAATAATTCTCATCGAAGTGGAGTGCATGCCAACACTCCTCTCGTGTTGCCCAGTCTTTCCTACGTCGAAGGCACCTGTAGTCCACACGAGCGCTTCGGTTACCAGCGCCCAGGAACGCCTCAGCAGCGTCGGGATATCCTCGCGGCCGGACGAGCCGCTTTAACATCATGTACGCAAGGTTGCCCAATGAGGAAATCACACACCACAGGCTTCCGCACAAAGTATCGTAGGCGGCTTCACAGGAGAGAGTGCAGCACGCACTTCAAGGCCATACGCGTTTCGGGCTCCCTCGAGCCCTTGATCACTGGCAGGTAATGAGGCAGGCAGCGTTACTGAACGAACAATGCTTTATTTAATATAGAGTCCCGCCCATGTGGGCGTCAACAGGGGCATCATGGTCCTGGTAGTCCATCATATTATGCCCAAAGACTCGATAGTTCTCTTTACCAAGTGGCAGGCTCGCTGAATGACTCAATAATTCTCATCGAAGTGGAGTGCATGCCAACACTCCTCTCGTGTTGCCCAGTCTTTCCTACGTCGAAGGCACCTGTAGTCCACACGAGCGCTTCGGTTACCAGCGCCCAGGAACGCCTCAGCAGCGTCGGGATATCCTCGCGGCCGGACGAGCCGCTTTAACATCATGTACGCAAGGTTGCCCAATGAGGAAATCACACACCACAGGCTTCCGCACAAAGTATCGTAGGCGGCTTCACAGGAGAGAGTGCAGCACGCACTTCAAGGCCATACGCGTTTCGGGCTCCCTCGAGCCCTTGATCACTGGCAGGTAATGAGGCAGGCAGCGTTACTGAACGAACAATGCTTTATTTAATATAGAGTCCCGCCCATGTGGGCGTCAACAGGGGCATCATGGTCCTGGTAGTCCATCATATTATGCCCAAAGACTCGATAGTTCTCTTTACCAAGTGGCAGGCTCGCTGAATGACTCAATAATTCTCATCGAAGTGGAGTGCATGCCAACACTCCTCTCGTGTTGCCCAGTCTTTCCTACGTCGAAGGCACCTGTAGTCCACACGAGCGCTTCGGTTACCAGCGCCCAGGAACGCCTCAGCAGCGTCGGGATATCCTCGCGGCCGGACGAGCCGCTTTAACATCATGTACGCAAGGTTGCCCAATGAGGAAATCACACACCACAGGCTTCCGCACAAAGTATCGTAGGCGGCTTCACAGGAGAGAGTGCAGCACGCACTTCAAGGCCATACGCGTTTCGGGCTCCCTCGAGCCCTTGATCACTGGCAGGTAATGAGGCAGGCAGCGTTACTGAACGAACAATGCTTTATTTAATATAGAGTCCCGCCCATGTGGGCGTCAACAGGGGCATCATGGTCCTGGTAGTCCATCATATTATGCCCAAAGACTCGATAGTTCTCTTTACCAAGTGGCAGGCTCGCTGAATGACTCAATAATTCTCATCGAAGTGGAGTGCATGCCAACACTCCTCTCGTGTTGCCCAGTCTTTCCTACGTCGAAGGCACCTGTAGTCCACACGAGCGCTTCGGTTACCAGCGCCCAGGAACGCCTCAGCAGCGTCGGGATATCCTCGCGGCCGGACGAGCCGCTTTAACATCATGTACGCAAGGTTGCCCAATGAGGAAATCACACACCACAGGCTTCCGCACAAAGTATCGTAGGCGGCTTCACAGGAGAGAGTGCAGCACGCACTTCAAGGCCATACGCGTTTCGGGCTCCCTCGAGCCCTTGATCACTGGCAGGTAATGAGGCAGGCAGCGTTACTGAACGAACAATGCTTTATTTAATATAGAGTCCCGCCCATGTGGGCGTCAACAGGGGCATCATGGTCCTGGTAGTCCATCATATTATGCCCAAAGACTCGATAGTTCTCTTTACCAAGTGGCAGGCTCGCTGAATGACTCAATAATTCTCATCGAAGTGGAGTGCATGCCAACACTCCTCTCGTGTTGCCCAGTCTTTCCTACGTCGAAGGCACCTGTAGTCCACACGAGCGCTTCGGTTACCAGCGCCCAGGAACGCCTCAGCAGCGTCGGGATATCCTCGCGGCCGGACGAGCCGCTTTAACATCATGTACGCAAGGTTGCCCAATGAGGAAATCACACACCACAGGCTTCCGCACAAAGTATCGTAGGCGGCTTCACAGGAGAGAGTGCAGCACGCACTTCAAGGCCATACGCGTTTCGGGCTCCCTCGAGCCCTTGATCACTGGCAGGTAATGAGGCAGGCAGCGTTACTGAACGAACAATGCTTTATTTAATATAGAGTCCCGCCCATGTGGGCGTCAACAGGGGCATCATGGTCCTGGTAGTCCATCATATTATGCCCAAAGACTCGATAGTTCTCTTTACCAAGTGGCAGGCTCGCTGAATGACTCAATAATTCTCATCGAAGTGGAGTGCATGCCAACACTCCTCTCGTGTTGCCCAGTCTTTCCTACGTCGAAGGCACCTGTAGTCCACACGAGCGCTTCGGTTACCAGCGCCCAGGAACGCCTCAGCAGCGTCGGGATATCCTCGCGGCCGGACGAGCCGCTTTAACATCATGTACGCAAGGTTGCCCAATGAGGAAATCACACACCACAGGCTTCCGCACAAAGTATCGTAGGCGGCTTCACAGGAGAGAGTGCAGCACGCACTTCAAGGCCATACGCGTTTCGGGCTCCCTCGAGCCCTTGATCACTGGCAGGTAATGAGGCAGGCAGCGTTACTGAACGAACAATGCTTTATTTAATATAGAGTCCCGCCCATGTGGGCGTCAACAGGGGCATCATGGTCCTGGTAGTCCATCATATTATGCCCAAAGACTCGATAGTTCTCTTTACCAAGTGGCAGGCTCGCTGAATGACTCAATAATTCTCATCGAAGTGGAGTGCATGCCAACACTCCTCTCGTGTTGCCCAGTCTTTCCTACGTCGAAGGCACCTGTAGTCCACACGAGCGCTTCGGTTACCAGCGCCCAGGAACGCCTCAGCAGCGTCGGGATATCCTCGCGGCCGGACGAGCCGCTTTAACATCATGTACGCAAGGTTGCCCAATGAGGAAATCACACACCACAGGCTTCCGCACAAAGTATCGTAGGCGGCTTCACAGGAGAGAGTGCAGCACGCACTTCAAGGCCATACGTGTTTCGGGCTCCCTCGAGCCCTTGATCACTGGCAGGTAATGAGGCAGGCAGCGTTACTGAACGAACAATGCTTTATTTAATATAGAGTCCCGCCCATGTGGGCGTCAACAGGGGCATCATGGTCCTGGTAGTCCATCATATTATGCCCAAAGACTCGATAGTTCTCTTTACCAAGTGGCAGGCTCGCTGAATGACTCAATAATTCTCATCGAAGTGGAGTGCATGCCAACACTCCTCTCGTGTTGCCCAGTCTTTCCTACGTCGAAGGCACCTGTAGTCCACACGAGCGCTTCGGTTACCAGCGCCCAGGAACGCCTCAGCAGCGTCGGGATATCCTCGCGGCCGGACGAGCCGCTTTAACATCATGTACGCAAGGTTGCCCAATGAGGAAATCACACACCACAGGCTTCCGCACAAAGTATCGTAGGCGGCTTCACAGGAGAGAGTGCAGCACGCACTTCAAGGCCATACGCGTTTCGGGCTCCCTCGAGCCCTTGATCACTGGCAGGTAATGAGGCAGGCAGCGTTACTGAACGAACAATGCTTTATTTAATATAGAGTCCCGCCCATGTGGGCGTCAACAGGGGCATCATGGTCCTGGTAGTCCATCATATTATGCCCAAAGACTCGATAGTTCTCTTTACCAAGTGGCAGGCTCGCTGAATGACTCAATAATTCTCATCGAAGTGGAGTGCATGCCAACACTCCTCTCGTGTTGCCCAGTCTTTCCTACGTCGAAGGCACCTGTAGTCCACACGAGCGCTTCGGTTACCAGCGCCCAGGAACGCCTCAGCAGCGTCGGGATATCCTCGCGGCCGGACGAGCCGCTTTAACATCATGTACGCAAGGTTGCCCAATGAGGAAATCACACACCACAGGCTTCCGCACAAAGTATCGTAGGCGGCTTCACAGGAGAGAGTGCAGCACGCACTTCAAGGCCATACGCGTTTCGGGCTCCCTCGAGCCCTTGATCACTGGCAGGTAATGAGGCAGGCAGCGTTACTGAACGAACAATGCTTTATTAAATATAGAGTCCCGCCCATGTGGGCGTCAACAGGGGCATCATGGTCCTGGTAGTCCATCATATTTGTGAACTTCTCAAATTGGGCAGCGATTTCCAATCGGACAGGAATGGAACTATGTCCTCAGTAACAATGGCATCAACTACAAAGACCATAAGGCCATGTTTTGCTGACGCCCACATGGGCGGGACTTTTTAATAAAGTTGTTTCCGCCTCAATCTGCTGTCCGAATTTTGTTGAGCAGAGCCAGTGATCAAGAGCACAATGCTCGAAACGCGTTTGGCAGTCACAGCAATGGGACACTGAAGGCTGACTGACATTCTTGCTGCCGGTAGCTGTGTGTGCATACTCCTCCGTGTGTGACCTCCTCATTGGGGCAACTCGTGGTTTATAATGTTTAGCGGCTAGCCTGGCCGCGAGGAGGTCCCGCTGCTGTAATGGCGGATCCACGGCGTTCAGGAACTTTGAGCGCTGACAGGAACGAAGGGGACCTTACTGCCGGGATGATATTGGCAAGAAGGGAAGCAGCTCTTCATTTGACCCATGCCCACTGGGGTAAGATAATTTTGTGAACTTCTCAAATTGGGCAGCGATTTCCAATCGGACAGGAATGGAACTATGTCCTCAGTAACAATGGCATCAACTACAAAGACCATAAGGCCATGTTTTGCTGACGCCCACATGGGCGGGACTTTTTAATAAAGTTGTTTCCGCCTCAATCTGCTGTCCGAATTTTGTTGAGCAGAGCCAGTGATCAAGAGCACAATGCTCGAAACGCGTTTGGCAGTCACAGCAATGGGACACTGAAGGCTGACTGACATTCTTGCTGCCGGTAGCTGTGTGTGCATACTCCTCCGTGTGTGACCTCCTCATTGGGGCAACTCGTGGTTTATAATGTTTAGCGGCTAGCCTGGCCGCGAGGAGGTCCCGCTGCTGTAATGGCGGATCCACGGCGTTCAGGAACTTTGAGCGCTGACAGGAACGAAGGGGACCTAACTGCCGGGATGATATTGGCAAGAAGGGAAGCAGCTCTTCATTTGACCCATGCCCACTGGGGTAAGATAATTTTGTGAACTTCTCAAATTGGGCAGCGATTTCCAATCGGACAGGAATGGAACTATGTCCTCAGTAACAATGGCATCAACTACAAAGACCATAAGGCCATGTTTTGCTGACGCCCACATGGGCGGGACTTTTTAATAAAGTTGTTTCCGCCTCAATCTGCTGTCCGAATTTTGTTGAGCAGAGCCAGTGATCAAGAGCACAATGCTCGAAACGCGTTTGGCAGTCACAGCAATGGGACACTGAAGGCTGACTGACATTCTTGCTGCCGGTAGCTGTGTGTGCATACTCCTCCGTGTGTGACCTCCTCATTGGGGCAACTCGTGGTTTATAATGTTTAGCGGCTAGCCTGGCCGCGAGGAGGTCCCGCTGCTGTAATGGCGGATCCACGGCGTTCAGGAACTTTGAGCGCTGACAGGAACGAAGGGGACCTAACTGCCGGGATGATATTGGCAAGAAGGGAAGCAGCTCTTCATTTGACCCATGCCCACTGGGGTAAGATAATTTTGTGAACTTCTCAAATTGGGCAGCGATTTCCAATCGGACAGGAATGGAACTATGTCCTCAGTAACAATGGCATCAACTACAAAGACCATAAGGCCATGTTTTGCTGACGCCCACATGGGCGGGACTTTTTAATAAAGTTGTTTCCGCCTCAATCTGCTGTCCGAATTTTGTTGAGCAGAGCCAGTGATCAAGAGCACAATGCTCGAAACGCGTTTGGCAGTCACAGCAATGGGACACTGAAGGCTGACTGACATTCTTGCTGCCGGTAGCTGTGTGTGCATACTCCTCCGTGTGTGACCTCCTCATTGGGGCAACTCGTGGTTTATAATATATATGTATATATATATATATATATATATATATATATATATATATAAGAGTCCGAGTCGGATCCCCTTTCGACGTCGGCGCTCGTGTTCTAGCGTGGTGCAGATCTATTCGGCAGGATCCAGCCGATATATATGCCCAAGATTCTTAGTCTCTCAATTTCTCAGGCTCAGAAAAGATCGCACTCACTCGTAGTTTTATCATGGAAACGGCTTTATTTTCCTTGCCAAACCCAACGCGTTTCGCCTCAGCAAAAGGCTTGATCACGGTGCGCGCACGGTGAAAAACCTGAAAAAAATAATAATAAATACATAACTTAGCATTTAAAAGAACGTACAAATTCACAGAAAAAACCATAGGTTTCACACACGTTATAGTTAGGAATTAGCATTTAAAAAACCTTGCAAATTCACTTAAAAAACCATAGGTTTCACACACGTTATAGTTAGGAATTAGCATTTAAAAAACCTTGCAAATTCACTTAAAAAACCATAGGTTTCACACATGTTATAGTTAGCTGGACATTTCACTCGTAAAAAACCAATGAAATTCCCCCGTTATAGTTAGTGCAGGCAACTATAACTCACGCTACCGCAATCCTCTGCTGATGACGTCAGATATTACATCACTGATGACATATGTGTCTTTATGAAAAATAAATATTTGTAATATATGTATAGCTAAAGATTAATGGAAGAAGACATGGGTAAATAAGTGTCTAAATACAGTGATGTAATATCTGACGTCATCAGCAGAGGATTGCGGTCGCGTGAGTTATAGTTGCCTGCACTAACTATAACGGGGGAATTTCATTGGTTTTTTACGAGTGAAATGTCCAGCTAACTATAACATGTGTGAAACCTATGGTTTTTTAAGTGAATTTGCAAGGTTTTTTAAATGCTAATTCCTAACTGTAACGTGTGTGAAACCTATGGTTTTTTCAGTGAATATATATATATATATATATATATATATATATATATATATATATATATATATATATCGCCAGTAGGTAGTTATAGTTAGGACCAAGTTTCCATAGGAAGAGCATTTTTTGTTTTGCTTATAACTATAACTTTGGCGTCGTTTGATGAATGTTCATGAAATTTTCCAAACTAATTCTTTGTTCATATCAGCTCCTATGTGGTAAGTTTGGGGGTAATTCATCTAGGGGGGCCAAGTAAAAAGGGGGGTCCCAAAACGTGTTTTCTCCATGTTAATTTCCATAGGAAACTTTAGACAAGGCTACAGGTTGAACGGGTGAACGGAATTAACCCAAATTTGGCAGGGAGAAGGGTCTTGGTCTAGAAAGCATGCTTTTGTTTATTTGGTGTAAATCCGTTCAGTAGTTTTTGAGAAATATCGAAATATACAGATATATTGATACTTGGGAATTCTGCCATCTGATTGTCTGAGGCGTTACGAGCACGAGCTTGCTGCTTATTGGCTGCGAGCGCTGTCAGCAGTTGCAACTAGGAAGTGTTGGCCGCCATTTTGTGATTCTTTTGAAGCGAGTAAGGGGAAAAAAGGGCAAGAAAAGTGGGAAAGAGGAGGGTAGCAGCACTGTAACCTCTGTGGGGTGTTTAGGGTGTGCTATAGACGGGGTGTGAAGTGAAGTATTCACCCCTAGCGGTGTGAAAGGGCTGGGCTATGGAAATTAAGTGAGGTATTGCCTAGGGTCTGATGCTGCTAAGGTGAGCTGGTGCGGGTGTCGGGGATCAAAGCGTGAGCCCAAATTGTGTGTCTTATGCTGTGAAGTCATGTGCCGTGGCCGCTGCACTACACCTGTGTAAGTAGTGTCAGCATGTGTTTATGCCTACTAGGACGAACTACTGGCCCGTACTGGTCTGTAGATGTCAGCCATATCAAAATGTATGTTGTTGTTGTAGATGGACCCCATTTTGTGGTCTCTGAGGTATGCAGACACAGCTTTGTTGAGATTCTTCCTAGATTTTTCAATCTGAGGACAAAATTGTTTTGACCATTTCCACTTTTGTCTTTGGCATATATTGGAATATACAAAGACAGTTTGAGGGAAAAGTACCATCAATTGTCCAAAGGTGTCTGTTATAAGCATTTCCAAACCTACCCCAATATGCCTAGGTCGTTTCCACCACAGTGCACAATCATGAGGTCAGGGTGTTGGTGATGCAAACAGGTTTTAACCAAAGGCAACAATTGGTGCCACTTCAGTCCTCTCTGTGCAAACCATTTAATGTCCACATTTTGTAAACCTAGGTCTAAGTCAATACGTCTCTGTTCTGCATACCTCTTGCACCAGAAAATATAGCTATGTCCTACGATCCACACTAGCATTTTGAAGGTATGGCTTGAAGGTATGGAAAGATGTCTGTAGCTCATGCAGTTCCTTGGTAGAATAAGAGATATGTCTAAAGATGGGGAACTACTTTTTATTGCCATACAAAACGATATGTGATTGGGAGACGAAAAGCATTCTTTTTTAAAAGTCGGGTGCACATTCGTTTTGTGGAAAAGCATCTTTGTGATTGGTTAAGAAAAAGCAGTTTCAACGTGGAGTATATATCATAGGATAAAAGTTGTCAACTCAACCACACCTGCTACTTGCATTTGGAAGGCACTGTTCAAACTTAAAACAATCGTGAACTTTTAACCTGCACGTGCCGTTAAATGTTCAAAAAAATGTTGCAAAAAAAATGATTACGTTTAAAAAGATTGATGAACTTTTAACCTGCACGTGTTGTAGAATGTTCTAGAAAGTGTGTTGATAGAATACATTGCACTTCTGACTTCTATGTGTTGTTGAATATTTAAACAAAGCTGTTTATATGGAAAATTAAAAAGAAACCAAGAGAGAAGTTTTGAAACCTAAAAGAATCAAGGAACTATTCTAATTTGTATTTATGTGTGGAGCAACAAAATTATAGACAGAACAGCACCAGGAAGAGGAAGGGGGAATGGGGGAGATGGGCAGAATGACAGACATGCACAATTAAGTATAGCACAAGTATAGACAATCAATGGCCAAAATGAAATACACCAACAAGGAGCACAAGTCACACAACTCGCCAACATCACACAAGTGAGCGAGCATAGAAGTGAAAACCAAGCTGCATTCATAGAGGATGTGTACAAAGGCGGGTTGTTGGTGTTGTAGGATGTCTGCGACCGTGGTCATCATGGATGAGATGCCCAGCACGTGCCACATGGGCGAGTTCACTGTCTGTTATGTTGCAAACAGCTGCTCCTCCCTTCCACAAGCTGCCACATTATTGTATGGTGCGGTGTTGTATCTCGTGCACTCGTACGGAACACCATTGTAATGCCTATTTGCACATGGGCTACTGCATTCCAACTACACCATCACAGTGCCGTTTGGAGGTGGTGCATGCCACTTTACAACATCGACTGCTGCGACCCTTGTGGCAGACCACACCAGAACACAGAGACACACTTACCGCACTTCCTGTACACGGAGATGTCCGAGACACCCCGTACCCATTGTCGGATAGGCACACCCCTGTGCTGACCTGTGTACTCCGAACCAGCACACGCCGGTTGTGCATGCAGGAGGATGCATGCATAGCTACTCGTCCAGGGTCACTGCCAATGCTGGGGTGATAGCACACTGTGATGTTGCAGAGCTGGTGCCTATCATGCTAATGCAATGACCAGAGGGACACACTTGCTCAGATGTGAGTTTGGGGGGCATTGGCGGTCCCGGAGTTGTTCTGAAGAGTCTTGTGTCCCTCATGGGTATCCCTGTATCATGCTCATTTATTCTATGGCACCTGTGGGTGTTCTGGTGTGGCTCTTGGCTATGTTCTCTTTCATGGTGCAGGTAGTCATCCTGCTTAACACCATCAAAAAGCAGGTGTAAAATCCCTGGTGCTAACGTGGCTTATCACCGGAATTTGTTTCGCATTGCAGTTGGTGTGAAAGTTGTGATGTGATTTTTTGCGTGTGCAGGACAATATACGAATTGGGCAGTGTATCTCGTCAAGATCCAGCACCTGAGGCCCGATTCCCAATCAATATAAACACAATTAGGTTTTGTAAATAATTTTGTGTGTACACTGTGAATGCAGCCACTACGTCAGTGCAATTCAATATAGGATTTTAGTATTTAGAAAAAATCGCAAAGGTGCACCTCGTGTCTTTTTGAACAGGAATGTCTGCATTTCATTATGCAAAAACAACAATTGATGGACAGAATGCAGAACAATGTCATACATTCACCCCAGTACAGAGATCTGGGCCTAAATCCATCGTTTTTTTGCTCACCATGCCATTCCAGTTTGAACCCAGCCATATGCAAATCAGTCTTGACCCTGTGCCCCATGGGAACAGTCCAGCCCGAACTGCCAAGCCAGGTCCTCCCTGGACTGGAAACAAGCATCCTAGGACCGGTTTCGGGCTTTCAGCCCTCGTCAGCCAGGATAGCCTGATTCCAGTGGCATGGAGAGCAAGGGACTCACGTCTGAGCATACCCTTCCCACTCGGGGTGACAAATGCAAAAACAACAATTGATGGACAGAATGCAGAACAATGTCATACATTCACCCCAGTACAGAGATCTGGGCCTAAATCCATCGTTTTTTTGCTCACCATGCCATTCCAGTTTGAACCCAGCCATATGCAAATCAGTCTTGACCCTGTGCCCCATGGGAACAGTCCAGCCCGAACTGCCAAGCCAGGTCCTCCCTGGACTGGAAACAAGCATCCTAGGACCGGTTTCGGGCTTTCAGCCCTCGTCAGCCAGGATAGCCTGATTCCAGTGGCATGGAGAGTAAGGGACTCACGTCTGAGCATACCCTTCCCACTTGGGGTGAAATCGCCAGAAACCGGTCCTAGGAAGCTTGTTTCCGGTCCAGGGAAGGCATGGCTTGGCAGTTCGGGCTGGACTGTTCCCATGAGGCACAGGGTCAGACTGATTTGCATATGGCCATGTCTGAACTGGGGTGGCAGAGTGGGCTAAAGAACAGTGATGGATCAAACCCAGATCTGTTGACTGGGTGTGAGTGTTTGATTGGTTCTGATGCTCCGTCCATCACCACCCCCTTTTGTACCGCTTTGTTCGCCATAAGTTGGCAGGGTATGCTCAGACGTGAGTCCCTTGCTCACTTTGCCACTGGATTCAAGCAAGCCTGGCTGAAGACGGCTGAAATGCCAGAAACCAGCCCTAGGAAGCTTGTTTCCGGTCCAGGGAAGGCATGGCTTGGCAGTTCGGGCTGGACTGTTCCCATGAGGCACAGGGTCAGACTGATTTGCAGATGGCCATGTCTGAACTGGGGTGGCAGAGTGGGCTAAAGAACGGTGATGGATCAAACCCAGATCTGTTGACTGGGTGTGAGTGTTTGATTGGTTCTGATGCTCCGTCCATCACCACCCCCTTTTGTACCGCTTTGTTCGCCATAAGTTGGCAGGGTATGCTCAGACGTGAGTCCCTTGCTCACTTTGCCACTGGATTCAAGCAAGCCTGGCTGAAGACGGCTGAAATGCCAGAAACCGGTCCTAGGAAGCTTGTTTCCGGTCCAGTGAAGGCATGGCTTGGCAGTTCGGGCTGGACTGTTCCCATGAGGCACAGGGTCAGACTGATTTGCATATGGCCATGTCTGAACTGGGGTGGCCGAGTGGGCTAAAGAACGGTGATGGATCAAACCCAGATCTGTTGACTGGGTGTGAGTGTTTGATTGGTTCTGATGCTCCGTCCATCACCACCCCCTTTTGTACTGCTTTGTTCGCCATAAGTTGGCAGGGTATGCTCAGACGTGAGTCCCTTGCTCACTTTGCCACTGGATTCAAGCAAGCCTGGCTGGAGACGGCTGAAATGCCAGAAACCGGTCCTCGGAAGCTTGTTTCCGGTCCAGGGAAGGCATGGCTTGGCAGTTCGGGCTGGACTGTTCCCATGAGGCACAGGGTCAGACTGATTTGCATATGGCCATGTCTGAACTGGGGGGGCAGAGTAGGCTAAAGAACGGTGATGGATCAAACCCAGATCTGTTGACTGGGTGTGAGTGTTTGATTGGTTCTGATGCTCCGTCCATCACCACCCCCTTTTGTACCGCTTTGTTCGCCATAAGTTGGCAGGGTATGCTCAGACGTGAGCCCCTTGCTCACTTTGCCACTGGATTCAAGCAAGCCTGGCTGAAGACGGCTGAAATGCCAGAAACCGGTCCTAGGAAGCTTGTTTCCGGTCCAGGGAAGGCATGGCTTGGCAGTTCGGGCTGGACTGTTCCCATGAGGCACAGGGTCAGACTGATTTGCATATGGCCATGTCTGAACTGGGGTGGCAGAGTGGGCTAAAGAACGGTGATGGATCAAACCCAGATCTGTTGACTGGGTGTGAGTGTTTGATTGGTTCTGATGCTCCGTCCATCACCACCCCCTTTTGTACCGCTGCATTTCATTATCAGCACTTTAATGGAAGTAAAGTTGAGATATATCTAACACACTATTCAGAAGTTGGTGGAAACTGCAGACATCACCAGTATTCATGCGATAAGTCCTACAAAATTTAAGACCATGTTGGACTTCATCAAATATACAACAACATCATCGAGAAACCAAGGGTCAAAAACGGTGAGCTTTACAACTTGTAAATAAGCATCCTGACAAATTGAGGAAGAAAAAGAGAGTGAACAATATCATTTATAGTGAATCCCATCAGCCACTAAAAGTACCATACATCATCATTTGAGATTCATTCATTCATACAACTACCTCCAAATCATGAGGGCTGCATGATATATGAACATAAACATAGACAAGAATTAAATTGAAATGTTCATATTTTTTGTCAAGAATCCACGTGATGTCGCTAACACATGTTTAAATGGGGTTGATGGTGTAAGCAGTGCAAGTCAACCAAAAGCGTGAGTGCAAATGTTAAAATCATCTAACTGGTCAGAACAGACATTTTATTAATAACTGACCAAGTGATGAAATTAAATACAGTGCAAGAGCAGTTTGACAAAATAACTGCTAATGTCCTAAACAGGGTCTACATGTTTCAGCCTATAGATTGAGAGACAATCAGGCTTTCATCAGGACCAGAATAACCTTGTGCTACTGCTAAACTAGGCGTGTAGTCCAAAAGTGAAAACACCAAGAATGAAAATGTACAAAACCTACTTGAATGCAGGTTTTCATAAACTCCCAAATAATCGTGGAGTTGTTCCCAAATCCCGTCAAAATACGGGGACTCCCCTCACCTCACCTGGCATCCGCTCAGATAAATGAGGCCCCGCTCTGTCCGTCGGTACCTCCGGCTGTGTAGAGCTGGACGGGGAGGACTTCATCAAATAACAGTAATAAGAACAAGAAAAAGTTACACAGCAGTTAAGAAAACATCCAGAAATGTTATAAATTTTTTCAAACTTTATTTTTTATTAACATATATCAACGATAAAGAAATAAACAAAATTTATCAAAAGAAATACAAAATTACATGGTGAAACACTGCTGTGGGGACCATGGATGTGAACGACAGAGCCTGGAAAATAAAGCACAAAATTAGGACGTGTGTAATGTGCATATCAAAGGAGAGAGACATAGAGAAAAAGAGAAGGAAAAAAAGCCAGAGAGAAAAAGATAGGGAAGGAAAGAAAGGGAGTGAGAAAGGGAGAAGGAAGAGAGAGTTAGAGAGATAGAAGGAAAAGAAGGAAGAGAGAGAGAGAGAGGGAGAGGGGGGAGAGAGGAGGGAGAGAGAGAGAGAGAGAGAGAGAGAGAGAGAGAGAGAGAGAGAGGAGAGAGAGAGGAGAGAGAGAGGAGAGAGAGAGACACTACCGCCCCTGCGTATCCATGAGCAAAAAATTACCTGGTTCCACCGGAGTGTGCAGCAGTGGGCACTCCACGTGCCCGTCAAAACTCAGCGCATCCCAGATATGTCGCTGAGTCCTGAGTCCTGAATGGCGGAGATTACATCATGTGCTTGGCGGATCGCACAGATGTCACTGAGTCCTGAGTCATGAATGGCGGAGACCACATCAACTTCTCCATGGCCCGGCAGATCTCACACATGTCGCTGAGTCCTGAGTCATGGCGGAGACCACATCAGCCTTTGGGGCCGCTAAGCCTGTGGAAGTTAAGTTTGTGCCACGTGGTGGTAGTCCCCTGATGGCCATATGACCTTCGGGTGGCACTAAACCTGTGCATCTGAAGTTCCCACCAAAGGGATGGTAGGCCCCTGAGGGCTATACAGATTAGGGTGCGAGTAATCTTCTGCGGAAGTTTTGAAAGACTCTTCATGGTTGAGACACGTGGAGCGTCCGGCATCTAGTCCGCACCGGCAATAAAGGATGTGACGTTGTCGATCTATTATATTTGCGTGGTCACATGGCCTGTGACACATGTGCCGAACTGGTGTGGTGTGTGTGCAAACCTGCCCTGAGGGAGTGGGGGGTATGTGGAGAACTAGACCACTGATTTACACACCAACAGCGAGTACGCCTGCTACAGGTAGCTATGTGGGGTCATAGTCGGAATGTAATCTGAGTGACGTGGCGTGGCGTGGCATATGACGGAACAGGGCAGGGATAGCTACAATGGCGCAGACAGCTCGTAGTACTGCGTCTGTGAGTGGAGTGGACGGGCCGCAGTTGTCCCTCTGCGAGCCTGGGTGCGAACTGTTCATAACTCACACTACATCAGTATTGAAAAATCATTTTGTGATTCAGTCCGTCAGCTGGCATTTGTGAAAACATATCGGAGTTCTTTCTGTGATAAATACCCCTTTGATGCTGCCTCTCCCCACATCAGCAGGTAACGCACCATCTTCCCACATTACCATCATACCCCCACCAACCTTCTTGGGCCCAGAAGTGTCCCTGTGCGGTTGGACAAAGAAGACTCTTAGACATGTAAAGATTTACAAAAAATATATATTTAAAGAAAAGAACAACAAATAAGACTGAAGGGAGTCTAGTGCTGTGGTCGCTGGCACGAAGTTGGAGTGACTGCCATTCAGGATTCAGGACACAGTTATACATGTGGGATCGGTTTGTGTTAAAGAGGGTTAGTGGCACGATGTGCTGGTGGCTTTGCATATGGAAATATGTCTCACTGATCAGAGGGAGTCTGGTGCTGTGGTCGCTGCCACAGACTTGGGGTGACTGCCATTCAGGACTCAGGACACAGTTACACACGTGGGATCGGCTTGTGTTAAAGAGGGTTAGTGGGACTAGGTGTCGCCAGCCTTGCATATCGAAATATGCCTCACAAATCAAAGGGAGTATGTTGTGTGGTTGCGACTCGGACTTGGGCTCACTGCCATTCAGGACTCAGGACACAGTTACACATGTGGGATTGGCTTCTGTTAAAGAGGGTTAGTGGCACCAGAAGTATTGAGAGTGTATGAGCCTGTGATGATGTTTGGTGTGGACGGGCCGCACTGGGAGCAATGTGCCTTGGCTATAGGACTGCGTCATGTGAAATGACGACTCTATCTGAATTGTTAGGCCTGCTGATCGTAGTGTAGGCCAGAGGTAGCGGTGAGCAAGGGCCCACAGCCACGTGCATACGTTGGCGGCGTCATCAGCCTGCGTAGTGCAGGTTCAGTGGCACCACTTTTCGCCAGCCTTCAATATGAAAATACTCCTCACTAATCGAAGGGAGTGTGGTGGTGTGGTCACTGTCATGAAGTTTTGGGTCACTGCATATGGAAATATGTCTAACTGATCAAAGAGAGTTTGCTGCTGTGGTGGCTGCCATGGACTTGGAGTCACTGCCATTCAGGACTCAGGACACAGTTACACATGTGGGATCGGCATGTGTTGGACAGTGTTAGTTGGCACCACGTGTCCAAAATTCAAATTGCGAGGTCTGCTGCCCAAAGTGTAGACTGCTGAGTGTTCGTTTGTACTTGAAAATGAATTTGGTGATTGTACTAAAGGTATAACTGATGTTAAAAAATCTTCAAGAAGAAAGGATACTAAAAGGATATTATGTAGATTTGAGGCCTGTAATAGTTACTTGCCTAGTGACTCTGTAGTTAATGAATGAAGAAATAATTTGCATTGGGAGCCCTAGTGAGTGCAGTGTAGGAAATATGATGAAAAGATGAAATAAGTATAGAATACACTGACGAAGTGTTGTATTTTCTGAGTACAATCCTGTTGTTACAAATTAGCATTTAAAAATGGAATTGCAAGCTGTACTGCCTGCAGTGTAGACTGCTATTCCATTTTAGTTTTCATTTGAAGATTAATTTGGTCATTGTAGTAAAGCTATAACTGATATAAAAAAAGTTCTTGAAGCAAGGATACTAAAAGGATAATATGTAGGGTGTAGGACTGTGATACTTGCCTACTGGAGTCTGTAGTTGCATATGGAAATACCCCTCACTGATGAAAGGGAGCGTGGTGGTACGGAGTTGGGGTGACTGCTATTCAGGACTCGGGACACAGTTACACATGTGGGATCGGCTAGTGTTGAACAGAGTTATTGGCACCACGTGCCGCCGCCGTTGCATATGGAAATATGTCTAACTGATCAAAGAGAGTATGCTGCTGTGGTTGCTGCCACGGACTTAGGGTCACTGCCATTCAGGACACAGTTACACATGTGGGATCGGCTTGTGTTAAAGAGGGTTAGTGGGACTACGTGTCACTGGCCTTGCATATCGAAATATGCCTCAGTGATCGAAGGGAGTGTAGTGCTGTGGTCGCTGCCAGGGACTTGGGGTGACTGCCATTCAGGACTCAGGACACAGTTACACATGTGGGATCAACTTGTGTTGAACAGGGTTAGTGGTAGTACATCTACATTCCTAGTTTGAATTTTATAATGAGTACGTCGGCAATAAATATATACATATTTCGGATTTTCACTAGAAACTACTTTAAACTTTGTTATTTCTTTTTCAAACTTCACAACAGTATTATCTTCCATTTGTTGATCAACACCTAGACATATCCAATTGTTATTTTCTGTACATTTCTCTTGACTAGCAAAGAAACGTAAGTCTATATCATCAAAAATTTGTTTTATAACATTTATATTAAAACTCGATTTTGTGCCGCAGGAAAACCTAGACTTATCCAGATGGTTCCTGTTGACTTTGAATATAAACTTGCAGATGTCTTTTGATCCAAACATTGGTAGGATCCAATTTCTCGATGTGAAAGTATCTTCAAACTGAAGCTGTACATTTTTTTCCTAAGTTTCTTCTCCTGTGAAATTTCTTCCCACATTTCTTTCAATTCTGTCTTCTCAGAGTTGGTAATATATGACGTGACATAGTGAGAAACAGCAATTGAGTTATGTGCATCATATTGTATATTCATATTTCCATTTCACATCTTCAAAATCTCCGTATTGTAATCATTATTGTACTTCGATGCTTCTGTTCTTTTTAAATTATAAGTATTTTTGGGTGATTTTCGAGTGATGGTATGTCTCATTGCTGACATAAAACTGTTCACTCTTCCTTTGGAAATTACTGGACGTGGAAAGGGAAATCGACATTTTGTGTAAAATGTATCTTTTGCGTTATGTTTTCATCGGCAATACTCTCCACATTGATGACTTCGATATGCAAAAACGCCACACTAATCGAAGGGAGTCTGGTGCTGTGGTCGCTGGCAAGTTGGGGTCACTGCCATTCAGGACTCAGGACACAGTTCCACATGTGGGATCGACTTGTGTTGAAGACGGTTAGTGGTACCATTTGTCGCCGGTTGCCCACAGTGTAGGGCAGAGATAGCTGCAAGTTAGGGTCCACAGCAACGTGCATACGTTGGTGACCCAAACAAACCTTGCTTAGTACCGGTTCAGTGGCACCACGTGTCCCCGGCCTTCCATATGGAAATACCCCTCACTGATCAAAGGGAGTCTGGTGCTGTGGTTGCTGCCATTCAGGACTCAGGACACAGTTACACATGTGGGATCGGCTTGTGTTGAAGACAGTTAGTGGTACCATTTGTCGCCGGTCGCCCACAGTTTAGGGCAGAGGTAGGGGTGAGCTAGGGTCCACAGCCACGTGCATACGTTGGTGACCCAAAAAAACCTTGCGTAGCACAGGTTCAGTGGCACCACATGTCGCCGGTCTTCCATGTGGTAATACCCCTCGGTGATCAAATGGAGTCTGGTACTGTGGTCGCTGTTATTGAAGACTCAGGACACAGTTACACATGTGGGATCGGCTTGTGTTGAACAGGGTTAGTTGGCACCACGTGTCGCCGGTCTTCCAGAGTGTAGGCCGGAGGCAGTGGTCAGCAAAGGCCCACAGGCAGGTGACGTTGACTTGAGCTGCACTGATTGGGAACATTTTGTCTTCTTAACCCATTATAGTCTCTTACACAATTTGCGTCGCTACTAATGTTGAATTGTGAAGTATGGAACTCCAGTGTAGGGCGGAGGCAGCGGTCAGGATGGGCGCACAGGCACGTGGTGTTGAGTTGAGCTGCACAATTAGTGGCACCTGGAGTACTCAGCATGTGCACACCCTGCAATGAGACATGGTCCCGGCGGGCCGCACTGGGAGCAATGTGTTTTGTCTAAAGGATTCTGTGTTGATAAGGCCATGTGGCGATGACTTATGGTGCAGTGAGTTAGTAGCACCTGAAGCACATAGCGTGTGCGCACCCTGCGATGATGCGTGGTCTGGGTGGGCCGCACTGGGAGCAACGTGTCTTGCGAACTGGACTGTGATATCTGCAATCGCCCCTACATCTGAATTGTGAGCCGTGCTGTCCGTAGTGTAGATCGAAGGCAGTAGTCGGTAGCGGTGCTGTGCCGCTGGGCTCGCAGGGGCCCTGTGTCGAGGAGGCCCGCGGTTATGGCGGCTACCAAGTGCCGGGGTGAGGGCTGCCGTTCTGACAGACTCGTTGGTCTTCCCACAAGTGAACCATGCCTAGGGCCTGGTCTATTTATTCATACTCCTACGCTGGAGTGGCGTACATTGGAGCAGCTCACTCCCCTTCTGCTTCCACGGGGGACAACACAGCTACATGACCGAGATCTTCTCCACTGCCTGAAGTAACATGGTTGCGTCTACTGTGCACTACAGTACAAGCATTAATAGTTTATTTTCACATGGAGAGGTTTGTGCTTTGCATAGTGAGGTTTGTGCAGAACATGAGTGTTACACTTGGCATTGTGTGCTTTATCAGTGATGGGTGACTTGCCTCCTTCATATATAGTTGGTTGCTCATCTCCCAACATTCAGCTATTGTGTGGCTGAGGGGCATGGCGTTTTGGGAAGGTCCGTTGTTCTGTTTTGTACTGCCTCCGTGGTAGTGGGGGGTGGTCGGGGGGGGGTTCTGGTGGTGGTGGGGCTGGGTGTTGTGGCGTTGTTGGGTGTCGGAGCTGCATGATCAGTAGCTGTATCACATGTTGGTCTTTAGATGTGGCTGTGAGTTGGAAATAACGGAGTAGATACTCGACCTCCTTACACAAGTTAAAGGTTGATGTTAATTTGTTACTGCTAACTCGGCTTATCGCCTGCGTTTTGGATCGCATTGCAGATTTGGCTGGTTGTTGAAAATATGGGGAAGTGGTGTTTTCGTGTTTTTTTTGCACGGGAATGCCTACTGTGCATTTCATTAGCGTAAGATGTGGCTCTTGTTTGTGGCGATTTTGTTGGTGTAAGGTATTGATGGAAGAATGGTGAGATTTGCAGTTTTCACCAAGTTGAGAATGGGATGAAAATTAAAAAATCAGAAAAAAAGATAAGTTTAATGAACGTTATAAATAGAAATTAGCATTTAAAAAACCTTTGAAATTCACTGAAAAATCCATAGGTTTCAGGCACGTTATAGTTAGAAATTAGCATTTAAAAAACCTTTGAAATTCACTGAAAAATCCATAGGTTTCAGGCATGTTATAGTTAGAAATTAGCATTTAAAAAACCTTAGAAATTCACTGAAAAAACCATAGGTCTGGGGTGACAGGGCGGGAGCCGTGTGGCTCCCGCCCTGCCATAGCAAACACTGGTTTGGATTTTGGAAGTGAGAGCAGGTTTCCTGCTCTCGCTTTCAAAATCCAAAGCAGATTGCTTTTCCACAAGGGGAGCTGCATGTTCCCTTGTGGAAAAGCAATGCCGGCTCCCACAGGAGGCGGGGAGCCGGCGGGACCATGGGGGCATTGGGGCTCCCCCCACGGTCCCAAACGGTGAGGCCAGGCCCCGGAGAGGGGCTCCCCAGGGCCAAAAATTATTAATTATAATAAAACTAAAAAATGTTAAAAAACGGACAGGTCGGCCCCGTGGGATGGGGCCACGGGGCCATAATTGGCATTAGGAGGGGGGCCACGCAGCCCCCCTAAAAAAAAAAGGCTGGCCAGGCCCCGGGGGATGGGGTCCCCGGGCCCATAATTGGCCTGAGGAGGGGGGCCACACGGCACCCGTCTCAACAGAAAATAAATAAATTAATAAAGAGGGTGGCCAGGCCCCGGAGGATGGGGTCCCTGGAGCCATAATTGGCCTCTGAAGGGGGGCCAAGCGGCCCCCTCCCATTTTTTTCCCCTGGGGGGATGGGGTTCTCAGGGCCCAAAAAAATAGTAAAAGAAGGGGGGCGATACAGCCCCCTTCTAAAAAAACAAAATAAAAAACATAAAAGCCAGCATCGCGCTGGAGGCCCTGCCCTCACCCTGCACCACTTTGCAAATGCGCCCCGTGGCGTCCCTGGGGGCCAGCTAGACACAGGGCTGCGTTGCAGAGAGGTGGTCCAAGGCCAAGCCCCTTTTTACACCTCTCTGCAACGCAGCCCTGTGGCGCTTACTGGAGGTACCTGGTGGGCTAGTGGGCCCACCGGGACCCTCAGGAATCAAGGGAACTTAATCCCCCAACTTAAAACGCGCCACAGGGGGGGTTTGCACACTTGTCACATCAGGCCCTGCCCCCTCCCCGCACCACTGTGCAAACGCACCCCATGGCGCGTTTTAAGTTGGGGGATTAAGGCCACTTGAATCCTTAGGATTCCTGTTCAATCAGTGATTGCATTTGAGATGTAATCAGTGATGTCATCAGTGATATCACTAACCGTGTCATGAATGATGTAATATGTGACATCATCAGCAGTGCATTGCGGGGGCGTGAGTTGTAGTTCGCTGAACTAAATATAAAGGCGGAATTTGTACGAGTGAAATGTCCAACTAAGTAGAACGTCCCTGAAACCTATAGCTTTTTCAATATATATATATATATATATATTATCTGCTGGTGGTCGCCAGTAGATAGTTATAGTTAGGACCGTGTTTCCATAGGAAATCCGCAACATTCTATTTGGAATAACTTTGGCGCAGGTTGACGAATCCTCGCAAAATTTTCAAAATAGGTGGGGCGCTCCGCTCCGCTCCTACCCTGAAAGTCTCGGGCGGATTCGTCAAGCGGGGGCTGGGAAAAAAGGGGGGTCCCAAAACACGCTTTCCCCATGCAATTTTCCATAGGGACCTTTAGTCCAAGGTACAGCCCCAACGGCTGAACAGAATTACTTGAAATTTGGCAGAGAGGTAGTACTCAGGTCAGGGAAGTGCCTTTTGCAGGTCTGGTATCAATCTGTTCAGTAGTTCCTGAGAAAATCAAAAGTAAAATCATATATATATGTGGGCGGAGCCTAACCACACATCTCATCCTGAGATCTGATTGGCTGTCAGCACTTCATCCAAGAAGTGTTGGCAGCCATCTTGGGACCAATATACATGATAGCACCTCATTAAAAAGCATTGCAGTTAATAGAAGGTTTTAAGTCTTTAGTTACATTATAAATCATTTGTTGATGGTACCATACTCATTTTAGGAATTGTGGTATGTTCTAAGGTGATTTCACCATGTGAAAAAACCTTCTGCTGGGATATCATGATTGAGAGAAACATATTTTCTCATGCTTTTCCCACAGAGGTTTGGAAGGTGATCTATAAGCTAAACTGAGAGCTTATTTTCTGTAAATTCACATTATCTTTCTCAGTCATGTGAGAATGAAGTCTGACATTCTCAGTAAAACATGTACATCCAACAAGGGCAGAGACTGTCAGTTGATTCCTTTGTGTTCTACTGCAGCTTCCCAGAGTGTTCCAAAGAACAACTAGAGCGCTAACAGTCCTACTTATGATAAACGTATGGCACACCTGAAGCCATCTTGCTTGGATTAAAGTGGTAACTCTTAAAACATTTAATTTAAAAAGGTAAAAAATGAGGGGGTTCATTTTTCCATAAAAAGTATGATTAGTGCTGCAGAAAGAAAAATTAGGGCACATTTTGACTGACTTCTCAAATCCTCTTCTATTTCATTAAAAAATTCTGACATGCAGACTGAAACATGCACTTTCAATACCAGCAGCAGTTTTCCCTGGTGAGCAGTAGCTTTACTACAGTGATTTAATGAGCAAAAAGAGTGCTAACATTCTGAATTTATGGCAAATGTGTGACATATCTGAATACCTTCATGATGGAATCAAAGTAAAAAACTGAAAGCATTTCCTACTGAGGAGACTGCAGTACATGAGGAAATTAGGAAACTTCATAACAAATAAATCTCCCAAGATGGCCACCGGAGACAAAAGAGCCCAAATGTAGCCCAAAATCACCCAGATGTAGCCCAAATATAGCCCAATGACAGAAGTGTGCAAAACACTTATTATTTTGTGTTTTTGCAGTGTTATATAGTGCAGACTTGTCAGGTATTGGAGTGCTTTACATGAGCATTGGTTACATCACACAAGAACAAATTCATTTTGGTTGTAGACATGGGGAGACTAAGTGATTTGACCAGAATCACAGAATGTCGAGCTGAAGCAGAAACTCCAACCTGGTTCCCCAGTTGCAAAGTCTGCAGTTCTGGAAGTAACACCACATCCTCTCCCCTAAGTGCAACATTTAATCAAGTGGTCAACTGGATAAAAAAACATAAAGATAACAAATAATTTAAAAGTGCTTTGTCGCTATTTGAAAACTCAGAAAATATGTCCTTATTTTACTCTTTTAGAGCACTAACCATAATTTTGATGCCAATAAGACCCTCTCATATATGTAATTTCTAAAGGAAATGCTCTAGGTATTACAGTTTTGATTACATCAAGATGACGTCAGGCGTTCCACACTTTTGTAATAAATATAGAATGTTAGCAATCTAGTTGTTCATTAGGATACTGTTGAGAGGCAGAGGCCAGGGGCACGGACTCTGAAAATTGAAGGCAGGTAGGAGGGTGCAAAGGCAACAATTTAACCACACTGAGCAGGCAGGAAGGGCCGTGGCAGCACAACAGACTATGGAGGGCAGTCGAAAGGGGGGCAGGGGCAACAAACCAACAATACAGGACTTGCAAGAGAGGCTGTGGCAATGTAATAGACCATTGTGGGCAGAAGGAAGAGGCAATGGTAGTACAACCATACATGCCAACAGACCCGATTCAGCCAGGAAACGTCCAATGTTTTTAAGCTCAAATGGGCTTTATTTGATCTGTCTCCTGTCTACAATCTCCTCTTTTTCAATGTAACTCAAAGGGGAAAATCAATACCCCAGTTTTTTTTCAAAATCTCTCTCTTACCAAGTTCAAAATGTTCGCAAGTATGGTACATTGGACCATGGAAGGAAATGGGATAGGGACATGGACTTGGATAACAGAGGACAGGAGGGACATGGAGAGGTGCACCAAACTGACCCTGCAGGGCAGGCATCAGGGTTTGCAGCAGCACAATACACCACACAGGGCATGCGGGACGGGAGTGCAGCACAACAATCCATAGAAAGCAAGAGGGAGGGGACAGGACCATGCACATGGACAACAGAGAACAGAGGGGCAAGAGGCAATGGTAGCTAGCTGACCATAATGGACAGACAGGAGAGAAAGCTGCAGCATAACAGACCATAAAGGGCAGGAGGGACGGATCAGGGGCATTACAATGGAACAGACAAGCCAGGAGGGAGGGAGTAGGGGTCTGCACATGTAAACAGAGGGCTGGGGGCAAGGGGGCAGGGCAGGAGCAGCAAGATAGCCATGGAGGTCAGGCAGGATGGGCACTAGAAGCAAGACACACCGTGAAGAACAACAGTGAGACTGTGATGGCATACACACAGACCATGTAGGGAAGGTGGGAGGGGGTCAGGGGCAGCTAACTGACCACACAGGGAAGGTGGGAGGGGCCATGGCAGCACAGAAGACCATGCATGGCAAGTGGGAGGGTTAGTGGCAGCACAATGGCTATGATGGGCAAGAAGGAGGGTGCAGGGGCATGCACAAAGGACGATGGAGGATAGAAGGGAGGGTCAGGACCTGTGCACAGACAAGAAAGTTCAGGGGAAGGGGCCTCACAACAGATCGCGCGGGGCAGGCAGGAGGAGCAGTTGCAGCACAACAGACCAGGGAGGGCAGAAGGGTGTGGCAGTACAATGGACCATGTAGGACAGGAGGAAGAGGATAGGGGCATGGTATGTGGACAGGCAGGGTGGAGGTGGCAGGGACAGGTTACAGTCATCTGACAATGCTAGGCAGGTGGGAGGGGAGTGGCAGCTCAACAGAACACTCAGAGTAGATAGGAGTGGCAGGTCCATGGAACATGGTGGGCAAAAAGGATGGAGCAGGGGCATGTACAAAGACATCGGAGGGCAGGGGGAAGGAGAATAGGGGCAGCAAGCTAAGCACAGAGTTTAAGCAGGAGGTCAATGATGGGGCATAGAATTGGGCAATGGAGGGCAGGATGAGTGGACTGGTACATCATACTAAATTGAGGGCAGTGGCAGCACATCAGACCATGCATGGCAGGAGGGAGGAGGCTAGTCCATGGATTCACACAACAGAGGATAGGGAGGAGGGGGATGGGGCAGCAAGCTAACTGTTCAGAGAAGGCGGGTATTAGGAACTTTATTGTTTTTAAAACGTGTGTCTGTGCGAACTACTTAAAATATGAACAAGTATGCAGCATAATCTCACTTTTATTTAGGAAGAAGAGGACGTTTGTGACTGTGACTCCGGGCTCACTTGCCAGAAACACCCCCTGACCCTCCACCCCCTATTGCAAAATGTAATGTCCGTGAAAGGGGTAGGTGAACACAGTGTTATATAGAACATAGTCCTGAGAGCACGATTGAAAATGAAAACTAGATATAGTGTATGGTATAAACTATGCACCAAAAAGTGTGATATAAGATGAACCGGGCGTGAAATATAATATGCAATACATTGTGCGCAATGACAGATTCATTGGAGAGCGCGAGATAGCACAGGCACTAGCGCGTGCTATGCGATATGCGCCTTGGAGTGTAATATGCACAGGGCAGTGTTGTGTAACCTAACTAGTCTCTAAAGTTGTAATATAAAATATGTGCTGGGGAGTGTAATGTTGCATATGCACTGTGACAAAGATATGGATCCCAGATTGTAATATGTATGGCATAGCACTGTGCGTTATAACATAGGCATCGAGGAAGGCACGTTAGATGGGGCAATATAACCCGTGCGAAGACAAGTGTGGCATGACATATTCACGGGGTGGTGTTACAGTGCACATGGGCTAGAGAGTGTCATAGCATATGCACTAGCTGGTGGAATACAACACAGAGGTGTGTGGCACTCAGCAGGCAATGGTGGGTGTAACACAGCGCTGTGACTCTCAAGTGATGTTCGTCCCCTTTCCAGAGAGTAAAATAAAAAGTATTACAAATCCGGCAGTGGATGTGTGTTTTATTAACCATGAGGGGGGTTTCTTGCATAGTTTTGGTCGAATTTTTGTCGAATCCCCTTTGAATGGCTTGGTGTGCATGTGTATTAAATGTGCCCGTCAATAGCTACCCATGTTTGTATAAATAAACGACAATGGTGTCTACCGGGATTAGGCACGGTAGGGCATCAGACATGTCAGAGCTTCACTAGTGGTGTAAATACATTCCACGTGGATTCATTGTATGCATAATAGCCTTTTAATGAATATCACGCAAATCGTCATGGTGATAGGTACGTACGGTTTGTCCAGCATGTCCTAGGTGTGTCTATAAATATATATTTTTTAAAAATAATAAAAAACAGTGGCCGGCCCTGGGGATTGGGGTCAAAAAAATATAATTAGGAGACAGGCCCTGGGGGATGGGGTCATCAGGGCCAATAAATTAGAATAAGAAGGGGAACCACACAGCCCCCCTTCTTAAAAAATTTAAATAAATAAAAGACTGGCATCGTGCCGGAGGCCACGCCCCCTCCTTGAAGCACTCTGCAAACGCGCTCCCTGGCGAGTTGTAAGTTGGGGAATTAATTCCTCTTCAATACTGAGGGTCCCTGAGGGCCAACTAGCCCAACAGGCATCTCCAGTATGCGCCAGGGAGCTGCGCTGCAGACAGGTGTTCTGAGGCCAAGCCCCTTTTTACACCTCTCTGCAACGCAGCTCTGTGGCGCTTACTGGAGGTACCTAGTGGTCTAGTTTGACCCTAGGGACCCTTAGGATTCAAGGGGACTTAATCTCTCAAGTTAGAACAGCCACAGGGCACGTTTACACAGTGGTGAAGGGAGGGGACGGGGCCTGAGGTGACGTGTGAAAACACGCACTATGGCACTTTTTAAATTGGGGATATAATTTCCCTTCAATACTGAGGGCCCCTGGGGGCTAACTAGCCCACCAAGTGCTTCCAGTAAGCGCCACTGAGCTGCATTGCAGAGAGGTGGTCCAGGCCGTGCCACTTTTTACACCTCTCTGCAATGCAGCTCTGTGGCACTTACTGGAGGTACCTAGTGGGCTAGTTGGACCCTAGGGATTCACATGAACTTAATCTCCCAACTAAAAACGGACACAGGGTGTGTTTACACAGTGGTGAAGGGAGGGGACGGGGCCTGAGTTAACGTGTGCAAAAACGCCCTGTGGCCTGTTTTAAGAGGTAATTTTAATTCCCCTGCCCTATTATATAGTAGGGGCTTATAGAGGAGGTCATGCTAATCACAGGGGGACCCCAACGCATAATGTTCCCTAGTGTATGTAGGTGTTTTCACTGTATTCTAAGTGTCTTTTAACATAGCACTGGCTCTAGGACTGGTTAGTCAGACTCAGTTACCACCAGTATCTGTCTGAAAAAGTTGAGGGTACAGGATGATTTTGCAACAAGGATTCTTTCTGCTCTTCTTTTTGTTCTTTCTGCACATTATCCTTCTTCCTGCACTTTTCTTCGTCTTTGAGGACTTCTGTTGCTTCTTTCTGCACTTCTGTTTTTTTCTTTCTGTGCATTTTTTCTTCTTTCTTCACATGTCCTATCTCTGTAGGCATAGTTAGAAATTAGCATTTAAAACACCTTTGAAATTCACAGAAACAACCATAGGTTTCAGGCACGTTATAGTTAGGAATTAGCATTTAAAAAATCTCAGAAATTCACTGAAAAAACCATAGGTTTCAGGGGTGTTATAGTTAGCTGGACTTTTCACTTGTACAAAACCATTGAAATTCCCCCGTTATAGTTAGTTCAGCTAACTATAACTCGCGCGCCCGCAATGCACTGCTGATGACGTCACATATTACATCACTCATGACATGGTCAGTGACATCACTCATGACATCACTGATGACATCTCAAATGACATCACTGATGACATCACTGATGACATCATCCTTGTGATAGAGTGGCAGACCTCCTCTCACCCTAATATAACCTTTGATACACACATTCAAAAATAGAGACTAAAATTTTCAAAACAATGGACATACAAATACCAGTTACAACAACCTATTCAGTAATTCTAAGATCCACATACACATCCACTCATTCACCAACAGTCCTATACAGTCACTCATACATGTACTCATTCATCATATGTACTCATACACCTATACATCCTGTTACACAATGCCACTCATCCATAGAGTTACTCACACACATAGTCACTCATGCTAATAAAGAATCAAACATACATTTACTTGCATATACAGTTATACACACACCACCACACTTACTTCTACGGAAACTTACACATACTTAGTCTTTTAAACAATCACTTATAGAAACACATACTTATTCATACAGGAACTCTTTCAATCTCTCACTCTCACATATACTCACTTATATACACCAGTAGTCACATATACTAGTTTAAAACATATGTAGTTACTCATAAAGACACTATTGAGACAGTCATTCACTCACTAACACACCCATACACACACTCATCCAACCATACAGTCCTGAACACATGCTGTCTTCAACACATACAAACAGTGAGTCACTCATTCATGCACCTATGCACTACGTAATACCCCCCACCGAACCATGCAGACACTCAGACTTATACTCAAAAAAACAACTAATAACCTATATAGACACCCTTGTAGCTACTCACCAACCCATGCAGCCACTTATACACAAAGTGAGAGACTGATACAGATATTTACATATTTAAACATTACTCACTAAGCCATGTATTCACTATGATACACTTAATCAGTCAGTTACACAATCAATTTTTCAAAAACAAATCATCCATTTAGACACTTATATACCCATTTATTCTTCCATCGACCTTGAGATATACATATATAACACATATTTAATTTTCAGAAAAACACACATTCACTGGATGATGTCATCAGTGATGTCATCAGTGATGTCATTTGAGATGTCATCAGTGATGTCATGAGTGATGTCACTGACCATGTCATGAGTGATGTAATATGTGACGTCATCAGCAGTGCATTGTGGGCGCGCGAGTTATAGTTAGCTGAACTAACTATAACGGGGGAATTTCAATGGTTTTGTACAAGTGAAAAGTCCAGCTAACTATAACACCCCTGAAACCTATGGTTTTTTCAGTGAATTTGATATATATATATATATTTGTGATTTGGAAAGGGTCAGAATTAGCCGCCTCGAAATTCATTCAGGAAATCAACGTAAACCAGTTAAATCTGCAGTTTACAGCTCAGTTGAGTCAAACCAATGCTAACTTTTTAGATGTGGAAATTTTCATACTAAATGGCAGACTTGAAACTAAGTTACACCGTAAGATAACTGCAGGTAACACAGTGCTCCACGCCAGTAGCCACCATCCTGATCATCTCATTCGCAGCATCCCCTTTGGGGAGATGCTGCGCATAAGACGCATATGCAGTATAGATGAGATTTGCTGGGCAGCCCAGGAGCAAAGTAAACTTAGGTTTCTAGCCAGGGGGTACTCTCCAGCAGTCATTGACAGAGCCCTAGCCAAAACCAGATCTTTACCAAGAAGCCAAGTCCTGAGCATAAAACCAGACTCTACACCAGCCAGTGGCCCTGGCACGAAACGGGCAGCTACACCCAGATTGATTCTTACCTATAGCCGCCAACATAACATTTTGCGCAGCATCTTTAAGAAAAATTGGGCCCTCATCCGCAATGATCCAGTGATTGGATGCTGCCTACCTAATGCCCCGGCCATTTCGTTTCGGAAGGCTCGCTCAATGAGCAATATGTTAGTAAAAAGTAGCCCCGAAATCAGCAGTAATTCTGGCAATTGGCTGCAAGCCAGCAAAGGGTTCATTAAATGTGCCACTTGCAAGGCATGCACGTTGGGTAAAAGCATGACATCTTACTCTTCCCCTTTTCTTGAAACTCCGTGCAAAATCACCAAGAAACTAACATGTAGGACTGACTTCGCTGTCTATGTGCTGGAGTGTACATGTGGCCTGCAATATATTGGTAGCACCAAATTGCAGGCACACAAACGTATACTCCAGCACATGAGGGCTATTACTAACCATGACGTCTCTTACCCAGTGGCAAGACACTTCAAAGAGAAACACGGAAGCAGTCTGGAACATCTTAGCTACTTCGTAATTGACACAGTTCCACCACTCAGACGAGGTGGGGACCGAGAAGCCCTATTAAGGAGGTTGGAAACATGATATATTTTGGAGCTAGACTCCAAAAGTCCGAATGGACTTAACCCCAGCGAAGACTTTTATACGTGGCTATGAAGTAACTAGCCACCTTCAGTCCAGTTAGTTATCTGATCTGCCAGCTTATTGCGTTGCCCACCCCCCTGAAAGTCAAAAAGCTATTTAATTGTATCAAATGTGAAGTCATTTTCATTTCCATTTTCCTGCCTTTCCCTTTGGGTTATTATTGTTATTTATTTACATATTAGGTTATTGTAAGCACACAGCACTTTCGAACATAGGCAGATATAGGAGGACATGCATACATCAGTAACAGACCGTTAACTAGTACCTTTCTTTTAGCTACAAGGATTTTATCATTTGATATACAGGGCATACCACAGACTAGCACAGGGACTCAATGCGCAGGCACCTTGCATGCCAGTTTAAAAATGTCCAGTAAATAGTTTCGTGACCAGATACTTGCTATAATTCTGAGTAACTGTCACAATATACACCCACTCGGGATGTGATTTTTTACTATCAGGAATTGACTAATGTCTATACAAGTGACATTCCCCATCATGACTGGTAATAACGGGATACTTGCCCAGGTATCTTCAGTATGTTCTACCATTTTGGGGTGTTTCTGGAAATGCTTATAATTACATGGCAGTGTATATCTGATTGTTTTACGGGCAACGCAAACTTTCATTGTGCCTCATGTGGATTGTCCGGTCCCTGTATTTAACATGTATTGATGTTTCACAGAATGGTCAATTACTGATTTGTTGTTCCATTCTGGCTCCTTTTCCTCCCCTTTTTTTGATTTGGAGATATGTACGTATTTCACAGTGATTTGTATGTATTTTATACTCGAATCGTCCTCTCAAAGAGGTAATCTGTTTTCTATGTTCATTACTAGTTTGTTACACGTGATCATGCACTGGCACTTTAAATGTTCAGGCTTCCTACTATGGCGTCATGTGATCAAGGCCTCTGGTAGGCCGAAACGCGTCATGGCGGTGGTGCTGTATTGGACTAAATAAAGAAACCAGCACTTACTTCTGGGTCCGTGTTCGTCTCTTGTACGTGGATGTGTGCAAGCTGTGAGATGATTCCTTGGGGTATATATATATATCTATATATCTATATATATATATCTATATATATATATATATATATATATATATATATATATATATATATATATATATATATATATATATATATATATATATATATATATATATATATATATATTTATATTTATATTTAGGTTGGGGTTGAGATGTATGTAGTTAATGCTATTTTTAGGGGGTTGCATTGTTTATATTTTAGATTTGGGTGATAATATAGTGGTCAATAATTGTTATACTGATATTTAGGATATAAAATATTATAATATGTTTATTTAACCTCTTTGCTGCTAGGCCTTCCCCCCCACCCCACCCCCCGTGCTAAGCCTTTTTTTGGCTATTTGGGGTAGTTTGCGCTTAGGCCCCTGCAACGTTTTGACCACATAAGGTATATACGCCAAATTTGCGTACTTTTCTTCCAACATAGTGGGCATTTTAAAGGTACCCAGAGTTTATTTGAGTCATTCTTCCGCTGGGCAACTTTTACCAGCCATTGATTAACACTGGCCCCTCAGACCTTCGTGACCAACAACCGATAAATTATCATTACTTTCAGTCCACAATAGGTTTGATAACCTTCCCATCCTAGAAGATGTGGACTGACTGTGTCTAGTACCAACAAACCAGCAGACACCTGGGGTCAATGTCCCGGCCAAAACTGAAATGAATAAGAATGGGGAAAAATGTAAAGTGTTTTCTAATGAAGAGCAGGTGATAACACATGATTCCCCCATTAATGGAGAGGACTCTGACACTGAACCCACTATCTTTTTAACAACGAGCTCTGTAAGTTCTATTACATCAACTACATATACTAGGTTAGAGACTCCTGACTTTGCGCAGCCCTTGGTAACAGCTCCTAATCTTGAACCAATAGTAAAAGACTCAGGGGAAAATAGGATGTTTAACTGTCAGTTTCTGTTTTGGAATATAGCAGGTATAAAAACTAAGGTGAATAACCACATATGGAGCGATTTTGTGAAGAAATTTGAAATAGCTAGCATACAGGAGACCTGGGCCGAAGATCCGGTTCATATAAATGGGTTCAGGACATATCACACACCGGCTATTGCATCGACATATGGTAGAGCTAAGGAGGGTTTAAGCACTTTCGTATCAAACCACTTAAATTTGAAAACAATTAGGATGATTGGCGGTAATTCATATTTTCAGGTCTTGTTATTTGATGTTGATAAATCATTGAGTATTATGTTGGTACATCTTTATAATAATGCCCCACATGATAGACTCAAGGGTATATTGAGGACGATAAGTACTATTATACAAAATACTCAGGCCTCAATAGCTAAAGATCTGTGGGGTGTGGATTTTAACTGTACTGTATGTATGCATGTAGATACTGGGATCTGTGGGATTGCTAGTGATAAGAACCTGTCCTTCCAACACTTCGCTCATAGCTCATACGGAGATATTTTGAATGAAATTATGTTTGAAGTAGATTTGGGTTTTGCAAACAGCCTATGCTCGACCCCTGTCCCATTCAATCCTATTTTTAATGGACGGGGCATATTTTCAACCATAGATTTTATATTAGCTTCTTGCAGATTTGCGACAAGAATTGTGGACTTTAGTACGCTCAAAATTTAAGTGAGTGATCACTTTGCTCAGGGTCTGACAGTCATGATGAAAAGTAACATGAAGAGTATGTTATGTTATGTTAATACTGCTTTTAGCTAGTATTGAAATGAATGCTGCTTTGAGCATGGGTTGATTGAAAAATTGAAAAATTAAAACAAACATTTTTGTTTACTGTTATCCTTTAGGTATCCCTACACTGTACAAATCTGATGACACTATACCCTAGTTGGGTGAGGTCCTGATGAAGGTGGTCCATGTCTGTGTTTATCCACCGAAACGCGCGTAGACCACGTGCGCCCTGACCTATTTAGGTTGCTGCCATCTAAAACTAAATATTGGAGATGTCTTTATGTTCTGATGGTCCCTGTACCCATTAAGTATATGTGTTATGCATGAGTGAGAGTGAGTCAGAGTTACAAGTGTGTCTGGGAATTGATTGTGTTGTTATGAGTAGGGTGCTGTTTTTTGTACAGATTAGATAAAAAACTTTGTTCTTAAAAAATGTTTTTTCGAATAGGAAATGATTTGTATTGTTTCAGAAAATAATGGAGACTGATGTATATCGGTCATATAAGGATTACATTTGAAAATTGACCAACACAATAAAAGGAAGATTTTTACAAAAAATATAAAGACTATACATTTATGTATTAAAGTATAAAATATATATGTACTATAAGGAGTGATCAACCCATGCGCAGATTGATTCTGGGGTAAAATAAATATAGGTCCTTGAGGAGTTGTTCTTCATTTGGTTGTTTATTTTTTCCCCTCTTACTCCTAGACCTTATATGCCCTGAGAGGGGGTCCCTTTATTTACAAATGTTAATGAGATTTATAAAAGCGCACAAATACCCAAAGGTGTCTTGGCGCTGAGAGATCATTCTATCCGAACTGTTGGGAATATAAACTTGAATAGGCAAAATGGTTGTGCCCTGAAATGGGATAAAGTTGATCCGGAGAAATTTACAAAGAAAATCATCACAAGTTGCAATGAGCCATTTTTAGCCTGTCTAAGCGAAGACTCCACTTACAATGAGATCATAGTTGGTTTCTCGTCAATAGCTGAGGTTATCAAAAAGGATCTACAATTGAAGGATAAAAAAAGAGAAGGACATAAAAAGGGATGGTGCACTAAAGCTTATACCAAGCTCAAAAGTTCCATACATAAAACAATTAAAAATCGTGATGAGATTACAGAAGCTAGAAGGGCGTATATCAGGACTTTAAAATTAAGGAAAAGGGTGTTAAAAGATGAAACCTGGCAAGCGCTACACTCAGCCGCTCAGGTGAGGGACTCTTCGGCCTTTTGGAAGGCGGTAGATAATCCCTTTTTAGCAAATGGAGATGGTGCAAAAATTGAGATAGCCATTGGCGAGGTGGAATGGGTGGAACATTATGCAAAGCTATATGGCAAGCCTTTTCCGGCCTCAAGCCCAGAAGGGGGAGTTGCGGAATCGCCAGGTAACTCCCAGCAAATTATGCAACCCCATCTAAGTTTTGATCTTAGTGAGGTAAACCTGATAATAATGTCAAGTATGGGCAGGAAGGCTCCAGGCCCTGACGGCATTCCAGTCGATCTTTATAAACATAATATTGATCTATGGGGCCCACTATTAACACAAGTAATGAATGCAAGCAGCAGAACCTGACTTTTACCATCTTGGTTGAATCTATACTGGTCCTGATTTTTAAAAAGGGGGATCGTTCCAATACAGCATGCTATAGGCCTATATCCTTGCTTGACTCCATGGTTAAAGTTATCGGAAGAGTGCTGCTAACCAGATTACAAGATTGGGCGGAGGATCACTCAATCATTAGTGATTTACAGTTTGATTTCTGCAAGGGGCTAGGCACTGTAGAATCTAAACATGCTGTTAGGTAAATATACTAAGGCCGAAGGGGGCAGTCTTTTTTTAACTTTTGTCGATTTAACTGCGGCATTCGATTGTGTTATACACAAAAAACTATGGCAAATTTTAGAAAATATAGGGGTGGATGCGTCTTTATTACTGTTTTTAAGGCAGTTATATTCGGGGGCAATAGCACGGGTCCGATTTGGCGAGGGGGGGGAATGATTGTGTCCTGGCACCATTTCTCTTTACGGTATACATAAATGATTTTTGAAGAATACTGGAAAATGAGTGCCAGGACCTACCATTAATAGGACAACGCCCAATACCAGCGCTAATATATGCCGATGACGTGATCCTAATGGCCCGCACTCCGAGGGGTATTCAGAAATTAGTGTGCAGTTTTGTAAATTTTATGTCAAATTTAGGCTTAAATGTCAATATACCTAAGACCTTTTTGATGAAATGTGGGACCGGAAGTAGGAAGCGCAGGCCTCTATTTTTAGGCACCAAACAAATTGAATGCACTGACACTTTTTCCTATCTTGGGATTGTATTCAACAGGCGATCAAGGCTAGGAGGCTGTTGTTCTCAAAAGCCACGGCTGCCCTAATTAATTTTAGCAGGAAGCTGGGATAGCGGGCCCCAGAGGAACTTTTGCTGATCTACAAGGCTAAATGTATTAGCATAGCAACATATGGTGCAGGCATCTGGGGTTATGAGGATGTAAAACCCCTACAACTAGTTGAGAATAGGTTTCTAAGGTTTCTGCTGACTGTTTCTGAGAGTACCTCCACTTTTATCTGTCACTCCGCATTAGGCATGCCCTATATAATGGACATTTGTAAAATTCAACCAGTCCTGCTGTGGCACAGGATTTGGACCTCTGAACAGACGCTGTTAAATAGACAGATTTTAGGAGATAGTTGTAGGTTGGACGGGGCGACACACATTAGATGGCTCGAGTATGTCAGAAAATGTATGTCTAGCCTAGGTCATCCCGAATATTTTTCAGACTCTACAAGTCTATGTCTAGTACAATGGAAAGATTTAAACGATAGATGTTTATATCACATGGAAGAAATGAGAAGAGAAAATTAGATGAATAAGGTAACCGTCCAATCACACCACCTTACTTTGACCACATTTAAAATCCAACCCTATAAAAGGCGCATCCCAGGGGATTTTAATAGATATCTGTTGACTCGCTTTAGATTGGCTATTGTTCATAGACTGATCTCGTTCCCACTTCAGAATGATTGGTCAAGAGTGTTTTGCAATTGTCCATGTGATAATGTATCAGTTCAATCAACTATCCATTTTCTGTACATTTTACTCTTAACACAGGAGGAGATGGATTATTCCCTTTTAAGGCAAATTGGATTAAGACAATGTCGCCCCGCTCTCTTGTTTTTACAATTATTAGAAGAAGATTACATTGCTGAATTAATTCTAATGTTTTTAAAGAATGTTTTAACTTGTAGAAAATCCATAATGATGTGATTATAACTAAGTGAATACTTCATCAACAATAGCTGTATAAGAAATGTGCTGCATTTTATTTGTGCGTTTATGACTATTTTTAAAATAATCGAATAAAGGTTGTTGAAATTGAAATTTAAAATTGAGTCCCTGGAGGGGACCCATTTATTAGCCAAAATACAGCAAAAAGAATGTTGGGGAAAAAAGTGCTGCAGATGAAAGCATCTGTTTTCTTTCCCTGAAAATGGTATCAACAAAGGGTTTGTGGTGCTGAAATCACCATCTTCCCAGCTTGCAGAGACTGACAGACTTTTGTCAGAAAAACTAAAATGTTTTACACAGTTTTGGCATTTTACTGGGACATAGCCTATTTTTGCGATTTTATGTACTTTCAACCTCTTTCCAGTTAATGGTAAAATGGTTTTGAAATCAACAATGGATCTTCAATAGCTACACATTTCAGAAAAGTAGACAACATTCTGAATTCAGCAATTGGTCATTTGTGTAGATCCGGCAAAGGTTTTTTGTAAAAACTAACAGTTGAAGAAGGGAAAAATTGAAAATGAGCTGAGAAAAATAACCATTTGTGCAAACGTTTTCACCTGTAACTTCTTCTAAGTAGGACAGATCTTTTAAAACAATATACCGTTACATCTGTTGGACCCTTCTGATTGTGGGGATATATGGGACTTGTAGGGTCACCAAGAACCTGACGAACCCAGAGCCAATAACTGAGCAGCATTTTGCAATGGTGTTTTTTATTGTGTACCGGGTATGTAGCAATTTATTTGGGAAAATATCAACAGTGAAAATTCAGTATGAAAGACACCTATGTATTTCTGAAATGGGAACAAAATATAAAGTTTAGAAACAGTAGCTATTTGCACATCTCTGAAATTGTGGGTACCCATAATAGCATGTGAATTATAGGACATTTTTCAAAGTGACTTTTTTTTACACATTGTCTTACATTTGGAAGGCAGAAATGCTTTGAATGTCAATAGGTAATAACAGTTGCTCTACAATTCTCTGTTCCCCTAAGTCTCCAGATAAAAAAGTTACCTCACTTGTGTGGGTAGGCCTAGTGCGCGCGACAGGAAACGGCCCAAAAAGCAACGTGGATACTCCACATTTTTACAGTGAAAACAGACCCTTTTTTTGCAAAGTCCCTAGCTGATGATTTTGAACCCTTGATCAGCCAGCACCTCGGGAAACCTAGCAGACCTATACATTTTTGTTCTGTTACCCAGAATCCCTTGCAAACCTCAAACATTGTAAAAAAAACAAATTTTCCTCACATTTCTGTAATGAAAAGTTCTGCAATTAGTGTGGATACACAACATTTCACCCACCCCACATTCCCCAAAATGTAAGATGATACCTCACTTGTGTGGCTGTCCAATGCAGAATCAGAAAAAAACGTATTTTTTAAAAAAAATGTAGCGCTTAGAATTTGCGGTGCTATACCATTAATCTCTTTCTTTTTGGCAAGGGGAACACTGGGTGGTAGGACATTTGTGCCAGCACGGTAATCCCACACAATAATGTGTGAAAAAAGTGATTTGTTTTCTGCTAAATTTGAGGTTTGCAGGGGATTCTAATAGGAAATCATTGGGGGATCCATGCAAGCCATACCTCAATGGACTCCCCAGGGTGACTAGTTTTCAGAAATGTGTGGGTTTGATAGGTTTACCTTGATGGCCTCGAGCCCAGGGCCAAAAACCCAGGTGCCCCCTCCCTGCAAAACCAAGTCGTTTTATGATAGGTCATTTTGAAGCCTCCAAATACATTTCGGGCCTTTGCCTGTCCCGGGTACTTGACCAACCCACAAGAGTGAGGTACCATTTTTATCGGGAGACCAGGGGGAATGTTACGTGATAGGAAATTTGTGCCAGCCTGCTAATCCTACCACTTTCACGCACACAAATTTGAGAAAAATTTTGTTTTTTCAGCAAAATTTGAGGTTTGCCGGGATCCTGGTTAGGGAAGCGTTGGGGGATTCACTCCCCTGGGTCTCTAGTTTTCAGAAATGTGTGGGTTTGGTAGGTTTCCCTAGATGGCCACCGAGTCCAGGACCAAAAACTCATGTAAGCCCCTTGCAAAACCAGATTGTTCTGTGATAGGTAACTATGATGTCTCCACAATACGTTTTCGGCCCTAGCCTGTCACGGGTACTTGGCCCACCCACACAAGTGAGGTACCAGTTTTATGGGGAGACCTGGGGGAACGCTGGGTGAAAGGAAAGTTGTGTCAGCTCGGTGATCCCACAACTTTTCCACACAGAAATTTGAGAAAAATTGGATTTTTGGGGCAAAATCTGAGGTTTGCAGGGGATTCTGGGTAGGAAAACTTTGGGGGGTCCATGCAAGTCCACCTCCCCATTTTTGATTGGTAATTTTGATGTCTCCACAATACGTTTTGGGCCGTTTTTCTGCTGCGGGTAGTAGGCCTGTCCGAACTAGTGAGGTACCATTTTTATCTGGAGCCTTTGGGGAATGCGGGTGGGTGGACGTTTGTGGATCTGGGCAGGTTCCAGAACTTCCCATCAGAGAAATGTGAGGAAAAGGTTTTTGTTTTTTACATAATTTGAGGTTTGCGAGGGATTCTGGGTAACAGAACCTAGTGAGAGCCACACAAGTCACCACATCCTGGATTTCCCGTTGGTGTCTAGTTTAAAAAAATGTATAGGTTTGCTAGGTTTCCTTAGGCGCCGGCTGAGCGAGGTTCCAAAATTCAAAATCCACACAGTGCCAAAAAAGGTTCAGTTTTCACTGGAAAGATGTGATGGGCCCACGTCGCGTTTTGGGCCGTTTCCTGTTGCTGGCACTAGGCCTACCCACACAAGTGTGGTACCATTCGGAAGTCTTGGGAGAATGCTTGGTTGGTGGAAGTTTGTTGCTCCCCTTAGATTCCAGAACTTTCCAATACAGAAATTTGAGAAAATGTGTTTTTTTAAAACTAAGTTTAAGATTTGCAAGGGATTCTTGGTAACAGAATCTGTTGAGATGTATACAAGTCACCCCATCCTAGAATTCCCTTGGTGTCTTATTTTAAAAAAACTATACAGATTTTCTATGTTTCCCTAGGCGCCGGCCGTGCTAGGAACCAAAATTCACAGGTAGGCACATTCCGAAAAGAAGTCAGTGCCTAGTGGGCTTTCTGCCGCCCTGGGGAGGTGGGAACCAGGGTCCATTGCCCCGATATGCTCCCAAGGGGGACAGAAAGATTTCGGCTATTTTTTTGGTGGGGTGGGGGCATTGGGATGCCCATTCTAGGCAGCCCCCACCCCTACGGATAAAAAAGCCAGCATATCACTGGCATCTAGTGGGCTAATGGAGACTGATGTATAACGGTCATATAAGGATTACATTTGAAAATTGACCAACAAAATAAAAGGAAGATTTTTACAAAAAATATAAAGACTATACATTCATGTTTTAAAGTATAAAACTATATATGTACTATAAGTAGTGATCAACCCATGCGCAGATTGATTCTGGGGTAAAAGAAATATAGGTCTTTGAGGAGTTGTTCTTCATTTGGTTGTTTATTTTTTCCCCTCTTACTCCTAGACCTTATATGCCATTAGAGGGGGTCCCTTTATTTACAAATGTTACTGAGATTTATAAAAGCGCACAAATACCCAAAGGTGTCTTGGCGCTGAGAGATCATTCTATCCGAACTGTTGGGAATATAAACTTGAATAGGCAAAATGGTTATGCCCTGAAATGGGATAAAGTTGATCCGGAGAAATTTACAAAGAAAATCATCACAAGTTGCAATGAGCCATTTTTAGCCTGTCTAAGCGAAGACTCCACTTACAATGAGATCATAGTTGGTTTCTCGTCAATGGCTGAGGTTATCAAAAAATACCTACAATTGAAGGATAAAAAAAGAGAAGGACATAAAAAGGGATGGTGCACTAAAGCTTAAACCAAGCTCAAAAATTCCATACATAAAACAATTAAAAATCGTGATGAGATTACAGAAGCTAGAAGGGCGTATATCAGGACTTTAAAATTAAGGAAAAGGGTGTTAAAAGATGAAACCTGGCAAGCGCTACACTCAGCCACTCAGGTGAGCGACTCTTCGGCCTTTTGGAAGGCGGTAGATAATCACTTTTTAGCAAATGGAGATGGTGCAAAAATTGAGATAGCCATTGGCGAGATGGAATGGGTGGAACATTATGCAAAGCTATATGGCAAGCCTTTTCCGGCCTCAAGCCCAGAAGGGGGAGTTGCGGAATCGCCAGGTAACTCCCAGCAAATTATGCAACCCCATCTAAGTTTTGATCTTAGTGAGGTAAACCTGGTAATAATGTCAAGTATGGGCAGGAAGGCTCCAGTCCATCTTTTTAAACATAATATTAATCTATGGGGCCCACTATTAACACAAGTAATGAATGCAAGCAGCAGAACCGGACTTTTACCATCTTGGTCGAATCTATACTGGTCCTGATTTTTAAAAAGGGGGACCGTTCCAATACAGCATGCTATAGGCCTATATCCTTGCTTGACTACATGGTTAAAGTTATCGGAAGAGTGCTGCTAAGCAGATTACAGGATTGGGTGGAGGATCACTCGATCATTAGTGATTTACAGTTTGATTTCCGCAAGGGGCTAGGCACTGTAGAATCTAAACATGCTGTTAGGTAAATATACTAAGGCCGAAGGGGGCAGTCTTTTTGTAACTTTTGTCGATTTAACTGCGGCATTCGATTGTGTTATACACAAAAAACTATGGCAAATTTTAGAAAATATAGGGGTGGATGCGTCTTTATTACTGTTTTTAAGGCAGTTATATGCGGGGGCAATTGCAAGGGTCCGATTTGGCGAGGGGGGGAATGTTTGTGTCCTGGCACCATTTCTCTTTACGGTATACATAAATGATTTAGGAAGAATACTGGAAAATGAGTGCCAGAACCTACTATTATTAGAAAAACGCCCAATACCAGCGCTAATGTATGCCGATGACGTGATCCTAATGGCCCGCACTCCGAGGGGTATTCAGAAATTAGTGTGCAGTTTTGTAAATTTTATGTCAAATTTAGGCTTAAAGGTCAATATACCTAAGACGTTTTTGATTAAATGTGGGACCGTAAGTAGGAAGTGCAGGCCTCTATTTTTAGGCACCAAACAAATTGAATGCACTGACACCTTTTCCTATCTTGGGATTGTATTCAACAGGCGATCAAGGCTAGGAGGCTGTTGTTCTCAAAAGCCACGGCTGCCCTAATTAATTTTAGCAGGAAGCTGGGAAAATGGGCCCCAGAGGAACTTTTGCTGATCTACTAGGGTAAATTTATTAGCATAGCAACATATGGTGCAGGCATCTGGGGTTATGAGGATGTAAAACCCCTACAACTAGTTGAGAATAGGTTTCTAAGGTTTCTGCTGACTGTTTCTGAGAGTACCTCCACTTTTATCTGTCACTCCGAATTAGGCATGCCCTAAATAATGGACATTTGTAAAATTCAACCAGTCCTGCTGTGGCACAGGATTTGGACCTCTGAACAGACGCTGTTAAATAGACAGATTTTAGGAGATAGTTGTAGGTTGGACGGGGCGACACACATTAGATGGCTCGAGTATGTCAGAAAATGTATGTCTAGCCTAGGTCATCCCGAATATTTTTCAGACTCTACAAGTCTATGTCTAGTACAATGGAAAGATTTAAAGGATAGATGTTTATATCACATGGAAGAAATGAGAAGAAAAAATTAGATGAATAAAGTAACCGTCCAATCACACCACCTTACTTTGACCACATTTAAAATCCAACCCTATAAAAGGCGCATCCCAGGGGATTTTAATAGATATCTGTTGACTCGCTTTAGATTGGCTATTGTTCATAGACTGATCTTGTTCCCACTTCAGAATGATTGGTCAAGAGTGTTTTGCAATTGTCCATGTGATAATGTATCAGTTCAATCAACTATCCATGTTTTATGTTTCTGTACATTTTACTCTTAACACAGGAGGAGATGGATTATTCCCTTTTAAGGCAAATTGGATTAAGACAATGCCGCCCCGCTCTCTTGTTTTTACAATTATTAGAAGAAGATTACATTGCTGAATTAATTCTAATGTTTTTAAAGAATGTTTTAACTTGTAGAAAATCCATAATGATGGGAATATAACTAAGTGAATACTTCATCGACAATAGCTGTATAAGAAATGTGCTGCATTTTATTTGTGCTTTTATGACTATTTTTAAAATAATCGAATAAAGGTTGTTGAAATTGAAATTTAAAATTGAGTGCCTGGAGGGGACCCATTTATTAGCCAAAATACAGCAAAAAAAATTTGGGGGAAAAAAGTGCTGCAGATGAAAGCGTCTGTTTTCTTTCCCTGAAAATGTTATCAACAAAGGGTTTGTGGTGCTGAAATCACCATCTTCCCAGCTTGCAGAGACTGACCGACTTTTGTCAGAAAAACTAAAATATTTTACACAGTTTTGGCATTTTACTGGGACATATCCTATTTTTGCGATTTTATGTGCTTTCAACCTCCTTCCAGTTAATGGTAGAATGGGTATGAAATCAACAATGGATCTTGGAAAGCTACACATTTCAGAAAAGTAGACAACATTCTGAATTCAGCAATTGGTCATTTGTGTAGATCCGGCAAAGGTTTTTTGTAAAAACTAACAGTTGAAGGTGGGAAAAATTGAACATGAGCTGAAAAAAACAGCCATTTGTGCAAACGTTTTCACCTGTGACTTCTTCTAAGTATGACAGATTTTTTAAAACAATATACCGTTACATCTGTTGGACCCTTCAGATTGTGGGGATATATGGGAATTGTAGGTTCACCAAAAACCTGACGAACCCAGAGCCAATAACTGAGCAGCATTTTGCAATGGTGTTTTTTATTGTGTACCAGGTATGTAGCAATTTATTTGGGAAAATATCAACAGTGATAATTCAGTATGAAAGACACCTATGTATTTCTGAAATGGGAACAAAATATAAAGTTTAGAAACAGTAGCTATTTGCACATCTCTGAAATTGTGGGTACTCATAATAGCATGTGAATTATAGGACATTTTTCAAAGTGACTTTTTTTTTACACATTGTCTTACATTTGGAAGGCAGAAATGCTTCGAATGTCAATAGGTAATAACAGTTGCTCTACAATTCTCTGTTCCCCTAAGTCTCCAGATAAAAAAGTTACCTCACTTGTGTGGGTAGGCCTAGTGCGCGCGACAGGAAACGGCCCAAAAAGCAACGTGGATACTCCACATTTTTACAGTGAAAACAGACCCTTTTTTTGCAAAGTCCCTAGCTGATGATTTTGAACCCTTGATCAGCCAGCACCTCGGGAAACCTAGCAGACCTATACATTTTTGTTCTGTTACCCAGAATCCCTTGCAAACCTCAAACATTGTAAAAAAAAAACATTTTCCTCACATTTCTGTAATGAAAAGTTCTGCAATTAGTGTGGATACACAACATTTCACCCACCCCACATTCCCCAAAATGTAAGATGATACCTCACTTGTGTGGCTGTCCAATGCAGAATCAGAAAAAAACGTATTTTTTAAAAAAAATGTAGCGCTTAGAATTTGCGGTGCTATACCATTAATCTCTTTGTTTTTGGCAAGGGGAACACTGGGTGGTAGGACATTTGTGCCGGCACAGTAATCCCACACAATAATGTGTGAAAAAAGTGATTTGTTTTCTGCTAAATTTGAGGTTTGCAGGGAATTCTAATAGGAAATCATTGGGGGATCCATGCAAGCCATACCTCAATGGACTCCCCAGGGTGTCTAGTTTTCAGAAATGTGTGGGTTTGATAGGTTTACCTAGATGGCCTCGAGCCCAGGGCCAAAAACCCAGGTGCCCCCTCCCTGCAAAACCAAGTTGGTTTATGATAGGTCATTTTGAAGCCTCCAAATACATTTTGGGCCTTTGCCTGTCCCGGGTACTTGACCAACCCACAAGAGTGAGGTACCATTTTTATCGGGAGACCTGGGGGAATGTTACGTGATAGGAAATTTGTGCCAGCCTGCTAATCCTACCACTTTCACGCACACAAATTTGAGAAAAATTTTGTTTTTTCAGCAAAATTTGAGGTTTGCCGGGATCCTGGTTAGGGAAGCGTTGGGGGATTCACTCCCCTGGGTCTCTAGTTTTCAGAAATGTGTGGGTTTGGTAGGTTTCCCTAGATGGCCACCGAGTCCAGGACCAAAAACTCATGTAACCCCCTTGCAAAACCAGATAGTTTTGTGATAGGTAACTATGATGTCTCCACAATACGTTTTCGGCCCTAGCCTGTCGCGGGTACTTGGCCCTCCCACACAAGTGAGGTACCAGTTTTATGGGGAGACCTGGGGGAACGCTGGGTGAAAGGAAAGTTGTGTCAGCTCGGTGATCCCACAACTTTTCCACACAGAAATTTGAGAAAAATTGGATTTTTGGGGAAAAATCTGAGGTTTGCAGGGGATTCTGGGTAGGAAAACTTTGGGGGGTCCATGCAAGTCCACCTCCCCATTTTTGATTGGTAATTTTGATGTCTCCACAATACGTTTTGGGCCATTTTTCTGCTGCGGGTAGTAGGCCTGCCCGAACTAGTGAGGTACCATTTTTATCTGGAGACTTTGGGGAATGCGGGTGGGTGGACGTTTGTGGATCTGGGCAGGTTCCAGAACTTCCCATCAGAGGAATGTGAGGAAAATGTTTTTGTTTTTTACATAATTTGAGGTTTGCGAGAGATATCTGGGTAACAGAACCTAGTGAGAGCCACACAAGTCACTACATCCTGGATTTCCCGTTGGTGTCTAGTTGTAAAAAATGTATAGGTTTGCTAGGTTTCCTTAGGTGCCGGCTGAACGAGGTTCCAAAATTCAAAATCCACACAGTGCCAAAAAAGGTTCAGTTTTCACTGGAAAGATGTGATGGGCCCACGTCGCGTTTTGGGCCGTTTCCTGTTGCTGGCACTTGGCCTACCCACACAAGTGTGGTACCATTCGGAAGTCTTGGGAGAATGCTTGGTTGGTGGAAGTTTGTTGCTCCCCTTAGATTCCAGAACTTTCCAATACAGAAATTTGAGAAAATGTGTTTTTTTTAAACTAAGTTTGAGATTTGCAAGGGATTCTTGGTAACAGAATCTATTGAGATGTATACAAGTCACCCCATCCTAGAATTCCCTTGGTGTCTTATTTTTAAAAACTATACAGATTTTCTATGTTTCCCTAGGCGCCGGCTGTGCTAGGACCCAAAATTCACAGGTAGGCACATTCCGAAAAGAAGTCAGTGCCTTGTGGGCTTTCTGCCGCCCTGGGGAGGTGGGAACCAGGGTCCATTGCCCCGATATGCCCCCAAGGGGGACAGAAAGATTTTGGCTATTTTTTGGTGGGGTGGGGGCATTGGGATGCCCATTCTAGGCAGCCCCCACCCCTACATATAAAAAAGCCAGCATATCACTGGCGTCTAGTGGGCTCTCTGCCCCCCATGGACAGATAAGGGACTCCTGCCCCCATCTGCCTCCTGGGGGGGGTAGAAAGACTGTGACATTTTTTTGGGGTTGGGCATTGGCTTGCCCATTCTGGGCAGCCCGACCCCGAACTTTGGAGAAAAAAATATGCCTCGTGCCTACTTGGCTTTCTGACCACCGGGGGGGGGGCAGATAATGAGCAATTGCCCTATGTGCCTCCGGGGGGGCAGAAAGACTGTAGCATTTTTTTTGGGGTGTGGGCATTTTCATGCCCATTCTGGGCAGCTCCATCCCTGGTGCCTAGTGGGCTTTCTGCACCCCCCCCCCCCTCCGGGTGCAGATCAGGGGCTATTACCCCATCTGATCTGTCTTCTGGGGGGGCAGAAATTATTTTGCCTTTTTTGGAGGGTAGGGCGGTGGCACTGGCATGCCCATTCTGGGCAGCCCTCACCCCTGGCCTATAAAAAAATAATCCCTGGCGTCTAGGGTGCTTTTTGCCCCTCTGTCTTTCTCGCAGGGCAGAGACAGTCTGTGGCAAAATTTAATGGGGCTACCCTTGACACTCCACCCTCCCGGTGTCTAATGGGGCTCCTGAGTTGGTCCCCAAGCAGGGATCCACTAGGGAAGGGTAGCATTGGAAAGGGGATATTCTCCCCTTTCCAAATATACCTCTCCCATGTGTTTCAGTGCTTGGGGGACTGAGATAGCTCCAGGAACACCAAAACAATGAAACTGAAACAAAGTTTCAGTTTAATTTTCAATGCAATGATGTCAGCAGCCCATGCTGTCATTGTATTGTCATTGCATTGGAAATGCATGCAAAAATGCCTCTGGAGCTCTTCCCCACCACCCGAGGCCAACAGAAAAAAGGAAATCCCTCTGCTGTCTTCAGCAGAGGGATTTAGTGCCCCTGACTCATGACGGAATGGTTCCGTCATGAGCACTGGAGCACTGGTGCTCATGATGGAACCATTTTGTCACGAGCACCAAAATGGTTAAATGTAACAATATTTCTGTTTCTCATATTTTTAGGTTGAGCATTCGAGGCCTATTGTAATTTCTTATGTTGGGTTAAAGCCATTCCCCAGCTATTGATTTGTTTGGTTTAGTGTCCTTCAAAAATCCTTGCTTGCCAGTGGTCAGTCCTGCCTCTTTGTCCCTCCTTTCTCTCTTACGTTCCTTCTATGCAGCAGGGACTAAATATGGTCTCATCACACTACAGTTCTTTGTCTGTTCTCTGGGGGACTACTTTATTTCTTTATTTCCTGCTCTGTTTCTGTTTGACTGTGTGTAGTTCCTGCACCATAGCTGATTACATTTAAATACAGTTTTCCTCCCTCCCACCTCCTCTTAATTCCACAGTGCGCCATGCCTCCCGCTTTATTGTTTATATTGTTTTGGTTTTTAGCAATTTTTGAAGTCAATCGATATTTCGGCTACTTTTAGTAGGGTGGCTGTTTGGTTTTGGGCTTTGTTCTAAGTAGGATTGGGCTTGTTTATTATCTGTTGCAGTCAGCAACGCACAAGAGTATTAATGCTTTTTGCCGGCGTGCATTATGGCTCCCAGTGTCATACAAGCTCAGATTTCTCTTTTTCAACTTGCATGCGTTATGTGACAAGCTTTGCCACACACTCCTTTCCTTTTCAGCTGTTCACCAGAGGTTTGTGTTTTTTTTGTTAATCATTAATCTTTGTCACTTTCTTTCTGTACTATAATTTATAGATTGTTTTGCTAACACATGTTGCTTTAGGTAAAGTGCCTTGTGGCGCCTGCCTTGTTTAAACTGCAATTAAAGCACAGCGGGAGGGGGCTGCAGCCGCCATTGTTCATGTGCGCCCATATTGATAATCTAAAAGAGCGACCATATGTCCTCTTTTAGTAAACAAGTGCATTTGTTTAGTCTTGCAGGGCATAAGAAGCGGTATGCTGCGAGGGGGCATTGTGTAAGTAGAACTTTTTATTTCTTTCGCCTGCACCGTAGAGTGAAGCGTTCGTGTTTTGTTTGCTCTGGTTCATTTTCCGTTTGCAGACTCTCATCACTTACACCATGCTCGTTGTTTACTAAAGATGGCTATATTAATATTTTATTTCACTCTTTCTTGTTTGATCTGTAAACCTATTGAGAAGTGAGCAACTTACATGTGCAAAGGGAGAAGACTTTTAGTTTCTGGAGTAAACCCATGCAGTTGCAATGAATATAGCTGCCTCCTGCCCAGTTGTCCAACTTTATACTGGGACACTTTCATTCAAATCACTAATGCACAAAGAATATAGTACTTTGTTATACTTCGCCCTTCCAGACCACTCCATCATGGCCGCTGCCTTTTCCAACTTCCCAACATCATACTGCGCATGCGTGCTCATGTGCAAGGTCTTCCTGCTAAGTAACGAGCATACCGGCACGTACTAGACTGCGCTCAGTGGCATAAAAGCACCAGCTCCCCGGCGCTTTACACCAGCCGAGAGGACGGGAGACCACAGCAGGTTTAAAGACGGGATACTCACCGTGACCAAGTAAGGTTGCTCCTTCCCCCCATATCCAGGATATCAGAGCACACATGGACTTTCGTGCTCACCGTGCCTTTATCCTCCCCCTCTTCTCTCTAGATTGGCACACCGGATGAGACCCCTCCCGAGCCTCGATTAGCTGCCCTAACCCTAATATAGTGTAAATATGATTTCTAACACCACGTCATAAGGCAAACTATACCCACTGGTTCAATTGTTTTTAACTGTGCATCGCGCCGCATGACCACCTGTTTCAGATTCATGTGTGGCCTTTGCAAGCTCTAGATAACGCGCCACCATAACGCATGGCAATTACACATGTGTTGCTATTACCCTCACAGCACGCCACATTACCACATTCTTTAGTGGCCACCACCGGCTCGATATAGAGTGCAATATGACCATATATCATACACCACGCTTGTTCAGCATAACGAGCCCTGTGACCTACTGGATCTCACATGAAGATTTTTCCTTCAGCTTCTTTGCCACGATAAGTCAGGGGCGATGATTATTTCTTATAGGCTGCAAGACACTACTCGCATGCAACATGCTCCACTCTATCAAGGCAAAGCATTCAATCACTGTGGTAATCATCCAGACAATGACCTTAGCACCTACATAAGATTGCATTTTATGTTGCTTAAAGTATATGTATATATATGTCTTGTCTTTTTTTCCCAAAAGGTTTTTTTACAAGTGTCTGTAAGTATGCCGACAGTTAGACCACACACCTTAGCGCGTGTGTAGGTACTTCACTTCTTTTTCACATGGCGCCTTCCACCTTTGCCACTCACTAGCCTCACTAACTGGTCCTGAAGAAAGCCCCTCCCACACACCTTATTGCAGGCTGAAACATGTAGACCAATTCACATAGTCAACTAAGGATAATAATCTCCTAGTAGTTGCACCACACATTTTTAACTATCTCATGAGCCGCCATTAATAAACTTTTCAGGCAAGGACCCTCTGAGATATTTTTAATAAAAACTCACGACACATCACACATTTACACCACTCCGCTGTAATCCGGCGTTGTAGCACAACCGGGGGGCATTCGGCCACCCGGTTGGGACCCCAATAATAAACCATGACACCAACCAGGTTGGTGTGTGAGGGGTCTTTGAAACACACCTAATGGGTCCATGCACTTACCACAATAGTGATTGTACCATACCGACATAGTGGGTTCGTCCACATTGTTTAGTCTATCATTACATTAGGGATCTGGACGCACCCTGCATTTCCCTTGCTCTCTCATTGTTTTCCTATAATAATTAAGGAGTCCAAGGGGAACTCTTGAGTACGGCCTACCAGTATGCATTCCGTGATTGTGGCCACCTGCGAATGGGGAATAATCCCAGACACAATCCAAGGAGGAGGGTAGGACAGGTATTTGCCTAACAACTACAAGAGTCCCGATCTCAAGGGGGGGGGTGTTATTTCTTAGGAGTATTGTTATTCCTTTGCATGTGGAGAGTGAGGAATAAAGTACTTGTTTTTCCTCTATAACCAAGTGCTGGACCGGACATTCATTTGTTGTTCGCACTGTGTGCACTTTGAGTTGTGAGTTGTGTTCACTTTCCTGTATCTTCTCTTTCCCTCCCAAGGCAGCCGGTGACTGCTGGTCCACGGCTACCCCTGAGAGTCGACTCCAGGAGGGGTACCTGGCTCAGGTGCTCAGGATCCATAGAGGGTCGGGCCCCGGGACATCAGGAGTAAAAAGACTCAGCACCCACGGTTGGGCCCGGTGGCCCCCGCCTGCCCCGTGGCCCTCTGTAAGGGGGGTGATAGGGTTCTTGATCAGCAACCCGGGGAGAGCTGGCATTCATCTGTTAAAAGGAATAAAAGAGTTCGGTGTAATACCTGGGCAGAAAGTGAACTGGGGAAGTCAGAAATGCTCCTACTTACTCAGAACTATTATTCAGCCACCTTATTAACTGGAGGCTAAATAGAAAATGGAAGGAATTAACTAGTAAGCGGTTCTTCTACAATTTTCTTGCAGGGAAACAATGAAGAAAAAATCGAGAATATTTCTTTACATTAATCGAGGCTGATTGTACTAGATGGGAGAAGAAACATTTAACCCACTGGGGCAGATGTGTGCTTTGAACATGTGTTCCCTCCCAAAAGTATTGCACTTGATGCTGAACATTCCTTCACCACTGCGCCAAAGGTTTTAAAAAAATTGACAAACTTATAAGAAATTTCTTACAGAAGACGGGACAAAATCAAACGTACCATCACCAATACTAACTCTCCTAAGTATATATTTATAAAAATGTGTCTTTTTTTTATTTACATAAAAACCACTCTCTTTATTGTTTTATGGAAGACAAAAGTAAAGTGTCATGACGGTTTTACATTGAAGGGCTTTCTGTGAGGCTATTTACCTTCGTGCCTGTTTTTAGTATAACTACCTGCCAGCAAATAATGTTAGCCATAGTTAAATGCACGTCATCTGTTGGAAACGAGTTGTTGATGAATCTTATTGTGTGCATCTTAATGCATCACTGTGAAATAATCCGGCTACAAAATGACATCATAAATAATGTGCCAATGTTCTGTATCCGCAGGAATGTTGATGTAAAAGATGTATGGGACAAGAAATTATTGAAGTCCTTTCACGTTTTATAAAGTAACTATAGGCTCACAAACCCGGACCAAGAAAGTTTTTCCGTTCTATGAGGTCTACTCATATGGGCCATGTCTGTGTTAGTGGAAAACCTTTCATCTCTCCCACCCCCTTGAAGATATAGAAAAAGAGACTGGTTATCACTGGCGCAATAATACCACTTCTCTCAGAAGAAAAGACAATTGGCTGTTAATCTTGGCTGTTAATCGGATGCATGGCCTCAAAAATCCCAGCATGCACTCTTCAGGCCCACATTTAGGGAAGGTGGTTTTAACAGCATCCCAAACCTTCAGTTAGGTGGGGGCAAGGGGGAAGCATGTAAAATCCAGAAGGATTAAAATCCAGGACTGAGTGCTTAATTTGATCCGGTGGTTTCCGGTGCTCAGCACAGGCACTTCATTGGCAGGGCCGGCACTTATGACAGTCTGCCACATGGTGGACTGTTTGTCTGATTAACAGTGAGTATAAACACAGTTGTTTACTAATTCAATCTATATTAAAAATGACTATTACATGCCGCCCCTGCTAATCTTATAGCTTTGGGGGTCTGGAATAGTGTGAATTGTCACAATTGTAGGAGTGTGATGGTTAGTAGCAGGTTTAGTACTGTCACTGGCCGCTCTGGTAGGGGCAATGGGTGGTGTAGGCTGCAGTGGCCGCCTGGTGATGGCCCTGGAACATCATTGTTTTTTTTACAAATTAAGCACTGGGACGACGGATGGTGTAGTTGTACGTGCAGACGGCTACTTGGCAGCCGTGTCAACAAACAAGCGGAGGAACCGAAGGACAGGAAGCGAAACACACAGTTGCAGTGGAAAGACGGGGGTAATGCACGCACGCCAGTGCCTGGTGAGAAACAGAAATGTGAAGGAGAGAGGACCGTGAAGAGACATTAACCTGGGCATCCTAGAGCGGGGCCTGCCCGGAAGGCTCTGGGTATTTAAAGTTGGCACTGGTGACAAAAAGGAGCAAAGCGTTGCATGTTATTATTGCTTTATTTTTGCCCCGTTTCAGAATGGTGACTGTGCAATGACTGGCTCTACTCCAGTACCCGCAGGCAGGTGTACCACACCGACACCGGGAATGGTGGTTGCTAGGAAACCGAAGATGGTTATAATGTAATTAAACATACCGAGAGCGAGGAGAGGAGACACGAAAAAGAGAGAGAGAGAGAGAGAGAGAGCGCGAGAGAGAGAGAGATGGAGGAGAGAGGGGAGAGATGAGAAAAGAGAGAGGGGAGTGATGAGAAAAGAAAGAGAGGGGAGAAATGAGAAGCAAGAGATGAGATGAGAGGAGAGGAGAGAAGAGAAGAGAGAGAAAGAGGAGAGAAACAGAGAAGAGAGGAGAGGGGGATATAAAAGAGGGGAGTGATGAGAAGAGAGAGAGAGAGGAGAGAAGAGAAGAGAGAGAGTGGAGAGAAGAGTGAGAGAGAGAGAGACAGATGGAGGAGAGTGGGGAGAGATGAGAAAAGAGAGAGGGGAGTGATGAGAAAAGAAAGAGAGGGGAGAAATGAGAAGCAAGAGATGAGAGGAGAGGAGAGAAGAGAAGAGAGAGAAAGAGGAGAGAAACAGAGAAGAGAGGAGAGGGGGATATAAAAGAGGGGAGAGATTAGAAGAGAGGGATAGAGGAGAGAAGAGAGAGAGAGTGGAGAGAAGAGAGAGAGAGGAGAGAAGAGAAGAGAGAGAGTGGAGAGAAGAGAGAGAGGAGAGAAGAGATAGAGGAGAGAAGAGAAGAGAGAGAGAGAGTGGAGAGAACCACTTTTATCTCTCGCTAACCCAGCGATGCTGTTATGAAACTACCTTTGATCCCTGTTACCTTTGGATTTCTGGTGCTGTTTTTTAGGAAGTTTCCTCCAGGTTGTAGCCACAGTTATGGAAGTTGCATTCTACTCAGCTGCCATGGGGCTTGGGCCTTTCAGCAGTTCAGCGTTGCTGTTACAGGAATATATGACAATACAACGCATGCAATTACAATGCATGCTTATACAACGGAGTCTTTACATCGCAACTACCATTACATTGCATGATTATACAACGCATGCCATTACAACGTATTTAAAAAAAACTACCATTACAACGCATTCCATTACTACGTATACCATTACAAAGCATACCATTACAACACATAATACTTTTAGGGCAATAGTAGAGTAAGTGTTTGATAGTGTAGGGGTAAAAGTTACTATTCCCATGTACCCCAAAACCCATACCCACCCTAATACAAAAAAAATCTCTATTACTTACCTTTTAATGCGTTGTAATGGCATGCATTGTAATGGTATGCGTTGTAATGGCATGCGTTGTAGTGACATGCGTTGTAATGGCATGCACTGTAATGGCATGCGATGTAAAGGCAGTTGCGTTGTAACTTTTGTGTTGTAAAGGTAGGTCGTTGTAATGACTGCGTTGTAATGGATGTTTCACCTGTTAGAGTAGTCTGGTGAAATATCCGAAGCGAGAAATAGTGCATGAACTATTATTAGCTGACGGGCATCTTTATGGTCAAACAAAGGGATGGTGCACCAAATGAAATATACCAGCACATCCAATGAGAGCTCATAGTTTTCTAGGACTGGCTAAACAAACAGCACAAAGGAATCACCTGCGGTCTTACAGGTACTCCGAGAGGCCGCGTTTCCAAGTCCCTTCAGCAGAATCTAGTTTACTGTCAGTTAAAAGCTCATCACTTAAAATGAGCACTGACCTTTGACGCTGCCAGAGCATCTCCTGGGCAGGGCTGTCGGAGCTGCAGCTAACATTAGGACAGTCATCAAGCTGCAGAGTGCCCAGGGCCCAGTCATCATCCACTGGCAGCAGCCGACGAGGAAACACCAATGATTCATTCACATGTACCTTGAAATGCTGCTACACTCAACTAGCAACGACTGGTCTGGTTGCTGGCCTTGGTAGCCAACCACTTGCCAAACACAACTCCACAACAGCAACTCCAGACACTGGACTCAATGAAGCCTGTAAGAACCTCCCATAAATAATATTACAATTTCACATGTGAAATATGTCAGAATGAACAAGAAGACACAAACTAACACTTGGACCTCACCACAACTGGCCCCATGTGTCTAAAGGCTGCAGCCATGGTCTGCTCCTAACACACCAGGAGCATGAAAAGCTCAAGTCTGGAAACTGGTACCCTGAACCCCTGGACATGACCAAGCGCGTCCACGGCTGCCATTCCGTTCTATCACAAAGGTGAGGACTTTCACAGCCTGTTCAGAGAAAGGCTACACGTTCAAGGTTAGACCAGCTGTCCCAGGGACAATCACAGTTTATGTCACTTTTTCTGTGCCCTGTACAGATGTTGCACGTGAGAAGCTCTGCGCAGCAGAATTATGACAATCACATGTTATGTCACTTTTTGTGTGCCATGTGCAGATGTTGCACGTGAGAACCTCTGTGCAGAATGATGACAATCACAGTTTATTTCACTTTTTCTGTGCCATGTGGAGATGTTGCACGTGAGAAGCTCTGTGTAGAATTATGACAATCACATGTTATGTCACTTTTTCTGTGCCCTGTGCAGATGCTGCACGTGAGAAGCTCTGTGCAGAATTATGACAATCACATTTTATGTCACTTTTTCTGTGCCCTGTGCAGATGTTACACGTGAGAAGCTCTGTGCAGAATTATGAAAATCTTGTCGAATGTATTCAGTTGCAAATGTTTCTCTTTTGCTATTGTGATTGCTTAAGAACCTGTGAACCGCGCACTACTGTAGTGAATGTATGAATTTGTTCAGAGAATCTTTGCCTCTTATTTTAGAAGGCAAATCTAAGCTGAAATTCTTCCCTAATTTATTCTCTATTTTGATAATCTGAACTGAGTTATTGTTTGATTCTGTACCTTAACTGAGCTTTGTAATCCGATTTATTGACTAATTAAATTTGACCACATTAAATGAATTGCTGTATTAAAAAAATTCTTAAAATAAATCTGTTAAGGTTGAGACTTCAGTGTCTGTCATTCCTGTCGGGCCAAATATTCTCTATCTTTTTATTATTTGAGACTGCCACCTTTAACTTCTTGAATTGAGACAGGTCCAGCGAGGAACACTAAAGTCCGTCTGAGGACTATTGCTCAGATGTACGAAATCACGTGCTTACGATGTCTTAATAGTAAATGTTTGTATTTTGCTATTAGGAAATTGCAAACTGTGATGTACAATAGTGTGTTTGACACTGTTAGCGATTCGCAGTGGGTCGCACATGGACCTGCCGCATCAATATTCAAGAGGCAGGTCGCAATTTGCAGCCCATTTTGAATGGCTACAATCACACGGATGGTGGCCTACTGGGGTCAGCAGGCCACCATGTCTTTGATTGCTTTTTAAATGAAGCAGGTTTTTTTTGTAATGCAGCCCAAAATGGAATGCTTTTCAAAATTAAATTTAATTTCAACCTTTCTATTTTTTAAGAATAGGCAGTGGTCCCATGAACCACTGTCTGCTCTTAAAAAATGTTGGCGCCCACATTCACAAAGGGGATCGGTTCCTCGGTCGACTCTGACGAAAACATGTTCAATATGTTACATGTAACTAGTTAACATTTTACATAGCTCCAAAATTATATTTTGCCGTTTCTGCTGCTTCTAAGCACTATACATGACATCTGTTTTTATAAGGTCGAGCATGGGCATCGCATGCGCTGCTGCGAGCCGTGCAGATCGGAGTATGGCTTTCAAGCCCGCCCACTCTCCACCCATATTTTTAATTGGCTTGTGTCATTGTCCTTCATAAACGCTGGCTTCAGAGTCCTTATTAGGCTTGTTAGTCCCGCCTTGGTACTGCCTTGTCTGCATTTGTTACCTCCAATAACGACTGGACCTTTTACGTGTCTTGTTACACGGTCTGCTTTATCTTGGCTGTGAGCACTGTTTTGTTTAATGATTTGCCTCTGTTCTAGCCACTAGCACACCGCCCGCTTTTATTTGACTTACTAATGGCTGTCCCCGTTAACTATAGTGGCCGTGTTTCTATCTTTCTTTCTTTATTTTAGCAGCCCGGACCGCTTTAAGTATAGCTGCCGCGCTTATTTATTTATTTGTTTGTTTACTAGCACCCATGTGGCGCTTTCACATTCATGGAAGCCACACCCCTTAGTGCCAATATCGGCAACTGTTGTCACATAACACATAGTAAGTACATAAATAAACCACACGAAACTTTTGTAAGTGGAGAAATATTGCTGCAGGTTTATTAGCATAACCAATATGCAAACATGGTGGGTTATCTTACGGGCGATCCGATACCTGGGCAGGCGAACCCCTATGCCGCCTGCCCGTCTGATAAGCCTAAATTACACCGTGGCAGTCGCCAATTGGTGCATACCAAACCTTGGAAGGGGCCACCCCCTCCCATCAGTGGACCACCAGTCCACGTGCTTACTCACCCCCCCCCCCCGAAAGAGGTGGGCGGAGCGTATGCTGGCAGCCCCCGGTTGCTCAGACCCACAACCACCCGTAGGACTAACGGGGCGCCGTAGTTCTTCCAGGGGACAACTCTAGACATCCCTGTGTATCCTGGCTTAGCACCACGCTGTGCTGCTGCATGAAGTACCCCTTGGTATCTGCAGACTCTGGATCGCCCTGTAACTCCTCCTGCAACACAAAGTAACATGTTAGAAAGCCTAACCCATCCACCTTGTACCTCCGTCTGCTGGGTAAGTGGAGGGGCGGGCAAGGCGAGACGAGAGGGACAAGAGGGCGAGGAAGGGGCGGGGACAGCCTAAATACCCCATCCCCTCCGCCGGAAGTAACCATTTGCCGGACGTCTTCCCTGGCTGAGCCCAGGGACTAGACTGGGTGCCCCCAGTGCCTTCATGCGGCACTAAGGCGGCCGCCCTGTTAGGGGGGCTGCTGCGCAACCCCCCCGGGCAGCCTTGCATTCTTTAAACAAGCTCGTGTCTAAAGAAGGGTGCGTGGCCGCTAATAAAGTGAAGGCGAGGCATGGGTGTTTTTACAAAAATAAAACATCTGTTTGTCAACTTGACAAACAGATCCTTTTTTTGGTCAAAGCGCCCCATGCCGCGGTTTAACTTTAATGTCGGCCATGCCCATTTCTTTAGACACAGCTTGTTTAAGGGGCGCGGCCTCCATAAATGTGAAAGCGCCGCATGGGCGCTAGTAAACAAAAAAATATTTCCAATGCAATAGATCTCGCATTTGCGAGAGTTTAAGCTATTGCATTGTCAATAGTTCAAACTCTCGCAAATGTGATACCTATTGCATTGCAAATGCTTGTTAACTAAGGAATAGTAAGTACTCAGTCAAGGGCCCTGCGAGGACGAAAGGTGTAACTCTTCATATTCCAGCGGTTTGTAAACTCTGTAATCCACGGCTGTTCTTATCCCCTAATTTAAATAGACTTCCGATGATGAAAGGCAGGACTCAGACTAGTAACCTATAGCCTATAGGTCACAAAAGATAGCAGAAGCAAGCATTTCATTAACCAAGCAATTTCTCCGAGCAGGAAGTCGGGCAAAGGTTAGATGTGCACCAGCTGCTCAAATGTCTGTGGAGTTCTGGTCATTATAATCAGGGCGAACTCAGGGTCCTTGTGTCTTCAGTTACCTGTCCTAATTAGCACCCTATATGGAATACTAAATCCACTCAGCCAATCAGAGTGCCTAAACCGCAAGGACTATTATTAATCGCACGCGCCGCCCAGAGTTCAGTGGAAGTGCAGACCCGTGTAGTGAAACACACTGATGCGCATGCGTGTACATGCAAGGGTCTCGGGTAATTACCCACCTGCTGCTGGACATGAACATCTGGTAATTGCCTTTCCCTCTCATTATGTACCTTCCACGTCAGCTTGTTGACATAATTACAGGCAGGGGCCAGTTAACAGCTAAGAACGCTGTCATCAAACAGCAGTTACGCTTAATTGTTAAACAGCAAATTAGCATTGGAAACAATTTATAAACATATGTTTGTAACCCCCCCCCAGTCTTCTGTTCGACAGAGTCTAGTTAGCATCTCATTTAAAAAGCTTTTTTCCAAGCGCCACCACCTGCTGTACTGGAGCATTGCTTACACTAGAGGGCGCCGCACAACCGCAGTTGGCAGCAGAGAGTCCTCATTTCGCCGCTCTCCTCTCAGAGGGCGCAATCGAATTTCGGTTCCCTGGATTAGAATATACATAGAAGGCATCGAAGAAACCTGTATTAGTGCATGCCGGGCTTGCAGTCTTGCTTCAGTTCGATTGAACATAGACCACCAGAGATTAAGCAGGCATTATTGATGAATGAATGAATGAATATAGCATTTCCAGAGAGCACTGTCACTCAAAAGAGAGCATCCTGGTGCTAATTTGGACACCGACTAGACCTGTATTCGATATTAAAAGGGGACACCCCAAGGCCCCCCTAGATTAAAGAATAACAGAGAGCATCAGGTGCAAGGCAGAGCCAGCTGTTCAGACGCTTTCAAGCTGGCCTCATCCTCTGTAAACCGAAGCAGACCTGGGAGTTGGTTCCAAGCTTTAGCACCTGAAACCAGAAAGGACGTCCCATCCGGGGACTGAAGTCTGAAAGGTGCAGGTTTTTAGAAGATTGGCATTGTAGGATCTCAGCATCCTCTGGGTCCTGTGGTGATAGCCCCGGGCGGCGGGATATTTTGGACCAGTGGCATTAGAAACTCTGTCTTGAATGAGACCCTCTAATGAGCCTGTGGCCAGTGCAGTCTTCTGAAACCTACAGAACAATAACATAGAAACACTGCCGCGCGTTTATGTGAGGCTTGCGCCGCCGGACCGTCACAGTTTTTGATGCTCCAGAGGCATACGCCTCTCAACCATATGTATGAGGCGACGCATGGCCACTTTGCTTTGCTCTGCATGGCCTTATAGATGTGGAGTAAGGCAACGCAGCGCAAGTCACTGCGTTGCCTTGCTCTGCATCAAGGAGGCATTCCATGGTTGTTGTGGTGGGTTTTCCCACGCAGCACCCCTGGATTTGACGATGGCCCCCATTTACATAATCACGTAAACCTGGGAGAGCATCAAAACCTTACGCCTCCCCGGAGCAAGCATAACCAGAAATGTTTCATAATGTTTTCACCTCTCTTTGTTTATTCCTATTTCCATGTGTGCTGCATTGTGCCGCACACATGGAACGAGGAAACCGCTTCTCGGGATTGTTTTTGTTCCCCTTCCTGCACAAAAACAATCTTGCCTGCAATGCAGACACCCCTGCACCGTGGTGTAAGGGTGCCTCCGTTGGCACTAGGCAGCAAATTGTGCGCCAGTGCAGTGGAAAGGACAGGAATGCACCGTATTTCATAAATACAGTGCGTTCCTGCCATTTCACATTGGCGTAGAGCAGCACAGCCAGAAGGCTTGCGGCGCTGCCCTGCATCAGTGCCTCAGACATGAGGCCCACTATGTGCACTGATGAGTCAGACGCTATTTTATCAGCCCTTGTATTGCACACTCTTGCCATATGCCTGGTCCGGCGGCCGGCAGGAGAGCAGGTTCTACCTCTGGAATGAGTCATGATAAAGCCAGATTTTTATCTTCCTTACCATCGCCAAGAATCCTCTCTGGTCGCCAGGATCTTTGTATCTGCTAAACAGTGCAGAGGGGAGGAAATCCAAATTTTAGTACATAATCGACAAGATCAAATCTTAACCCCAAAGGACCACTGACTCCGAATCTCAAATTTTAGGGATTAATTACAAAGCCAAAAATAAATGCACATACAAACACCTCAGCACGAGGTTGAGGAAATAAATGGGCACTTATACAAAGGATATTCTACGCAGGAGTCTCATCCGACTCAGAATAAGAAGAATTGTCAGCTCCAATAGCAGAAGGCAAGCGGTGATCACTCCAATCTCTCTGTTAGAAGTCATTTAGCTAAAAGGAATTCAATTAGTCTATCCCTACTCTATCTCTGAGGTGACATCCCTACTTAGCATTATCCCAGGCAAGAGTAAAAAGGTGTCAGAAGTGAAGACTTCCTCAGAAGTGCACTCAATTAGTCAGAGCTCGTTCTAAGAAGCTCCTTCTAGCTCCCCATCTAGACCTCAACTGCTCTTCCCTCGGGCACTGTCCCTAATTCAAAATCCCCAAAAGAACATGCCCTCCGGCACACCTCTTCAGCCAGGTCTTCTTCCAGTAGTTTTCCACTGAAACTTGCCTCGCATCCAACGACGGTTAGCTTGCCCTTGGGTCCCAGGCACCTTCTCTGCCGGAAGTATCATCCCTACATTCCGGTATACTCCCATATTGGCTTCTCGCACCATCCTAATTCCTAAAACAAAGGCCTAGTCTCTCTAACGAGCTAAGTGTCCTTGCACCTGCAACAGAAACATGGGAACGACAAACTTTCCACTTCTATGAGATTTTCTAACGTCCTGAAACCCCAAAGCCTTACCGAGGAAAATCATTTTCAGCCTACAACGTTTAACTAACATAAGAAACGAACAGGCCTTTCTCTTTAAACGTATATGCGATCTGGCCTTTACACAGTTTAAACCCACACTTCTAAAACCACACGATAAGCATTAACTACATTACTTTTATATATGAATAAGCAAACGACATGTGCAGACTTTAATATGGTGCACATTTAAACCTAATGCATCGCATTACATGAAAACCAATCATTATGCGTTGACTAAAATACATTTGCAGTGAACTACGACATTGCTCTTCCTGGACGGCATGGTTACATTTCTAATCACACTATTATAAGCAGATTCAAGTGATACATTTCTAAGTCACACATTAATAAGTTCCATTAACATAGATGGGTGCGGACTAGCAGTGATTATGTTGCACCCCTACAATTTTCAGAATAACGTGGCGCTCTATCAGTCACATGGACTGCACATGGGCGGGATTAGAAACCGGTCCTCAGACATGGAGTTGCAGGGTTCTCTCTCCTTGCTGGTCATAGTCAAAGCTTTGTAACCACATGAGCGGTCGGAGAGCCTGCAGAAGTCACCGTGTACGCCCTTTGTTCCTTCTGGAAGACGAGGTTGCCCGCTGTATTAGGTTCAGGGTAATCCGGTCCCCTGGGCCACCGTTTGCTTCCCCTAATGCTGGTTTCCCAAAGCTCCAGTGCTGAGGTGAGTGTGGTATTTGGGGAGGACAGTATTTGTAACGGCAGTGTGCAGTGCAGGCAGACAGGGCGGTCTCCTATGTCAAGCTCCGGAGCAAGCATCTTATATTTAACCATTTCAAACGCTTCCTCTTCCCCAGCAGCAAAGCCCAGTTTAAGGCCTTTTGTTGCAATCTGGTGACCTCTTGCGGTTGTGTCGTAAGGCAGCAGCCTCGAGTGGCCTTAATGTAGTACCACCCCAGCCTAGCCCGTACATGTGCAGCATTCTGCAGTCCTGCACATGTCTCTCCCCTCATTAGCATGCATGCGCCGCCAACTGTGCAGAAGCCCTGAGCTCAGCTGGTCTCACTCTGAGCCACTCTGCGCGTGACAGAGCCTCTCCCCTCATTAGCATGTATGCGCCGCCCACTGCGCACAAGCCCTGAGCTCAGCTGGTCTCACTGTGAGCCACTCTGCGCCTGACAGGGCCTCTCCCTTCATTAGCATGCATGCGCCGCCCACTGTGCGCAAGCCCTGAGCTCAGCTGGACTCACTGTGAGCCACTCTGCGCCTGACAGGGCCTCTCCCCTCATTAGCATGCATGCGCCGCCCACTGCGCGCAAGCCCTGAGCTCAGCTGGTCTCACTGTGAGCCACTCTGCGCCTGACAGGGCCTCTCGCCTCATTAGCATGCATGCGCCGCCCACTGTGCGCAAGCCCTGAGCTCAGCTGGACTCACTGTGAGCCACTCTGCGCCTGACAGGGCCTCTCCTCTCATTAGCATGCATGCGCCACCCAATGCGCAGAAGCCCTGAGCTCAGCTGGTCTCACTGTGAGCCACTCTGCGCGTGACAGAGCACAGCCCCCTTCACTACAGACCTGCAATGGGGAATGGTATCACACTGTTCCTGCTTGAGACACCAGAGCTTTGCAGCAGAACCCTGACCAATTAGCGAGTGACTGGTGGTGGATCATTGCTTGAGTATGTCCTATTCAGTCAACAAAATAGAATTAAAAAAAAAGTAAAGTAAGAAAAACGTAGAGGCAAAGAGCAGATAAAAAGAAAACTGGACTACTAAAAAGTGGGATATGCAAAAAAAACTATTAGTGTAAGAGTCCGGTGTGCAGTGAGGAATGATGGAAGGTATGGCGTATTGGTTAAGGTGGGAGTAGTGGGGATGGTGTTGATTGGGTGGAAGTTGGGGATAAGACAAGGTGAGCTGATAGGATTGGATTAACTTTTAAGGGCTGGAATGGGATAAGAGTAAGGGCTGGAGTAAAGGAGGGTGCAAAGGTAAGTGTTGTAGCTAGAGTGGGAGTAAAGGGCAGTGGTAGGAATGAGGTAAGAGTTAGGTTTGGGACAAGGGGTAAGGGTGAGGCTAGATTTGGTTTATGGGTTGGGTAAGGGCTAGGGTTAGAGGCATGTAAATGTAGGCAAAATTTATAAATGTAGTGGTAAAATTGACTTTTCATAGCCCTATATTTTTAAATTTTTCGTATACATACATGTTGGACTTGGCCCTTCTGGCAGGTTCACCCCCGAGACTTTTTGATTTTTATTGGTAACTTGGTGTAGTGATTTTTGGTTTAGGCGCACTTTACCGCTGTGTCCCAGGGTAAAGTGCGTGCGTGTGTTGAGGTTGGCCTACCCTCCCATAGGAATGCATGGGGGAATGTATGTGTCCTGGTAGTTCCTGATGCGTGGGGTGTGCGGGCCCGTGTTTGGTATGTGCGGACTCGTGTGAGTGAATGCTGCGCGATGATGTGTGCGGCGTGCATGTACCTAGTGTGGAAGTGCCACTTCTAGAAGTGGGCACTTCAGTGTGCAGTATGAAATGTGTGGCTTGTCTGACGATTGGCTGGTGGAGGTCATGTGACGGGCTAGGGAAATCCCCAGAGTCAGGAGGAGTCACCCAGTGGCGAATGGGGAGTTAGCATGCTGATGGCTGGGGAGGAGTATACCTGGGTCCTGAATAGGACAGGGCTTTCCCCACACAATGCTGGCACCGGCCCCTGTGGTGCGTCTAATGACCCTAGCCCTGCCAGTGAATAGGGAGAGGGGCTGAGCAAAACAAAGTGCTCAGGAACCTGTTGGAACTGGTTCGCCCCTTCCCTGCACCTTTAGACAAAGAATTTACTGTATAAAAAGGGGCTGTGTCCCCTTACAAGGTGCTCTCTTCCAGGATCCACTTGAGGGGGGCCTGCTGCTGCTGGGCGCCAGGAGAGACCGCCACTGGGGGCTGCCTCCCTGCTGGAGGGCCCTGTGAGCTGGCTCTGGGCCCAGCCTTTGCCCCCCTGCTCTTTGAAGGAACTTTTGGTTGCTGGACGTTGCTTATAGCGCCTGGGAGCGCTTTCTGGACTTTATAGCGCTGGGCGCGCTGTTTGGGATTTTATAGCGCTGTGAGCGCTTTATTTCAAGAAGCCGGTGCCCACCCGGCGTTTGCCCCGTCTCTGTGGATCGTGAGGTCCCCTGGCAGGTGCCCACCCTGCCTGGGACGTGGCCGTGATCGTTGGCGGGTGCCCACCCCGCTTATTTGGTTATCCTTACGGCGGGTGCCCACCCCGCCGTACATCGCATCATTGAGGGAGCCTACCCCTCGTTGCCGCTGAGAACGTCACCGCCGCAGCCGGGCTTCAGCCGGAAGTCAGGCGGCTGAGGGCGGGCCTCCGGGACAACCAGAACTTAGGGAAGGAGGGCGGGAGCCTACCCCGCCTCCTACTGCAGTGTCGCGGCTGCTCCGAGCCCCGGAGCAGGCAGGAGCCTACCCTGCGCCCCGGGGCATTCTGCCCGAGAGTAAAGATCCAGGCGGGAGTCCACCCCGCGCTGGACCAGAGAGAGAAGTGCGGCAGGACCTGGTGCGGAGGGGGCGCGAGGCACATTCTCGGTGCCTGCCCCTCCGCGTTAAGGAGAAGCCTCGGAGCCTTCCCCCCAGAGCGGAGAGAGAAAAGCCGACGCGGGAGTCCCCAGAGCAGCCCGGTGAGTACAAAGGGCTGGGGGACTCCGCGCATGTGCTGGGGGGTGCGGGGGCAGTGTTGTCGAGCCCCGTGAGGCTCCACCAGAGGGGGCATTGGTGCTAGAGCCCCGTGGCTCCAACGACGGGGCGAGATTCCGTTAGAGTCCAGAGGGACTCCGGGGCCACGATTTGCTCTAAGCGCTCGGAGCGCTCCAACGTACGGGGGCCCTCCTTAGTGAGCAGAGCGGCCCCGGAAGGCAGCGGGCCGCTCCAACGTCAGGGGCAATATTTTGATAGAGCCCTGACAGGCTCCAACGAAGGAGCACAATATTATTTAGAGCCTGCGAGGCTCGAGGGGACATTTGGCGAGGATAGAGCCCAGAGAGGGCTCCAGAGGCACGCTGGTGCCTGAGGTCATTCCACAGCTGCCCAGCACTTAGTGGGCAGCTGCCACGTTTAGGTTGTGACTCTCTGAGTTTGGGACTGTGCCTCCTGCGCAGTCTTGCCCCTAACTTTCCTGGACACAGAGTGTCCTAGCCTGGACAAGGCCAGTTGGCCTAGGGACTGCCACAGGTGGTGGGATATGAGTTCTGGCGCAATTGTTCCTTTCCTTGCACCCCTGAATGTGTTTTTATGCGTCATGTGCCTTGTTTTACACCTCTGAATGTGTTTTTATGCATCATGTGTTTTCCTTCCCTACACCTCTGAATGTGATGCATCATGTGTAACGTCCTATTACCCCTACAGGTATTGTGATACTTAGGTGGTTGTTTGCTTTCTCCTAGTACAGGTGGTGCTAGTGAGGTTCCAGTCCCCTGCGTGACAGTTTCCTAAGGTAGTTAGGGTCGCGTAGGTGGTACTTACCTGATACCAGTAAGTACTGGTTGTGTGCTATACCTATTATTTTTGTGCTACAGTGATCTTATATATTTTTGTGCTACGTTCTAAAAAGTGCTAATTCCGGACAGTGGTCCATGTGGCCCTGTCCCCTGTACATATAATCCCTTGTAAATTCTGCCCGTGCCTGTTGGCACATTGTAAAGTATGTGTTTTTATCTAATGTGTTGTGTATAATACAAAGGCTATTTTTATAGAATACCTTGTGTGGAGTTTCCTTTGTGGTGGGCCTTGGGTGTTGTTGCTGGGTGCGCGCGCAAACGCTTTACACATCGCCTCAGAGATAAGCCTGACTGCTCGTGCCAAGCTACCAAGGGGGTGAGCAGGGGTTATCTTTGGCGTGTAACTTCCTTGCCCTGACTAGAGTGGTGGTTTCTGCCTGGCTTTGGCGCAAGCCCTAGCCAACCAGAAATCCCCATTTCTAACATTGGTGGCAGCGGTGGGATTTGGACTTGCGTTTGCGCTGTACCGCAGCAGCGACTGGCTGCACTACAAAACTCTGCATTAGATAAATCACATTTTAGGGATTATTGTTTTTGAGTTCCATTATTTCCTCTCCAAAAGGTGTCCTTTGTGAATCATGTACTCCTGTGTTAGCTCAGACACTCAGGTTCCTTGTGTTAAACTCTTCTCAGGAACGTCCGCCAAAATGGAGCCTGCTTTTAACTTCTGTGGTCTGTTTAGGTACAGTAGGTTGGAGCTGGTAAGGTTCTGTGAGGAGAGGGACATAGAGGTGGGTGAGTTAGATACCCAGTCCAAACTGAGGGACAACCTGATCCTTTGGCAAAAGGAGGAGTGGGAGCGAGAGCGCAGCGAGGAAGATAGGGCCCGGGCCGCACGCCGAGAGGGTGGTGGGTCTGAGGGGAGCCCTGAGGAATCTGAAGAGGAGGAAGGTTACCTGACAGGGACGCCAGTAGAGAGTGAAGACCCCATAGATAGGGAGTCCCTTGCTGGGTCCAGTGTCAGGAGCAGCACCCCATCCCTTTCCCTGTCCCCAGAGGAGTGGATAGATAGGAGGGAAGAGAGGGAGCATCAGCTGGCCATGGAGAAGCTCAGGTTAGAGCATGCCTGGGGGATGGCGCAGCTGACTATAGAAGAGAAAAAGCTGGAGACCGAGAGGGTCTTAGCGCAGGAGAGGATAGAGGAGGCTGAGAGGGCCTTCACCAGGGAGAAATCAGCGCTGGAGAGTAGACTATCCCCTGCGCGCAGTCTTAGTTTTCTGGGCTCCCCAGGGAGGGTTGAGTCCAGTGGTGGCAGCGAGATAGATTTCAGTATAGGAAGTCCCAGTTCCCCCAGTCTGGTACCTGTTCCCCAGGAGGAGGAGTCAAGGTTGAGATTCAGGAGCCGTAGGAAGCTGTCTCACCAGGCTTGGGACGAGTTTTTGGGTGAATGTGAAGAGGCACTAGACGATTGGGCAGGATTTTGCCCGGAACGCAGTTATTGCGACATGTATAATCTGGTTGTCAAAGAGCAGATGCTCCGTAGTTGTTCACCAGGGTTGCGCCAACACCTGTTGGGGCGTGGATGGTCTGAGCCAAGTAAGCTTGCAGAGGAAGCAGAGCGCTGGGAAAGCGTTAAAAGGTATCTAGAATCATTAGGGAGAAACTCCAAGAGTAGTGGGTCAGGTATCTTCCAGCCCAGCGTGGTGGAAGAGGCTCGGAGTAGCTCAGCTAGGTCCCACAGTAGTGAGAGGGGTGTAGGGGCTTACTGCCTGGCTCAGTGGAGCGGGAGTAAGTGGGTGACTTCGAGTCCCCAGAGGCCCGAAACCCTGTCTCAAAACATGGATGGTTCCTTCAGGGAACACCAGGTTGGGGGCCTAGGCTGTCCTGTGAGTCCACTTGAGGAGAGTCACCTAGTGTATGGAGGACCTGGAGTCTCTGTAAATAGAGCTCCAGTGGTTCTGATGTCTGGCAGTACCGCTCCAGTAGGGAGGGTACAGAAGTCCAGCGAGAGGAGTAGCATGGGGCTGTGTTCCCCGGTGGAGGAGCCAGTGGGTCAGAGACCAGCCGGGAGGGCTGAGTCTCCTAGAAGTGACCATGGCGACTACACGTCTGGCCTGGGGGATCTTCGCGCACTGTCAGGTGGACAGGGGACGGGAGATCTGCGCCAGGCAGACGGTCATGCAACATATGAGGCATATGTTACTCTCGGGGGGATGGTGTGTAAATCCCCAGAAGTCCTGGAGTGCCAGGCAATTATTCCACCGAAGGTTTTAGACCAGAGGTTGGGAGTCCGGGTTCAGGAGCAGCTTGACCTGAAGGGTAGGACTACTGTAACAAGTGTCCTGACCGGTTCTTCTTCCAGAGGTGCCGCCCCAGTTGGTAGGGAGCAGGACTCTGGAAGGGGGTGCAGAGGGTGGGAGAGCCCACCTCTGACCCCGGTGCAACCTGAGGGGTTAAACCCTAGGTTGGGAGACCAGTTCTCAGGGAAGGGTCCTGAGCTGGTTGGTGAGTTATGTTACGGGGTCGCCTCTCAGAGGAAGAGAGGGCGGAACACTAGGAGAAGAGGTAGGGGGAGGAGAGCCTCACCCGTGACTTTTGGTCAGCCTGAGGGTACGGACCCTAGGCTGGAGGATCAGTGGCAGTTTAGAACTGCCCTGATGAGGGGTAGAGTGGAAAATGGACACTATGTGCCAGGGGTTACTACCCCCCACTCTGTGGTTAGGCAAGGACCAGTGGGGCCTAGATGGTCTAGGGCCTGGTCCGGGCCACGGACAGCTGAGGAGTACCAGGGGGGTAGCCCAGTTGGTCCGCCGAGCTTTTTCAGAGGAAACCATGTGAGTTCAGAGTGGCGTAAAAACGGAGAGTGTCCCTGCCGTTGCGGGCCTGCGTCCGTGTTTTATCGCCCCAAGCAGGGAAGACCATCACGGTGGTGATTGGTCTACCCTGCGTTTTGGCTGGAAGGGGGTTTTGTTGGACTTGGCCCTTCTGGCAGGTTCACTCCCGAGACTTTTTGCTTTTTATTGGTAACTTGGTGTAGTGATTTTTGGTTTAGGCGCACTTTACCGCTGTGTCCCAGGGTAAAGTGCGTGCGTGTGTTGAGGTTGGCCTACCCTCCCATAGGAATGCATGGGGGAATGTATGCGTCCTGGTAGTTCCTGATGCGTGGGGTGTGCGGGCCCGTGTTTGGTATGTGCGGACTCGTGTGAGTGAATGCTGCGCGATGATGTGTGCGGCGTGCATGTACCTAGTGTGGAAGTGCCACTTCTAGAAGTGGGCACTTCAGTGTGCAGTATGAAATGTGTGGCTTGTCTGGCGATTGGCTGGTGGAGGTCATGTGACGGGCTAGGGAAATCCCCAGAGTCAGGAGGAGTCACCCAGTGGTGAATGGGGAGTTAGCATGCTGATGGCTGGGGAGGAGTATACCTGGGTCCTGAATAGGACAGGGCTTTCCCCACACAATGCTGGCGCCGGCCCCTGTGGTGCGTCTAATGACCCTAGCCCTGCCAGTGAATAGGGAGAGGGGCTGAGCAAAACAAAGTGCTCAGGAACCTGTTGGAACTGGTTCGCCCCTTCCCTGCACCTTTAGACAAAGAATTTACTGTATAAAAAGGGGCTGTGTCCCCTTACAAGGTGTTCTCTTCCAGGATCCACTTGAGGGGGGCCTGCTGCTGCTGGGCGCCAGGAGAGACCGCCACTGGGGGCTGCCTCCCTGCTGGAGGGCCCTGTGAGCTGGCTCTGAGCCCAGCCTTTGCCCCCTTGCTCTTTGAAGGAACTTTTGGTTGCTGGACGTTGCTTATAGCGCCTGGGAGCGCTTTCTGGACTTTATAGCGCTGGGCGCGCTGTTTGGGCTTTTATAGCTCTGTGAGCGCTTTATTTCAAGAAGCCGGTGCCCACCCGGCGTTTGCCCCGTCTCTTTGGATCGTGAGGTCCCCTGGCAGGTGCCCACCCTGCCTGGGACGTGGCCGTGATCGTTGGCGGGTGCCCACCCCGCTTATTTGGTTATCCTTACGGCGGGTGCCCACCCCGCCGTACATCGCATCATTGAGGGAGCCTACCCCTCGTTGCCGCTGAGAACGTCACCGCCGCGGCCGGGCTTCAGCCGGAAGTCAGGCGGTTGAGGGCGGGCCTCCGGGACAACCGGAACTTAGGGAAGGAGGGCGGGAGCCTACCCCGCCTCCTACTGCAGCGTCGCGGCTGCTCCGAGCCCCGGAGCAGGCAGGAGCCTACCCTGCGCCCCGGGGCATTCTGCCCGAGTGTAAAGATCCAGGCGGGAGTCCACCCCGCGCTGGACCAGAGAGAGAAGTGCGGCAGGACCTGGTGCGGAGGGGGCGTGAGGCACATTGTCGGTGCCTGCCCCTCCGCGTTAAGGAGAAGCCTCGGAGCCTTCCCCCCAGAGCGGAGAGAGAAAAGCCGACGCGGGAGTCCCCAGAGCAGCCCGGTGAGTACAAAGGGCTGGGGGACTCCGCGCATGTGCTGGGGGGAGCGGGGGCAGTGTTGTCGAGCCCCGTGAGGCTCCACCAGAGGGGGCATTGGTGCTAGAGCCCCGTGGCTCCAACGACGGGGCGAGATTCCGTTAGAGTCCAGAGGGACTCCGGGGCCACGATTTGCTCAAAGCGCTCGGAGCGCTCCAACGTACGGGGGCCCTCCTTAGTGAGCAGAGCGGCCCCGGAAGGCAGCGGGCCGCTCCAACGTCAGGGGCAATATTTTGATAGAGCCCTGACAGGCTCCAACGAAGGAGCACAATATTATTTAGAGCCTGCGAGGCTCGAGGGGACATTTGGCGAGGATAGAGCCCAGAGAGGGCTCCAGAGGCACGCTGGTGCCTGAGGTCATTCCACAGCTGCCCAGCACTTAGTGGGCAGCTGCCACGTTTAGGTTGTGACCCTCTGAGTTTGGGACTGTGCCTCCTGCGCAGTCTTGCCCCTAACTTTCCTGGACACAGAGTGTCCTAGCCTGGACAAGGCCAGTTGGCCTAGGGACTGCCACAGGTGGTGGCATATGAGTTCTGGCGCAATTGTTCCTTTCCTTGCACCTCTGAATGTGTTTTTATGCGTCATGTGCCTTGTTTTACACCTCTGAATGTGTTTTTATGCATCATGTGTTTTCCTTCCCTACACCTCTGAATGTGATGCATCATGTGTAACGTCCTATTACCCCTACAGGTATTGTGATACTTAGGTGGTTGTTTGCTTTCTCCTAGTACAGGTGGTGCTAGTGAGGTTCCAGTCCCCTGCGTGACAGTTTCCTAAGGTAGTTAGGGTCGCGTAGGTGGTACTTACCTGATACCAGTAAGTACTGGTTGTGTGCTATACCTATTATTTTTGTGCTACAGTGATCTTATATATTCTTTGTGCTACGTTCTAAAAAGTGCTATTTCCGGACAGTGGTCCAGGTGGCCCTGTCCCCTGTACATATAATCCCTTGTAAATTCTGCCCGTGCCTGTTGGCACATTGTAAAGTATGTGTTTTTATCTAATGTGTTGTGTATAATACAAAGGCTATTTTTATAGAATACCTTGTGTGGAGTTTCCTTTGTGGTGGGCCTTGGGTGTTGTTGCTGGGTGCGCGCGCAAACGCTTTACACATCGCCTCAGAGATAAGCCTGACTGCTCGTGCCAAGCTACCAAGGGGGTGAGCAGGGGTTATCTTTGGCGTATAACTTCCTTGCCCTGACTATAGTGGTGGTTTCTGCCTGGCTTTGGCGCAAGCCCTAGCCAACCAGAAATCCCCATTTCTAACAATACATGTTTGCAATGAAGGTTTTAATTTTTTTTTTTTAAATGCAACTTTTATGATGCCTACTTTTTAGTTTTTACATCTTTTACATACCATCTTCATGTTGAGGAGACTGGGTCACATACCGGGCGCGGCTTGCCCCAGCGGACACAGGAATGCCACCAGTCTCTTCTGAATGCTACTTCTTAGAACAGAACTCACTGACAGCAGCTTTTCCCATGGCCATGCAGGGCAAAAGCAGTGCATCTTTGATGTGTACATCTAGCTTACAGTGGGAGGTTTGCCTCCCTTTGCCTGTCCTGTGTCCGCAGTTATGGCGGTCTGCTATGGCTAAGATGCGTTTTCTGGTTGTCCTGATTTCACTACGATGTTTAAATTGTTCATTGTTTGGATCAAGAACTTAATATATACTAACTGATGTACCACAAGGGTAGTAAATGTAGGTCTATATACACACAAAAAGAAAGTGACAAAAGATTAAGGGCCAGATGGATCAAAATTAGATTTTGCAAGCCTATATAGCGAATTTGACCGATTCGCTATTATAGACTCGCAAAATGCAATGTATGTAGGTTTCAGCAAATACTTAGCGATTCCTATGCATTCCTTAATTGTGACTCGCAAATTGCGAGCCACAAATAAGGAACAGCATCCCATTAATTTCTATGGGGCTAGAGACCTATAGGGATGAATGGGAATTGCATACCCAATTTGCGAGTACCCAACAGGTACTCGCAAATTGCGCATGCAATTTCAAGGGTGCAAGAGAGCCAAAAGGTCACCATGATGCACCCCTGAAATATGCATGAGTACACATGTGGCTCACATACATGCCATAAGGGCATGTATGCGCACCACATTGCACTTAGAAAAATGCAAAAAAGTGCATTTTTCCAGGAATTTGCAAATTACCACCAGCTAAAAGTTGGTGGTAATTTGAGATTTCTTAATGTAAAATTGCAATTTGTGATAGCTACATGAATTGCATTTGGGGAATCGCAAATTACGATTCCCTAACTGCATTCGCAATTTAGGTAATTGCAAATAATTGTGATTACCCATATTGCGAATTCAAAATGTTTGATACATTGAAAAGAGCATTTTTGCGTTGGCAAACGGGCCGATTCAGAGAATCGGCCCGTTTGCGATGGCAAAAAGCGTTGATACATCTGGCCCTAAGCCTTCACTAATCCTCCATATGATTCACTTATACTCACAAAAAGGGTCTATACCAATTAAAACAGACAGTGGGGATAGAAACCCTTCTTGGAAAACCCTATGGGTTTTTACAATTTCCCTCACCCACGAGAAAGTGGCATGATTCATCATAGGGCCGCTGACACACCCTAGCGCAGACCTATGCTCAGGGTGGAACGCTATGTTTTAAAGATTTAAGAGGGATCTTAAGTGCTGAAAAAATATTTTGAAACTGGGTAAAATGATACCCTCTCAATTTTAATCTGTTTCCCACTCCACCACCCCAGCAGGCTTTAAATCATGAATGCGGGGTATCCTAGGGAAACTACATCTCTGTTACCCCCTCTGCTGGTATCGACATGTTTTTGCCATAAAAATTGCCACACTGGGTCACTGGCCCTCCTCACGATACAGATCTCTTTAGAAACAGCTCCTAGTCGCTAACATGTGGAGGGGACTAATTAATATATGGCCATACTTGCGCTTGTAGTTTGTTTGAATAACCCCTACGCCATCCGAGGTTTCTCCAGTGGCATGTGGATCAATTATTTTTTCAGTCTGTCCCTGTCAGGATATACCTGGCAGTGATGGACATGAAGAAAAAGCCATCCAACTGTCCACTCTAAACAGGGCGAATGGTCAGATGGCTTACCTACATTGGACCTTATTCTGTGGGGCTACCTGAGGAAGTTTTACACCAACAGAGTACATTTTACTTCATTGGTGTAAAATTTGCCATTGACCTGACACAAAATCAGGCAGGTGGATCCGGAGTCTGGCGGGGAGGGTCCTCCTGCGCAGAGCACCTGTCGTCCAAACTCCGAATCAGCCACAGGGCCCACCTAGTGCAAATCCGTACTGACCCTGCTCCTCCTGGGAACAGTCCACCACGCTCCTTCACCGTCTCATCCATTCACTCTGTGGACCACTGTTTAGTTTAGTTGGGAAAATGAAGATTCAGGCCCCCTGAATCTCACTGGCTAAGCTACGCCCCTGCGCTAACTCTGGGCTTAAGCCCCAGAAGTGCCGGGTATAACCCGAATACAAGTAGACTCAGAAGGTAAGGGTCTATCTTTTATACCGGGCTTCCACCAACCCGTTCTCCTACACATCCCATACGCGGGGTTCTTGGGACCTCCTTTTTGCGTCCCCACTGATTCCAGATTCATCACTGTCCAACAATCTGTCTTTCTAAGATTTTCGAGCCCCTTTTCTTCCTGATCCTGACATGACTACGTTTAGCTGAAAAATATTCTTCCGGTACATTCCCGTAGTTTGTATGGACTGCAGTAAACCGCCCCCTGCCACTGCCTAGCTGGCCCCCCTGAGAACCCCTGTGCCTTGCGTCATCAGCAAAGAGTGTGTTAAGACTCCGGGTGCACATCTGCACTGAGACAAGCAGCCATATTCATTATTAATTGCAAGAACAGGAAAATGCTAATCAATTCTCGCAACTACATGCCAGGTACAGGAAGTTCTGTCAGCATTTAAAAATAAATTAAACATATATTCAGGGACAGCTTGGCAGCATTAGTTGAAATATCAAATAAATAAATAAATCAGCAGAGCTTGTTAGAGAAGCCGTTTTCTGCTATAATATCACTTAGTCAGCTGCCGAGAGGCTCTGCAGGGGTCAGTGGGATTATAAACGAGGGAGGCTTCCACGAGATCTGAGTAATAGCCTCAAGTAATTTAGAGATTCTGTCACCAGGGGCTACAGGCAGATACCTTCAGAGCACAGGCAGGCCATGCGCGGGGGAGTGGTCTGTGTTTTAGTGTTGCCTTGGAAACCAAAAGAGATTTAGGAGGGGGTATCAGGGGTGGCAAGGAATGATGGGCCTCTTGAAAGACTAGGTGGGCTGCCATGTGGCAGCAAAAATAGAAGGAACATTGTGCTAAAAGGAGCTCAGGTCGAAGCATTCGTCTTTGATGGTGGAAGAATCTTCTCCTCCAAGGTAACAGAGAGGGCCAGAGGCTCACACTTGCAAGGCGCGTTGTACGTCTAATAGCACCTTTGCTGGACATAAGGGCATATTTCTGAGAGGGTTGCATCACGTTTGCATCATATAAAGTGGTACATGTGTGACGCAAGCCTCTAAGTCAGATTTTTGCACCACGCAAAGCCACTTTGCGTGGCTCAGAGTGACTCCAACAAGCTGGAGTAACTCAACGCAGCGCAAATCGATGCACAAATCAATACACTGCCATGGGCGGCATTCCATGGGTGATTCATGGGTGTTCCCACGCAACTCCCTTGGTTTTTGATGCATTTCCAGATTTACAAAACCTTGTTAACCTGGAAATGTGCCAAAAAGATACACCTCCCCGGAGAGGCCCAACAGGAAGAAATATCTTTAGTTCTCCTCGTTACTTCCTGCATTCTGCAGCACAGATAGATAGAGGAATCTACCTCTCGGGATTGTGTGTTGTTCAGGAAGGTGTCCCTCTCTTCATAAGAATAATCCTTCATGGTGAAAGGGTGCCTTCATGGGCGCTAAGCATCCCATTGTGGACCATCCCAGAGGAAAGGACACTAAAGCTCTGTATGCCTTCAATTCGCCATATTCCTGCACTTTCCCTGTGGCGCAGTGCAGCAAGCCGCTGTTTCTTAAATTTGCCCCATAGTATTATTCCCCACTTTGGCTCTGACTTAGTGTTTCAGTCTATATACTGTATATGGTTAAAGTATTCCAGAGATGACGATTTTTTTGTATTGTGCCACGTATTTCAATCTCTCTGTCATTCTGCAATATCCGCTGTAGTCAGTTCACAGTTCATTTTATACATGAATGAATGAACAGGCATATACAGTGACCTCAACAAGGTGCTAAAAAGCGAGCTACACAAAGATCGGCTAGGCAACAGAATAAAGCAAAGTCTTAGGGTCCTTTCAGAAGGAAAGCTGAGTTGTAAGGTTTCTGGTAAATTGAGGGGCTAAAAAAGAATGAAAAACACAAGCACTGAAGCCGGCAGCTGTTTGTTTTGACCTCTTGCATGGCAGTTTCAGATATTCTTGGATGCGGCTGGTGCCTGGTTTTGGGTCTTTTCTGGGACGGGAGGTGGTATGCAGAAGCGTGGCGAGCATATCAGTTGAGTCAAGACTTTTTTGGAGTTTTTCCCACTTTTAGTGGCTGTGTTAGTCTGGGGCAGTGAACTGATGAATAGGACGGTACTGTTCCATGTGGACAACATGACTTTGAAGGATCTAGTGAAAAGGCAGAGAGCAAAGGGATTTGAGGGTGTTGAGGTTGTTGAGGAGGTTCATACTGGTGTGCTTGTGGCTCAATGTGGTGTTCAGGGTGAAGCATGTACCGGGGGCCAGCAATGATATAGCCGATTCCTGTCTCGTTCACAGGGGCAGAATTCCCGCCGGCTGGCGCCAAGAGCGTAACAGTTCAAGACACAATTGCCAGCAGACATTAGGGCCTGGAGACAGTGAGAGTTGTATCAGACTGGCCTAGAGGTCGCTGGGGGAGTCCACCAGGAGGAGTTACAGACTGGCATGGAGCGTACTTGGGACGTTTTCGGGCAGGCCTGTCCAGATGGCGCGGCTAGAGTGACAGGACACTGAGCAGGGAGTTTTGAGCTTTGTTCTAGCTTGTATTGACAAAGGGTTGTCGCCTATGACTATCGTAGGCAAGTTAGCTGGAATCTCTTTCTGAGGCAAGCTGTTTTGGGGTTTTAACCCTGCCAAGGATGAGATTCTGGGCCACGGTCTGAAGGGGTGGGGCAGGGAGAGAGGCTGGTGAGGGTGGCGTTGCAGGAAGCTATTACATTCGAGCTGTTGCGGGAGTTGTTGGCTTTTTTGCCTCACTGTTGCTATGATCGTTTTGAAGTTGTGTATTTTTGGAAATGTGTGATCTGGATGTTTTTTGGGGCATTTGGGTTTCAGAGCTTTTGGATAACGCTCGTTTTGGCTGTTGCAGTCTAAGACAGATCAGGTGGGCAGAGAAAAATAGGTGTGGATGTGTGAGGGCGGCAACAGGGAGGTCTGTCCTGTGTGGGAATGGCATGGTTTCCAATGTTGGCCTGGCATGTGTTTATTGGTGATATTTTGTCACACTGATGGCAGCAGTGTTACGTCCTTTCTGTTGTTGGCTGTGTTGTACAAGGCATCGCGCACACTTGGTAGAGACCAGTCTAGGTTCGGTCCGCATTCCTTCCAGAATGGGCTGACGACTTCTGCGGCACATTTGGAGTGGTCTTGGGGACGGATTTGTCAGATTGGCAAGTGGAGGTTGAGATGCTGCGAGTGCTATGTGCAAAAGTAGTGTGGTATTTTCTTGGTGGGAGGAGGATGAGGTGCCTGAGCTAATTGCCTCTTTTTTTGCTGCTGCAGAGTGAGTAAGGGGTCCAGGGACTAAGATGGTTACCGGGATTGTTGGACATTTCTTTGTGCACTGGGCGGTGAAGTATGCCGACCAACATGCCTATAGACGGAACCTGGTGCTTTCGTGGGGTAGTGGATGAATGCGTTGTTGCTCTGGCTGACAAAGTTGGTTCCGCAGAAGGGCTGCCCAGACATGCTCCTGATTCTTCTGGGGTAAAATGTCTTGGTACGTTTGTCAGGTCTGACTTTGCCCCAACATATGTGGAGGGATTTGGAGACAATCAACAGGAATTTCTCAAGAACATGTGTGGTCGGGACTAAGTTTGAACCGCTCAAGGTTTGGTGGGTGCCTTCAAACATGCTGCGATTGATAAGGCCTGGGGTAAGCTGAACAGGGCGATGAGGGTTTTCTGCCTGGCTCATGACATTAAGGTGTTTGCACATGGGGGACTTAAGGAAGAGCCGCCGGCTCTTTTTAGGGATGATGGAGTGCACCTTTCGCAATTGGGATATGCATATTACATGATGGAATTGTGGGATGTGGTGAGTGCTTTATGGAATGAGTTGATTTGGTGCGGATGGTCTTATTGCTGAGTGGCGACAGGTGCACGTGTTCCGGGAGGGGTTGGGGGTGCAGAAAACTGCCATACAGGGTTTCTCCTTGTTGGCTGTATTTTGGGGGGTGGTGAGTCACATGCAGGCATATCCACCCCTTGGGGGGAGGAAGGGAGCACAGATGACTGAAGGTGGTGAGCAGGATGAGACGAGCAAGGGAAGAATCTTCAAGGAAGGATGTTTGTAGGGCAAGTGAAGGAGTGACTGGGTATTTGGAAAAAGGTCAGTGAGTGAAAGGGGAAAAAATGAAGCAAAGGAGATGGACTTACTGGCCAATTAGAAGTGGGTGAGTTGTGAATGATGCAGGGAGAATGGAACTGTCTGGTTATTGGTCACGATTCATAATGTTGAGATATTGTTAATAATAATGAAGTTCAAATAGAATGTTAACAACCTTGTCCTAATAAATGGCCTTTTTAGGTAATACAACAGCATGGAGTGTGGTTATTGTATGAGGCAGTACTGTATGAAGTTCCCATTGTCAAGTCAGCAGTGAGTTTTTATTTGTGGCTGTTTTTTTGTGTGCAATTTTTAGAGATGACAGATTGCTATACGCCTTAAATGTTAATCTTTAGCCAACGTCTTATATATAGCTGGCCCTGCATTACAGATGTACCTGAGGGAACTGTTAATACAAACAGTACTCACTGCTAAATAACTTTGCCGACATATTTTACGTGTGTACGTGTGACTGTAATGTTTACTTGTGCAAGTATGTATACTCTCTGTGTGCCTGCAATGTCTGACCATGCATGCTCTGTAACAAAACCAGACCTATGGACTTTGTCAATGTTTGTTATTCTTTTCCTATTCTTGGCTATCCACCTCTATTAAGCCTGCAATTACTTTTCCTTTCCTGGTGAAACATTCTTATCCTGAGACTGGTATGTAAGGTGTGTGGCATTTAAATCGAGCACTTGTCATCCGATCAATGAAATCCATCACCAGGCTCTCAAGCCCAACACGTGATTTGGAAATGGTTTTTGAAAGGACTGAACAGCCAACGACTACAACAAATGCATGAATATTGTAATTCAAAGGATCATCGCTGTCCTTAAACTATGGCGCAAGACTTTACCGTTAACGAATGGTGCAAGCAGCACTCATCAAAGTCAGACCTCAAAAACACATCTGTGAAAGAAGGGAGAACGGTAGTGTGTCACTACGGGCTGATTAAAGAGTACACCGTTGCAACGATGACAAAGTACCCTTTCTGCCAACATAACTGTCTGCCCGACCAATTTAAATGCGGGGGATCTTGATATAGCGACGGCAGACTACTCCGTCTCCACCGGGGGTACACCCCTCCAGCGGCCCAATGGATTAAGGGCGGTCAGAGGTTAACCTGTATATGCAGGGGACCTTGATATAGCGACGGCAGACTACTCCGTCTCCACCGGGGTACACCCCTCCGGCGACCCGATGGAGTAAGGGCGGTCAGAGGTTGACCTGTATATGCAGGGGACCTTGATATAGCGAAGGCAGACTACTCCATCTCCACCGGGGTAAACTGCTCCGGCGACCCGATGGAGTAAGGGCGGTCAGAGGTTGACCTGTATTTGCAGGGGACCTTGATATAGCGACGGCAGACTAGTCCGTCTCCACCGGGGGTACACCCCTCTGCGGCCCGATGGAGTAAGGGCGGTCAGAGGTTGACCTGTATATTTTCTCACTTTAGTTAAGGTGGGCAGCCATACAGGTCAGTTTAAACTGCCCATCACCGCCAGGAAAACAAGTGGGAAGAGACAATGAAAGCTACAAAATTCCTCCCTCGCCATGCAACATAACTACAACGTCGAAGGACGCACTGGTTGAAATATTTTCAGACACAAGATCTAGCTTTGGGGTCTAGATTTAATAAATTATAAAAAATAATCATGTTGCTATTTGCCTCCGTGATGTCTGGCACAGCTGTTTGGCAAAGTTACAATATAGTGGCAGGAATTGCCTTGTCCTGTGAATGCTTGAAATGTCCACTGGCCCGGACAATTTGTTCTTTGGAACCTCTGCCAGGCCCACAGAGTACTTTAACAATGTAGCGGTGATGGTGCAGTGCTCTTCAATGGTGACAACTCGATGGCTTGGTGTTATTTCAGCCAGAACCACTCTCCACCCCTCCTATATACCTATAACACTGGCCTTTCTACCGCACCAGTAAAACTATTTCAGGAGAATCCAACCACCTCAACAGAGGCAAGAAAATACATCAGTACCCCATGGTCTGTGCCACATGTCCTCTTGATAAGGGGTCTGGTCTAGGCCTGGGCTAAATTTCCGTTCCGCTCGCTGAAATTGCGATAATTTGACATTTTCGCGTTCCGCGGAGAGCGTGAAAATGTCAAAATTTCCGCATTCCGCAGCTTAGCGATAATTTGTTTCTTGCTCGTGCTGTAAAATAATACATTCTCACGCGCGATCACCTTACCTGAATCCCCGCTTTCGCCGACAAGTATTCCCGATCCGGTCGCGTTCTCCACGAGATGTTGGATTGTTGGTAGCCATTTGCGCTGTCTCGCGACAGTTCGCGCCCGCAGTAATCTCATTGGTCGCGGGATCACGTCTTTCTTCTCGCGATCATGCACTGTGAGAAGAGTGAAAACAAGATGGCTGCGTCCGCGAGCCACCGCATGGGTAAGTTGGCAAGCCGTGACCACGCAGAAAATACCGCGAACGGGCGGGAAAAAAACGTCTGCATCTTCGCGATATTTCCGCGAGGTTGCGGAGATTTTTAACATTTTCGTGATAATTTGCGAAAGTCGCTTTCGCAAATTCCGCCCACCCCTAGTCTGGTCATGGTGGGGGTGAGTGTAGTGCGTCTCTGGGGCTGGTTCTCATGCGTGCCTTTGCCCCCATATAAAAACACATGGCACCTGCTCTGCCCCCATGCCATCCTCGCCTGGGTTGTGAAAAAGGAGTTTGATCTCACGTCACCTGATGTTCTCCCAGAACTGCGGGATGCCAGCAAAGCTGCTGCCACATACTCCACCCCAACCCCGAATAAGCCACGTACGAGCCGCGCCCGTGAGTCTTTACCTGCACAGCAAGGAGCACGTATGTTTTTTGTGTTTTATTTTTTAATTGCTCACAACCGAGCATGCAACTACGGTCGGGCATAGCCGATGTGCAGTTAGTAAGACGTGGTTTCTCATTTCAAGAAATCGTGAGAGTGCCTGGCATACCTGCTCAGCAGAGCTCCTAAGGCACAGTCCGCTATCACGTGTAAAAGGTGACTCGCTTATATATATATTGCTGAACATAGAGGCGCAGTTTTTCATTTTAAGAATCTCTGTGCACTGATGGTATGTCAGCATAGGGGATCACTAAGACCTTCCTTACTATATAGGCACTTTAGACAACGGGCTTCAATTCCAAGAGTGGCGCGCCTTTTACAGCTGGCCTTTACCACAATAATTCGTTCTTTAATGATACAAGGGATTTGGGAACAAACCGGTGACTTACTTTTCAACTTTTATATTTGGCTCCGCATGGACTACACTTGAAGGTACCCTTACCTGGTTTCACCCACAAGATGCAAGTTTATGTGTAGCGCCAACAATGATTTTATATTTTATATATATCTGATCAATAGGTACTTCCTTCTTCCAAAGTCCTGCGAAGGCCCACGCTTAGGAGAGGCCAACACGGATCAAAACTTTCCTTCGGAGGAGTCATCCAATCTGGACTATACACAATATTCTATAGATCGAGGACAGAATTGTCCTCCTTGTGACACAATTTAAAGGACTACCCGCTATGTGGACTGCAGAGTAAATGAGGAGTGTCCGTACACTGCTGTTCAAAGCAACAGAAGACTGAAGCAATATTGTTTGTGTTGTAGTTGTCACAATTGTTTTGTGTTTATATATTGGGGATTACCCTCTTTTTCTTTTCCTTTTTGAGTTTAGTTTTAATACATACTCCAGGTATTAGTGCTGAGAGTGAAGATTATTATGCCACCATCAAGTAAATAGTTTTTGTACTTTAAAACCATACTTATATACCAGTGACTAATTGAAGTATTCATTGGGGTAATAGCCTATGTATGTTTTTTTCCTACAATATATCCTATGTATTTTTAGCTGAGCTAGGCAGTCCCTTCGTTTAGATGAGGACCTATGGAGGCAGGTACTGGACGTGGTGAAGTAGTTGCAAACCACCTACTGCAGTTTCAGCAGACACTAACACACACACATAGACAGAGGTGGGATCTCCTAATGGTACTCTTTGCATCTTTAATTTAATGTTACTTTCAAGTGATTCAGTGGTAGCATGAGTACTCCTTTTCGGTGGAGGAATGCTCCCTAAGAGATTTGGAAGAGGGACATGTTTTGCGAGAGAGGTGTATGAAATTGGAGTGTTAGACAGAAATCCAATAACTAGAACTGGAAATTTGGATGTTTAAACTATGAATAAACAAGCATTGGCATAGCCCATAGGTCTCGCTTTTGGGACCTTATAAGTATTTAGTTATGCAGCACAATATCCTTGGTGCAACAACATCAACTGTTGCATGGCTAAACACTTATAAGGTCCCAAAAGCGAGACCTATTGGCTATGCCAATGCTTGTTTAAGTTGGGCCGGGATGTTGGAATAGTGAACCACAGTAAGAGCATCATTGGAACTATTATTCTTAGTCCGAACTTGAAAACCAAATTCTCCTTCCATATATGCGACTTTACCTCTTACCAGGCAATTTGCAAAAGATGGCTGACTTGAAATGCCTTGGAGTTGGGGAATCTCCTCAGAAGAATGTAATCCTGCCAGTCACCAACCCTTGATTTTTGCGCTGCTTGGATTTGTCTCAGGTCAAGCTCGAGCCTCGGGGCGGGGCTTCCGGGTGAATACAATGCATCATCGGAGCCGTTCTCAGGGCAATGCCCGATTAGAAAACCGGTCTCCTTGTACCGTCTCATTAGCTTTCTGAGAAGAGAGAAGCGGCTGGGACCAGAAAGTACTGCTTTCAGCTTGGCCACAAAACTCTAGTTCGCAAGAGTGCAGGGACAGCTGAAGGCAATACCATTTTTGCTAATTTAAATATAAATGCTTCCAAGACGTTGACCTGAAAACCAGGTGCCTTGAAACTCAATGTAGCTGGCTTGAAAAAAACAAGCAGTGGCCGCACCCAAGCCTCGTGCTTAAAGTAAAAAAAAAAAAACAAGCCCTGGAGTTGTGTGTGCGCGTGCGCGCTAGAAGCAGGGGGGAGGAGGGGGGCCAGCTCGATTTACTTGCGGGAGCGATAATTGCTACCATATGGCTGCGCTCGCTCACGCGAGTAAATCACCTCACGTGCACGCGTTGCCATTGAAGGCAATGGAACGCGTGCACGTGTTTGGCTGAAAAGCCATGGCGATTGGAAAAGGTCTTTTTGCCTATGCAGCGCATTCCGGCAGCGCATGCGCGCTGCGTAGTCGAGACCTAAAAAATTGCATCAAAAAGCACAAAATACCAACCGCCGTCATTTGGTTGTGCTAGACCGGGTCAGAGCTAAAGGTTTAGGATAACCACAATGGATCGGCAGCCAGATACAGCGACCCGGTTCCTTCTGGTGGAAAGTTTACTTTTGGAATTTTAATGGAGGAAAAGTGGCCATTGACAAGTCGTATATGGAGAAAGCTGGATTGAAACAGGGCTCGACTGCGGCAAGTTGTCAAAGAGAGGAATATTGGTGTGATCATTGACAAAGGTGGGAAAGCTCAAAGCAGGCAAAATCCAAAGTCTGTACCTGGGGAGGCCACAACATCAACGGAATGCTGTTCAGCTTTGGTCCCAATGAAACTCTCTACGTTTGGACTTTTCCAGAAGTCTGATCTCCTTCTGATCAAACCAGCAAGTTGGATCCGATTGAGATTCAAAGGGCACGGCAGTCCCTGTCTTCTGACAGTTCTTTACAGGAAAAGTTGGTTGGGGCACCATTTGGGGGTTACGACTTACTCCAACAGCGGCTAGTAGTAGTTTATAGGGCAGGTCTAGTTGGAACTGGTCAGCTGGGCAGTTGCAGGGGAAGCGGCCTTTGGAAGTGTATTATGTCCCAATAACCCAAACAAGAGGTCAGTCAACTGAGCCTTGGAGTCACTTTTGGGGTCCGGAGTTCAAGGCAAGCAGGTCTTCCTTCAAGTGTTTCAGACAGCAGAGGAGTCCTTTTAATTCTAAAAGTCCAGGAGTTGTCTGAGGAGAGTATTGGTGGGGGGCACTTTTATGCCCAGTGTCAGGGTGTAGCTAAAAGAAACTCCTAACCACTACCTAATCAATGGGATAAAGTTCCCAAGCGTGTCCCTACCCACTTTTGCAGCACTTTCTGTCTCATTTACTGTAAGCTAGCCCACAGGACTCTTCTTTCCCTAAAACCAATATGACAGAGCTCCTCTTCCCCTGGTCAGAGCTCTAAGTGCCCACCCAGAGGTGTGACTATGCAAATGGGTAAACCTCCTGTGGTCACTCCAAACCAGTTCTTAGGCAGCGTCTCCTCCCACTCAGTTTAGAGCCAAGATGGCTACCAAAACAAACAATAGGCAGGCATAGGTGTGACCTACATCAGCCAATGACTGGGTAGGCATTCTTTAAATCACAAGAAGAGGCTTGGCACAGGCCCAAGCCATCCTGCTCAAGAGAGAAAAGCATCTCTACACACCCAGGCCCTTTGTCCTGTGTCTAGGAGCAAGCCACATCTCACCACGGGGTAGCCATCAGTAGTCAGATGACACTGGATGCTGGCAGAAAGGCCCATTTGACTGAGACAGGAAAATGACAACTTTCTAAAAGTGTAATTTGCAAAAAAGTGATATAAAATCTAATTTGACCATTAAGTTGGATTTTAAATTGCTATTAAAATGAGTCCTTAAATAATCTTTTAGCAGCTGCCAAACTGAAATGAAGCACCGAAGGTTATTAAAGTACAGCCCGGTGTTTCACTATAGGAGAGTTAGACTTGGCACAGTAAATAACGACTTCAGAGGTTTTCCACTGCCAGAACAAGCAAAACATTAAATATATATGTCCTACATTTAAAAGACCATGCACCCTGCCCTAAGGGTATTTAGGGACTACCATAGTGGTGCCATATATGTATGAAAAAGGAAGGGTTAGGCTGGCAAATGGTTTTTTGTCAGGTGGAAAGGGCAGTTTAAAACTGTCCACCCAGGCCGCAGTGGCAGGCCTAAGACGTGATTTATAGTGATACTTTAGTGGGTGGCACAATGAGTGATGTAGCAATCAATGTACTTGCCCTGGGTACATGTAGTACCATATGCTAGGGTCTTATAAGTAAATTAACTGTGCCAATTAGGAATATGTTAATTTTACTCTGTTTGAAAGGAGAGCACAAACACTTTACCTCTGGTTAGCAGGAGTAAAGTGCATAGAGTCCTATGGCAACAAAAATGTGCAAAGCAAAAGAAGTCAAAAATATGTAGGAAGGCCACGTAAAGATGGTTTTCCAACAAGAGGCAGTCACACCTCTTCTCGTCATTCAGGTATTATGCCTTACCCTGGCTTAAACCTTGCTTGGATTTGGACTTGTTCTTGTGGCTGCATTCTGGATGTCCACTCTGTGCCACAGCTTTGATAAAACCCTGTGCTTCATGTACTGTTAAGGGCCCCTGTGCTCCATACTTGCACAAATGCGCTATGGTTCAGGACTATTGCACTTGCACCCTCCCCACTTTAGCTCTGCTTGCTCTCAGAATACAGACACTTTTGCATCAATGACTTGTGCTCATCGGTTGATAACCACAGATTAATTTGAAGGGAGCGTGCCTGAGATCTGCTTGGGTTTCTCAGTGGTAATCATTCTAGCAATCCAGCAAGAGGTATCCGCATCAGTTCAAATAAGGCTTTAAAAGCCCCATGAGATGATGGACATGGCCAGATCTCAGAACTTCTTTTCCTGAGTATCATCTATGAAATTGTGAGGGATATGACTAGCTGATGAATTAGCTTGGTGAACCTGCCAGCATTCTTGCAGGAGTGTTTTATCATGCATTGCCTGTGATACTTTTAACATTCCTCACATACTAGCATCTGAGTTGTGGACTGAAACCTTTAAGAGAGGTTTCTTATTTGACCAGAGCTTCAGAACTCAGCCATCCTTATAACTTTTAGTTGAATGTTGACAGGTACCTCAGATCAGTAGCTGTAGCCCAGAGCTAGGAGCTAGACATGGTCCTTCTTGGTGGTCTAAACTGGGTTTCGACAGAGCATGTCATCCCCCAGAAGCCCTGGTTCCTTGTAAGGCTTTTGGAGCACTGCCCAGTGTCATAAGGCGTGCTTAGTGGATCATTAGAGCTCGGGTTCATGGGCAGTGCACCAAGGCCTTTTGGAGCACCAACTGAGATGCTATTTGAGCCCGACACCCCAAAAGAGCCTCTGGACCATACCTGCATTGACAGTGCTTCCTTGATCACACCAGGGCTGCTCTAGGCCAGTGATTGAAGCTTACGTTTGGGGGCTGCACCCTTAGTATCAATGCATGCCTACTAAAAGCTGTAATCCAGCCCCATCTATACTGGATTATTATTTGGGATGGGTGACTACCCACCTCAAGGAAGAATGAAAACCTTTGCCAGGGTGAACACTTAAAGTCACTAAATGAACATTACCTCAACCACCTGGTAAATATGGCACAGAGCAGACATGCTTAAATTAGGCGAATGTGTAAAGTATTTATGCAGTACCAAAAACAATAATAAAGTTGAAATGCAACACAATAAAATCCCAAACCAAATTAAAAAAAATAGTATAACATTTGATAAACAGAACAACAATAATTCAATAAGGGAAAGCAGAGATATGCCTTTAATTTTTTTAATTAGGAATAGCTCCAAGAAGCATAACGTTCCAATGAAAGTCAATAGTCACGGAAGAACAGGACATAGGCACAATCTGACGCTGACTACAATGTAGGTGGGTCGGATACACCATCCAGATTTGTTTTGATCAAATATTTTACCTTCTAACTTTAGTCCTTTAAGTCCCACTCCACCACAGGAGGCGCTTCAAAAGCTCCCAGGACCGCAAGGTCGACACCTAGAAACTCACTGGGTGTCAGGCCGAGGCCAACAGTAGGGTCTAGTTGCTACTGGTCAGCTGGGCATTTGTAGGAAAAGGCTTCTTGTGGCTTGTTGTGTTAGTAGGTCAGCCTTTTGACCCTTGAAGTTCACTTATTTGTCCAGGGCACAAGAGTGCAGGGCTACACCTTCAGGGTTCTTCTCAAGTCACTGGCAGCAGGTTCAGTCCTCTTCTGATCTTCTTCAGGTCCAGTAGTGTTCTGTAGTGAGCTACTGGAGATGCCACATGTGTACCTGCTGAGAGCTAGTGGGTGAGAATGACACCCGAGCACACCCTAACCAATTGGGTAAAAGTTTCTGGGGCTGATTGTACTAATTGTGGGCATTTTCAAGATGATAGAAGTCTTCGGCCACACTAAAATTTGGTTCTGAGGGCTATGGGGTGTGTGGGGACTGTACTTTGGTACCAGTGTCTTCCAACATCTAACACTGAAATGCAGCTGCGGGGTGGTTATTCTACCCCCATTAAACAGAAGTGAGGTAGAACAATACTGGGTTTTTTATGTTAGGGAAATAAATACTTTTGCACCTTCCACGGAGCAATAACAGAAACATACAATACAGCAGTTTGATCAGGGAAAAATGCAATGTATTTGTCTGCATACATGCATACCTGCTGGACAGCAAGAAAGGAGTTAGTGCACACAAGGTACTCTCAGTCTGCTCCTTCCCTGAGTGGCTGGTTTGTGGGCCATATATACAAATAGTATGGCAACTTCAACAGAACTAGAAAGAGACACAGTACCAAATATTGCTAACATGGAAATGGAAGATCGGCAACATGCCAATTATAATACAGGCATAAAAGATACTAAATGTGGTCAGCAGAGAAATGCAAGCTGGCACTGTGCCATGTATACACTGTGCCAATTATAATACTGGTATACAGAGTAAACAAAATTATGAGAAAACTAACACGAATGAAAGGCAAAACTAAAGGGACCTCTGAGTTGGTTCTGAATAGCTGTTGAAGCTTGTCCAGGCAAGGTTAGATTTATAAGCATCTGCCACTATGGGCATCTTGTTAAAGTGTGATATGTGTAAGCATGAAATATTTGTAGTGCATACATAAAATATATATAGGGATGTATATACAATCCTCCCTTTAGGATAGTCCTATCCTACATTAGTGTAAAAATAAAAATATATACATAAACATGTACATATAGGAAAGAACCATAATTACATATCTTTGAATGGCATTACAGAGTCAACGTCAATACTAGTATACAGTGCATACTACTTCCTGTTGCATTGTTATATCAGCCGGTGGTGGTAATACGGCAGCATACTCATAATTGGGTATCCAACAAATATTATTTTCACTATTCAATGCATATTTCTACAGCGTCCCTGCTAGGCTCAAAGGGAATACCCTCCAGAGGCAGACTCTACCTGATCAGGCCATCACACCCTCCTGCATGTAGCTTCACATCTTTGAGCACATAGTCCACCCTTTCACACTTGAGCTCAGTAGCTGGCCCCAAAGTCCCTGCTGGCTTTGGGAAACCACCAAGATGGCCATGACTTGGCATCTGTCCCATCACAATACATGTGTCCCCTGCAGACTCAGCACACTCTGTCCCCACATGGAATTGCCAGATGGAGTCAGTAGATCCTCAATTCTCAGAAGTGCCTTCCATCTCCCTGCAGCCTAGGCCTGCATAGCAGTTAATGGCTAAATCCCCTTACCTCTTTAGACCTGCTCAGGTAGCTGGTTTCTTGGATTATTAAGCACCTATGACATGGGGTAATTTGGCACCTGATAGGAATGAAATTTTGAATTTAGAGGAGTTCAGTCATAAACCCATAGATGGTAGCCTTGCCTATTGGCTCCTCAGTCCAGCTCGTACATCAAATGTCTGAACCTACGGCTCCACTCACACTAAGCATTAATACTGCAAAAATGGATCGTCATTAAGGAAGAACTAACTTGTCTCACAACGGTCTAATCCCAGCTCATTTTCACTTTTAATGGGCGAACAATCCAATGGTTAGTGATCAGGCTTCGCAATTATAGGAAGAGCAGATTAAAAAATATCAATAAGCGATATTGCTAAGAATACTAGGCCTCCAAAAACCAGAGATCCCTATGACTCTCCCTGCTGGAAAGCCAAAAAGTGGGAAGGATCATGAGGCCCTGATTTTAAAGTCTGTATCATACTGAACATCAAGAACAAGTACGCTTTGCCCTTCTGATCCACAGGTTTACATCTTCCCTAATTTCACCTTAGGACACCTACATTATCATTTGACAGTTGTCCCACCCTACTCAAACTCGCCTCCAGCCTCTGTCCTTGGAGTGAGCTCCCCCCAGCACCAGGTTCTCAGGGCCAGCATTTCACTGTTGGCCCTATGCCTTCCATTTATTGCACACTGCTTATGTCCCTTCACAGTGGAGGCTTGAGTCTAAATCAAGGACTTCATTCCCTGCCCCTTTGATGCAGAATGTTCTCTTACCTGTGGCTTCCCTTGGTAGTATGTAGGGACAATGGAAATCTTGTTCATCCATTCACACAGATCACTAATAAATTGGCAAAGTAGTAGGCTATATTTGGGTTACACTGAGTGGCCTATTCTAGGTTAATATGCTCTCTGTCAGTGTTGCATGCAATGTTCTTTCCTTGAATGCATGAGACAGGTGCAAATACTATGCATAACATGAACATATCATTTTTACAGTTACCTACACACTTGCAGAACACTCATGAACTAACACTATTTCTAAAATGTAGAGCTTTCCTGACACAAACAATAAATGCAAATCCAAGCCTAACAATAATAAGGAATACTAATCTTAGCATGCTATTCGAAGTTGTGTATCGGAGACACATGTCCCTCATCCTGACCCGTTCAGTGCAGCACCAGACGTCCAAATGCATGAGTGACCTGTAATAGTTTGATCTTAGCAAGTAATAACATTTGTTATTCTCAGACTCAGAACTTTAATGCAGAATACTGGGGATCCTGTAACTAATTAGTAGGAAGAATGTTGGCTTATTATTATAATTACCAGAAACATCACTCCAAGAATGACCATACACCACAACCCACAGAATAAAGAAAGGGCTCTCAATCGGTCAGTCCTTTCTATACACAGGCGGGATGAAGCTTCCCATATTAATGTAAATAAGGCATTCACTTCACTCCTCTTGATTCTCTTCCAGAATTTCCTTTAGATTTCAACTTTTCAACCATATTCTCTCCTGAACCTAAGGACATTGATTTCCGGGAAGCTGCTCGGCCAGTCATGCCCATAACACTGTCCGGTTGCTAGCTGGCAGTGTTAGTAGTTGGCACTACATCAGGATATGATCATCTTAGAACCGTCGAACCCTTGGTCTTGAATAATGTGGTAAGGCCTTATGCTGTTGAAAGTCCATTATATAAAAGTTCTTTTCACACTTAGGATGAGGTCAGAAGCTAGCTTTGCCACGCATCTTTGCCTCAGCTGCACTTGCAGGCATTGTTTCGGACAATGTGTTCTCTCTGGCTCTCTCCTTCTGTGCTCTATTAAATCAGTCATTAAATATACATGAAGCTTAATGCCAGGGAACGGCTAAAGCCTTTGATTTATGAGGCCGCATAGACTCTCAGACTGTACTGACCAGACAACCTGTGCAATTAATCAATAATGCCTGAAGCCTGCAGCTATAGCAGGCAGGACGTGCTTTGTGGACAGCTTCACCTTCTGTTTACTATTTTATTGCAGGATCAATAATGGATGCTTCCCTTCCATGTTCTTCTTTCACCAGAGGCAAAACGGATAGAGTGGGAGGAGTCCGGCCTGGGGTCAGCAGGTGTGAGCACAAGTAGAGGTGCATTGCCTTAGCTATGTGTATCCTCAATGCGAACAACCAATTAGGTGCTTGAAGGCAGGATAGATGTGCTTTGGTTCAGCAAAGTCGTTTCCAGTGCTGGAATAGCAGAGAAGTCTGCAAGCCAAAAGTACATTAATAGCAATTGATATTGTAAGCCAGAACTGTTTTAGTTGAGTTATTTGCGGTCCCCAATGATGGAATTGTTAACGTGATGCAAGTGAGGGTAGGGATGTTTTGGAAGAGCTATCAGTGAGTACCAGTGCTGGGAAACTGACCTTCAAAAATTAAATAGAAAGGGATGCTGCAAAATATAGCTCTTTCAGTGCAGTTATCTGTGGGCCACCATATGTAAATTATGGAAATGTAGAACCACAGAACAGAGGTACAAGAGTGTGAGAGTGCCAGGCCTAGGTGAGCCTGGACTGGGTTACACGTGTGGAGGAGTACTGGAATCTCAGAAGTGCTGCTAGTGATCAATGAGGTGAACTGACTGATTTCAGTGGAGACCCAAGCTCAGGACTGACACGTCTGTCTTTAATGGTTGATGTCTTACAGGTCTTGACTAGGGTGCACTGTCGTATCTGTGTTTGGGGCTCAATGCTTGCAGTAGTGTTGTGTAGATCCTAATAATACATAGGATCTGCACGTTTAGACAACATAAACTAAGGGATTGGTGTCCAGACTAATTCCAGACACACCCAAAGGACATATTAGTCTCTAGACCAGCTAGCCCAGAGTGCCGCTATAATCCCCCTATACTTACCAAAGAGAGAATAGTTTCTGGCAACTAATGAACATGACAATCCTTGATTCTTCAGGGATCGTGGAAACATTAAACTACTTTTCCCTCAATCATTCCTGCTCACTTGGTCTCCGAGAGATACACAGAATAAATGTTGGGGATGTTTTCAATAAACATTTATGAACCAGCGTCCTTCTAGTAAAAACATGTTTGCTGCAACAAACATTAGACAGAAACAGATGTTTATGATTACAAGCATCAACAGGGTAAATAAAAGGTTGCATTCTACCATGGTGCTAAAACAGTGAATATATGCTGGCATATCGATTCATAGCAGTAATCGAGCGTACTCCTAAAATGCAAACCCTACCTATGTATACCTAGCATGTATGTGGGTGTAAAGCCAGGAATCCCCTAGGAAAGAGCTAACCCCATTACCTGATGGGAGAGAAGGATGGACCCCATCTTGGTCTCGAGTTGGAGACCCTGCAAGGGATGTCAGACCACCGCTTGCTGGAGTTTCTGCGGGCAGGAATCTCAGCATCTTTATAATTCACTTGAACTTATAATTCACTTGAACTTATCCTATACACTCCTGTAGTTATGTGCCAATCTCTGTATTATGTATACTGTATTCACTTTATTCTTTGTATTTATATGTACATCTTTCTTTTTCCTATGTTTGCTATGTAAAGCACTCTGATACCCGCAAGGGTCTTGTTCGCGCTATACAAAACCGTCAAAAAAAATAAAATAAAATCTTGTGTCGGCATGGGAGCTTCTCCTCTGGTTGCCCAGTGAAAATGTGTTTCTTTTATATCCAAATGGTACCCTCAAATGGTACCCTCAGCGGTTCTACCTAGATGTGTAATTGTTAAAGATTGCAGGGATCTGTTAGCATGAGCTGAAAGCCATTTTGTACTTGGTAGCCATTTTAGTTAGCTTTGTGGTAGCCATTTGCTTTCTCCCTCTTCCAGAACCTCGCACATGCTCAGAAGGGCCTAGCTAGTAGAATGCACCTGCTCCTAGTATAGAACTGTTAGGCTGTTCTAACTGATGTCAGCAACTCATTACTCCTCCTACTTGTTGACTGTGCATTTTCTGTATGACCATCTATGTGTGTAATTCTTCTCATGTGTACTTGTACCGCCTTCTTTTGAGCCCCTGTGTGGGTATATAAGGCCCCTGTTCTCTGTACTCCTTAGAATGCCTCCTACAGTGACTTGAGGGTACTGTGTGACGCAATCTCCCTCATCTGAGGTTTAATAAATGCATTGTTTTTATATTACAGCTTCTGTGCCAATCTCTTCTTTGTTGGTTAAAAAGGACCAGGTGTAGCAGTGAAACCACTGAGAAGGTTTCGATTTCTTCAATTGGCGCTCTGCGTGGACCTCATCAGAGAAGTGGCTATCCAAGGGAGTGGTCTTGATGGGAGACAGGAATCTACTGAGGAGGACAGAACAGGACTCTAGTAAGAATGTACCCTACACTGACATTCTCTGTCTCTGCAGCCCAGTGTATTTCTGGTCTTCCTGATTTGACTCCTCCAACTGTTTACCACTCCTGACTGAGAACATTTTTGGCGTGAGTATTCTAAAAATGACTGTTAGGTCATTCAGAACTTGGCAGTTAGAATCTGGAGACCTGTGCTAGGTAAGGTAATTTGTGAGATAGTGAGAGAAGTGTGCCGGCTGCACAGATAAAGTGAGATAAAGTGAAATATAAAAAAAATAACGTGAGATATAAAGTGAGACATAAAAAGTGATATAGAGCAATATAACGTGATACAGTGATACAAAGTGATAAAGTGATAACGTGATACAAAGAGATAAAGTGATAAAGTGATATATAGTGATATGGAAATGGAAATTGGCCAATATGTGATGGGAATGTGAGAAATATATGAATTGCAATTTGTGTAGGCAGGTAACCGGGAGACTTTTCTGTACTTTTTATAAAATTTGAACGGCACATTACTTAAGTGCTACTTTGCATATAATATTGTGTATTCTGCAATATTTTTAGCATGCCTGTTTCAAGCACACATCGAAGAATGTGTTGCTTTTTGAAGGTACCATAATGTGATGTGAATAGAATTAGCCGGCTCCCCTAGAGGGGATACCTAACTAGGATTAGGTATAAAACCGTATTTCTTCCTCGGTGACTAGCACCCCAAGGAACTAAATATGTACATAAAAATGATCCTGGTCTATGCACTTAGTTAACATTCATAAGTGGTGATATGCAGAGCGATTTTTGGTGTTCTGCCAGCCAAATTGGCGAATTTGGTGTATTTTGGTTTCTTGAAAATAGAACAGTCTTTTTGGGCTGTTTTTGAACTACTTTTGAGAGTTTTTCTTGTAAATATGACTTACAATTAATATTTACAAATGGTTTGGTTTAAGTATAGTCTGTGGGCTGTCCTTTGTTTCTGTCCTAAGTGTTGATCTGTGGGTTAAATGTGTATTTAAATGTCTATGTGGTTTGTGATTTAACATTGATGGTACTTGTGTGAGTAAATAGCCATTGCGCTCTTTGTGTAAGAATGGCTAGCCTTAAGCGCGCTCTATTGTGTGTTCTGAGTGTATGACCCCCTTCTGAAAATGTCTGGAATCAGCTCAATGTGTTTTTTTTGTCATCATTCTGTTATGCAAAATATCATTAAAATAAAATATATTTTAAAATAATCCAGCAATGAATTATATAACATATGCTAAATAGCTGCACGCTATTATTAAAATTGACAGAGTAAGACACTATACATGTGTGCAAATTGCCACGATGCTAAAGATAAAATTAGAATTCACATTGAATAGGAATAAAATAGGCCTCAAAAACGAAATTGTGTGTTTTGCAATAAATAAACTAAAATACAAAATGTTACAGCATTTTCCTTAAGATACATTGTATTAGATATTAAAAGGCATTCACATCATGTGAGTGACTTTGGTTGTTGCTGAACTAAACATAAATTATAGAACGATAGATTTGACTGCATTGAAATGCCTCAGTTTTAAATAGACTGTCACTGTGCTTATATTTCAACACTAAAAAAGAAGCTTTCAGACAGTTGTGTTTTAACTGTCTCACTGAGAAGCAGCTGTCTGACACAAACCAATGGAGATGACACTTTGTCAATACATTAGAAATACAGAAAAAGGGTTTTCTCTCCTGAGAAAGGCGTGAGAATTCGACGCCTGCTGCTCAACCAACAGCTGCATAAATAGCACATGGCTATTTTTGTTCGCATGGCCACAGAAAAGAAAATGCTGAAGTCAACTAAATCTTAAGTCAATGCAACCTCGGTAAAACCCTGCATTTCAGACCGCTGTTTTAAAAAGTTAGAAATATAGTTTCATTATTTTGGATAACAGAGAACAGATTGACAGTAGGGATTTTCCTTTCCTAATGCCCTTTTACATAAGCATATCCGTGGTTCTGATGTTAAATAATGACTGTCATTTAAAAAGTGGCACAGATTTTTCATATTCCAAGTTAGGCTTCTGTGCTTAGGGTTATGAATGAATGTGTTTAAATATGATAGGCAAGGGATGCAGCTTGCTTTTCATATGTGGACGCATCAAAATGATTGGATTTATTAAAAAAATTGTTTTGTCTTATTATATGGAAAAAAACAAGTTATTAAAAATAAGTGCATTAAATTCGTTTTTTAATCTTTATAATGCCTAATAATAATACTGTGAACTCCTAGCATTAAAATTGAATTTAAGCAGCTTTTTAAAGCAATGAGGGAAATTACAATGCGAAATGTCACTTTACCCAGGCGTACAAAACTCATTTTTATAAGGGTATACATTATATATTTCTGATGCGCCATCTCTGGAATGTGTAGGGAACATTCTGGGGATGACTACTATGCAAAAAAATTGTAGGATATTCATTTTTAAGTGCCCCAAACACCAAAGTCGAAATTGGGCAAAATTCACTATTTAAATGCAGTTCTGCCACTCAGAGCAGCTTTTAAACTGCCTTAGGCTTCAGTAAATGCACACATTTAAGTATAACACAAACAGCTGACCTATATACTGCTAGAAAAGTATACTGCACACTGCTTACAATTGAAAATAACAATAAAAAACCAGCAGCAGTTATTCTCTTACCTCTAAACTGGCAAACAGGGATGGAATGGGTCTGCTTTTCAGCACTCAGTCTCCAGGGTCACTTTGAATTGGGAGAACTGCATGGAAACCCTTGCACACAAAATGGGACAGCTGGTAATGGGTTAAAGGTCGAGTTCTACATTTAGAAGCCTAGCAGGGCTCAGAGCAAGGTTTGCTTTGACATTTCGACCTTTGAAACTTTTTGAAAGACGAGATGGCAGGGCAGGGAGAGAAAGAGAGGTTTTGCTTACTTTTTTGGCAAAAGCACATTTTTGTGCACTGATATGAACAAAAGGCAATATAATGGTATATGTGAGCTTTGATTAACAGATAGCTTTGCCATATATACAGCACTAATGCTTTTGGTTTGAAGATTACTGTGCAAAAGCTGAGAAAATGGGGGAAGGAGGCTAGCTCCTCTACAAATTAAGGGTAGGCAAATTTATGTTTTCTCTCTCTTTTTCTCAATTTCTTTTGAGCCTGTCTAAACTGTCTATGAAATAGCCATGAGACATTTAATTGGCTATTCAGTAATACTGTTTTACAAATTGTTAGCATTGATAAAATGAATAAATAAATATGCTATGTTACTGCCCATCCTGTTTTATGAAATTATGAAAGGATGAGTAGTCTAGATTGCTGTTCCCTTATTTGATCTTTAAGGGGAACTAGATGTGGGTATTTTTGTTCTAAACTTCTCAGGTGATAACACCATTATTGTTTGTTATTCTCATGCTACATAGAGTTTTGCAAGGGCATTGCTAGTCTTTTATTAGCTAGTCTGTGTAAATAAACTGACAGTCCTTATTAGAGCTGATGTTGCATAGTTTGGATTGTGAAGAGTAGAATGCAGGAAAGACCCCATGTGATCCTTAGCAAACATTTTTGAAGAAATTATTGTTTTATAGGAGTTTGTTTGTCACAACATGTTCTGCTGGAGAAAATGTACCCATTATGTTGAAGTTTTTAGTTCTTTTTGTAATAAAAATCCCTGTTAAATTAGCAGTTTTAGATTTTCCTGCTGCTCCTATAACATGAGAGCATGGTCTTACGCGTACAATGTAGGTGCTTTTATTAAGATAAATCATTTTAGAAGTGTCTGCAGTCCTGTACAAGTAATGCAAAGTCTATGAGTAAAAGTGTAGAACATTTCCTTTTTTCTTGAGGGTCTTCAGATTAATAATATAGGAATACACAGATGTAAGGATTTGGAGTATGTGTGTATTGTTTTTCTCTTTTCCTCAGAATTTAGTAAATGAACACAGACTTCCTTGGCTGCTTGGGATTGGGTGACATATTACTCTTGTTAGTTCACCAAAGAGTTCCTTTTATACTTGTCAATAGGTCCAGGCTGTTGATTTTTTTACTCTCACATAGATGAAAGTGGTTCTTGTGTGCCTTGCTAATATATGCGGCGGCCCAAGACTAGGAAGTATTCTGAGACTATCCTCCCTGTTGATAGACCATTTCTGTGCCTTGTCTAAAGACCTTTTTGTTCTGTCCACCAATAGTAATTTGCTGCCTTACAACCATTGCCAGAGGGGCCCGGACATCAGATCTAGCTTGGGGAGTTAGCACCAGGCCAGTTTGAAGTCAAGGTGAAGGTAACCAGCACAGGCATTGTTTGCAACTAGGACCTCAGTGAAGGCCGGAAGCACTGGGATGTGAATTGCGTACCCCTGCCACTGTCTTGGGAGAAAGATGGGGTCACAAATCAGAAAGGAGAAATCGTGGATCAAGTTTTTGATGCCCAACTGAGAGTCACAGACCGACCAGAATGGCAAGGAAGTTTTTGCTTGAGGTAACCCCCTTTAAAACAAGGGTTGCTTCAGGGACTTCAGCATCATGCTCCTGAATGCTGGCTGTAAAGTCTGCACCTTTGGTTGTTGATTAAGAGATACCTGGGCACACTGGATACAATCTGTGGACCCAACGATAGAGCAGTGTGCCTGCAGAGCAATACAGGAGTTAGGGAAGGACTTGAGTTCAGGGTACAGTTGCTGTGTCTCTGGTGCCTGGTAGATTGAAGTGAAGAAAACTGGTGCACTGCTTGAGACACTGGAGAGGATCTCTGAGGGCATTTGCCCCGGAAGGTGATTGCCCTATCCTGAAAGAAGAAACTTTTCCCTTGAAACTGGGCCGTGATTCTTGAGTTGCGAGTTGTGCAGCTCCACCAGAGGAACAACAACAGCCTGCCTGTGAGGCTCAAACGGACACAGGGAGAAAACTCCCCTCTGGCTGGTTGTACAGCGGCTTTAATTTCCCAAGGACTTATTCTTTTTTGTTAAAAATGTACCCCTTTAGTCGTCCCATTTTTGAGGAGGAGCAGCCCTTTGCAGCTCCTCGTCCTAATTCTCATGGCCCTGTGTGGTCCTCCTGGTCCCCTGGATCCAGGAATGTTTTTGTAATAATATGTCTGACTGCTTTAATATTTGCATTAGGAATAATGTTTATTCTGCAAGAGAAAAGTTCATCTGAGCAGTTGACATATGTTACTTTACCCTTTCCTTGATTATAATGATTGATACTCTAGCCCTCATAAAAAGAACACTGGAAAAGTCTATTGAAAATGTTTTTTACATAGAATTAGACTAGATGGTTCTATGATTTGCTTTCTGCTTAGGGCTGAACAATATTGGTAGTTCTGTTTGTGGTAAGAGTCAATACTCTCTCCTGCTATCTGTATGACCCAATGCTCTGTTCCCTTTGTACTCCTGCTTATACCGTATATATGCCCGCTTAACAATATTTAGAATGAGAAATGCCCACCTAGCAATGAATTAGGATATTGATAAATTTATGAAAATGAATGTGCAAATACTTTCTATGTTCCTACTGGATCATAGGAATGTCTTTAGCTCATGCTAATAGGACCATCTGTTAAAGATTGCAGGGATCTGTTAGCATGAGCTGAAAGCCATTTTGTACTTGGCAACCATTTTAGTTAGCTATGTGCTAGCCATTTGCTTTCTCCCTCTTCCAGAACCTTGCACATGCTCAGAAGGGCCTAGCTAGTAGAATGCACCTGCTCCTAGTATAGAACTGTCAGGCAGTTCTAACTGATGTCAGCAACTCATTACTCCTCCTACTTGTTGACCGTGCATTTTCTGTATGACCATCTATGTGTGTAACTCTTCTCATGTGTACTTGTACCGCCTTCTTTTGAGCCCCTGTGTGGGTATATAAGGCCCCTGTTTTCTGTACTCCTTAGAATGCCTCCTACAGTTCCTGAGGGTACTGTGTAATGCAATCTCCCTCATCTGTGGTTTAATAAATGCATTGTTTTTATATTACAGCTTCTGTGCCAATCTCTTCTTTGTTGGTTAAAAAGGACCAGGAGTATCAGTGAAACCCCAGAGAAGGTTTTGATTTCTTCAATATGGTACTGTGGCATGTCGTCCAAGGAAGACAATAGCTGTGACTTTTGTACAGAGATAATATACAGAAGATGGTAATCCTGCTATGTACGTCCTGTGCCTGGGATTAAGATATGATACTAAAAATCCTTATGCATAATAATTGAGGGTAGTTTTTGCAGAAAACCACACAACATTTATTCGGCACATAGCTAGACAAAATGTCAGTGCCAGAGCCATTATGCAGAGCAAGGTAGGAAAAATGTAGGTAAAAGGTTGCGCAGCTACCTAGGCCTATATTGGGCTACATTAGGGCTCATACCAATAGGTGGGGCGCCAGGTCAGGGAATAGGTGCATAGACTGATCTGTATGTGCGTCCTAGTACTTACATAGCAGGTCAGGATACAAGTGAGCTTGCAGAGCTGTGTGTGGGTGTGGATGCTTGCAAGTGTTGTGTTAGGATTGAGGTGGTCTGTCTATAGTCTTAGGCTGCCATGAAGAGAGAATCCAGAGTCTTTTTTTGAAGAGTGACAGCTCCCACAGTGCCCAAAAATATACCCCAGTTTCTGTACAGAATCCTTGACTAACCCTCCGTGTCTTGGCTTGAGCATGTGCCTGGTATGTGTGTATTAAGTCAAATAACAATATAGTTTGAATGTTCTTACACTACAGTTTGACTCAGTCAGCCGAGTGGTCCACATGTGATGAAGCAGCATCGAGTTCACAATGAACCAGCATGAAGAGGCAGAATGCCCAATTAGTGAGCCCCCTCAGGAAAGCAAACAGTCAATTTCAAGACGTTGCATTGCTTCCTGGGACAATAAGGAAAGAGGTGTTGTCATGTGGCTAGGTTAGGCCCATGAATAATACATACACACATTTCTTAAGTTGCCTTCTTTTCTGCACAATGACGTTTGACAAACATTGCTTGCGTGATAGTGAAGGATTAGTTTCCCTGAAATCACATTGCTTGCAAACTCCACTTTGTAAGTACTCTATAGTGACACCTTGAACATTTAATACAAAGCTTGAACACACATTGTCCATGAGGTGACATGGCTTTCACAAGAGAATAAACAATAACAGCCTGGCTGAAGCCTTGATATGGAAGCATGGATACTGCTATTATAAATACACACACATTTCCATGTCCAAATCAGAGGAGCACTCTGTGATTGCGAGGTTGCTGTTGTCGGAGTCTCAGCCCAGCTGATTCCTGCTTAACCTCTTCGAGGAGGGATGTTCAGCTTGCGACAAAGACAGGGTCCTGCACACACTTACCTTCAGCTCTTCCAGTAGGAGATTCTTGACAGAACACCCGCCCTAGGATAATAAGTTAGGGAGTGCTCAGTAGGAGTACACTATACACAGTACTTATATGCCCGCATATATATACTGATTCAGCACAATGGTGGAATTGTTTATCCTTATCACTGTCCTCATATTTCTAATCACTTTTATTTGCTTCTGTCTATTAATCATTGAAGCACATGTATTCTATACAAGAATCTCAATGGTTCAATACATATTGAAACGGCCCTTTGTGTATTTCTTGTGTACCTACCTGAGTATGCATGAGTGGCCGAGTGAAGATGTTCTACATCTGTTACCACAATTCCTTGGGGAGTCAGGTTTGTCATGTTCTGAGGTTGACCAACCCATTAGTTACCTGACTAGGTTTAGGGGTACTCATGGGGGCTTTGTGGGCTAGTAGGACTATCGGCCGACATATCCTGAGGGGGTACATGGAATTAGTCTGGCACCATCCCAATATTTATGTTGTCCAAACAAACATAAAAGTGTGGTAGTACGCGCTACTACCTTAGGTTTAGTTTAGGTTGGAAAAATGTAAAAGTTTCTGGTGTGCTCCTAGGGCAATGTGCACCGGTCAGGGGCGTTCAATATAACATAAATGGCTGCACGTCACGATGTGGATGTGTCTCCCTGGGCACTGTCTGTGTCCTCTAGACCAAGGTTTCGATTTTGTCAGCCAAATTTAGACAATAAAGTTTTGAAAAATAAAGTTCATTAACGTATGGTTTGTTTCCTTGTAAAAGTTTTATTCAAGTTTCGTGGATATTCATTTCTTCATCTTGCAATATTGTCTCATTTTTTCATTCCAATGCATTTCGGGTTATAAACCCTTCATCAGGGAAAATCTAAAAAAACAATGATACTATAAGAAGACGAAAGTAAGCATGTCTAGTTAGGTTAATAAATAATAAATGCGTGTCATGCCAGCGTGCTGTGGTTCAAAAACGGTAGTTAATTCAAGTCATGGTGACCTTAAAAAGTGTGTTGGTGTACTGATTAGCTGAGGTAATTTTGAAAAACACGGTTTAGATTGTTTGTGGCTTGTAAATCATGCAATGAGAACTTCACAGTGAGCATGGCAAGCGTGTTCACGAAAATATCAGTAGTAGTGGTTTTATAGTGTCAGCAGTGCTCTTTGGTGGAAGACATGCGGCTGAGTGCGTTTTTTTATCGATGCGTGTGGGGTGGTACAGCAAGTGTGAATGACACTTACGAGACGCTCTGGTTATGCCAGTAACACAGGAAAAAAACGTTCATTACATCTAGAGGGAATAAGTAAACGAAGTGCTGCTGTGATCGATCACGGTAACCAAATGTTACATACCGCGAGTGCAGTTAACCAATTCAAAGTGATGTGAATAATAACACTTACTATGTTCATAGCGTTCTACTACGTTGTGTTAATCCATGTCTGGTTTAGTCAAGTGAATAGACGCGCTGTATATTTAGACGTGGTGGTAGCTGTCGGGAGTGTGTTAGGAGTGAACATAAATAACGGACTAACATGATTGAGTATGGCGGCCATATGCAATGTGGTAAATTAACTGAAAGGCAAACATAAAAGTTAAAATGTAAACGAAGATCTGTGTCAAAAAGACCTAACAGCATAATAAGAGTGTAGCATAACTAGGATGAAACACATTAATGGATGAACAGATATAAATGAATCATAATATTTAAAGTGGTAATCATGTGTCTAGGATAGATTATGCTTTTTTTAGTTATAGCTTGAAAGATTTATTGATAGACATTTCTTACCTTCCCTCACATCTCTCCGACAATTCGGCCATCTCTTTTATATAGAAGACTGAGCACAAACATAGTCATACTTTTTGGTCATTTGATCGTACCATTCTTTTAGAAAATGAGGAATTTTCTATGATCAGAGACCCAATTTTTTTTACAGGCAAATATAGACTCTACGGAAGTCCACATTATGTGGGACGCATTAAAGGCCTTTTGGAGGGGGAGTATTACAAACAGAGCTTCTTATAGAAGGAAGAAATATAGGGAATGTATTGATAACCTGGAGGGGGAAATGAAGATCATTGAAAACACCTTGGACCCCCAAACCAGATCAGGAGCAGACTATGAAAGATACAGAGAGTTAAAATCAAAACATGAAAATATACTACAAGCTAGGGTCTCTAAAAAATGGGAGGCGAGTAGAATCTCTCATTTTGAGTTTGGTGAGGCGGCTGGAAAAATTCTTGCTTGGAAAACCATATCCGACCAAGCTCGAAATTACATCAGAGATATTAGGGTGGAGGGGGAAGTTGCTCCCCGAACCACCAAGGACGAAATAGGAGGTGCTTTCCGGGATTTCTTTCAGGAAATCTATAAGGAAGACACCCGGGAGGATAAGGCAGGGAGGGAGGCCTGGTTAGAGCAAATTTCCTTGCCAAGGCTATCTCCAGGGCATAGCAGGATGTTGGAGAAAGAGATCTCCATTGAAGAAATCAGGAAGGCTTTGGGGCAAGTAAATCGGGGGAAGGTAGCAGGCCCTGATGGGTTACAAGGGGAGTTTTACAGGGCCCTCAAAGAGGAGATTGTCCCGGTTTTGGCCTCTGTCTTCAATAACATCCTTGTGGAAGGCAGAGACCCTCCAAAGTCTTGGAACGATGCTACGGTGGTATTAATACCTAAACCAGGGAAAGATCTGAAAGAATGTGGGTCATATCGCCCAATTTCGCTCCTCAACAGTGATTATAAAATATTTTCTGCTATCATGACAACTAGGTTGGGGAAGGTGATAAGCTCTATAATTCACGAAGATCAAAAGGGCTTCATAAAGGGTAGACACTTAGCTGACCTTACGCAAGATCTGGTAGGGGTGATTGACATCGCTACCACTTTTTCCCTGCCTCTGGCTGCCTTTACGCTGGACGCGACTAAGGCATTTGATAGGGTAAATTGGTCCTATTTGGTGGCAGTCATGATGAAATTTAATTTGCCCGAAAACTTCTGCCGTATGATTCAACTCATATATAAGGCCCCGACGGCAAGGCTCTATGTAAATAACTCCCTAACAGAGCCTTTTGAAATATCGAGAGGCAAAAGGCAGGGATGCCCGCTTTCCCCCCTCCTTTTTAACCTCTATATTGAACCTTTTGCACAGGTTCTTAGAGAGGAGGCTACTATACCATCATTTAGCTTTGGAGGGTGGGAAAAGCGGGTTGCCCTATACGCCGATGATATCCTCATTATGACATCAAATTTAGACTTGGCTCTTCCCTCAGTGATCAGGAAGGCTGAGGAGTTTGGAAAAATCTCTGGTTATAATATTAACTCCGAGAAAACAGAAATTATGGCCTGGAATTCCCCTAACACTCAGGTGGAGGTAGTGTCCTCTATGCGGTATCTCGGCATTAGAATAACCCAAGATATAAGTAAAATCACCACTCACAATCTTGAGCGAGTACATAAGGAATGTCAGAAACAACTAAAGGCATGGAACCATCTCCCGTTATCTATCTTTGGGAGGAGAAACCTTTTAAAAATGTCTATTCTACCTAAGTACACCTTTTTATTTAGCTCTATCCCTATGGCCTTTGATGTCAAACAAATATCCAAATGTCAACAAGGAATCAACTCTTTTATTTGGAAGAATGGAGCCACGAGATTGACTTGGAAAAAGTTGAGGAGAAGGAGAGATAAAGGAGGTTTAACGTCACCAGACATCCAATATTATGCTTGGGCATTCCAACTATCCTACTCGAGAATGCTCTTAAAAACACCAGTGGACAACCCTAGGGGAAGGATGTTTCGAGCTATGTTGGAGGGGTCTGATCTTTCATCTGACGGCTTTCTCTTTAAGTTTGGAGACCAGAAATTTAAAAAAAAATAAAACTAAAAACTCTCCAATCGTTGGCTAGGAGTTGGTCCACAATCAGAAAACGAATAGGCTTGTGCTACTTTTCCAACTTAGCACCCATGTTGGATTCGCCAGGTACCCCTTTGTGTCTTAAAGACAGACTGGCAGGTCCAATAAGGGAAGCCGGAATTGTGAACTGGGGAGAGCTGATAGCAGGTGGCTCAATGATACTTTGGGAGGCTCTGCGGGAGAAAGTCGGGTCAGGATTATCTTGTTTCAAATATATGCAGCTGACTAGTTGGGCTGAGGCTTTGACAAGAAAGGGAGTCCCCCTGGGAAAATATAGCAACTTAGAAAATCTATTGGTGACAAGGCCAGGGGGGGGAAAGGAGGTTGAAGTTTGGTACTGGGCGATTTTGGAGGAGATAGATGATGATTCCAACCTCCCTGAGGCGTTATGGGGTAGCAATGTCGGCGAACAGTGCCAGCAGTTGTGGCTGAACTCTTTTAGTCTACTATATAAAATTGTGAAGCCAGCCTGGCTGAGGCGGAACCACCTATATACCTTACATCGCGCATATCTGTTCCCCCAAAAGTTAGCCAAATTCCAGCATGGGAAAAAATGCAACAAATGTGATCTGGTAGAAGCCTCAGATGTGCATATGTTTAAAGAGTGCCCAGTCATTAGTCATTTTTGGGAACAGGTGATGAAAGCACTATCCTCTATTCTAAACACCACACTTAGTAGTACTCTCCCTTTGATCATCTTTGGGATTGATGAAAACATCTTAGGGCAGGCCAGATCCTTTATGTTTTTTGCAATTTTAATGGCAAGGAGACAGATTTGTAGATATTGGGTGGATACAGCCCCTCCAACATATATGGGATGGCTATCATCCCTATATGAAGTTTCTAAAGTAGACCTGGCCAGACCCTGCAGTAATAAAAAGAAAACTGCTTTTTGGGATTATCTGAAACAGTGGAAGTAGGATCTCGGGTTGTTATTTTTTTTTTTTTCCGGGTCCTATGATTATGCCAGCTTCCCTAATCCTTGGAAAATAATGTTAGTAATTCTGAGTGTGGAGTATGGACTTGTATGCTTAATGCTATGGATTCTATAACAAAAGCCCTTAATTTTCACTCTGATAAGCTAGATATTCAGGTTGATATTTTAAATACTTTAGCAACTCACGTTGTAGGAATTGACGCGAAGCTCTTTCATCTAACTAAGCTGATTTCTAAAGTTCAAGCAGATAAAGAAAATCAGTTAATATCCTGCACGTGTGCTCAATTGATCGATAAAATCTCTGATCTGCCATCAATTGTTAGTTCTATGGTCCACGAAGTAAAACTATTATCTGGTAGGGAAGTTGGGATGGGAGATGATATATGAAATACTGGAACCCTAGAAAAAAATCCTTTGGTCCTAAAACTTTCTCCCTCGCGGAAGGTAAGTGTTAAAAGTGGGGCCCCCGGACCTGTAGCAGGTAACACTGAGGTACCCTTAGAAGCATTACATCCCCCTAATTTAAAGATAAATTTGGAGACAAATAAGAGTAGCTCAATAGTAACTACGGTCACTGAAGTGATAGGAGTTCCTGAAATGTTATCAAAAAGGGCGAGGAAAAGATTGAGAAAAACACATAACAAGGCAGCCCGGGATAGAAAAATAGCTAATGGGGTTGCAAACAACAGCGGCCCATTAAACTTGACTTCTGGTCCTATAGCTCTCTCTCCAATTTTTACACCTTCGTCTGCACCTCAAGTTAATAAAAAGGTTAAGCCATGCAGTAAAGCTGGTAGTGAAGGGTCAAAGGAAGGGTCTATTCCAAATGTGGGGACTAAAACCCTGATTCTGTCAATCCGAGAGAACCAGGTAGGTCAAGATAAGCCTATGCAAGATTCACTCTTTTATCAGGGTACTGAAAACTTTTTCCAGAATGAGATTATCCCAGTCCAAGAATTAATAGGGTCTAATAATAATATACACACCTATTCAAAAGAAATAGGGCCTGTTTGGTCCAGAGACGAAGGAGAAGTCTCAAAAAGTGAGCAACATATGGCTATTGAAACAATTGTAAACCTTTCCCTTACGCACAGGGACCAGATTAGTCAGAGAACACAGACCCAGAAGCTGTTTCTTGGAAAATTAGTAAATCCCCCTCCTTTGCATCCTAACAAGAATGAACAGGTTGAGGGTCCCTGTATTCTGGTTCAATCTAAGCCAGGGCAGCCTGATAGTTTAAATCAACCGGATAATCCCCTGTTGGTGACTGCTGGGTATACGGATCGATCGGACTCAGGGCTTAGGAGTTATACTAATCGATCCGGTCTAGGGCTTAGGAGTATTATTGAATCCCCCAAAAGGAGTAATATTGAATCACTGCAAGTTCGAAAATCGAAAAGTGGTGTTCTGCCCTCAATACTCGACTCGCGGTTCACATGATATTTTGAATAGAGGGAACATTTTGAAATTATTAAAAGCGACTCCTGATCTTAATGATGTTGCAACCGAAGACCTGGATTCTGTAGAGTTTAAGATGGATGGTGGTAATAGGGAGACAACCATCACGACTTGGCTAAAGGATGATATTGTAAAGAAAATATTAGCGAATTCTAACAACTTTGAAAGTTGGGGGATTAAAGTATGGAGTCTACACGGTCTGCAATATCCTACCCGACTAATACCCATAGTGAAGAAGGAGGTTCCAAAACAAACCGTTGTTAACCAATTTAGAGTATTAAAAGGCGCCTCAGGTCCATCATCAACCCTAAATAGGATAGGTGGCCTTAAAATCAAAAGCTGTCAGCCAGGGTCACGAGTGTGTGAGGAATCAAAAGGGGTTCATGTGGCAGCTGATGATTGGAGTTGAATCCCGGCTATTCTATCTGGAAAAAATTTAGCAAAGAATGATTGATGTGGGGGTTCTTCGTTTAATGCTCCAACACCAGTCAGAATTTGCTCTTGGAATATAAATGGTTTTAATACACTTGTAGAAGATGTAAATGCTGTAAGTTTTTAAAATTTGTTTGATATGTTACTTCTGCAAGAAACCTGGAATTTGGCCAGCTCGCCGCTGATCGGCTACTATGAATATTTGAAAACAACGTGCAGGGAAGCTGCATATCGTCGACCAAGTGGGGGACTTTCAATATATGTTTCTTTAAATCTTAATGTTGAACACTATGAAATAGACCTTCAAGTCAAATGGATTCAATGTGTTAAATTAATAGCCAGTCAATCGTTGGTTATTTTAAATGTTTATTTAAGTTCGAAAAAAAAGGTGCGATCACTTCAACTTATTGAGTTATGGGAGATGGTGAAAGTGCTATATTATGATCATAGGGATGCACAGATGATCATCTCGGGAGATTTTAATACTCATCTTCTATCATATAAAAAGCGGGAAACACACTCAGATCTTTTATCCCAATGGTCTAAGTGTGAATTTATTAAATACAATCTAACGATGTTGTATGATATGGAGCATTTTCCAACATTTAATAAAACCGACTGTCTTTCTATAATTGACTATACGATATTGTCAGATAAACTCGCAGAACGAGTTCAAAGTTATGAGGTTGTGCCAAGGATTGAGAGTGACCATAATCCGCAAGTTATTACGATTAATTTACCCTTTGAGTATTTACCAGAGACTAAAATATTAAGAACGGCCCCGGTGCTTTAAATTTAAAAAGGTTAATATGGAATGAGAAAACAGAGAAAGATATTATTGACTTTCTCACTCTTCTAATCCTTGATGCGCGGGTCGAATACTCTGAAGGAACTTCGATGATTGCCCTTTGGCCCACCATATGTGAATCTCTATTGAATAAATTCCCCAATAGGGGACCATCTGGGGGTGGAATTTTGAATCCTAGGAACCCAGGTTGGTTTTCCAATCGTTTATTATATCTGAAACGGTCTCTTAACAAATCAATAAGATCAGTGTACAGAAAAGTAAAGGGTTCATTCTACTTTTTAACATTGCTTAAAATCAGAAATTTAAAGAGGGGTTATAAGAATGAAATCTGGAGGGCTAAACAATTGTATTTGGAAGAGACCTGGGCTAAACTCCATTACGCATGTAAATCTAAGGATCTGAGAATGTTTTGGAGCATAATCAATAATTTAGAAAATGGAAATTTTAGAAATACAAGTGCCAATATAGATGAATTAAGCTGGAGAATTTTTTTTAATAATACATTAATTCCCCGAAGCCAACTGATAGAGGAGCTTGAATGTCTTGACCCCAAATGTAAATTGGAGCCAGTTGAAGGGTGTGACGCTTTTGGTGTAAGGGATACACCGGGCTCTACCAATACTAAGTTATGGTCGGTAGACAAAGTTAAAAAAGTTTTACTTAAAATTAGATCAAATGGAGCACCTGGCACTAATGGAATGCCGAACGCTATTTTTAAAGTCAAATCTGAGTATTGGCCAGAGTTATTAACGGTCCTCTTCAATGAAATTCGTAAGACAGGCTGTATCCCGGATTCATGGAGGGGAAGTATAATACAACCGATCTACAAAAGTGGGCCCCAGGAGAATCCTGCAAATTATCGTTTAATTACCCTCACAGACGTCGATGCTAAAATATTTGCAAGTTGTCTGTTAGAGGAGTTGGAGTCTTGGGCGGAAAGAGAAGAATTGATTCCAATCTTTCAGACAGGATTTAGGAAGGAAGAATCGACTCTTACTAATTTGATTTTATTGTCTTTACTAGGAGAAAGAGCCATATGTAGGAAACAAAAATTGTATATTTGTTTTATTGACTTAAAAGCCGCATTTGACTCTGTACCCAGAAATATTCTTTGGAAAAAGCTAACGAATTGGGGTATATCAGAAACTCTTTGAAAAATGATCAAATTATTGTACTCAAATACTTGGGTGCAGGTCAAAATTGGCAATGGTAGACATACTACCCGCCGCCTCGAAACAAATCTTGGCTTAAAATAAGGATGTGTGCTCGCTCCTTGTCTTTTTAATTTATTTATGTCTGATCTCCCAACCCATTTTAATGACGTAAATTCACATTCCCCTTCTGTAATGGGTAAAGAAATTAAATACTTACAGTATGCTGATGATACTATTTTACTTAGCCAAACTATGATAGGACTAAAAAGATGATTACATTCTTTTAATGTATATGTAACCCAAAATGGGTTAACAATTAATATAAAAAAACCAAAAATAATGTTAATAGGAAAAGGCAAACTTGGGGTAAAGGACTTGTGTTTCAATGGTTTGCCTGTGGACTGTGTAAAAACGTATAAATATTTGGGAATTACATTTGATGATCGACTATCTTTTAGACAGCACTTTAAAAACTTAGAGGCTAAAGGTACCTCACTTGCCTTTGCATTTCGAAAATTAAGAGATAAATTAGTATGCCCCAATTATGATCATCTACTTAAAATCATGAAAGCAAAACTTATCCCCTCCCTGGACTATGGGTCTATTATTTTTAAGGGTAGAGACGTGAAAGTATTGGAGGCCATAGTTGCAAGGACATATAAATCAGTCTTTAGGGTTCCTAGGCAGATTTCATGTGCCAATTTAAGACTGGAATTTGGCTTACGGAATCAGCTCTTGGTGCGTAAAGCAGCATTTTTAAAAACACTATTGGCATTATCTCGAGCCAAGGAGGGCACGCTGGCCAATATGTGTTGGAGCGAGATTTCGACCAGTGAATACTCTAGAAGCTGGCAGGATTATTTAGCTGAGTGCCTCCTAAAATTTGATTGTCCCAAATTGGAAGACGAAACAAGGAGTAAAATGGATTATAAAAAAAATAATTAATTCAACCGTCGCCTTGCTGTCAGAATTGTTGGATAAATATGAGTTGAGAAAAAAAAAACATTTTTGGTCTATTGCCAATTGCTTCGACAAAATGATGGCCCAACCTTATTTACTTTTTTATCATCAAAAACCCTTAATTAAGAAGAAATGTATGTTATTAAGGTTTGGAATTTATCCAACCAAAGATGGAACCCCTAAATGGGAGTCCAAATGGGCATCAAATATTTGTCGGCTTTGTGGGCAGTATGACGAAACCTTGCTGCATATGGTAACACTATGCCCAAAAATGATGAAGGAACGGAAAATAATTTTAAAACCTATTTTTAAAGAAATGGGACTTAGGACTTGTAGATCGGCATTAATATTTTGCCTAAGTGGTGTCAACAATTATATTATACACCAATTTGTAAAATTTATGCTTATAGTAGAAAAGAAATTATGTAAGGTCGACACCCAAAGTATATGTTAAATTTGTTAAGACTGTGATCTGTTGATGTTGCTGTTTTTAAGGTGACGATGAATTATTTTTATGGCACTTTTTAATTGTTTGCTTTTATAGTACTTCTTTAAAATAATGTACTAATTGTTTGTTTTTAGAGTACTATTCTTAGATAATGTTCCATTTATAATGTTTATTATTTTTAACGAATGGCACACGTGCACTTTATCCCTGAAAATTGTTACGTACTGTAAACTATTTTAAAAATGAAATAATAACTTTGAATTATCCTGAACTGGAAAAAGTTAATTGATTGTGGTCAATTTTACGCATTGTATCCTGGAATGTTTAATTAGGTAAAGTGTTTTTTTAAATTATTTTTTTTGTCTTTGTTTGTAATGGTTTTAATTAATCAACAAATAAAAAAAAATCAATCACTACTCCATGGATCTATAACAAGGGTCTTCTTCGATTTTCTGGTCCAAACAGGCTGAAATATGCCTAGATGGAGTTCTTGAAGGTCACCCTCTTTGAGTGTGGTTCTCTCCTTCTTCCGCCAATTTGTTATTTCTCTTTTCGTGCAAATGTCCATAGCACACTAATGGTTTCTGGTGGGCAGGACAGGATAGCACAAAGTGGTGGTTGGCGGTTTCTTTTTTTTTTTTTTTCACACATAAGGGTTCGGCAAATGAGGACTGACAAAAAAAATAAAAATATATATATATATATTTAAAGTGGTATTATCACTATTTCACAGTGATGTTATAGGTAACATTGATACTCAATGCGATCGTTCATTCCGTACAGCTTGAGTGAGTCCATTCATTTGATCCAATAATTCTCTCCTTGAAGAAGATAATTGTGGTTATCTCTGCGTTGGTTTTTATGGACTGTCTCCAATATTAGGAATTTAAGTTTACAGATGTTATGATGGTGTTCTTGAAAGTGGGTAGCCACTGTAGACTTGGTGTTCTTGGTGCGTGTGTTCGATTTATGTTCGTTGATTCTGATTTTTATCTTGCGCTCAGTTTTTACGATGTAGACTTGTCCACAAGGGCATTTTAATAAGTGAATCACGTTTGTAGTATCGCATGTGGCTGTCACTTTTAGTTTAATTTGATACCCGTTTCGTGGGTGCTTGGATGATGTTGTGGCAGTTATTGCAGTTGTGGCATGCCATAGTTCCTTTGTATGTGCTCTCATGTTTTTTTTTGGTTGTTTTAGAAGTTCGCCTACGTTTTTGCTCCAGGTGTAAGCGAAAATCGGAAATTCTTGAAACAGGTTGTTAAAATCCTGTTCTTGTGTATGAATAGACCAATACTTTATGATGATTTTCTTATATGTGCTGCTAACCGTTGAGAATATGGACACCAAAACACTGCGTTTGCTTACTTTTGGTTTGGGCTTCAAAAGTAGTTCATCACGTGTCTTTGATTGATTACGTAGCCGCCTGCTTGTTTGTTTCCTGCCCGCCCGCCTGGAGGAGCCCACACCCGGAGGAGGACTACAACGCCCAGCAGCCCAAGCGCGTAGGTCGCGCTTAAAATCACGGCGCTCACCCGCGACGCGGGACGCGTGCGGGGAGGAGCCAGGGCGAAGCCCAGGCCAAGGGCGGGCCCGTCCACGCCCGTCGGAGCCCGGAGGAGGCTGGGCTGGGGCCCCCCTCTAACAACTACAGGAAAGTCCAGAGAAGACCAAAGGTAAAAGCGTTTTAATTGTTTTCATAGGAGTGTTTCCTGAGACAGACATCACTATTCCTTGATTGCCCAATTTTACCACCCCTCTGACTACATTAAAAAGCAGAGCTAGAATGAGCAAACAAGAGGGTCAAAATCCCAGTGGGGGCACAAGTATAGTGGGAATACTTGACTCTTTCTTAACAAGGGCTACGTCAGTCCTGGAACATGAGATTTAGATAACAGAACGCCGATTATCGCTGGAACGCCCTAATCAGAAAAGGTTATCTTTGGGAGGGACATTGCCAAAGCATAATTTAATTGAGCCACTGCTAAGAGACTTGGTCACGGAAGAAGCCACCAGTATAGAACCTACACCGCAGGACATGGACTTGACTGTCATCTCGCAAAGAGTTTCATCAAGGGTGGCTGCAATGAAAGGACTCCCAAAGAGTAGCATTGACACTGCTGTAAAGAGAAAAAGGGCGGGGGGCTCGCAAAGAGCCAAACCATCAAAAGCCCCGAGACTTAATAAGCGAGAGGGGGACGTAATATTGGGAACAGCCCAGCAGGAACTAATCGACGGAGAAACAGGAGACTTGGCTTCCTGCCCCCTTATGACTGAACCTATGTGGCAGAGATTAGAAACATTGGTTTATACAACGTTAAATCCTATCTCACTAAAATTAAATCAGATTGAGGAAAAGTTAACTGCCTTAGAATTTCATACCAAAGAAAATTTCCATGCACTAGAGGTAGTTCTAAAAACGTGCACACAAGTGATAGAAAGAACGCCCCCCCAGGATGAGCCTGGAATGGGATCTGGCTGTAGCACAATGATGTTAAATACATCTCTTGGATTAGCAAACAGGGCTCAACAGGCAAACGAAAATCAAGAGGCAATAGCTTCTAATGCAGCTCCACTTATAATCAGCCGCTTGGCTCCCTGTAACACAAAGCCTCCCAGTGTAAGAAATATAAGTGCCTGACACAATAACCCAGGCAGTGGTAAATTCTAATATATATCCTATAGGCCAGAATGGTACACTGATAGGGGGGGGGTAACCAGAATAGCCTGGCAATAGAAGGAACCTCTATCGTGATTAAACAGGTCAATGAGGCACAGACCCTACATTTACCACCAGCAGCGGCTCCCTTGGCCTTAGTGCTGGGGAATGTTCCACCATTGCGGGAAGAACAAACAGAATCAACAACACAATTGATGTCGAAATCCCTCCACTGGTTAAATCAAAACCTGGATATGGTGTGGGCTAAAGGCAGGAATATTGGAAACCAGATAATCATGGCAAGAAGGGTATCATGGGTGGGCCCAGCTAGGAAACATCTGACAGGAGATTGTGTGGTTTTAAACTTTAAAAGCAAACTTGCTGTTGGCTTTATTCTGGAGCACCTGGGTAATGTCTATACGAGAAATTCACACATTATTGCTTTACCATTAGGATTTTCTTTAGACCACCCACACTATTTAGATCCCCGGGTGATTTACAAATTAAGGAAAGATCATTAGAGAGCCAACCCTGGGGAAATAGTGGGACTATCGAATGGAGGCTGGAGAACAGATAGGCGCCCCTTTTCGACCTTGATGCTTGTGACTGACTACAGTCAGCTCACACAAGCACACAGAAGACTCGAAAAAGGCAATCCCCCGAAATTTTGGTAAATAAGGAGAGCTTACAACCACTTATTCTACAGGTACCTATTCCACATTTACCTTCCCCACAACAGGAGAAACACAGAAATGTATGGAAAAAATCCTCATGGAATGTGGCGGGTATCATTCGTAAGCTGAATGATACAAATTGGCTACAGTCATGGAATGATCAGAAAATAGTATGCTTCCAGGAAACTTGGGCCCTGGACCCGCTCTTCATAAATGGTTTCAGATCTTTTCAGAGTGAAGCAATTCCATCTACTTTTGGGAAGGCAAAGGGTGGCATTCTAACCTTAATTAGGAACAACCTAGTGGTAAAAGTAAAAACAATTTTACAACCAAACGAAAATGTTCATATTTTGGTATTGGAAATACAGCAGGAAGGGATATGGGTCTTAGTAAACTTTTATAATAACCGATTTGGCCCAACAATGCATACGATTGTGGGCGAATTAGACAAAGCCATATCTGACATAATACACACGAATAAGTCCCAGAACACAAACATTATATGGCTAGGTGATTTTAACGTACATCCCTGTAATCATAATTTCACCCATGTATGTGGACTCGAGGATATGCGGGGTAATCCCATAAAACATTTTGTCCACAGTGATTATGGTAATGGCCTAAATAAGTTATTAGCTTCTTTAAATATGGAAATAACCCGGGATCCAGACTTTAGTTTAGATATGCTCCCGGAAACTTTCCAAAGAAATGGGGTGAGTTCAACGATTGATTATATACTTTTGACGGCTCCGCTCATCGCAAGGGTTGTAAGGGTCGATACTATCTTTACAACTATTAGCGACCATGCCATAGTTTCAATGGAATTGAATGTATCAATACCTGAGAGACAACAGAGAAGTAATGTGGATACACCTATCGTAGCTAGGAAAAATGGGGTACAGCTCAAATGGGCACACATTGATAAAACTAAGCTGGTCCCAAAAATTATAGAAAATACCAAACAAGATATCTTTCTATGTTTAGACCCAGATGCCAAAGCAGATGAAGTTGTTCAAGCTTTCTGTAATATCTTGGGAAATATAAAATCAGCCTTAACAAAAACAAAAGCGCCAAATAGAGGCAAAGGTGGGAGTTGGTTTGACCCTGCTTGTACAAAAACTAGGAAGGCTCTGCTACATGCTTTAAAAGCTAAGTCGAGGAACTATGAAGAAATAAGAACATTGCGGGCCGCATATAAATTAGCAAGGAAAATAAGAGAAAATGAAATCAGGGTGGAGCTATGGGAAAATCTGGATGAAGCAGCTAAATCTGGAAACGTTTTGAGTTCTGGTAGCTGGTACATGCGCCTTATTTTAAGACCCCCAATGATCCATCTTTAGACATACATATTGAGGAGGAGGCATGGGTACTACATTTTGAAAATATCTTTACTTCACACCTAGGTACACCAAATTGTCACGCACCAATGCAGGAGTTAAGTCTAGTTCCTTTATCTTTTTCACTTACTGAAGTAAAAGCAGGGTTGGACTCATGTAGCTTGGGAAAGGCCCCTGGACCTGATGGAGTCCCAATAGACCTCTTTCAGGACAACCCGGACTTATGGATCCCATTACTAACAAATGTTTTAAATAGTATAGCATTGGGAGCTCCACCCCCTTCGTGGTCCACAGGGTTGATAGTACCCATTTATAAAAAAGGGGACAGGGCAGACCCAAACAACTACAGACCTATCTCCCTGCTGGACACAACATCACAGCTTATGGGCCGCCTTCTCCTTTCTCGCTTAGAGGATTGGGGAAGAGAAAATAAGATCTTGATACACGCCCAGTACGGCTTCCAGCAGGGAAGGGGGACTGTAGATCAGTGTCTAAACTTAGCACTGACAATAGAAAAGTACACCAAAATGAAGAACGGCAAACTGTACATGGCCTTCATGGACCTCAGCGCAGCATTTGATTGCGTGGCCCATGATAAGCTATGGTCCATAATGGAGATGATGGGGGTTGAACCTGCCATATTAGATTTTATCAGGCAATCATATGCAAACGCAACGGCTTCAGTGCGTTATACCAAAAATGGAGATTGTACGCGTCCTTTTAGAATCTCCCGGGGTGTAAGACAGGGGTGTGTATCGGCCCCTTTTCTTTTTTCCCTATATACAAATGGAGTAGAAAAGGCATTGACATTGGCTACTAGGGACGTTCCGCTTTTCGATAACCAAATGCTACCTCTATTGGCCTACGCAGATGATGCGGTTTTAATCGCCAGAACAGGGATTGGGCTACAAAGGCTGATTACTGCATATGTCTCCTTTATGGATTCTCTTAAGTTAAAAGTGAACCAATCCAAGTCGTTTGTATTAATAGCAGGGGCCACAAAGAAAGAAAAGGTACTGCACTTCTGTGCAGGGGCGCAAAAAATCGAGGTAGTCAACTCGTTTCCCTATTTGGGTATCCTTTTTGACAAAGATCTACTGTGGGCAAAACTAATGGAGGGTAGAAAGATGGTGATGGAGAGGGGTATCGTTGCCTTAAAAGGTTTTGCTAGAAAATTGGGGGCCACATCATTAATACCGATAAAGCAGCAGCGACTTATGGAGCTGGGGTGTGGGGTATGGCAGTAACAACACCACTACAAACTATTGAAAATGTATTTTTTAAATCGGTAGTGGGTTTACCCTCCTCCTTTCCAAATGGTATTTTACACTTGGAATTGGACATACCTTATATTTCAGATTATATCCAGCTAGCCCCACTCCTCCTCTGGCACCCAATTTGGAGGCGAGATACAGTTCCATTGAATCAGTTAATACTAAAGAGCTGTTTGGCAATGGACAAGTGGAAGAGGTCTAGGTGGCTCAACTATGTAGAGTCACGGCTAAGGGAGATTGGTCTCCACAAACTTTTTAAAGACCCCTTAGCATGTAAGAAGGTCTCCAAATAGAGATTGAGTGATATATTTATGTTGAAGACCAACTACAAACGAAGAGTACAACAAAATGAGAAATATGCAGCTCGGGCATATAGCCTCAACACCACGTCCAACTGGGGGAGTCTTTTCCTATTTAACTAATGTAAACAGGATGCAACATAGATTTATATTATTAAGGTTTCGTACTAATCTGATACCTTTAATGAAAGGCTATCCGGAAAAAACATATAACCACGCTGACTTAAGTTTGTGTCCCTGTGATAATTTATCACCTCAAACAGAATTGCATATATTCTTATTCTGCAGCCTATACGAGAAGGAAAGAACTGTCTACCTTAAACCAATTTTAAAGAAAATGAATTTTAAGCAATGTCGGGTAGCATTATATTTTCTGAAAACACTTCCCAACCCCCTGGTGTGCTATTTAGCTGCGTCATTTCTGTGGGCTTGCATGAGGAAGAGGAAAGGGTCAGCGTCCAGGCCACTGAGTGTGTAAAAAAGATAACACAAGCACCCAGAGTTAGTACACGAAAAGGCTAATCTCCCCTTTTTTTAAAATATTTTATGAACTTTTGGTTTTATTGTAGAAATTGTGAAATTAGTTTTAAATGTGATTTATTTATATGTGCTTTTATGATCTTTTTTATACGATCGAATAAACATGAAATGAATGAATGAATGATTACGTTGGATCGCTTGAGCCAGGATGGCTTTTAGATATCCTCTTTGTTCAAATCTAGTTACCATTTCTTCTATGCGCTGTTTTGCTATGTGTGGCTGTGATGTTATTCGTTTGGCTCTTAGTATTTGTGAATATGGTAAGTGATTTTTTTTAAGGATTCTTGATGAAAACCGCTATAGTGTAGGGTGTTGTTGCGATCCGTGGGTTTTCTATGTAAGTCTGTCTCGAGTGAAAAGCTTGTGTTGGTGATTGCTACATCTAGAAAATTGATGCGCTCTTGTTGTACCTTGTATGAGAATTGTATGTGTTCATTGATGAGATTTAGCTCTGCTAATGCTTGCAATAATATGTCTTTTGGGCCATTCCATAAGATGAAAATATCTTTGATGTAGCGTATGAATAGTTTACTGTATTTATTCCATGGAGTTTTTGATATTCTGTTTTCTTCTTCAAATCTTTCCATGAACAAATTAGCATACGCCGGCCCGGCGCGATTGCCCATTGATGTACCCGTCATTTGTAAATACCAATCCTCTTTCCATTTGAAATAGCTCTGAAGCAAAGTGAAGTGAAGTAATTCCATAAGGAAGGTTTGCATATCCGGATTTAGCTTGGAACGCAGTAACGCGTGTTCTATGGCTTCAATGCCTAGGTTGTGTGGTATTGAGGTGTATAGTGTTTTGACCTCTACTGTGCACAGTAGAATTGATCTGGACTTGGCCTCCCCTGGTTACAACTCAGGAAATGAGGCCCCGCTCTGTCCGTCGGTACCTCGAGCCGCGTCGGAGTCGTTTTTTCAGAGGAGCACCTCACTGTTTATATTTTTGCACTGCGCCATGACTCTCAGAACTTTTAGTCCTTCACATCTGTTGGATTGTAGCAAATCCTTGAGACATCTCACTTCAAAACATACCTGAGCTCCTCCCTCTTAGAGAGGGGATTGTAGCCCTTGGTTACACAAAGTTGCAATCAGGAGGAGATCCCAGATGATGAAGCATGTCACCACGGTCAGTGATGGGACGCCATCCTTTTAAAAGGATCTCCATAGACTACATTATATGGTCTGTCTCTTCTTCTTTTTTCTTGTCTTTGTCTATTTGCTGTGCCAGTTGTACCGAGCATGATCTCCGTGCCCAAGTAGACCCATGGACATCTCGTTTTTTGTTATATTGTGCTTGGGGAATATGTCCATGCAGTGGTCTTAAAACGTTCCCTTAGACCCTCCACCCTCTACGTTGTTGTAGTTATAAGGATTGATTCACCTTGACTCTTTGGGATCTGTTGTGCAGGAACGAAGAGAACCATTCCAATACCAGACTGGAAAGACCCATCCTGTGCTCACAAATGGATAAAAGGATGTCGTGATTAACAGTGTCAAACGAAGAAGAAAGGTCAAGGAGGATTAGAAGGCAGGAATTGTTTTAGTCTAGCCTTTTAAAAATGCCATCCATAATGTGAGCAAGCGCCGATTCTGTGCTTTTACCACTCCGAAAACCAGATTGACGTTGATCCAGGAATTGGAAATTCTCTAGGTGAGCGCATAGTTGCGATTGCACACATTTTTCAAGGAGCTTAGCCTGAGTGGGATCGGGTGGAAGTTGTTGAGATCAGTACTATGTGCATTAGGTTTTCTAAGTTTACAACTTTGGGAATTCACAAAGGGCATTTACGAGTACTTTCTTTAAGTTTAGAGCAAGTGTCCAAGTTTACATTTGTGAATCAGGCCCTCTCTGTGAAATGCTACAGCAAAATTTGCAGTAGTGTGTTGTGCTAATATTGTGCAGCGCCGGATTCACACAAGTCTTGCGCTGATGGTGCCACTATCAATGCTTGCACAGCTAAGGCCTGCATGGCATGAACTTAACAAGGAGTGTTGTGTTAATGTTTGAAGGAGAGCCATTTGAGTCTAGCATGAGACTTGTACTTGTCAAGTCCATCTTCCAGTATCGATTCCTATTTAAGGATAACCGGATAAATTTAAGTCATGCAGGGTATGTGATGTTGCATAAATTACATTGCATATAGGTATATTTTGCGATATGCCTGTTACCCCCTCGATTGCGCTTGGTTTCACTTGGCATACTGGTTTGACGGAGAGTCAGATCAGTCTACCTTAAATTAACTTTTTAGAGCTGCATTACCGTGAACTGTCAGTGTAAAATAGTTTCTGAGCTCAAAAGTTGATTGAGGTAGCCCTTTGCGCCACACAGGAGCCGTAAATCTGGGCCATTGCACCTTTGAAGGCAGAAAAGTACTAGAAAGTTGATTTGTAAAGTGATTGATGTGGTCAGAGTACAGACAGAGGTGCTCTGTATTTTTATAATAGCAATACTTGAACATTAAAATGTTACAAAAGGGACATTTTGTTTGAGAAAGGGAGGCATAGTTTTATTTCCCAGTTGAAATACATTCAGAATAAATTGTTTGGGAGAGTCCAAAATGAAAAACACAAAAATAATTTCTGCTTCGAGGTTTCAAATGGTCATTGAAGTCATATTGCCAGCACAGGTGCTAAGGATACCTGGTGGTCACCTTACAGATAGGGGGGCACTGTCTGACTCTGTGCCCCGCCCCAGCGCACCCTTAAGTGTGTGTGATTGGAGCAGAGTGCAAATACCTTGTTCTCAGTACAGCTGTTTGTAGTCCCTGGTCAGCCTTTCACCGAGTTGGCAACCCAGCCTACATTTCAAAGAGGAGTGCCTGAGTTACCCCTTGGACTCTCATGCCCTTCTTCCAAGGTGTGTCATTTGGGGCAGACTGACATTTCTCTCTGTAGTGCACAGTCAGTGTTCCTGCTGACGTCCTCTCTGCCTGCATCTGTAATACTGTGTGGACGCAGTGGCAAAGGATTTCCTCATTTGGCTGGAGCCACGTCCCTTGCAGATGAGGGAACGCCCCCTTGAGATTGTGTCACACATTTAGTGCCAGCATTAACTGTATAACATAAGGGGCCGTGCAAGCATCTGCGGCCCTTCTGTAACAGCAAAGGGCTCCTGGGGTGAAAAAGCAGGCACACCCATCTTTCATCCCTAAGGCCTTTTCTATAATATGGCCCCAAGTGAACTTTAAATAGTTATATTTTGTCTGAACCAAAATGAACAATTATTTGTTTAAAATGATGTGTGTTGCACTGGCCCTTTTCAGATGGTTCATGGGACCCACAAACCAAAAACAAGAGGCTTCGATGTCTCCTCTAAGATCGAAAGACTTAGGGACCTATTAGGATGTAGGACGGATCGCCCCCGCCCGCATGGCGGTGGCGATCCACCCTACATCCTTCCCCACCCACCACCCATTTCCCCCCCGCCATATTAGTGTTTCGAGGGGCATCCCGGCGGACGGAAAGACCGTCTCCCAGTTTTCCACCAGTCACACAGGTGACCAGGCGGAAAAGGGTCCTGCTATGGTGGTGGTGTCTGTTAGACATCACCATCCATATTAGGAAGGCAGCGGGAAGCTGCCTTTCCGTAGCGGCGTTGCCGCCACAGAAAGGCATGCGGACAGTGACTTCGGGGGCCCGTTGCGGGCCCCCAGGGTATTAGGTGTGTGGGGGGTGCACATGGGGGGTACCTATGGTACCCCCTGCATTTGCATGAACAATGCGGCAGGCACCATGTGGTAGATATCAAGAAATACTAACCTGAAAATAGCATGAAACTCACTGCACAACTAGAAAGGAGCAGCTGTAAGCCATGCAATGTGTTTTCTATATGGCCATTTTCAATGTAAAAACTATAGGGGGCTATTTTTAAGCAGTATCCATCTAACCAGATTCACCAAAGCTGAAAGCAGCAGTAACATTCAACACTGTGTCCAAAATAATGTTTAAATGCCAACTATTCTACAGTCTACTAAATCACACTTCATATGGGCAAACAAAAGGCAAATATTACTTTTAAAAATATAACTTTGCAGTTGTGAGCAATTAATATAAGTAAAAGGTCCAAAACATTTATTTCTGGAGGCAAGTGCTTCTCAATTTCACCGGAAGTAGCTTCTTTCAGGGCTTGAGAAAAATGAGCCTCCAGAGACCTTGTGACCCCAGTCATTGTCCCCCCGCCCCCTCTTAAATATTCTGAGTCAAACCATAGTGTGGTGCCCGCACACCAATGCATGCAGAACAGGCTTCAATGTGAAACCCATTCAAACAAAGGTGTTTGCTATTCATTCACCAGTGTGCTTGGGGAAATACAAATAGTATGCAGTGGGCATAGCAAAAATATGGATTCAGTGATAGAATATCGATGTAAAATACACTGATGTTAAAAATATCGAAAAAATATATAGATAACAAAAATATTGACTCCCATAACTACACAGGTAAGTACAAAAATATTGAATCAAAAATATCGATGTTAAAAATATAGCTATAAAAATCATCGATTTTAAAATAGATATAAAATAAAATAATACATATTAAATATATTAAATATTAATATTAATTGTGACAAAATAAATTAAATGTAATATACATTTTTAAAAAATATTAGCAATAAACGTAATTAAATAAAAATTAATACACACACACATAATAATTTATACATATATATTAATTTTAAAATAATTCAATATAATCTCTAATCTATTTTAAAACTTTAAAGTTATATAAAAATAAAATATATAAAAAATAATTTAAAATAAAAAAAAAACATTCTACAATAAATAAAAGCATGAAACTATGAAAACAAAACAAACTTAAATTGCCCAATACAATCAGTAGGAAAAGTGTTGGATAGCAAAATAATTACATCTAATCTTCCAACTTCAGTGAGTGCAACAGTAGGAAAAGTGTTGCATGGCGGAGGGGAAAAAATTACTATTCCCACTCCAGTGACTACAACAGTAGAATACGTTTTGGATAGCGTAGAGGTAAAAATTACTATTCCCACTCAAAAGAGTGCAACAGTAGGGAAAGTGTTGGATGGCGGAGGAGTACAAATTACTATTCCCACTCCAGTGAGAGCAACAGTAGCGAAAGCGTTGGATAGCGGAGAGGAAATAAACTACTATTCCCACTCCAGTTAATGCAACAGTAGGGAAAATGTTGGGTAGCAGAGAGGTAAAAATTACTATTCCAACTCCAGTGAATGCAACAGTAGGATAAGTGTTGGATAACGGAGAGGTAAAAAATACTATTCCCACTGCAGTAAGTTCAAAAGCAGGGAAAGTGTTGGATAGCAGAGAGGTAAAATGTACTATTCACACTCCAGTAAGATCAACAGTAGGGAAAGTGTTGGATAGATGAGGGGTAAAAATTACTATTCCCACTCCATTGAGTGGAACAGTAGGGTAAATGTTGGATAGCGAGAGGTAAAAATTACTATTCCCCTCCAGTGACTACAACAGTAGAATACATGATGGCTAGCGGAGAGGTAGAAATTACTATTCCCACTCCAAAAAGTGCAACAGTAGGGAAATTGCTGGATAGCGAAGGGGTAAAAAATACTATTCCACCTCCAGTGAGTGCAATGGTAGGGAAAGTGTTAGATAGTGGAGGGGCAAAAATCACTATTCCCACTCCAGAGACTGCAACAGTAGGGAAAGTGTGGTAAGCAGCGATGTAAAAATTACTATTCCAACTCCAATGAGTTAACAGTAGGAAAAGTGCTGGATAGCGGAGGGGTAAAAATTACTATTCTAACTCCAGTGAGTGCAACAGTAGGGAAAGTGCTGGATAGCAGAGGGGTAAAAATTACTTTTCCCACTCCAGTGAGAGCAACAGTAGGGAAAGTGCTGGATAGCGGAGGGGTAAAAATTACTATTCCCACTCTAGTGAATGCATGAATGCGTGGGTATGGTGCATATCACACGTACCCCTACGACACCATTACAACAGTGGTACGGACCATACCCACGCATTCATGCGTGGGTACGGTGCGTACCACACGTACCCCTATGGCACCATCACAACAGTGGTACGGACCGTACCCATGCATGAATGCGTGGGTACGGTGTGTACCACACGTACCCCTACGGCACCATTACAACTCAGGTACGGACCGTACCCACACATGAATGCGTGGGTACTGGGTGGGAAACATCGTTAAGTGAACTTGAAGTCAGGATGTAACTGGGAATGCAGTGTTTTTCAGGTACGTGTTTAAGCTAGTTTGGCACGATAGGAGAGAGAGGGATTGGAATGTTTCAAGCGCAAGGTGGGAGAGGTGAAGTAACAGGGGGTTCATGGAACGTTTTCATAATTAGGGGGAAGAGGAGTGTTTAGACTTAGGTTGGCACTTAGGGAATTTATTATTGAAAAGATTGTTGTTTGTTTATTCTTTGGATGTTTTTCAAATTTATGAGCACAGACAAAGGGTGTTGTTGCATTTAATCTGTTGTTATAATAATTAGATGACATTATTATGAATGTTCTTTTAAATTACATGAGGTAATGGCGATTCTCTATATTAATATTTTCAGTGACCCCTGAAGAAGGGCTTGTGTAAAGCCCGAAATGCATTGGGTAACAATAAAGAACTGTTGCTTTGAACGTACCGTGCGTTTCGATCGTGTTTTTGATAGAGGCCTGGATGGGCACATCTTCAACATGTGAAGCATTCGAAAAGCAGGATTCGAGTACTTGTGGATTAAAAAGACGAGTTTAAAAATGGACTTAAGTTTGTTTTAAAAAAAATGGAATAAATGAGGATGAATTTGATAAGGAACAGTTTTAAGGTAGTTGGTATATCCACTCCCCGCTGTGCGACTGGGTGTGGAACGAATTTTCGCTCCCCACAGTATGGGCCATACATTACCACCAGGCTCTGGTCACTTGGGGGGGCTTGTCCAGCAACCCCTGCGTACCGCAACAACGGAAGTGGACGTGTACGGTGCATACCACACGTACCCCTACGGCACCATTACAACAGTGGTACGGACCACACCCACGCATGAATGCATGGGTACGGTGCGTACCACACGTACCCCTACGGCACCATTACAACAGTGGTACAGACCGTACCCACGCATGGGTACGGTGCGTACCACACGTACCCCTACGGCACCATTACAACAGTGGTACGGACCGTACCCACGCATGAATGCGTGGGTACGGTGCGTACCACACGTACCCCTACGGCACCATTCCAACAGTGGTACGGACCATACCCACGCATGAATGCATGGGTATGGTGCATATCACACATACCCCTACGGCACCATTACAACTCAGGTACGGACCGTACCCACGCATTAATGCGTGGGTACGGTGCGTGCCACACGTACCCCTACAGCACCATTACAACAGTGGTATGGACCGTACCCACGCATTCATGCGTGGGTACAGTGCGTGCCACACGTACCCCTATGGCACCATCACAACAGTGGTACGGACCGTACCCATGCCTGAATGCGTGGGTACGGTGTGTACCACACGTACCCCAACACCACCATTACAACTCAGGTACGGACCGTACCCACACATGAATGCGTGGGTACGGTAGGTACCACACGTACCCCTACGGCACCATTACAACAGTGGTACGGACCATACCCACGTATTCATGCGTGGGTACGGTGCGTACCACACGTACCCCTACGGCACCATTACAACTCAGGTATGGACCGAACCAATGCATGAATGCGTGGGTACGGTGTGTACCACACGTACCCCTACGGCACCATCACAACAGTGGTACAGACCGTACCCACGCATGAATGCGTGGGTACGGTGCGTACCACACGTACCCCTACGGCATCATTACAACAGTGGTACGGTGCATACCACATGTACCCCTATGGCATCAGTACATTTTGGATACGAGGCGCACACACGCCATGAATGTGGGCTTAGAGGACTGGCCCAGCATGTCAACATCATATTGGTGTGTGTGTAGGTCCAGGCTAGCAGTGTACAGCTCCAAGGGGGTCCCTGGGTGGGTGCATATGACTCCCAGCAGTGTCCAGACATATGGGGGTGAGTGCATATCACTACCAGCAGTGGACAGACATATGGGGGTGGGTGCATATCACTACCAGCAGTGGACAGAGATATGAGGGGTGGGTGCATATCACTACCAGCAGTGTCCAGACATATGGGGGTGGGTGCATATCACTACCAGCAGTGTCCAGACATATAGGGGGGGGTGCATATGACTCCCAGCAGTGGGCAGAGTTATGAGGGGTGGGTGCATATCACTACCAGCAGTGTCCAGACATATGGAGGTGGGTGCATATCACTACCAGCAGTGTCCAGACATATGGGGGTGGGTGCAAATGACTCCCAGCAGTGTCCAGACATATGGGGGTGGGTGCATATCACTACCAGCAGTGTCCAGACACATGGGGGTGGGTGCATATGACTCCCAGCAGTGGACAGAGATATAAGGGGTGGGTACATATCACTACCAGCAGTGTCCAGACATATGGGGGTGGGTGCATATGACTCCCAGCAGTGGACAGAGATATGAGGGGTGGGTGCATATGACTCCCAGCAGTGTCCAGACATATGGGGGTGGGTGCATATCACTACCAGCAGTGTCCAGACATATGGGGGTGGGTGCATATGACTCCCAGCAGTGTCCAGACATATGGGGGTGGGTGCATATCAGTACCAGCAGTGTCCAGACATATGGGGGTGGGTGCATATGCCTCCTAGCAGTGGACAGAGATATGAGGGGTGGGTGCATATCACTACCAGCAGTGTCCAGACATATGAGGGTGGGTGCATATCACAACCAGCAGTGGACAGACATATGAGGGGTGGGTGCAGAGGACTCCCAGCAATGTCACACTCCCAGGAGGATGGATGTCTTTCACACACTGCATGACACACCACATGTGGGTGTGAGGACATATAAAACATGCATACCCACCCATGGCGGATGCAGCCCAATACACACCCTGATTTCATGCCAACAGACTGTATAGTCATGTAACTGCATACAAAACTAAGATAGCCAAAGGGAACACACACTGTCACGTACATCCCAGGACTGATAGGAATGTCCAGGTGCTGGTCCAGCCACCAAGATGTTGTGTCTCATGGAAGGAATAGGGTTCAATGCCACTAGATACAATGCCCACAATTGTGAGTCAGGTGCCCAAATACCCTGCATAACACGTACCATTTGTGTGTTAGTCCGTGATTACACACATGCATAGTGCTGAAAAGGGACAATTTGTCCCTGATGCCATTTCTACATACCCAAAACACAAGTACATTGACTAGCAAGGATGGCACAGACGATTCAGCAGGAGACATCGGTGAGCAGGCATGGCCATTGTTGAAGGGATCTGTCACTAACAAAGGAAATGTGGACACAGGTCAGCACAACAATTGTGCAACTGTTTGCAGGGACGATGTCAGGTGCCACAGAGGAAGGAACACTCCTTGGGACAATGTCTCCAAAGGAAAGAAACACACACTACCAATGATTATTTGCACAGACATTGTGATGGCACACAGATACCATGGTCCACCTCATGACCATCATACAAAAACATATCTCAGAACCCTAACACATTACCAGAACACCAACTTCATGAGCCTCATCACCAACATCAAGTACCTGAAATGCAATAGTGTTAAAAGTAAAAGAAAAGGCTTTATTCAGCACAGAAAAATAATAAATTAATAAGACAATGTACAAAGGCCAATGGCCAGTCCATTTCTCGAGTCCAAGGGTGGACGTAGGGGACCGCGTCCACCCCTACGTTGCCTGCACAAACGAACCTCAAGGTTTGTCGACCGGGGGCATCATCTGTGGCAGGACCAGGCACTGCAGGGACAGGAGGGGGTTGGGTAGGTGTAATCGGTGCAGGGGTGGACGTCTCCACCACAGGGGGTGGGGCAGCACCAAAGGTGGAGGTGAACACGGCGCTGCACACTTCTGCTAGGGCCTCCATCCTAACCCCTGCACCTGAAGATACCCCCGGGCCAATGGAGGGTGTGGTGGCCGAGGGATGGGGTGCAGCACTCTTTGGGGAGGGGGTGGACATGGGGGGGACTCAACTCCCCTGCCCGGGGACTTCCTCGCACGCTTGTGGGGTGGTGTCACAGTGGGGCTGAGGGCCAGACCAGGCATGTAGCTGTCCTTGGGTGACAGTTTGGCAGGGGAGCTAAGGGGAGTGGTTTTGGAGGAACTGGGTTGTGAGGACTGAGGACTATGACTTGTGATGCCTGTCTGTCGTTTTCTCCCAGACCCTGTGGGTGTGCCAACATCCCCCTGAGTGTGCGTGCCAGGATGTGTGCGCTGTGCCTTAATTGTGGGTGTGCTGGATGTGTCTGTTGGGGTGCGTGCCCGTGACTGTCTGGGTGTGCATTGGGCAGGCATGGGAGAGGACAGTGTGGATGAGTCCAGGGTAGGGGGGGACGGAGCGCTGCAGGGCAGTAACTGCTGCCGTCAGTGAAGAGTCCATGGACCGCAGAATCCTGCGTTGGTCAGACATTGTTGCTGACATGCCCTCCATGAACGACACCACCTGTGTGAGCAGTCTAGTGTGGTCATGGAGGACATTCAGCATTGATGCCTGCCCAACCTGCAACTCCTGCAGTATGTCCACAGACTCTTCACTGAATGCAGCAGGGGTGACAGGGGCAGGGGGTGCGGTGCCTGGCACAAAGGAGACACGGTGGGACCCTGTACGGACAGAAGGGACGGGAGCAACTGGGAGGGCGGAGATGGGAATGGAGGAGGCGGGGACAGATGTGGGTATGCTGCCAGTTGATGTTGCAGCCTCCGCCTCCTCAGGGAGTTCAGCCTCGGACACGTCGGCGTCGTAGCTGCTCTCGCCTTCAGACAGGTCCTCCAACTGACTCCCCTCGCCCTCCGTGCCACTCGCTCCTGCTGACTCCACAGCAATGGCGGCACTGTCGCTGGGTCCCTCCTCCAGGTCCATGCAGGTGTCTCCCTCGTTTTCGGTTGATGATGCTGTGGGCAAGGATAAGAAACCAAAATGCATCAGTCACCTGTATGCATCTGACACATGAGCCCAAAACAATTGGTCACAGTGCATATCCGGCAATGCATTATGAGTAACAGCTACATTACTCCGCACATTTGTATGCCCTGTACTTCCCAGTTGGTAGACCCACTATGCCACTTGGACACCATGAAAAAAAGAACACACCAGGCCACAACTTGAATGAGAAATACACTGAGAAGCAAGTGTCTGTGAACCGGTGAGCACAGCAATACAATGAAGTCTTGCCACCTCTTGTTTACCCTGAAAGAAAAAGTAGTGGTGCACCCAAGGTAAACTAACACACCTCAATGCTCAAGGTGTCACCACACTCAGAGACCTGTAAGTACTTTGGAACACAAAACAAAAAAATGTGGGTACCTTGGGACTCACAATACTTTACACAATCGACATGTTTTGAATGTGGAAATTCGCCATCTCGTGAAAAGAACACTCATGTGCCTGGATGAAATATGTCGCACAAGGCAGTGCACACAAAAGTACATTTACCCTGTCATTGAAGAAGCTGACACCTTTTCTAAGAAGCCACAGTTAGAAATAAATGGTGTTGCAGAAAGTACATATACATGTGCCCACGGAGGTCTTGATGTCTTGACACTCGTTAGTTCGTATCACCAACAAAAAAGGAGTCTCACAAAATCCAGACCTTAGTGGGAACATGTATATGGAGAATCTGCAACACCAATTAATTCTAACAGGGGCTTCTTTGAAAAGGTGCCAGTGTGTTCAATGAAAGTGGAAATGCCGTTTGGTGTGCACTTCCTCGGGAGATATCTTTCATGCAGGCACATCATTGTTCTTAACACAAATCATCAAATTACCACATTTAAAACATGAAGAACTGTTGACAAGTGCTGTGAGTGCCAAGGTACAATTTATTTAGAGTAATAACTTGAATTATGTCATTTGTCACATGGCTATCCGTCACCTGATTACACAGTTGGCTACACATATGACCTACTGCCTGTCATCTGGAGTGGCACACATGTCCACACCCAGGACAATGCATAAGCTAATGGGCCTGCAATTGGTTTGAAAAAAAGCCTAGCTGTACTGTGGGGACACCCTCATGGCAAGCCCGAATGTACACACAGATGTCAGCACACAAAGTCCAAACTGCGTTGCATCTGAACCACACACAGGTACCAAAAATGTATGAGCACGATACATGTTTGTAAAAAACTGGCACAGGCTGCAAAGCACGAACATTAAGGACTGGCCACCATCACTGGGGCACTGCACGTTGATTTTCTGTACAGCCAATTCTCACACACAAGTAAGACCTGGCAATGAAAAATCAGGGTTGCACAAGTATGCCCCTCCCGCACCCCCCCCCCCATACCTGAGTCAATGTGACTGATACAGATCAAGAAGTGACACCTCTTATTCAGGGTTACAATAACTGTGCTTGAAAACTTGCTTCATTGACACAACATCACCTCGTGGGGCTGGCAACACATATTTGTGACAAACAACCATCAACAGATTGTTGTGAATAGCCACACAGGCACTGCCCAGCGTGAGTATGCACAAGCAAAATGGTGTATCCCTGTCCAGTGGACATATGTAGCACACATTTGAAAAATACAAACTAGGCCAGTTAACAATGCCACAGAGGCAGACCTATGCTGAACCCACAATGAATGTGCACAGTGTTGGATGACAGACATGATTAGGAGGCCAGTGTGTCTCATGGGACTGTAGTGGGCACACTGCTCCGTGGTCCTGGAATGAGCTGACTCTACCATGTTCAGCCGTCATGGCACTATACATATCTCCCACTCATGCACATCATGTCTGAGGCCACAACATTGGTCATGCATGCTGCAAGGGGGTTCAATTGAAAGCTCACACTTCTATGTTGAGAATCATCATCAGTGACAACAAATATGGACCCCCAACATAGTGAACAGGTCATGGCACAGGCAAGGTACCAACACAAGTCACAGACCACCCTCCAACATGATGCAGAAAGCTATGTGCACTTAGATTCACTGGCACCCTAGATGACCATGTGCAAATGTGATTACACACAGACCAGGGGACACATGTCAAGGAGGGGAAGGGATGAAAAAGAGCCCCAGGTGACAATGGGGAATAGAAAATGCACTGCACATATCAACTCTGGGAGTGTATTCATGCGAAAGAGCACTTTCAAAAGCAGGCGACACATAACACGACCAAAAGCCATGTACCTACCCCCTCCTTGCTGCAGTCTCTCCTGTAACTGCCTATCGAGGTCAGGGAAGACCACCGCCAGGACACGTCTCATGTGGGGAGTCAGGCGTCGGCGGCCGCCGTAAGGGCGAGGAGGGTCGAGCCCCAGCTGGACCCGGGCGATCCGCCGGGTCCTGCACCGGATGTCCTGCCACCTCTTGCGGACCTTTGGCAGCTGCCGACTACGCTCCCCCGCATTTCTCACGGCCCTGACGACGTTGTTCCAGATCACCCCCTTCTCGTAGGCAGTTACCTGTCAGGATGACAAAGTGACACAACATCAATACACCTGCTCTATGTCCCAGAGACACACATTAGAACATCTTTGAAATGTTGAACAGGGCATAGGATGCTGACATGAATTGCCTCATTCACAACAAGAAATAGCCCTGTGTGCAAGCGCCAATGCACTACATGGCATTGAAAGTCAACATGTGGCATGAGGGGTGCAACACACTCACTGATCATGCCACACACTGTGCATCACATGCAACAGCAGGCTGATGGCCAGCACGTGCCAAGCAGTCACATGTCCCACTCCACTGACGCACCCTCAGTAGACTAGACAGACACACCCAGGCACAGATCACTCGCTTGTCATTGACAACAGTGGATACAACCCTCACTCTGCACATGTGACATTTGCCAGTGGGGAGTCACAGGTGTCGTGCTAGCTCTGCAAGTCAGACACAAAGCACGGCTTACTTGTCACATCAGATGGGTAGATCTGTTGCCTCCACCATGCAGATGTGGTGCAACACTTCACATAGACACTCACCCACATGACAAGGAACATTCACACACATCAATGTCCACGAGGCCGTACACATCATTTGGACACTCTCACCACAGGCCCACTCAACTCATACACATGTGTGGGTACAGTCACCTGTCACACCGGGGGGACCAGTGAATCACCTCAGGACAACAGGAAGAAAAGCCACCAAGGATTTGCCAGGCTGAATGTGTCATACACTATGCAGTGAAAGTCACTGTAAGCACTATGCAAGTGAGGAGTGCACACAGGAACTACATCATGCTCTGCATGAGAGCCATAAGCATGACACCCCCCCCCCCCGGGACACCCTCTAAACAACATTGCAGGTGTGTCCCACCTGGACACTATATTGACTGTCACACAACAGGTGCATAGGGAAAGGAAGTGGAGTCAGCACTCACCTGCTCCCCTGGTCTCCCATACAGGCTGGTGTACTGTGGGAGGAGGACGTCCAGCAAGGCCTCATTCTCCTCCAGGGTGAATGGCTGGGCCCTCTCCACAGCACGTGACATGGCCAGAGGAAGCAGAGACAGCAGCAGTGTTGTCGACTCTTGAGTTGTGCAGGCAAGTGTCCTCTCATGGGTTCTGGCTGCCTTATATCTGTCTTGCTGAGGGGCATTCATTTTGAGGAGTACATAGTGATTGGTCTGAATCATCACATCGTACGTTTACTTCAATCCCTTTAAACATACAACAGTGACAGCATTTGCATCGTTCAAAATTTGAGCTTCATGTCAAGTCAACAACCACTTTGCAACATTGTATTTTGTGGCCAACTGACTTTTCCAGGACACCTTATGGACAAATTTCAACTGAAAACTCGGTATACATGACAACCAGCATGCATTTATGGCCTAACACTTGTCCCTTATGTGTCCCCTATGTAATTTTGAAATCCACACACAGGTACTGTGCGTTTCACATGTACCCCTACGGCACCTGTTGTACAGTGCGTTTGACCCGTACGTGTACGCACTAGTAGTACACGTACATGTACTACTATTGCGATCCCCTTACGGGTACGCACTAGAAGTACACGTACGTGTACTACTAGTGTGATCCCCTAACGGGAACGCACTAGTAGTACACGTGCGTGTACTACTAGTGCGTACACATAAGGGGATCGCAATAGTAGTACACGTACGTGTACTACTAGTGCGTACCCGTAAGGGGATCGCAATAGTAGTACACGTACCTGTACGCACTAGTAGTACACGTACATGTACTACTAGTGCGATCCCCTTACGGGTACGCACTAGTAGTACACGTATGTGTACTACTAGTGCGTACACGTATGGGTACGCATTTCACACACTTACAAAATGGTAATACAGGCGTACACATGCCAGGAATGGAGGGCTACTAGTCGCACAAGGATGTCCATCAAGTACTTGTCATTGCATACTTTCATGTGCAGGCCCTAGGTGTGTTAGCCAGTGATATTGCCCAGGTCATCTCATCTAGTTGCACAGTTGATGTGTGATGACCTGTGGACACATGTCATGTGTGATGGGGCACTATGTGGCACACATCACCTTGTCACTTGCCACATGTGTGTCTGTAGTCTAACTGTGTCATGCACAGCAGCAGTGGGATGGCACAGTCATCAACACCCGCACCTGTCTCCTGATGCCAGGGACAGGGACACTCTATCAACTGACCTGTCATGATCAGCGTGCCCCTTTGGGACTATGTCAGGTGTGTGTCATGTGTTCCTATGAGCTTGATGTCAGTGTCCCGTCAACTGCATCTGCTGTTGGTGTATCCAACAGGGGTCTGTGTGGAGATGGGCATGGAACACATCGACGCACACCATGCCACATGTGGATTCACACGGCTGTAGGGTCTGTGTGCATCGGACATCATATTTTTCCAGTCATCATGTCTGCGTTGTCTCAATGGCTGTGTCTTTGTGTTGTCACGTGTACCCCTTCATGGCACTGTGTTTGATATGTACATTTGACATTGCATGTGACCTGTGCGTGTGTCTTTCAGTCAGCTGTCTGGATGAGATGACATCCTTCCAATGCAGCTATGTGGTTGTGTGTCACTCCGGTGATATCTGTGGCTCTTCACTCACACTGGCCCCCAAATCATTTCAAGGCATGTCATGTTGACTTGACAATCAACAGGTGTATCTGGCTTTTTGTAGGAGAGCCAGCAAGCTGGCATATGTGTCCTGTATGTATTGCACACACCCGACTCCATAGTTACCTGATGTGTATTAGCAGTGTAGCATGTGCTATGTTCATTGACATTGATATTGGCAGTCTCTCAATCTTCATTCTTACAAACAATGTCTTGCAGGGCACCGCCTGTCCCAAGACTAATGCCAGACTTGGTTGCCATGAGGGAACGTGTCTGCATCCGACGTTCCAGATTCACTCAACAGTTGATTGAGGACTTGACCGACAGGCTGGCACCACACCTCCAACCGCGACACAGGTATCCTACTGCGCTGACCCCAAAGATGAAGGTGATGGCAGCCCTACATTTTTTTGCCACAGGTACGTTTCAATTCACCATAGCTGATGTTGATGGCATGTCACAGACAATGTTCAGCCATGTCCTGCGTGATGTTTTAGCAGCCATGTTGGAGCACCTTGATAAATTCATCACATTTCCTACTCCTGAGGAGTTGACAGATGTCAAGGGGGATTTCTATGCCATGGGAGGGATGCCCCATGTCATTGGGTCCATTGATGGTACACATGTGGCTTTGGTACCACCACAGGCACAGGAACAAGTCTATCGCAATAGAAAACATTACCACTCAATAAATGCCCTTGTGGTGTGTCTTGCTAACATGCTGATTTCCCATGTCTGTGCACGTTTTCCAGGATCAGCACACGATGCCTACATCATTAGGCGTAGCAGGGTGCCACAAATAATGCTGCGGCTGCACAATGAACGAGTATGTCTTGTTGGTGGGTATACTCTGTTTGTCCTGTGTGTTGTAGTATCTTTGGCTCTTACGGCATCTCCTGACCCACTTTTTTACATGATGTTTCAATGTAGGGGACTCTGGATATCCCAACATGCCGTGGCTAATGACACCTCTCCGCAACCCAAGAACAGCTGCAGATCACAGGTACAACAATGCACACGGGCAGACCAGGCGAGTGATTGAGAGGACGTTTGGCCTCCTGAAGAGCCGATTCCGGTGCCTGGACAAGACAGGCGGGTCCCTCCCTTATGCCCCGGAGAAGGTCTGCCTAATCTTCCTCCTGTGCTGCATGCTGCACAACATGGCAGTTGAGAAGGCAGTGCCACTCATCCTGGATCCGGATGAGTAGGAACATCCACCCGTGGAGGACCAAGGGCTTGCTCACGAGGCTAGTGATGGAGGAGGAGGAGGATGATATCCGGAGTCAGCTCATACGCAACTTCTTCTCATAATGGTGAGTCACTGGGTATGAGTGTGCAAGCTTGTAGTATTGAGTGGCATGTGTTGCAATGTGTGTGTCCAGCTGACTGAATGCAATGTGACTTGGATGTGTGTTCTGATGTGTCACTCGAGTGATGATGTCATGCCACACAGTTTTGCGGAGAGACTTTATATGCAATTTACATGTGTCAAACATAGTTCATGTTTGGTAAATGTCCATGTGTGCGGTGATAATTGTTTTAGGTGACTTCTTGTGTGTCTGTCATTCCCAGGTATTTTGCGCCTGTTGTCTGCTCATGTCATCGTTGTCCTCCTGCTATTCCTCATGAGGATTGCAACGTGTGCTGAATCAGCGTTCCATGCACGGACATGTGGAAAGGTCAGTCTTGGTAAGGTTTGCAGCAAGGATTTTTTGTGATGGTACGGGTTTGGAATGTGTGGGGATTGCTTCTGTGCATGTTGTGGTACCATGCATACATTTCTTCTCACCATGGAGCATATAACATGTAGCATCACTCCCATGACATGATAGTCACCCTTCTTGACAGTTATCTGTAGTGGAGTGTGGCGTCTGATGAAGGCATCAATGTGTGTAAACCTTGCCTCTGAAACATTGCAGATGCTACGGGTGGACATAGTGGGGGACATCACAACAACAGGCTCCATGGGGAATTACAGCCTCTCTGTGTGCAGCAGGATGTGTTTGGCTCAGCCCCTTAATTTATATGCCAGTTCATTGGGATTTACATCATCCGTGTTGTGAAAGGGGTGTCCAGCGTATGTCCCACATATTCTGTCAACTGACCTGTGAGTCTGTTAATATGGATGCATATCCCTTTGTGTGTGTATGTGGAATAAAGGTGTTCAGCACAATCCAAAGTGCCTCATCTCTGTCACTGCAGCTCTCTTGCCAGTTTCCATGCGTCATCTATGGCATAATAGTCAAAGATTGAGCATCTGTGTGTATGTGTACTTTGGCAACATGCATGCAGTGCTTTATGGCTAATGATCTCTATTGTGCATAAAGTACCTGGTTGGGTATGTATTTGTGCAGGTTGCTCCCCACAACGGGACGTGAACGCCTGCTGATGGTGTGTCTCCTTTGCGCATCTCCGCATTTTTGGTGTCTGATCCAGTGGCTGTAATTTATGGTGATTGTTCATACATCTTCTCGTAGTGACCCATGAGTAACCTGACACTCCTTCCTTTACATACACCTGTTGCAGTGTGCCTTTCAGACCTTGTCTTTGTGTGCTACCTTTTGCCTAATTTCTAACCCCTTCCGCCTGCTGCTGCCTCACCTGCGGCACCGCCCCACCGAGTGCCCTGATTCTGCAACCCCCACGCCTCAAACATGCGCTGCCCTTCCCCCTCCACCCATTCGAAATGCAGGCAGCAACTTTTCTGTGCCACTGTAGCCCCAGCGCCGTGCCAACGGCAGCAACGTCTGCGCCTGCAACATGCACAGTGCACGACCCTCTAGTCTTTGCATGACCCACGTCATACAACAGGCTCATGCTGCAGCCACTCTCCAAGCAATGTCATCGTGACAATCATCCTCCTACTATCAGGCAACCCCTAAGAACACACACGACATCTTCGCATGCTGAGTGTGCTACTCCAACTGCCTACACAGCGCTGCCCAGCCTACAAGACCCTGTCGGAACAACCAGGTAATGTGCATCCTACCCCACACCCGCTCCGTCCACCAGCATGTTATTGGACTCTGTTACCTCCTCAACACAACAGCCCCACACATCACCTTCATGACAGTAACCTGGACAAAAGCATCCTCAGCACATGACGTCTTCCTTGCCATCTCAGACGGATACAAGTTCACCCGCAGGGAAGGCAACACCAATCCCGGGGGATGAATTGCTATTTATTCACAAGTACACCCTCAGAGTCACAAATCCGGGTTTGCTGCAACTCCATGGCAACCCTCAGTGTAACACTCCTCTACAGATCTGCAGGCCTACATCCACTATTCCGCTAAGCCATCAACACGTACATCTGCACGCACGCCCTCACCTCCACGGGCTACATGTGGCCGGGGGCCAGTAACTTCTTGCTGGAGGGGAACCACACCACCATCCATCATTGGTCCATCAACATTTGAATCCACGTCTCCGACAAGCAACACACTGCCCCACACCGCGCTACCGATCCCCCAAAGATGCTTGATGTAAGTCACCACAGACAAGCTGTATGGGACACTCAAAACAACACCCCCGCCACACCCTGCAACCTCACGCACTGGATCAGCAACTGATCCAACAATCTTGCCACATTGACAGACTTTCCTGTGAAGCACAACAACAGTTAATGCACCTGGGACAAGGCAGACCTACTGGACTCCTACAGACGTAGCCGGACTCTTGTGCAAGCCTTGCAACACAAAGAGCCATCATTTGCCTTACAGCCCTGGTAAACACCACATACATCCATCACCATATCATCAGCAAGGACATGTGGAGATCCTTCAGATAGTGCCGAGACACCCAAACACACGACATCAAGGAGCTAATCAGCATTGTGAGTGAACTGACAGCAGTTCTCCATCCAAGGCACCCCACCCTTGCAAGGCAGATCACATCCCTTGCAACTTTGTACCACTGCAAGCTCATGGGCATACATGACAGCCTTGGCACCCAGAGGCAGACAGCACTATTATCCGCAGGACAAACCCCCATCAGGTTATGGACTCCCATCAGCAGCAATGACACAACCTGGCTCATGTGCAACATACACTCTGGCTCTCCATCAGGCCCCTTCCCACACAACATCTAAACCACATCATTCCACATCCTTGAAGCCCACGTCCAGCACGTCCTGAATGTCTCCTTTGAGTTTGCCACATTCCATGGGTGCTGGAGGCATGCAGAGACCCAGGCCCTTCTTAAACAACGCACGGCAGTACCGCAGGATCTCCTGGTACATCACCCTACTACCCTACCCAGCAAATGTCATCAGGAAGACACTCAACAAGCAAATGACAATTTTCCTCCATGCAACCATCTCCAGGCAACCGACACCAGACCATCTTCCACAGTAATCACACCACTGCAACCGTCAGCATTGCCACCACCAACGACAACTTTGCCATGCTCGACAATGGTGAGGCCACCACCCTTGACCTCTCAATGGCATTCTACACCATGTGCTACCACACTGTCAGCTCACACATCTCCAACACTGGTATCCAGAGGAGGGCCCATGGTTAAATCAGAAAGTTGCTCATCAGCAAGGCCCAGGGAGTCTGCCTCCACCCTGCAACATGTAGTACACTGGGGTCATCTGGCCCATGCCACAGGGCTCTTCTCTCCGTGTGACGATCTTCAATGTCTACATGACCCCCCTCTCCACCATCACATGCGCACATGACCTCATCATCATCTTGTATGCCTTTGACACCCAGCTGCTCCTCAAACTCACCAAAGACCCAGCTATTGCCAGATCCAAACTTCAAGAAGGCATGAGATCCGTTGAGGAATGGCTGAACATCAGCCACCTGAGGCTGGACTTGGACAGGACAGAGGTCATCATCTGAGGATTGTCCCCTTACAGCTGGGTCAACTCCTTGTGTCCCACTGGTCTGTGCACCGCACCAGCACCCATTGGCCATGCACGCAAGCTGGTGTTCATCATGGACCCATCGCTCACAATTAACATGCAACTCACCACCATCTGTACCTCATGCTGCAACACCCTCCACATGCTGCAAATGAGCCACAGATGGATCCACTCCAAGGCAAGACAGACTGTCCCCCTGGTCCACGACACCAGCCGGCTCAACTACAGCACCGGCCACTACGGAGAACAACAGCAAAACTGCAGGAGAAGTTGTCCACATCCAGGGTGTATCCGCACACCTCATCTGCAACATCCCCCGCCCCAGCCACATCACCGTCCACCTGAGATAGGCACAATGGCTCACTGTGTGCTGCAGGATCACCTTCAGACTCCTCAACCACACTCAGGAGGCAGTCCACAACCCCAGACCCAACACTGACCTTGGGTGTCTGTCATCCAACACCCCGTTGGCCCAACTCCATGCAGCCCACCTTGCCCTGGCCAACATTCATCACATCCACATCAAAACTGCATGCAGGAGATAGTTCTCCCACCTCACCAAACAGACGTGGGACACCCTCCCCGGGCACATCAACATGACCCATGACCTCTACACCTTCATGATACTCTTCCAAATTGGTCTGTCTGAGCAGTATTGCAAGCACCCTCTCAGCAGCTTGAGGCCATCACGGGTGAGTATTGGGTTCCATGTCTGTATTTTGTGAAACATTGTGACCCATGTGTGTCCTCGACCGGACTCAGATCCAAGTGTATGGATGGCTGGAGTTTGTTCCACACTCAGGCATACTTCGACACATCACCACACATATGTTGTGGACTTATGCTAAATGACTGCAACATAAAATTTCATGTCTTAATTTTTTATTTATAGCTCTGGGGCGTGATTTGTGCACAGAAAAAGGTGCTATGCAGGGACCATAGAATCCAAAGTTCACAGGGGGAGATGGGATCCTTGGCATTTGAAGTCATCAGAATCCAGACCACAGTGTTTGGCATCATTGGTCAGACTGTGACCAGCAAGTCCATGTGGCAGATGATGTCAGTCAATGAGGTGATGCTGTCGCACATGAAGGCCAGGTGCCAGGCCAGGTGACCTGGGAGATGTGGATGGGCCGATGCCTCTCATGGTCTTTTCCGTGGACGACCCACCTTCCTCGAGGGACCCTCAGATGCAGGCCTTGACGATGCTTGGGATGCTCCGTCGGACGAATCCTCCTCCTCCTCCCTCCCTGTGGCTGGTGGTGGTCTGCGCCTGGTGGCACAGGGAGGGTTGGCCATGTTGTCGGTGATCCAACGGAGTGAATGGCTTATGTCCCTTTGCACCGCCAGGAGCTCAGCCAGTCTTGCCTCCATCCGTCCTTGGTGTTCTTGTTGACTGGGGTGTTGCTCGGCCTGCTGATTCTTGATCTCTGTGAGGGTCACCACTACCTGGCTGATCTCCCTGGTGTCACGCCGGTATGCCTCCATGATGTTGTGGATGTGTGACATACTGGTCCCTTCAGCTGGCTGGTCAGGTTCTCGCCTCCGCCGTCCTCCACTCCCACCACCCCTGCCCACACGAGCCTGGCCTTCCGTTGTGGGCACATTGGGTCTACGGGACCCCTGAGGAATGGCAGTGGCGGTGTTGTCTGCCTCCTACTGGGTGCCCGCCGCACCTTGTCCCTCCTGGTCAGACTGGCTCAGTTGTTCACTGCGGGCAGGGCTCCTCGGTGTCTCCTGGGATGTGGCAGGAATGGGGGTGGTGATTGGCACAGATGTTCCTGAACCAGGTTCTGCAGGGGCTTGGACATCAGAGGGTCCAGGTCGGTCGGGGTCATCCGCAGAGTGTTGAGAGGCGTCGCTGCCGGTGGGATCAGGTTCTTCCAGAGCCTGTGACTGTGATTCTTCCCCCCCCATTGTTGGGGGGATATTCATCACGTTGCCCTGTGTGTGAGAGACAGACAATGTTAATGTTGTTTCATGCAACATGCCTGTTTCATACACATTCAAGTTGGCACTGTTCCTCCAGGTAGTTGTATGTGCCTAGCATTCTCCTCAATGTTCACTTGTGGATGGGTATGTTGTGGGGGACAGTTTGATATGTTCTCCTGAGTCTTTGACATGTCGATTTGTGGCTTGGATGCTTCTTCGTCTATGTATTGGTCTTATTGTGTTGCATGTCCATTGTGACAGTGGGTAAATCCATTGCCTGTCCTGGTGGTGTCTGCTTGTGTAAGGTGTGTGTGTGACAGGGCCTGCTGGTGGGTGTAGTGTGATTTGGCCCTGGGGCTCCCAGGTGATGTAGCTGTCCCCCCATGGATCATGCTGCATGACAGTGAGTGTGAGTTCCTGTCCTAGATATCTGACCTTGTTGTCTTGGTGTTTGTGTTTGCACTGGTCACAGGAGGGCCTTGTGCTGCCTACACCAGGGCCAAGTGTGAGCTATCTTGTCAGTACTTTCCCAATCCCTGTGCATTGCGCATGGTGCATGGGTATGTAGCTGGACCATATGGGAAGAGGGCAATTGGGTCTGATTTATGATTCAAACATGCGTTTTGTGCCACCCACCCTCCCAGCATACCGGACATCCATTCTTGGGTTGGTGCTTCATGTAGCATGGGACATAGCATGGCCTTGCTTTCTCAATGGGGAATACACATGTTATTGGCATTAGCATAGTTTTTGACTGTGGTTCTGGCCAGTGATGGCTTGGTGGTAGTTGCGTACATTTGGTGTAGTTGGGGTGTGGATGCCATTACCCCCATGTTACGTAAGTTGTTTGTGTACCCACCAGGCTCTGCAACTCCTTGGAGTCCATGTACTCCTACCGGCGGAGGCATGGCCATCACCTTCTCCTCCCAGGGATGTTAATGTACTGGTCTGCGGGGCGCACCACCTCCAGTGATGTTGATCTGGGCGTAGTCCTCATTCATATTGCGCTTGACCTTCCCTCCGCAGATCGTACCACCTGGCTTGGCATTCATTCCTGGTCCTTCTGATGGGTGCAACAGCATTCACCCTATCGACGATCCTCTGCCACAGGCGTGATTTTTCAGCTATGCTGGTCTGTCTGACCAATGTTCCAAACAGCTGTGGCTCGACTCTGATGACTTCATTGACAAGGATCTCCTGCTCCTCCCTTGTGAACTTTGGATTCTTGTCTGTGGGCATGGTGTAGGGTGAGGGTGTGGCTGGTTGTGGGTCTGTGGGTCTGAATGTGTGGGTGTGAATGTGCAGAGGGGGTATGTGTGAAGGAGGTTGTGTGAAGGTGTATATGTTAAGGTGGATGGGTGCTGTTTTTGTTGTGCTCTGTAGCTGCAGTGAGTCTGTTGCAAAGGCTCATGGTTTGTGTGTGTGGGCCCTTTTTATTGGTCCATTTGTGGGTGTGGCTCAGTTTGAATTTTTGGTGGGTGTGTTATAAGGGGTGGTTGTGAGTTTGCCCCTCTGTTTGCCTGTTTGGATGTGTCCAGGTCAGTCCTTTCCATTTTTTGTGTAGAGTAGACGTGTTTTGTGGTGTTGTGCGAGTCGAATAGACCCTCCTTGTGCTGTTTTACAGTGTCCGTGGTTCAGTACGGTACAGGGGTACGAGTCGTACAGACACACACCCCCAAGTGTTGTGTATGTACAGTGCATACACTGCCATTGCTATGTACGCTGCGTACACTGCCATTGCTATGTACGGTGCGTACACCGCCATCGCTTATGCACGGTGCGTACACCGCCATCTCTATTTACGGTGCGTACACCGCCATTGCTTATGTACGGTGCGAACACCCCCATCGCTATGTACGGTGCGTACACCCCCATTGCTATGTACGGTGTGTACACCGCCATCGCTTATGTATGGTGCGTACACCACCATTGCTATGTACGGTGCGTACACCGCCATCGCTTATGTACGGTGCGTACACCGCCATTGCTATGTACAGTGCGTACCCCGCCATCGCTTATGTACGGTGTGAACACCCACATCGCTATGTACGGTGCGTACACCGCCATCGCTTATGTACGGTGCATACACCCCCATTGCTATGTACGGTGCGGACCCCGCCGTCGCTTATGTATGGTGCGAACACCCCCATCGCTATGTACGGTGCGTACACCCACATTGCTATGTACGGTGCGTATACCGCCATCGCTTATGTACGGTGCGTACACCCCCATTGCTATGTACGGTGCGTACAACACCATTGCTATGTACGGTGCGTACACCGCCATCGCTTATGTACGGTGCGAACACCCCCATCGCTATGTACGGTGCGTACACCCCCATTGCTATGTACGGTGCGTACAACCCCATTGCTAAGTACGGTGCGTACACCGCCATCGCTTATGTACGGTGCGTCCAGCGACATTGCTACTGTACGGTGCGTACACAGACATTGCATATGTACAAGTCATTCCCCGTGTACGGGACGGACGTTTTCCGTACAAATTGTAAATCGGAAAGCCGATCCGGATCGTACTAGTATGGTCGGACTGCATTTTTACGATTCGTACAGAAAAGTGTCCGGGTACGTCTCGTACAACTTTTCTCGATCTGATTCGTACGGATAGGGCTGATCCGTATGTAGTTTTTCCCATATGAATCGTACTTCACGGGTCGGACGTGACTTGTACGATTCGTACAGAAAACAATACGGATACGAGTCGTACGGGAAAAAGAATACAGGATCAGAATCGGCCCCTTAATATAATCAAATTATTTCCCACCCTATTCCCCTATAAACCCTCAACCCGCCACATAACTAAAACTGCAACATTTTTATTAAAAAAATAAATACATTTAATATAATTAAAATACTTCCCATCCTATTCCCCTATAAACACACAACCCGCTACAGAACTAAAAGTGCAATATTAAAATAATTTTTTTTTATAACAACTAAAAATGTAACACATATATTAAAAATACAAACAATTCTTATGCCAAAAACATACATCACATACATATAAAATGTATACTAAAATCCATAACAATAATAAAAAACTGTATATTTAACAACTATATTTTTGCAAACGATATTAAACACTCCAATATTTTTTTAAATCGATATTAATTACCTTAATTCGATAGCCTTGACCTCGATATTCTTGCTGTTGATATTTTTGACCTACGATATTTGCAACTCAATATTTGTGCAACTCGATATTTTGTACTTGATATTCTGTCTCTGCACCAAAAAATTGTACCTGTATTTTATGCCCATAAATCAACAAGTAATGTTTATGATACAAATTATTATGTATACAAACATATATAGTGAGCTTGTAAACCAGTGTGTTATTTATGATAACCCACTTGTGCTAGCCTACCAGTACTTTATGTATGCATACCCAAAGGTTACATATGAAAACTAGTTTATCATTGTGAGATACTGAATTATTAGTTACAACGGAAGGTAGTCCACCACAAATAATAAAGTCACTAACTTGTTAAGTCCAGTCAAAGGTTTCACCAATTTAAACCTGAGCTGAACCCCTAGTAGCAATAGTACAGAGCAGAATGGGTTTGATACTTTTAGAAGTATCAAAACAGATAAAAAAATTAAAACACAACACAATATAAATCCCACCGGAATTTATAAAAACAGGGAGAAATCTATTAAGCAAAATGACGACTAAACAGCACAAATCCAATAAGGGGAAACTGAAGTATGAATTTTTAAAGATTTGAGTGGAAAAAAGTGTCACTTGTAGTCAATGGTCGCAGTTGACCGGGACTTAGGCGTCATTTGACACCAATGACAATGGGGCGCAGGTCACATTCACTAAGTAGATGGGCCCTGCACGGTCCTGGAAGTAGGGAGGTTTGAAAAAGTTTGTATACCCCAATCTGGAAATGGGCTTTGTTGTTTATCGGAAGAAAAACTTTTCTCCACATGGGAAATACCTGAAAGTCAGTCTGACATAAATACATTTCATGGTTGGTCCCCTTAAAGCTCTGGAGCAAATGTTTTCAAAAAGTTCCCAAATTTCCTTTGGTGGTCAAACAAACACAGGAGTGTACTTCCTTTGCCCCTGGACCTCAGGGGGAGCACTTTGAGACTCTTGTTTGTCAGGCAGAGTGCACCATCAAAGTTGACTCCAGGTCTATTTGCCAGTGGTCAGCTGGTTTTCTTCACAAGAATGTCTCTTCAGCTTTTTTTGTTTCATGTGCCACCCAAGGGATCAACCGTAAGATCCATGGATATGTTTCTGTCTTTCATTTATTTGTCACAGATGCCAAGTGCACCAGGTACAGTCTGCCTGGTTTTTTTTCTGAAGTGCAGTTGTGTTCTGTTCAGGTGTCTTATAGTGCCACATTTATGCCTGGCATCAGCTAGTGGGTGGTTGTGACTTCTGGGTTCCCCCTAACCAATAGGGTAGAGGTTCCCAGCCCTGACCTGCTTCCATTTGCAGAAGTACCTATCTGATTTACTGTAAACAGGTCTAAAATGCAATGTGTCAGGACACATCTAATATAATGAAAGTGTTCGCCCACACTAAACGCGGGCTGTGAGATGGCACGTATGGGTGGGGTAATCCTAGTGTCCTACCAGAGTTTGAAGCTGGCACTTTACCTACAACAAACCCAGAGAATGAAGTTTAGTAGGACAAAGACAAGGTCCTTCAGCAACTAGACAGGTGATACACAAGGATTGCCCAGAAATCCTGTTTGCTCTCTTTGACATGTGCTCAAAATTTACATGTGCTGCAGACAGGCCTGTCATGCAGGACTTGTCTCTGGGATGTTAACAAAAGGGGCACACCCTCACCATGACTATCCTAATGGGCTCAGAGGAGTCATCTCTGCCCATTCAGGTCTGCTGATTGGGTGCATCTGGAAGGAATTTCACACTTCCTTCACACATTATTTAAGGCTGACCCCTGCTGGGATTAGCTGAGGATCTAATGCACATCATCCTTCTGAAAGCTCAGGCAGGTAAAGGGTAACTTTCCTAAATATATTTTCTTTAATATTTATTAAAAAAATCCACCTTCACCTTTGTTTTGGATCTTCAATAACTATTAAAAATAGGGGTTTCATTATTGTTATAGCTTACCCCATTCCCGAGATTCAGTATTAGTGTTTTGATCTGACACACTGAAAATAGCTTTTAGTGCCTTGTCATTGTAGAGAAATGGTAACATTCATTTTCTACAGGTCCCACTTTTAAATCCCATGCACCCTACCTTATGGGAGGTATAGGTGATTTACTAATCTTTAAAAGGGAGGTTTCACCTGTCAAAAACAATTAAATTAACAGGTAGCACTGCAAGTTTTGCACGGCAGCGGGCAGACTACAAAAGGAGACCTGAAGCCATGTTTTCTTTGTCACACTAGTGGATGTAATAATAGGCGCAGAAGTTTACAAGTGACATTTAACTTTTCTTACCATGGGTGTATTTCTGCACTTTCTAATCTGGGTATATATATATATATATATATATATATATATATATATATATATATATATATATATATATATATATATATATATATATATATATATATATATATATATATATATATATATATATATATATATATATAAACATAGGTTTTACAGACGTTATAGTTAGGAATAAGCGTTTAAAAAACCTTTGAAATTCACTAAAAAACCATAGGTTTCAGGGACCTTATAGTTAGTTGGACATTTGACTCCTATAAAACCAGAGAAATTTGCCCGTTATAGTTAGTTTAGCTAACTATAACTTGCGCGCCCGCAATGCACTGGTGATGACATCACATATTACATCACTCATGACATGGTCAGTGACATCACTGATGACATCACTGGTGACATCTCAAATGACTTCACTGATGACATCACTGATGACATCATCCACGTGATAGTTTGATGCACATACTGATGGCCTAATATAAACTTTGATAAACCATGTCATGAGTGATGTAATATGTGACATCATCACCAGTGCATTGCGGGCGCGCGAGTTATAGTTAGCTCAACTAACTATAACGGACACATTTATCTGGTTTTATATGAGTCAAATTTCCAACTAACTATAACGTCCCTGAAACCTATGGATTTTAGTGAATTTCAAAGGTTTTTTAAATGCTAATTCCTAACTATAACGTCTGTAAAACCTATGGTTTTTTTCAGTGAATTTTGAAGGTTTTTTCAATGTTAATTTCATTTTTTATTATTTATAAAACCTATATTTTTCCTATTTTTTTTTGGTAATATTTTGGAACTCTATTATTCTTTTTTTAATTAATTAAAAAAATTATGTAATGTTTTATACCTTCAAAAAAAGTATGTATATCATTTTTTTTGTTTTCTTGAGAAAACTGGAGTCCCGTACCAGTAGTGTACCAAGCTCCATCAGCACGCGAATCCTATCCGCCATATTGCTAAACTCGTAAATGATGCGCATTTCGAATCCGACGGGTTCATGGCACCGCATCCCGCGCAACATAATATACGTATGTGGTCGCGCCAGCTGCTACTTTGGTATGCGACGGGTACGCAGTACCAAGCCGCGCGTTACGTCATGTACGTATGGGGTCGCGCCCGCTGCACTTTGCATATGCGACGAGTGCACGCTGTCAGGCCCTGTGTTATGTCATAGACGTATGGTGTCGCGCAGGGTACGCCATTCCCTCATTTTGTTCTGTCTCAAAACTATATCTAAATAAGTTTAAAGTGTATATGAGAACAAGCGATAATCTAAAATATTTTAAACATTTATATATTTCTAACTGTAATAAACTTATATTATGGTAAATACATTTTCTCAAAATCACGTCGGATGTGGCCTCCTTGCGCGTTCGGTGTGCGATTGCCATGTGACCTTAAAAAAAAGCATTTGATTAGTTCATAACATTTCCCATTGTAGCAGTTGGAGAACACGACCCATTTTAATCATTCTCTCTGCAGCATTTGATGAGACACACCTCTTCTGCTTATAGAGCTTTTTTGAAAAGGTTTTGCTATGTACACATATCTTACACTACACACAACATGCAACCATCATCTTCATCAATATTCATGTTCAGTAAAGTAGCCTTCCACCTGTGATAGCCATGCACCTAAAAGTTGCATACCCAAAGCTTTCCCCACTGCCACAGGTAACATGGTTGCATACGCTGTCCACAGCACAATGTAATGTGGTACGGACCAGGGGCAGAATCATGCATAGATAATGAACACACGGACACAGATAGATAGTGGAAGTGGGTACGGGCACGTGCACTCGACTCCTCTTTATTACCAGGGTCACATATCCAGTGATGTCTGTGCTGGATGCGTGTGGGGTGAGTGTAAACCAGTACTCAGGGAATGGTTGCAGCTTGCATCAACTACAACTGTATCATTGGATCACACACAGAGATTCAATAATAAAAGGGTCAATAGTTTGTGCTGCAGTAAGGTATGGACACTAGATGTGAAATAATACACAAAAGATTCTATCGTAAAAGAACCATAACTTGTGGTATACTGAGATACAGGCAGTAGATCTGAAATAATACACAAAAAGATTGTATCATAAAGGGTCCATCAGGTCTAGTGCACTCAGATAGCTACATCAAAAGCATTCAGCATGTGCACAGCCAGCGATGATGCGTGCTGCGGGCGGGCCGTACTGGGAACAATGTCTGTTGCCTACAGGACTGCCTCATCTGCAATAGCTACTCGATCTGAATTGTAAACACTGCTGTCATGCTGTGTAGGCCAGAGAGTGGTCAGCAAGGGCCCACAGCCACGTGGTGTTGACTTGAGCTGCCCAGTTTGTCATACACGAAGCAACAAAAACCGTGTGCGGACCCTGCGATGATGCGTATGAGTGGTGCGGACAGAGCGCACTGGAGCAATGTCTTTTGCCTACAGGACTGCGTCATCTACAATAGCGACTCGATCTGAATTGTGAACACTGCTGTCTGCAGTGTATATTGAAGGCAGTAGTCAGCACAGTCATCCATGAATACTTTTTCTCCCTTTCTCTTCACAAAATACAACAACATAAATTACAATAAACTCTCCAATAAATAAATCAAAACAATTTGAATTGCGATCTCTGCTGTCCACGGTGTAGACTGTTATTCAGTGTTCTTTTCCACTACCAAGAAGAATTTGGTCATTGTACTAAACCTATAACTCATCTAAAAAAAGTTCTTCAAGCAAGTACACTAAAAGGATATTGTGTATATTTCAATAGACATTGTAGTTAGTTGCCTACTGGATTCTGTAATTAAACAATCACCACTCGATCTGAATTGTGAGCCCTGCTGACCGCAGTGTAGGCCAGAGGCAGTGGTCATTAACGCCTCACAGCCACGTGCCGTTGGATTCGAAAGCACGGAGTTGGTTGCACCTGATCGGAGGGGTACACACAAATCATCACAGACTTTAACTTCTGACATCCTCAAACAGCAAATATGGACGGAGAATTATGGCCGGGTGATGAATTGGGTGGAGGAGAGGGTCGACCGCTGGAAGCACTTGCCCCTCTCGCTGGCTGGCAGAATTGCGGTGGCCAAAATGGTGATCCTGCCCAAACTCCTCTACCTGTTTGGGAATATTCCTCTGCCCCTGACTGCACATTTTTTGCGGCGGCTACGCTCGCAGATGGTGGAGCTCGCCTGGGGGGGTAAGCAACCGAGGGTGGCATGGGAGACCCTGACTCTCCCACAGCGACAGGGAGGCCTAGCTGCGCCGGACTTCTCCTTATATGCTTACTGTGCACAGGCACAATTCCTGCATTACTGGGTGCATCCAACACCGTTTCAACCACACGTGGCGATAGAGACAGACAGAGTAGCACCGCTGCCGCTGAATGTGGCACTTTACGTGCCACACACCCGGAGATGCGCGGATATAGACCCGGTGCACGCACTCAGGTGGGCATGGGATGGGCTGCGGCGGAGGGCCGGACTTGACCTTCTTTATTCACCTTCTGTGCCCCTGCGCGGGAATCCGATGTGGCCGCCGCTGCGCAGCATGCAGACCGGGGAGCGCGCTGAAGAGCTGGGTCTCCGCACGGGGGGCGATTTGTTTCCGGGAGACACCTTCCTAACTCCGGAGCAGATGTGTAATGCAGAGGCTCCGACGATGCTGGACACGCTTCTTTACTATCAGCTCCGTCACTCGTGCCGGAGGTTGTCTCCTGCGTTCCCGGCGCCGCCGCCGGCCCTGCTTGCCTTGGACAATGTACTAGCGGTAGAGTCCGGGCGCAAGCTTATATCCCGCTTGTATGTGCAAATGCAGACTTGCCACCCCGTGGTTCTTCCTGCGGCGCGGGACATGTGGGAGGCGGAGTTGGGTACGGATATTTCGGAACAACATTGGGACTTGTGCTGTAAGAATCTTGAGATTTTGTCCCCCAACTACAGGCTGCGCCTGATCCACTTCAAATATATACACATGACCTACCGTACCCCTAGTCGACTGCACCGAATGGGTTTAAGAGACACGGATGAATGTTGGCGCTGCTACACTCGTGGCGCCACCTTTCTACATATGGCATGGAACTGCCCTACATTGTCGTCATTCTGGGAAAGGGTAGTAGAGATTATATGCGAACTCACTGGCCTACAGATCCCGTGCACCCCGCAGGCTGCGCTGCTTGGTATTTTGCACATGATTAAGCCCAAACACCGTAAGCTGCCAGCGATGCTACTATTACTAGCTAGAAGACAAGTTGCGATGCACTGGGGAGTTGCTACGTCACCTAGCATTCGAGCGTGGGTCACGAGCGCAGTCTATTGTCAGACACAACTTGCCCTGTACTGGGAGCTTATGCCGCTGCGTTCACGACCTAAGGACATTTGGGGGCCTTTCACACAATGGTTGGAGCAAGCCACACTGCAGGCGCTGTGACTCGATACTATGCCCTAAGGCGGACGCAAGATGGGGATAACCGTACTGCCCAGGGGGACTCTTTTGGGTGCTGAACTGGTTTTGTGGTGCCGCATGCGGGCGGGATGGGATGATCGGCTCATGTATGCCATGCACTTGATAATGTAGAGCTGATTTCGTGTGATGGTACCCAAATTGTGATGAGCTGCTCGATGTGGAGGCGTATCGTCCTCGCTTGTCATATGTACACAACAGTGAGTGATGTTGTTTTAAGTTTGTTTTTGAAAAATGCAAATAAAAAGAATTTAAAAAAAAAAAAAAAAAACTTCTGACATCCTCAATCACAGAATCAAGACCCCGTTTCACTGTTCGGACCTGCTGTACCGTGGTGTACTCCACCGACTGCAGTCAGCCAAGCCCAATAATCATGTGCAGCAGTTAGCTACGGAAGCACAGAGTCTGATGCACCTCAACGGAGGGAGTTGTGTGAAAAACAACAAGCAGGAGGTAATATCGGACATCGTCCATTCTGGGATCAAGACACCGTTTCACTGTTGGGACCTAGAGTTGCTTCCACCTGGTCGAAGGGAGTACCTTCATCCCCACTCTAAGATGCAGTTATAACATCGTCCATTGTTGGATCAAGACACCGTTCCACTGTTGGTACCTGTTGGACTACTGTGTTAGTGGTATACATAGCACTCCACGGTGCTGGGCCTCAGGCTGGGCGCTGTCTGCCTGTGTCGCGGTAGCCAGCATTGATCTCAGGAGCCTTCCCAGCTCGCAGACCTCCGCCCAAAAGCTTCCGCCGGCACGTGGTGAGCTCTCTTTCACATACGGCGGTGTCAAAAGGTGAACTGTGGGGCATATGTGCGTCGCAGCGGCCATGACAGTTTCTGGGTACCAGCAGGCTGAGAGCATTATTCCCGCTGCCACCTTCGCTCACCGCGTCAGCCTTGTGGCAGACCTGGCAGACATGTTCACCATTCCGGAAGAGAACCACACCCAGAGAAATGTGCCTTTCATTCATACCCCTACGCTAGCCTTGCGTACGCTGAGCCAGCCCACTACGCTAAAGATTTGGTGGGGGGGGGGCACGTACACACTATGTTTTCGTAATGTTCCCTACTGACTGTACTATCATGGTTGCGTCCACTGTCCACTTCACTCAATAGACCATCAGTGTATGTTGACATGTGCATGTCTGTGTTCTGCATACTCAAGTCTCTCCGGCACATCCCCTCAACACTTTGCATTGTATACTTTTATAATCGAGAGCCACTTGCCACCTTTGCACATACTTTGCTCCCATCTCTCCCCGCATTCTGCATTGTGTGGCAGAGGTGCTATGCCATGTTTGGTTTGTGTACATGGCTAGCCACGGTTCCCACAGTACGTAGTGTCGTTGTGTCTGCTAGGTGTACATGTTGTTTGTCATGTTGTATGTGATTATATAAGATAGCGCGTTTATTTACGAGCAGTGGTTTCTCCCATTTACATATCGCTGTCTTAAAGAGGATACAGAAGTTTTTCTCACAGGTGAAAAGTGCGACCACAATGGCAGTCATTCATTACTATGCAAGAATGTCCAACTGCACGACGCTTCTAAGCTTACATCCCCTAATCTTGCGGGCTTTCTTAAAAGCACTCCAACTCCCACAATCGGACCAACATTCACACAGCTTTCTAACGGCAGTTATCTGCTTCTTAATAACATGGACTGCTACGGAATGTGAGCTGGCATACCGTATGTCCTTACTGTTTTAAACCGGGTAACTTCCTGTGGCAATCTCTATCCCCACCCACACAAAGTAACTCCCAAAGTTCAACTTGGCCTTCAATACCTACTTTGAAAACAGATTTGGTTTCAAACAAAAGTGTCCCTCACTTCTCCAAAAGTAATTTATCGACTGCAGATAGCACGAACTTCAAGTAAAATACACTCCCTTTTAAATACGAACCTCCCATTGCACTTTGTGAATTGTTACACAATTTTCAACACATCTGACATTTAAGCTCTGGCACACTTTTTTAACACTGTCTCCTCCGGCCTTGTCACAGGCTTTCAAACTGTTTTTGGTATAATACCAGACTTCATTTAGTCGATCATCTCTGGGATAACAGGAACAGTGCCCATAATTCTCGCTCTGTTTGCGGCCATCCTACTACTATTTTTGCTTGTAAAAAATGGCTGCGCTCCCTGTGGTAACAATCATGTCCAACAGAATATGCCTCTACTCGAAGCTACAACAATACCGTGAAAAAATGGAATAACTTCTCGGCTGCCTTCCTCTATCTATTATCGGAGCCAGCTACAACATGACATTTATTTACATATATGCAATCTGCGTGCAACCATCTTTTTATTGCAAAACTTGCCCATTCGACTGGCGAATGGATCTAAGCCTTGCCAACATCCCAACAAACACTCCCGATATCCAGCAAGTAATGGAGTATCTTGAAAGCCATGAACTTGATTGTTTGGGCAGTGGAGCAATGGCAGATGCAACACAAAAAGGTATCCTGACGGAATGGAATTTCTGCGCAGCTGCAAAAGATCTCCTGCAACGTGCGACCTTTGCATCGCAGATTGCCTACCAATTCAAATTGCCGCTCCAACATTCGCGGAACATTACTGTCCCTTCGAGGATATGAATTGTATCGCTTTGCTTTTCTCACACGATGGCAACAATCGCCTCTTGGAACATTCCGCATCTCAAGCCGCTGAAGAACTTCCGGACTGCAATCTCCAAGACATGCAAGAAATTAATTTTATTCTTGGATTGATTTTTTCCAACTGTTTTGACTTTTTCCTATACATTTTTTTAATACACTTCAATTTAACTATTTTCATATAATAACTTTCTAAGTATACTTAGGCATTTGAACTCTGTTTTCATTATTGCCCCTTACGTCTCCAGACTAACCAGGGATGGGTGATGTATGGCCTATGCAAATACGCTATTTACTTGCTAAATTAGCCTAAACCCGACATCCATTTTGAAACCATGTCTATTCTTTGTGCACACGTCTCTCTGCCTGCCTGTTATCCACAAAGCCCTTTCACACAAATGAGCTCATCCTCAGCCTCTGCTCACGAGCTGGCGATCAAGATCAAAAAACACGGCATTGTTTAGGAACTGATTGGCACAGTGTGGTAATCGTATCCTACCTTTATTTTCATGATACAATTTACAGTCATTCATGTCTAATAGGTATTGTTTATGTCAGATGGAACTGTAACATGTAATGTGGAATTGACTGATGCAGGAGCTTAGGTTTGAATACAGCAGAAGAGGTTGGAGTTTGCCTCAGCTGGATGCCTTAGCTCTTGGACCAGTGGGTCAATTTATGGCCCTTAAATAAAGACATTTTTTTATATAACTTGCAAACTCCATCGCTTTATTACACACAGCCACTTTCTTAAACACACCTGATTTCACCATTTGTCTTCTGTGGCATTGCAACATTCTGCATTATATTCTTCACGATTATTTATTTATTCCTGCTTGCTAAAACACTCCATTCGAGTCCTCAGACGAGTAGGGGTGAGTTGTTTGCTTCCCACTCCCGCTATAGTCTAAACCCATACTAACACCACTTGCACAGCTATGCTACAGCGGCCAGTATGCTACAGTGCCCAGAGCACATCAGTTTACAGCAATCAGCTCACTGTTTCATCCCCAAGTATACTGGCACCTCACCTCAGCAACATCTCACTCTGGGCAAAACTGCCCTTTCACACCGGTAGGGGTGAATACTTCGCTTCACACTCCCTGTATAGCACACCCTAACCACCCCACAGAGCTCACAGCGCTATAGTCTAAACGCATACTAACACCACATGCACAGCTATGCTACAGCGGCCAGTATGCTACAGCGCCCATAGCACATCAGTTTACAGCAATCAGCTCACAGTTTCATCCCCGAGTGTACCGGCACCTCACCTCAGCACCATCTCACTCTGAGCTAAACAGCACTTTCACACTGGTATGGATGAATACTTCGCTTCACACTCCCTGTAAAGCATACCCTAACCACCCCACAGAGCTCACAGCACTCCTACCCTCCTCTTTCCTACTTTTTTCACCCTTTTTTCCACTTACTCGCTTCAACGGAATCACAAAATGGCTGCCAACACTTCCTAGTTGCAACTGTTCGCAGCCAATAACCAGCAACCTCGTGTTCGTAACACCTCAGCCAATCAGATGGCAGAATTCCCAAATATCGATATCTGTAAATTTCGATATTTCTCCAAAACTACTGAATGGATTCACACCAAATAAACAAAAGTGTGCTTTCTAGACCAAGACCCTTCTCCCTGCCAAATTTGGGGTAATTCCGTTCACCCGTTCGAAATTGTAGCCTTGTCTAAAGTTTCCTATGGAAATTGCATGGAGAAAACACATTTTGGGACCCCCCTTTTGCTCGGCCCCCCCTTGACGAATCACCCCCAAACCTTCAACATAGGAGCTGATACGAACAAAGAATTAGTTTGAAAATTTCATGAAGATTCATCAAACAACGCCAATGTTATAAGCAAAACAAACAATGCTCTTCCTATGGAAACTTGGTCCTAACTAGAACTACCTACTGGCGACCGCCAGTAGGTAATATAGATATATGTATATATATATATATTCACTTAAAAAACCATAGGTTTCACACATGTTATAGTTAGCTGGACATTTCACTCGTAAAAAACCATTGAAATTCCCCCGTTATAGTTAGTTCAGATAACTATAACTCGCGCGCCCGCAATCCACTGCTGATGACGTCACATATTACATCACTCATGACATGGTCAGTGGCATTACTCATGACATCACTGATGACATCATCCTTGTGATAGAGTGGCGGTCGCGCGAGTTATAGTTATCTGAACCAACTATAACGGGGGAATTTCAGCTAACTATAACATGTGTGAAACCTATGTTTTTTTAAGTGAATTTGCAAGGTTTTTTTTAATGCTAATTCCTAACTATAACGTGTGTGAAACCTACGGTTTTTTAAGTGAATTTGTAAGGTTTTTTAAATGCTAAGTTATGTATGTTTTATTATATTTTTATATATTTATTTTACAATAAGCTACCTATGTATATAGTTATAGATTGACAGTATCCTGTAATATGGAATGCTCGTTTAAAATGTTTTTTGTTTTTTTTAAGGATTTTCACCGTGCGCGCACCCCGCGATTTTTTGAAAAAAAAATAATATTTTTTTCACCCTTCAGGGTCCTTCAGGGACCCCCTGACAAAGGCTAGGGGATCAGGAACTCTCTACCCTGCCCCCTTTTCACGTTCTCCACCTTTCTTTTTCCCTGTCACAAACAAAACACACAAAATGGCGGCCGACACTTCCTGATTTCGACCGATTCGAATGTTGACTGACATGAATCCACCAATCAGAATTACGCTTGCGCACGTTAAGGTGCGCGCACCGTGTGCGCACGGTGCGCGCATGGTGCGCGCTTATAGATATTTATGTGCTTTTAACTGCAATTTTCTCAGGAACTACTGAACAGATTGACACCATATATGCAAAAGGCACATGCCTGACCTGAGGACTACCTCTTTGCCAAATTTCAAGTAATTCTGTTCAGCCGTTCGGGCTGTACCTTCGACTAAATGTCCTATGGGAAAATGCATGGGGAAAATGCGTTTTGGGTCCCCCCTTTTTTCTCAGCCCCCGCTTGACGAATCACACCGAGACTTTCAGGGTAGGAGCTGAGCGGAGCGCCCCATTAGTTTTGAAAATTTCGCGGGGATTCGTCAACCGGCGCCAAAGTTATTCAAAATAGAATTTTCAGATTTCCTATGGAAACACGGTCCTAACTATAACTATCTACTGGCGACCGCCAATAGATAATATAGATATATATATATCCACACGAAACCTCCAGCAAGCAGAAGGAAGAGGCAACACGGGGAATCCAGGAAAAGATCTTTAATTGGAATGCAGTTCTGGCATATATATATATATATATATATATATATATATATATATATATTCACTGAAAAAACCATAGGTTTCACACGTTATAGTTAGCGGAAATTTTACTGATAAAAAACCAATGAAATTCCCCCGTTATAGTTAGTGCAGGCAACTATAACTCACGCGACCGCAATCCTCTGCTGATGCTAATACTGTATTTAGACACTTATTTGCCCATGTCTTCTTCCATACATTTTTAGCTATACATATATTACAAATATTTTTTTTTCATAAAGACACATATGTCATCAGCAGAAGATTGCGGTCGCGTGAGTTATAGTTGCCTGCACTAACTATAACGGGGGAATTTCATTGGTTTTTTATCAGTAAAATTTCCGCTAACTATAACATGTGTGAAACCTATGGTTTTTTCAGTGAATTTGCAAGGTTTTTTAAATGCTAATTCCTAACTATAACGTGTGTGAAACCTATGGTTTTTTCAGTGAATTTGTACGGTTTTTTAAATGCTAAGTTACTTTACGCCATTCGTGGCGTGCGCGCCCACTTAACGCAGTTCGTTCCGTGCGCGCACGGTGCGCTTCGCGCACCGCGCGCCCACTTTACGCAGTTAGTGCCGTGCACGCACGGTGGGCACGCGGTGCGATGACAAAGCAAGAAAGCACGTCAACAAATCTGTTTCTGCTTTCCTCCGTGACTATGGTATGGGTGCCATTTACCACAACAACTTGCGTTATGACATGCAAGACATTTATAGAGGAGATGGTGTGCACTTCAATGATGAAGGGAACAGAGTCTTCCTCTTGAACCTTAGACTCTGCATCGGTACTTACTTGTAGGTACCACTAAAAAATCATTTCATAAACACAACGGCTCTTTTTAGAGCCCCCTAATATCTAAACACTTAAATCTGATTTTCTTTTTTTTTTTTTTTTTTTTTCCTACCGTACGCTTACCGTAAGCTTACCGTACGCGTACCCCGTTATTTTTTTTAAAATCAATAAATGTTTTCTTTGTACTTTTCTGTCCTTCTTTGACCCCCTTACAAATGTTAGGGGGTCTGTAACTCTCCTCATTGCCCCCTTTCCTTGTTTTCACTCTTTTTTTTCAGAGTGAAATACACAAAATGGCGGCCGCCGCTTCCTGGTTTCGGCCGATTCGAATGTTTACTAAGATCTAAGAGCCAATCAGAATCGCGCTCGCGCACGCCACCGTACGCTTACCGTAAGCGTACGGTAAGCGTACCGTAAGCGGGCTCAGATATATATATTGATTTAAAGGCTATTTTCTCAGAATCTACTGAACAGATTTACACCAAACCTACAAAAGGCACTTCCTTGACCTAGGGACTACCTCTCTGCCAAATTTTGAGTAATTCTGTTCAGCCGTTCGGGCTGTAGCTCGTTCTAAAGGTCCTATGGAAAAATGCATGGGAAAAACGCGTTTTGGGACCCCCCTTTTATCTCAGCCCCCGCTTGACGGATCCCCCCGAGACTTTCAGGGTAGGAGCGGAGCGTAGCGCCCCACCTATTTTGAGAAATTCGCGAGGATTCGTCGACCGGCGCCAAAGTTATTCAAAATAGAATGTTGAGGTTTTCCTATGGAAACGTGGTCCTAACTATAACTACCTACTGGCGACCGCCAGTAGGTAATATATATATATATATATATATATATATATATATATATATATATATATATATATATATATATATATATATATATATATATATAGGCCAAGATAGGGATAGTCAATTTCTACATGTTCATGGGGTCTGAGCATATACATGGGGTTCTGGACATCAGTGCCCTAGTGTGCAGAGTCTAAAAACCAGTAATATAATTCAGAAAAAGGGGCATTTTCTTTCAATGATTAATGCAAATCAGCAAGTAATCCTTTCAGACAAATGATTTGTACATTTACACCAACATATTACACATACAAACCACTGCATTACCAGAACGAAGCAGTGTAATACGTATATGTACCCTACAATTATCAATGTCAGTTGGTACAGTATGCATGCAAATCTATGAGGTATTTTTGCAAATCAGTGAGTTATTCATGCAGACAAGTGCATCATGCATGCTTCATATTTACAGTTTGCTTTGTTAAGGTGGCTCTCTAATCAGGCAATCTGCCTCTTCGAGCTGGCTCATTGTGAACTCAACGCTGCTTCATCACGTGGCACTGTATTGTTATTTGACTTAATGCACACACTCCAGAAAAACCTATTCGCCCAAGCCAAGACACATAGGGTGAGCCAAGGATTCTTTACAAAATCTGGGTTATATTTGTGTCCACCGTGGGAGCTGTCACTGCTTACAGAAAGACTGTGGATTCTCTCTTCATGTCTTCCTAAGACCATAAACAGAGCACCTCAATCCTAACCTGCCACACCACTTTCAAGCATTCACACCCAAACACAGCTCTGCCAGCTCACCTGCATCCTGGCCTGCTATGCAAGCATTAGGACCCACATACAGATCAGTCTATAAGCCTCTTCCCTGGCCTGGTTCCCCACCTGCTACTCAGTCTGAGTCTTTACAATATAATCAGAAATGATCATAGTGACATGAGCATATGCAATCCAAAATATCAGATTTGCATTGTTAGTGGGGCAAATGCTTCTGTGTGCATAGCATATTGTCACATTTTAATCTCTGATAAAATAGAGGAAAGACCACAAATTATTAAAATTCATACTATATTGTGGGCCTGGGTGGAGTTCCCGGAGTTCTGCTCTGAGGAACTCCGCGAAGTGCCAAATAAACTGTGGTAAGTTGCGCTGCTCTCACTGATTTTAAGCAGAGGGAGTTTGACGGTGCTACGTGTCGCGCCAGAGGGCGCTCCTTCTTACTGCCGGTCAAATAGATATTCTACTTGTGTAGCAGCTTCCTCAACGCGAGCGGCTGATTTCTCAATGCGAGCGGTTGCAACCTGCCGTGACCGCTGCATTGAGAAATCTCGCCAGTAGGACGTCAAGTGCACGATTGTTCATGCTTGCACTCACCAACTTAACATTGCCGGCCCGCACAAGAGAAAAAACTCCACTCCATGTCACCTCACAGAGTTTTGCGGAAGTCCGCATTGAGGGTGGAGTGGGCAAAACTCTGCAAACTCTGCCAGCGGAGCGGAATACTTCACCAACCCCTACTCTTTTGTTGCCAGTGCAAGTGTTGAACAGGTGCTGATGTGCATTTCAGTGAAGAGTGGTCAGCTAACCACACACCTTCTTCAAGGGCACAAAACTCTTTAATAAAAACACAAAGAGCAGCCCAACCAATATCTAGATTCGTACAAGACAAGAATATGAATAAAGATGCTCCTGCAGGCTTATAAAGATACTGCCCACATTAAATAATGATAGAGCGCCAGGTTGTTCTGAAAATTGTAGGGGTGCACCATAATCACTGTTAGTCCGCACCCACATATGTTAAAGGACTCGTACTAATGTGTGACGTAGAAATGTGTTACTCAAATCTGGTTATAATAGAGTGATTAGAAATGTAACCATGCCTTTCATGAAGAGCAATGTTATAATTAACTGCAAATGTATTCATGTAGTCAATACCTAATGATTGGGTTTTGTGTGATGTGATGCATTAGGTTTAAACGTGCACCATATTAAAGTCTGCACATGTAGTTTGCATATTCATACATGAAGTGTAATGAAATTTATGCTTATAGTGTGATTTTAGAAGAGTGTGTTTAAACTGTGTAAAGGTCTGATCGCACATACGTTAAGAGAAAGGCCTGCTCGTTTCTTATGTTAGCTAAATATTGTAGGCCGGAAATGATTTCCCTTGGTAAGGCTTTGGGCTTTAGGACGTTAGAAAATCTCAGAGAAGTGGATAGTTTCGTTCCTACGATTCTGTTGCAGGTGCAAGGACATTCAGCTCATTAGAGAGACTAACCCTTTGTTCTAGGAGTTAGGATGGTACGAGAAGCCAATATGGGAGTATACTGGAATGTAGGGATGATACTTCCGGCAGACAAGGTGCCTGGGACCCAAGGACGAGTAAACCGTCGTTGGATGGGATACAAGTTTCACTGGAAAAGTACTGGAAGAAGACCTGGCTGAAGAGGTGTGCCGGAGGACGTGTTCTCCAAATTTTTTTGGATTTTGAATTAGGGGCAGTGCCCTGTGGGTTGAGCAGTTGAGGTCTTGATGGAGAGCTAGAAGGAGCATCTTAGAAAGAGCTCTTGACAAAGTGAGTGTACTTCTAAAGAAGTCTTCACTTCTGACACCTTTTTGCTCTTTTGCCTGGGAGGGAAAATGCTAAGTAGGGATGTCACCTTAGAGATAGAGTAGGGATAGACTAACTGATTTTCTTTTTAGGTTAATCACTTCTAATGTAGAGACTGGAGGGATTATTGCTTACCTGATGTTACTAGAGCTGACTATTCTTATTCTGAGTCGAATGAGACTCCTGCGTTGGATATTTTTTGTATTAGTGCCCATTTACTTTCTTGACCTCGTGCTGAGGTGCTTTAATGTGCAGTTATTTTCGGCTTTATAATAAATCCCTAAAATTTGAGATTCGTAGTCAGTGGTCCTTTAGAGTTGAAGTTGATTCTGTTGATTATGTGCTAACATTTGACTTCCTCCCCTCTACACTATTTAGCAGATAAAAAGAGGATTCTTGGTGATGGTAAGACAAATAAGAATCCGAATTTATCAATAAATTACACAACAAAAACCCCAACATCACAAAAAAGTTAAAAAAACACCCAAAAGTAAGGTGTAGCCTTTGGTACTTGTTCAACTTATAAAGGTTTAAATCGCATGCGGATCATTTGTATTCCAATACCTGCGACAAAACACAGATACATGCACCAAATGCCCATCGGTTAATACAGTAAACCTATTGTGATTGACTTCATGTAACAAGAACTCTACCTGTGCCTCCCTTTATCATCCATTAGTTCATATAACCAACACTAGTGAATACACCTAAATGTGATACGTATAAAACAAATCACTAAATACTTGATTGCTACTGAAAGAAAACGTGGTCGTTGTAACACGTATACACTCCTTAGCAGAATCAGACCAGGATAGATGCACAAGATTGTTCCCAAGGATACAACTAGAAAATAATGATAAGCAGGTGATGAACACTGGTGAATGAGGAAATAAATCACTATCTAATCCTCAGGCACTGTAAAGGTTACCTAGGGGGTACTGTCCTCGTCAATCTCCAGGCGATAGCAAAGGCAAAAGAGCAGAGGCAGATCACCCATCTTTAACTTCAAAAGCAGTAGTGGGTTTGTAAATATAAAGAGCTCTGTTTGTGTCTTTTCAAAAAACAGAAAAGAACAAATGTAAATAATCTAAAAGTGCCCAATTTATTGTCAAGAGATCAACGAACAGTATGTGTCTATGGGTATTCTGTGAACAGAATACCAGTATAGAGTCAAACCTAGACTCAAGGCACGGTACTGTGTACTAATGCAGGCTCGCAGTACTCTGGGAACAATTCATAATCCCCCAAATCGGGCAATAAACAGAGAGTTAAAGAGGGCGCCATTTAAAGTAAAAGCTAATCACATGTGACATCTATGGGACAGTAAACATAGAAGACAGGCTCAGTGAAGGCCAGAACCGCGGAGAAAGAGACCTCTCACTGAAGGAATCAAGACTAAACGGGTCTATGTATACCGTATGAAACAGATAAAGAAGCAATACAGACACTCCTACTCAGCCAGGGTCTGCGAAGAATTGCAATACAAATAAAGGCTTGTCAAAGGCCTGTGAGTGAAACGTATAAGGAAGAGGAAATGACCTGAGCCAAGCAAGAAATATATAGCATATTGTACCGATAGGTAAAAAACAAAGACAAGAATGGCCTATCTAAATTACATACTATGGAAACAAAAACAAATCAATAACAAAAATATAATTCTAAGTAAGGCATAGAGAAAATGCCCTCTGACCTCAGGAGGACTATCCAGAGTATACTCCGCGTATTGGAAGGAAAGAGAATGTGAGGTACAGTAGGAGTTCCATGAGACTAAAGGTCTTCATAAGAATAGAATAATCAGACAAGAACCTTAAACTCAGGTCAAGTTCTCTGTCAGAGATAGAAGTTTCTAGGACCCAGAGGAGACGTACTAGGGAGGTAAGATACAGATAAGGAGTCTAATAGAAAAAGCATGAATCTGGGGAACTGGGTTCGAGTCTCCGCAATGACGCTGAACATCCTGTGATTCTGGGCAAATCTCTTAATCTCTCCGTGCCTAACAAAAACTGAATGTGTGTCCTCATGTAACGTAACTGGTGCTATGTAAAGCGCTCTGATACCCGATTCGGGTCAAGTTCGAGCTATATAAAATTCTGCACCAAAAAAAAATATATATGACCTACAACATATATTCCCGGGTCATTCTGTCGTTCAAGCCCTTCTTTTCTGCATCTAGACTGAATATCCAGAACACCTCCCTCTTCTTTCTGTAGGCATTATTGTCTCTGTTTCTAATATTAAAAATGTTCTCAAGACCTGGCCATTTAAGTGCATTCTCCATATGTCCCTATTCTATACAGCGGTCCACCATGGGGGCAATATTTTTCCTAATGCAGATTGCCGCTTTATTACATGTGTAGATGATTAAATATACAATATTGCTTGTTCTGACATTAGTCATGCAATTAAAATTCATCGTAGTGTTGACATAGATTAGATTATTGGAAGCAATGGCACTATCTCAAACATGGCATGTCCACAGCAGTGATTTCTGCTGACTGGAGTCACTTATGATTAGTTTTTAAATGATTTGGGAGTCAGGAAATGATCTGGCGTTGACCATTCTATCCCTTTGATTTCTATCGCGTCTAAATGCAAACAGAGGCTTGGGAAGAATCAGGCCGTACTTACTAGTGTTAAGTAAGTGTCAAAGAGCATTGATGACCTATCTAATCTTATCATTAATATTAGAATGTCGGATAACACATACTAAACTGCTGTTGTTCTCCTTCTGCCTGGCTTCAAACATGCTTCCTCTATTGTAGTATTTTGCTCTCTTGTATGCCTCTCTCACCAGTCTGATATAGTTACCCCTTTTAAGAAATGTTTCCTTAAGTACGTCAGCATTGCTGTCATTATCCTAGATGGTGGTACAATTTCATCGAATATGATGGAATTGACCGAATGGGATGCCTTGCTTTTGATATTTATGGTGGAAGCCTTGAAAATGAAGGAGGGTGTTGCCTGCAGTGGGTTTTGTATACAAAGAAACTCGTAAATGGCCCTCGTCATTGTAAATCCAAATATCAAGGAACTGAACTTGAGTTCTGCTTGTTTCGGCGATACCCCACAGAATGTTATCACATAAATATATCCAGCTCAAAAATTCATCTTCCCAAATAAAAAAAATATTGTCTATAAATGAGGAAGGTCCAATTGTCCTGTAGCAAACATTCATTGCCGACTAATGGCAAATATCCGAAAGTCAATCTGATACCTTCCACATCCACAGGGGATGTTATTCCAAAAATGTAGAAGATCATGCCAGTGCATGTACTAATGGGTGAAGTCCGGACTGATTATGGACCTCCATTTAACAGCAATGGGTGGGAGGAGTACCTCCAGTACAGAAACACCCAACACCGACGCATCATGCTACGGTGGCCCCAATCCAATATAGAGGCAGAACGGTTTGTGAGTAGCCTAAAGAAATTGATCCGCATTGCAGAGGCAGAAAGGGAAGGCATAGAGAATGCAATATACATGTTTCTGCGAGAGTACAGAGCTACACCACACTTCACCACCAGCATGGGGGGAACTGCTACGCACGCTATTTCCTATCATCGTCAGTATGTTGATAGTCATGAGCCACAGCAACAGTTATTCAGCCAGAGGCAATGCCAGAATAACTAGGCCAGTAGAAGATGGCGAGCCTGGTACAGAACATTTGAGCCAGGGGACAAAGTCCTAATCAAAAACTGACACCCTGTATCGAGTATATCTGGCAAACACTGTTCTCGTGCGGATAAGGTATAGGGAGGATCCCAGATGTAACTGTGGGTGCAACCAGGAAGGGACCTTTATACATACCATTTGGAACTGTGTGTATATCCAGCGGTATTGGGCAAAGGTAATTCAATGCATGGCAAATGTACAGTGTAAGCAAATTGAGCCCAAGATAAAACTATGCATTCTGAATGTATGGGACCCCACAGATTTAACAGGAAAAGAAAGAACCTGGGTGGGATTGGGATTGATGATTGCTTAGAAAAACATTGCCAGACTATGTGAAGCGGATGAAACGCCTACACTGAACACACAGGAAAAAGACATGGACTGGTGCGTGGTAATGGAAAAGACGATGTATGTGTTAAGTGGCTGTCCTAAGAAGTGAGACAATTAAATGTTGGCCTAGTCAGCGCACTCACACATTTAACAGTAAAGCATCAAATCTTAAAACAAGGGAATGCAATGAAATGAAACTTAATTGTACAAAATACGGCGTGCAAACCGGATCAAAGGCAGCCAACCCAGGAGTACAAAAATAGAGACGGGTGGACTACCACCCGTATTCCGGATGCACAGCACTGAACAATATTGTTAATATCAACTTGCACATTCGTTAGATGAAGTCGAAAACAAAATACAACAGCACTTATGCTAATAAACAATGTTTGTGTTCATTTGATTTTTTTGAAGAATCATCAAAAAATAATGAAAGTAATAAGAAAATTGTGAACGCCCCTGAAGAAGGGATTTTTGATAATCCCGACATGCATTGGGCAGGATTTGCAACAGTTATAATTTTCAGCTATGTTTTTTGCTGATGTTCTTGAGTCAAACACTAATTGGTTAATAGCCATGTTCTTGTTTATGCAAACAAGTTTAATTGTCATGTGTGAACAATTTACTTATTCATTTCATTATTTTTTAATGATTCTTCAAAAAAAATCAAATGAACACAAATATTGTTTATTAGCATAAGTGCTGTTGTATTTTGTTTTCTACTTCATCTAACGAATGTGCAAGTTGATATTATAAAATATTGTTCAGTGCTGTGCATCCGGAATACGGGTGGTAGTCCACCCATCTCTTTTTTTTTTTTTTTGTCCTAAGAAGTTGTGAGAAGTTGGCCTGGTATATGATGCTCACTAGGTAAGTGATCACCTTGTACCATGCCAAGCAACCCTTATGGTGTGGTTGTAAGTCAACCTTTTCGGACTAGCTGCCCTAGTGGTAGCGTAGGCTAAGCAGTCTTTGAGGCTAAACTCGTGAAGCGTGTTAAGCCAGCTGTTTTACCAAATGTAACCCCCTTTTATACCAATGAAAGGACACCACACAGATATATATTCAAAATATATATGTATTTATTTCTCAAAGTAACCCCTAGTCTCTTTATGAGCACAGGAGCACAAATCGTCAAACAAGATTACAGTAGAATACACAGAAGTTGCACTTTATATGGATAGGCCCTGGTGGCCGCTCGAACCATATACTAAAATAGTGGTATAAGTACCACGAACAGAAAAGGGAAAAGGCCTAGGGCCTCTAGAATCGCTGGGCCTACAAGGAGCTAACTTCAGTTAGTGACCAGGAGGTCCACGGGTGGCGTGTGCAGAGCAAATAGTCACACGCGTGCTCCCATAGGTTTCAATGGGTGCGTAAAAAGTACAAAGTTACTGCAAAGAGGATCTTCCGGATGGACTAGGAACTCAAGATTTGGAACACAGGCACTAGAGATGTAATACTACACTTGGGCACAGGAGTGCCAGCTTTACCTCACCCACAGGAAGCGGGTGCATAGGCCTCGAAGTGCGTCGGGTTTCTTCTATCTGTTCCGTGGAGCCTGAAGACAAAGATGCTGCAGGCGGTCGGTCCGGGAGAGATGCGGTGGAACCAAGAGTGGATCGGAGATGTTGAAGACCTGTAAGCAGAGGGGACAGTGTTCACAGTCACCAGCCAGTGACCAGCGTGGCACCAGGTGGGTACCAGGCAATGTCGGGTGCAAACAGGAAGAAAGGTGTAGCTTGTCTCTGCAGGCACGTGGTCTCTGGAGGTCGACGACGTCCAGGAGTCGGTTCACGAGCTGTCCCACGCAGGCTCTCGCTGTCGGCGGTGTCGGCGACTTGATCGAAGCAAACAAGCCTTGGCAAAAGCAATTGTTGTAGGAGATGAAATAAGCTGATGGTTCTGACCAGCAAGGTCAGAGGGACTGCTCCTTTGGAGGGGAGCAAGGGCCAGTCTGGAGCAAACAGACCAGTGGTGTATTTTGTAAAGTTCGTCGCCAAGATGGCTACTAGCCAGCGGGCCAGCAACCGAGTGGCAAAATGCAGAAGGGCCCCACGCAGATCGTGGAGATGCTGGAGGGCTCACCTTTGGTGCAGATGCTGCTCGAGGGTTGGGCTTCTCAGATCCCAAAGTACAACTTGGAGGGAGCCTCGGTTGTTGCACTTGCAGCTTGTCGTCGTCGTTTCCAAGATGGCTGGCTCCACGTGTCTCGGTGCCTCCACGGGTCTCCTCTTTTCAGGGACTGTGGATCGGGCGGTGAGAGGTCTGGAGGTCCAGATCTTGTCAGTCTCTGGGCTCGGGCTCCGGCGGGAGGCGGCGGCAAAGCAGACGTTGATTCGCTGGATGGTGCTTGCGTTAGCAAAGTGGTCACTCCCTGACCACAGGGGAGATTTCCTTCAGTCTTCTGTGCAGCAGAACGTTGAAGTTCCCGTCTTCTTCTTAGTTTCAAGTTGATTCCAGGATGTCTCAAGTCTTAGGACACAGCTCCTACCTTTAAGCGGATTCTAGGGGCCGGACTATCTGCTAGGTCCCTCCCTATGGGTGGGACCAGGAAGGGGGGTGGTTACACCCCCAATCCTTTGTCCAGCTCGCCCCAGGCCCGGGACTGGTGTGCCCCAGGACCGGTTTGAACTGGCATATGCACCGAGGCTCCTTGTGAGCCACAGGCATGTCTGGTTTCTTTCAAGCCCTACCTGACCAATACACAAAATCCTGTCTGGGGTGGTGCATGCACCTCCCCTGGCAGGAAACCCTTTGTCCACACCTCCCAAGCTGGAAGGACTCCCAGCAGCAGGAGGGCAGACTTGTGTCTGTGGTGGCAGTATCCATTTTGTGGTGCTGAGGCTATGTCTGATTTTACCCGGGTTTCAGGTACTGTACATGTCGTGTCCCTCTAGAAGGGTGGAATGCTAACCCCATCGCCAGAATTGGCGAGGGGTTAGTATTCCAATTCGTATGACACCTTACTCGACATGTTTTGATAAAGCCAAACCAAAGTTAGCATTTAACAGCGAGGTTCATAATGCACTTAAGAGTATATGGTATGACAATATCTGGAAACAGTAGAAGGAAGTTGTTCCGACCACTGCAGACAGGCTCAGCTCATGCCAGAGCACCATCTCACATGGAACCAAGCACTCTGCCTTCAGGATTGTTAAGGCCTGCCATAGGAGTGACTTATAGGTTAACATGTGTCCCATTTAAGGTTAGGTATAGGTATACTACACCTAAGTAAGAGGTGATTACACCAACTTACCCCAGCTGAGTGATCAGCCAGTTGTGTCAAATTGTTAGGCCAAGCCTGGGGTGGCATAATACATGCTTCAGCCCCTGGCAGGCCTTGGGTACACCAATGCCCTGGGTACCTAGTGTACACTGGTACAGTGGCTCACAGGGTGATCCAACCAATTGGGTATGTACCTAGGGTACATGGAGTCCATTTTAAAGAGAGAACAGCCAGGCTGAGATCCTGAATGGCAGGATCTCAGGCCAACTAAGTCGAAAAACCAGCTAGACACTAGGCAAAAATTTGGGGGTAACCATAGTCAGATATCCACCTTCCTACACAACCCCCCCCAAACGAAGGGAGATAAGGCTGACCTTGACCAGGTAAGCCTATATTGCCCAAGTGGCCATATAAGGAGGAACCAGCACTGGCATGGTTACCTCCTGTCTCATGGTCCACTAAGCAATCCCTCACCCTAAGGGTATCAGAGGGTCTCCACCATAGGGAATCTCTACCTTTGGTGTGTCTTGGCAAAGTAAAAGGCTGGTGTTGAGATGGAGTACTGAAGTGAGTGTCCTCAAAGTGAGGCCTCAGCTTCCTCCAATCCCCCCCCACCATGGATGCCTTTCCTTCCTTAACTGAGTTGCACTGTGCTCTCAGGGTCAGCCTCTGGCTACCTAAAGCTGGAGGCTGGGTCCCTTTTGTGGGCTTACTGGAGGGACAGGTCAGGTCTGGGGCCCTAAGGTCCCATGTTTGCCTGTACCCAACAGAATCCCTCTGGGGGAGGTCCCTAACTACCTGTAAAGGAGATCCCTCAGGAATGTTTTTACCCATCACCTGACTAGGGCTACTAGCCAGGCAATCCCCATTCTTTTGATGGGGGGGGTTCTTGTGGACAGGGGCCCTCTGGGGGTCCACTGGCCTCCCTGACCTCTGCAGCCCTGGGCTGACTGGGGCAGGGTAGAGAGAGGCAGGCTACCTGCACCAGACTGGGTCCCACCTTGGAAGGGGCCACTGACATCAGAGGCTCTGCCAGGCCAGGCCTGGCTACCTCTGGGGCAGTTCCTTCACAAGGGGTGAGGTCAGCTCCCTGAGGAGGCTGACTTTTTCCTAATGTCTGGGGAGAGGGAGACTTTTCTTCCTCCCCACTACTCTCTGTTTGTGTGGAGTGATCCATAGTTTCAGGCTTCACTTCACCTATGTCAGTCTGAGTATAGGCTGAGACCATTACAGCCTTGCCAACCTTTTCAGGGGGGCACTCAGTTTGTGTTTGAGCTGTGACTGTCACAGCTCTGCCAGTCTCTACAGGGAAGTCTGTCTGTGCCTGGGCTGTTGCTACCACTGCCCTTCCAACCTTTCCAGGGAGGAAATCTATTTGGACAGGGGTTGTGAATGGCACAACCCCACTACCCTTTTGTGAAAGGCCTACCATTTTAGAATGGGTGTCTTGTTCAACTCCAGCCCAGGCTGAGAGTTCTAAGTCATTCCCCAGTAAGCAGTCCACAGGCAAGGTTGGGGACACTGCCACCCTTTTAGGGCCAGTGACACCTCCCCAGCTGAGACATACCTCTGCCATGGGATGACTATTCTGTTTGCCATCAATGTTAGTCACCTGGTAGGAGAAACCAGGCAAAAGCTGCTCAGAGGGAACTAGCCAATGGGCCTCCATTGTGATGCTAGCTCCAGTGTCTCTGTAGGCCTCAGCTTTGGTACCATTGATGTAGGGCTCCTGTCTGTACCTACCCAAAGTGTTGGGACAGGCAGTGAAGTTGGCAAACCCCATGCCACCATCACAGACAAGAGTAGTTGCTGTAGGGGAATTGGCTAAGCCAGGGTCCCCCTGTGTTCCCCAAGTAAACCCACCCAAATTTTTGGGGGCACTCCCACCACCTGGGGGATTACTGCTGACAGTAATAGGTGGTGTGACAGGAGTAATTGGAGGAACAGTTTTGTTTGTAGCCCTTGGGCAACTGCTGTCAGTTTTCCAATGCCCAGGAGTTTTACACTCATGGCAGTAAGGCTTTTTACCTGTGGTAGAGGAGGGAGCTTGGGACCCACCACCCTGTGTGGAGTTTTGGGGCCCTGAGGAAGATTTCTCTTTTGCTTTATCCCCACCCTTCTCTTGAGGTTTGGTGGTATCTTTCTTTTGGTCACCACCCTGATTCTTAGGCCTGATCCTGGTCCTGACCCATTTATCTGCCCTCTTTCCCAATTCTTGGGGAGAGGTCAAATCTGAGTCTACCAGGTGTTGATGGAGGAGCTGGTTTTGACAGTTACTTAAAATCTGTTCTCTCATCATCAAATTATACAATCCTGTAAAATCAGATACCTTACTTCCCAGCAACCAACCCTCCAAAGCCTTAGTGGCACATTCAACATATTCAGACCAGTCCTGAGTCTGTGTCTTTTGGGTGTCTCTGAACATTAACCTGTACTGTTCAGTGGTTAAGCCTAACCCATCAACTAGAACACTCTTCAGGACTCTGTAATTTCTGACATCCTCTTCTCTAACAGTGAGGAGTCTGTCTCTGCCTCTTCCTTCAAAGGAGAGCCAGAGGATTGCTGCCCACTGGTCTTCAGGAACCTGCTGTACTTTGCAGGCTCTCTCAAGAGCAGTTATCCATTTGTGGATGTCATCCCCACTTTTGTAGGGGGGCACAACCTTAGACAGGTTCCTATTATCAAAGACCCTATCTTTGTCCTTAGGGACAATGCTGCCACCAGTGGGTATAGACCCACTCTCTCTAGGTTGCCTAGCCTTCCTCAGGTTTTCTTCCATCAGGGCTACTTCTAGCTCCTGCTTCCTGATCCTCAGCTGGGCTTCCTGCATTCTGGCCTCATGTTCCCTCCTCTGAGGGGTGGTCATCCTTTTCCTGGAGTGACCTTGAGAGCCTCTAGAGGCATGAGAAGCATTAGAGTCGCCTGAGCGATTCCTTTGCCTCCCAAGCCCCTGGTTAAGTCCACTGGGGAGATCCAATGGGATGATCCCATTGTCAGTCCCCAATAGCCTTAGTTTAGCTGGGCCAAGTATAACACTTGGCACTGGGCTAGTTCTCCCTTCATCATCACTACTCTCTGTATCCTCTCCACTTTCCTCCTCTGTAGTATGGTTCTCATCTAAGGGATGGCTATTGGAAAGGGGTACTTCTGTAGCATCTTCAGAAGGGGGGCCTCCTGTTCCTGACCCTAAGGGGGCTAACTGGGAAGCCTTCTTGAGCTCTCTCTGATTTTCATCATTTTGCAAGAGTTCTCTGAGCTCAGCAGAGGTAGGGTTCTTGGGCTGTTTAAGGCCTCTAAGAGTTGCCAAATGCCTGAGCTCATTCTGATTAAGGGTAGCAAAGATGGATGGTGCCCTCTGGGGGTCACTCTCAACAGAGATAGGTACATTGGACCTCTCTGCCCCAGCCATTGCTCTTAAGTGTGGGTGGATGTGTTGCAATCTACCTACACTTGGGTTTACCTACTAAACCTATCTAGTAGTTGTAGTCAGGGTGTGCTACTCCCTTTGCTCTACAACAACTAAGTTCAGTAGAACTTATGTATATCTAATCTTGTTTTATATGTACCTACAGGTACCTATGTGATCTTTCAATTGGTAACCAAGAGATTACAATGGTAACACACAGCAAGCTCAAATCCAACCGCTGCTCACCAATGTGAGAAGTTGGCCTGGTATATGATGCTCACTAGGTAAGTGATCACCTTGTACCATGCCAAGCAACCCTTATGGTGTGGTTGTAAGTCAACCTTTTCGGACTAGCTGCCCTAGTGGTAGCGTAGGCTAAGCAGTCTTTGAGGCTAAACTCGTGAAGCGTGTTAAGCCAGCTGTTTTACCAAATGTAACCCCCTTTTATACCAATGAAAGGACACCACACAGATATATATTCAAAATATATATGTATTTATTTCTCAAAGGAACCCCTAGTCTCTTTATGAGCACAGGAGCACAAATCGTCAAACAAGATTACAGTAGAATACACAGAAGTTGCACTTTATATGGATAGGCCCTGGTGGCCGCTCGAACCATATACTAAAATAGTGGTATAAGTACCACGAACAGAAAAGGGAAAAGGCCTAGGGCCTCTAGAATCGCTGGGCCTACAAGGAGCTAACTTCAGTTAGTGACCAGGAGGTCCACGGGTGGCGTGTGCAGAGCAAATAGTCACACGCGTGCTCCCATAGGTTTCAATGGGTGCGTAAAAAGTACAAAGTTACTGCAAAGAGGATCTTCCGGATGGACTAGGAACTCAAGATTTGGAACACAGGCACTAGAGATGTAATACTACACTTGGGCACAGGAGTGCCAGCTTTACCTCACCCACAGGAAGCGGGTGCATAGGCCTCGAAGTGCGTCGGGTTTCTTCTATCTGTTCCGTGGAGCCTGAAGACAAAGATGCTGCAGGCGGTCGGTCCGGGAGAGATGCGGTGGATCCAAGAGTGGATCGGAGATGTTGAAGACCTGTAAGCAGAGGGGACAGTGTTCACAGTCACCAGCCAGTGACCAGCGTGGCACCAGGTGGGTACCAGGCAATGTCGGGTGCAAACAGGAAGAAAGGTGTAGCTTGTCTCTGCAGCCACGGGGTCCCTTGAGGTCGACGACGTCCAGGAGTCGGTTCACAAGCTGTCCCACGCAGGCTCTCGCTGTCGGCGGTGTTGGCGACTTGATCGAAGCAAACAAGCCTTGGCAAAAGCAATTGTTGTAGGAGATGAAATAAGCTGATGGTTCTGACCAGCAAGGTCAGAGGGACTGCTCCTTTGGAGGGGAGCAAGGGCCAGTCTGGAGCAACCAGACCAGTGGTGTATTTCATAAAGTTCGTCGCCAAGATGGCTACTAGCCAGCGGGCCAGCAACCGGTTAGGCGCGTCAAGTGGCAAAATGCAGAAAGGCCCCACGCAGATTGTGGAGATGCTGGAGGGCTCACCTTTGGTGCAGATGCTGCTCGAGGGTTGGGCTTCTCAGATCCCAAAGTACAACTTGGAGGGAGCCTCGGTTGTTGCACTTGCAGCTTGTCGTCGTCGTTTCCAAGATGGCTGGCTCCACGTGTCTCGGTGCCTCCACGGGTCTCCTCTTTTCAGGGACTGTAGATCGGGCGGTGAGAGGTCTGGAGGTCTAGGTCTTGTCAGTCTCTGGGCTCGGGCTCCGGCGGGAGGCGGCGGCAAAGCAGATGTTGATTCGCTGGATGGTGCTTGCGTTAGCAAGGTGGTCACTCCCTGACCACAGGGGAGATTTCCTTCAGTCTTCTGTGCAGCAGAACGTCGAAGTTCCCGTCTTCTTCTTAGTTTCAAGTTGATTCCAGGATGTCTCAAGTCTTAGGACACAGCTCCTACCTTTAAGCGGATTCTAGGGGCCGGACTACCTGCTAGGTCCCTCCCTATGGGTGGGACCAGGAAGGGGGGTGGTTACACCCCCAATCCTTTGTCCAGCTCGCCCCAGGCCCGGGACTGGTGTGCCCCAGGACCGGTTTGAACTGGCATATGCACCGAGGCTCCTTGTGAGCCACAGGCATGTCTGGTTTCTTTCAAGCCCTACCTGACCAATACACAAAATCCTGTCTGGGGTGGTGCATGCACCTCCCCGGGCAGGAAACCCTTTGTCCACACCTCCCAAGCTGGAAGGACTCCCAGCAGCAGGAGGGCAGACTTGTGTCTGTGGTGGCAGCATCCATTTTGTGGAGCTGAGGCTATGTCTGATTTTACCCGGGTTTCAGGTACTGTACATGTCGTGTCCCTCTAGAAGGGTGGAATGCTAACCCCGTCGCCAGAATTGGCGAGGGGTTAGTATTCCAATTCGTATGACACCTTACTCGACAAGTTTTGATAAAGCCAAACCAAAGTTAGCATTTAACCGCGAGGTTCATAATGCACTTAAGAGTATATGGTATGACGATATCTGGAAACAGTAGAAGGAAGTTGTTCCGACCACTGCAGACAGACTCAGCTCATGCCAGAGCACCATCTCACATGGAACCAAGCACTCTGCCTTCAGGATTGTTAAGGCCTGCCATAGGAGTGACTTATAGGTTAACATGTGTCCCATTTAAGGTTAGGTATAGGTATACTACAGCTAAGTAAGAGGTGATTACACCAACTTACCCCAGCTGAGTGATCAGCCAGTTGTGTCAAATTGTTAGGCCAAGCCTGGGGTGGCATAATACATGCTTCAGCCCCTGGCAGGCCTTGGGTATACCAATGCCCTGGGTACCTAGTGTACACTGGTACAGGGGCTCACAGGGTGATCCAACCAATTGGGTATGTACCTAGGGTACATGGAGTCCATTTTAAAGAGAGAACAGCCAGGCTGAGATCCTGAATGGCAGGATCTCAGGCCAACTAAGTCGAAAAACCAGCTAGACACTAGGCAAAAATTTGGGGGTAACCATAGTCAGATATCCACCTTCCTACAGAAGTGGTCACAGATTTGGGGTAAATGGAATGATTACAGAGGGAATATCTGCGTACCCCCCAAGTAACTAGATACCCGGCACTTGAGGTAGAATAACACAGACTAGGGAATAATTTCTAAGTAATGGATACTAATGTACGAATATGTCGAAATGTATCATATGGATATTGCAAAGTCTGATATGTACTTGTAACTATTGAAGAGGTCAACAATAAAAATAATTATTTTAAAAAAAATATCGACACCCTGGAAGAAAATTCTAGCTGCCTTTTGAGCCCCAATCGTGGACAGTAACTGAGGCGAAAGGAGACAGGGAGACAGCTCAACAAGGAAGAGGCAGTGTCTCAAGGAATATATCACACTTCAAATGTTTTCTAACAGAAGAACATCCAGAGGAAGTGTTAGACCTGGCACCTTGGCGTGAGTCTCCCTTCCTGTTTTTGTCGCTGTGCCTCATGTGTTTTTATGGTGTTGGCCGCTCAGCGCGCTGTGCCACTGCCAACCAGTGTCGCGGTGCGAGTGCTCCCTATGTAAATTGTATATGTTGGTTGGATTCCATGATTGGATTGTTTGATTTACTATCAGACCCCAGTAAAGTGCGCCAGGAGCGCCAGGGCATGTAAATGCAAACACCGCTGGTGGGCTTGCAGCACGGGTTGTGCCACCCACAGAAGCGGCCGGTAAAATATGTCTAAGGTCTGCCATCGCAGAACCTGCGTGCAGTCTGGTACTGACATGCTGACTGGCAGGTGCCCACACTTGCCGGTCCCTAAAACCTTCCCTTAGCTGCATGTTAGTCACCCCTCTGGTAGGCCCACGGGCAGGGTGCGTTGTAAGCCTAAGGTAGGACAAGCCTGGATGCGTGGCATGTCCTAGTAGTGAATGACCGCCATCTTGTTGTTCACTACTGCAAGGCTACCCTGTTCTCATAGGCCAGTATGGGCGGCCTGGATTGTTACACCCTATGATCCTAACCGAACCAGGGAACATGGTAGAAGATCGAGTTTAGTATGCCTGAACTCGGAATAATAAGGTACATCTTTTCGCAAGGTTTATTTTAATATTCCGGGTTTGCAAATGCCGCTTTTAGAAAGTTGGCCTTTGCTTGCCTAAACATTTCAGCCCGCCTCTGCGTGATGTGTATCTGATGTCTGGCTGGTGTGAGTGACAGGGCTGGGGGAACCCAGATGGGCAGGGCTAGGTAGCCTGGTGGTGAATAGTACGATCGACAGGTAGATGGGTGGGAGGAGTATCCCTAGGCTCTGAATAGGACAGTGCTCTGCCACCTCAATGCCGGCTCCGCCCCCTGTGGAGCGTCTGAGGACTCTGCCCTGCACTCTGAAAGAAGAAGCCTGCATCGCGTAAACAAAGTGCTCAGAAACCGGACTGAACTAGGCAAGGGACCCCCTGGCCTGGGAGAACAAAAGATTTGCTGTATAAATGGAGGAGCCCTGCTCCTAAGAAACTAGATCCACTTTTGACCAAGAAGAATCTCTGCCTGAGGAGGAGGCACCGGGAAAACTGTAGGAGGAAGACTGTCCCTATCCTGGGGGATTGGCCTGCAGTGGTGACCTTGCTGCCAAAGGAGAGAAGAGAAACTGTTGCTGACGACTTTTACTTTATTTTTACTTTCAAGACTTGTGCTTTTCCAAAACGATCTCCAAGGGCTTGGAACTGAGCTTGCCCCCTGAACTGAGCCCCAGGACCATTGGGCTCTACCTGATCTTCACTCGCCTGCCGCTGGACTGTGGTGTCCTTTCCCTCGCCGGAGCTGTGACCCTCGTGCCCCAGTCCCTCCTTGAGCCGTGACCAGGACTGCTTAGCCGCCCCCGCCTTGGGAAGAGCCTCGCTCGATCGGAGCCGCTCCTCCTACGCTGTGCTGGGCTGCCCCTGTCACCTCGCTCGTTGGAGGCTCGCTGTGCACCTTCACCCTCCCGCCGGAATCGGCGTTGTGAGCATCTCAAAGCCTCGGACGGCCCGGACGTAATCTGCGTGCCCGGCTGCCCCGCTTTGTTCACCCGCCACCTGCAACACCCCGCTCTTGTCGTGAGCCTGAAGATCAGACCCCCATCGTGAAGTGTGGGAGCCTCGGACGCCGCCTCGCCCTTCTGTCGAAGAGCCGCTGAAATCCCGCACCCACCTTCGCGTCAAGAAACAAGGTACTGTACTTACGAACTCGACCGCGAGCTCGCATCGGATCCAGGGTCCGCAACATTCTGATTTCCCTGTCATCTGCCGCGTGCTTCCCGGGCACCGCCTCAGCACGAAGTGCGCTGAGGCCTACAGTTACCTTGTGCCCGCCTACAGAACTTTCCGTAACAAAGAGAACTTTACCGTATTCCTAAGAATTGTGGCCCCATCAGTTCAACGTTACTGGGCCTTGTATTGAATCTGCTGAATCTACATAAAAGCTTATTTTTATATACTACCTGACTGGTGTCCGTTTGTGGTGCATGCAAGGGGTTTACTGTATGTGTAATTGCATTTGCTTAACCGTGTACGCCTGAGACTTAGCCTAGACTGCTCGCGCCACGCACCTAGAGGGTGAGCAGGGGTTATTCTGGGGAGTCATCCTTCGCCCTGACAAGAAGTAAAGGGTCCCTGCTGTTGTGGGTTCACACCTGCGTCAACCAGAGCCCCCTCATTTCTAACATTGGTGGCAGCGGTGAGGATTTACGGATTTGCATTTGTGGTTTGCGTATAGTGAATCACTGATCACCATGTAGTGAGAGCAGACCAGTAACACAGCCACAAGACTAGCATTTGTTTTGTTTTGCCAAGAGTCTCCGTTGTTAAAGCCATGCCTTGTTCACTTCCCGCCGGAAGGGCAGCTTCTATAATCTCTGGATTTGAGGACATAGATTGGGAAGAAGACGCACTTCAGAATCATACCAATGAAGAATTGAAAGGTTTTTGCTGCAAGTTCAGGATTGCCCAAACTGGATTAAAAAACAAGGCCCAACTCGTGAAGGCGCTGAGGGCCTGGTATGAGTCAAAGGCACCAGAGAATCAGGTGGAAATGGTTCCACCAGAAAGTGTCCATGAGTTTGGCAGAGGCCTGTCGCCAGAAGAGTTGGCAGACAGGGCAGCAACCCGGGCACACGAGGTGGAGATGGCAAAACTTCATGGGCAGATGGATATGGAAAAACAAAGATTAGCCATGGAAGAAAAGAAACTACAATTAGAGCATGACATGAAGCTGAGGGAGCTGGAGCTGAAAGCAAAAAGTTTGGAGCTTAATCCCTCTGGTGGCAGCACACCGCCAGTACAGGCGGAACCAAGAGTTTATATTCCCAAGGATGTAGTGAAGGAGTTCTTCAAGAATGACGGCATCGGGCAGTGGTTCAGAGCCTACGAGGTAGCCATGTCTTCCCACCGGGTCCCTGAGAAGGATTGGGGAGCGGGGTTGTGGGGACGGTTCCTGAGTGAAGGGCGGGACACACTGTTAGATTTACCTGCTGATGTTCATAATTCTTATGCCCATATGAAGGAAGCATTGATGGCTAGGTATGGGTTGACCCCTGAGTTATATAGGCAGAGGTTTAGGGGTTGCACTAAGATTCCCAATAGTAGGTATGTGGAGTATGTGACTTTCTTTTGCAGAGCGCTGGATGGTTGGGTAAAGGGTAGTAAGGTAAATGATTATCAAGGGCTTCTTGATTTAATGGCATGGGAGCACTTGTCCAGTAATTGTTTTCCTGAGCTACGCCAGCACCTGATAGATAGTAGGCTGACTAACCCGAGGAAGCTTGCTGAGGAGGCGGACCGCTGGGTCAGTACCAGGGTCCACAAGGGTACCGTGGGAGATTCCGCCAAAGGTGGGCAGGGTCCCCAGCAGAAGAGTGGGGGGGACAGGGGTAAACAGAAGCAGTTCCAAAAAGGGCCCCAAAATAGTCCCCAAGGGAACCAAGGGAAGGGTTCTCAGCCTCCCCCACCCCAGAAACCGACCGGGGCCCCGACAGGTCCTCCTGTTCAGAAGGGGCCCGTCAGATGTTACAGGTGTAACAATTTGGGGCATTTTGCCTCTGATGTAAAGTGTCCATTGTTTGGTAAACCAGCACCCACTGGTGCTCCACCCCGGCAGGTGACTAGTGTAGCCTTGGGGGAGGAGAGGGATGTCCAAGGTGGGTGGGGTCCCGCAGAGATGTCCCTGGTCTCGCTAGGAGACCGTGAAGTGGTCCCTCCAACCCAGCTGCCTGAGAACACTAAGAAGTACAGGCAGTGGGTGACCATAAATGGCCATAGAGTGGAAGCTCTTAGAGATACAGGAGCCAGTGTGACAGCTGTCAGGTGTCACCTGGTGTCTCAAGAGCAGGTGGTCCCCAATGCATTCTACCCCGTTGTTGCCGCTGACAACACAGAGAGACACTGAAAGGTGGCTCAGGTTCCCTTTGAGTGGGGGGGGGGTCTCTGGTACTCTTCAGGTAGCTGTGAGGCCCGCCATGCCTGTAGACTGTTTGTTAGGGAACGACTTGGAGAGCTCACCTTGGGCGAAGGTGGAGCGGAGTGCTCACCTGGAGATGTTGGGTATGCCGGATTGGGCGTGTGTCACCACACGGTCCATGGCAGCCAGTAGAGGTACTCAAGAGGTCCTGGAGCCTGAGAGGGAGGCCCAGGAACCGGCCTCAGAGAGAAGGAGCAAGGGGCGCGGGAAGCCGGCCCCGGAAGTTCCCACGGTCCAGGAGGAAGCAAACCTTGAGGGGGATGCCCTGGAGCCTACAGGGGAGCAGATAGCTGAACTGGGAGACCTGCCGGAGCTGACCCATTGGCAGCAGGAAGGGGGTCCCACCAGGGAGGACTTTTGTAAGGCACAGAAGGAGTGCCCTTCTCTCGTGGGTATGCGGCAGCAGGCTGCAGACCAGGCCGCAGGTGATCAGTCAGGATCACATTTCGTTTACTGGGAGAACGACCTCCTATATACCGAGCCTAAGGTTGCTGAGCCTGGGTCAGCCCGTGTGCTGGTGGTACCCCAGGACTTCAGAGCCTTCCTACTGGGGCTGGCTCACGATGTGCCATTGGCAGGGCATTTGGGGCAGGACAAGACCCTTGAGAGGCTTGTCACCCACTTTTATTAGCCTCAAATGCGCAGGAGTTCAGCTACTCACTGCAGGACATGCCAGACTTGCCAGTCAAGTGGAAAGAGTGGAAGGAAGCAGATTGCTCCACTCCAGCCATTCCCTGTGGTCGGTACCCCATTCCAGCGAGTGGGGATTGACCTTGTAGGGCCACTGGACCCCAGGACAGCGATGGGCAATAGGTTCATCCTGGTCCTGGTGGACCATGCCACCCGGTACCCGGAAGCCATTCCTCTGAGGACAGTGACGGCCCCCGTGGTGGGACGGGCACTGATGGGAATTTTCTCCCGAGTGGGATTCCCTCTAGTGGTGGTGTCTGACCGAGGTACCAATTTCATGTCCAAGTACATGAAATCTCTTTGGCAAGAGTGTGGTGTAACCTACAAGTTCACCACCCCTTACCACCCCCAAGGAAACGGGTTGGTTGAGAGATTCAACCGAACCCTCAAAGGCATGATAATGGGCCTAGAAGGACCCATGAGGCGTAAGTGGAACGTCCTCTTACCATGCCTTCTCTTCGCTTACCGTGAGGTGCCACAGAAGTCTCTGGGGTTCAGTCCCTTTGAGCTTCTGTATGGTCACCCAGTCAGAGGACCTCTAAGTCTGGTCAAGGAAGGCTGGGAGCAATCTCCCAGGAAACCTCCCCAGAATGTATATAGTTACATGCTGGCCTTCAGGAATCAGACTAGGCGATTCAGGCAACTTGCTGAGGCAAATCTGGAAGCCAGCCAGGAGGAGATGAAGCGGTGGTACGACCAGAATGCCACTCTGGTAGAGCTTCAGCCTGGACAGAAAGTATGGGTCTTGGCCCCCGTGGAGCCGTGTGCGCTCCAGGATAAGTGGACCGGTCCCTTTGAGGTGGTGGAGCGCAAGAGTCCGGTTACCTACGTGGTGGACCTGAAGTCTCCTAGGAACCCCTTAAGGGTCCTACATGTCAACCGCCTCAAGCCCCACTTGGAGAGGTCCCAAGTGGGCATGCTCTTGGCAACAGATGCTGGGATGGAAGAGGAGACAGAACCTCTTCCTGACCTCCTGTCAGCCAAGGAGCAAGATGGGTCAGTGGATGGTGTCATCCTCTCTTCCACCCTGACCCCTGAGCAACAGAATGATTGTCGCCAGTTGCTGGGACAATTTTCTGATCTGTTTTCCCTGGTCCCTGGTGTCACTGATTGGTGCGTCCATGATGTGGACACTGGGGATAGTCCACCTGTGCGGCACAAGGCCTACAGGGTGACTGACAGGGTGAGGACATGCATCAAGGAGGAGGTCTCCAAGATGTTTGCCCTCGGGGTAATTGAGTCTTCCAGCAGTCCTTGGGCCAGCCCGGTGGTCTTGGTCCCAAAGGCTGCAGCGCCGGGAGCCACACCCGAACTCCGGTTCTGTGTGGACTACAGAGGACTCAATTCAGTCACTAGGACTGACGCACACCCCATCCCCAGAGCTGATGAGCTCATCGATCGGCTAGGGGCTGCCAACTACCTCAGCACGTTTGATTTAACGTCGGGGTATTGGCAGATCGCCTTGACCGAGGGGGCCAAAGAGAGGTCAGCATTTTCCACCCCAGATGGGCACTACCAGTTCCGGGTTATGCCCTTTGGGATGAAGAATGCCCCTGCCACCTTCCAGAGATTGGTCAACCAGGTGTTGGCTGGGCTGGATTCGTTCAGTGCAGCCTACCTGGATGACATCGCAGTGTTCAGCTCCACTTGGGAGGAACACCTGCGTCACCTCTGGGAAGCGTTGATGGCGCTGCGCAAGGCAGGCCTCACGATCAAGGCGAGTAAGTGCCAGATCGGGCAGGGTTCCGTGGTGTACTTGGGACACCAAGTTGGGAGTGGCCAGGTGGCACCCCTTCAGCCCAAGATAGAAACCATCCTGAATTGGGAGGCGCCCAAAACCCAGACGGAGGTGAGAGCCTTCCTAGGTCTCACCGGGTACTACAGGAGGTTTGTCAAGGGGTATGGCAACATGGTTGCCCGCTTGACAGCGCTGACTTCGAGGAAGCAGCCCAGGAAAGTGATTTGGACTGACACTTGTCAGAAAGCTTTTGAGGCCTTGAAAACTGCTATGTGCACGGCGCCCGTGCTCTTGGCTCCCAACTTCTCCAAAGAGTTTATCGTTCAGACAGACGCTTCAGAGCATGGTGTGGGGGCTGTTCTTTCACAGATTAATGAGGAGGGCCTAGATCAACCCGTAGCCTTTCTTAGCAGGAGGTTACTTCCACGGGAACAGAGGTGGAGTGCTATTGAGCGTGAGGCATTTGCTGTGGTCTGGGCACTGAAGAAGCTAAGACCCTACCTGTTTGGGTCTCACTTCCGGGTTCAGATGGACCATAGGCCCCTCAGATGGTTGATGCATATGAGGGGTGAGAATCCAAAGCTGTTGAGGTGGTCCATTTCCCTACAGGGTATGGATTTCACGGTGGAGCATCGCCCTGGTACAGATCACGCCAATGCTGACGGTCTGTCCAGATTTTTCCGCCTTAGTGATGAGGAACTCCCTGGGGTAGGGTAGTTCTCCCCACTTTTCAGCTGGAGGGGACACGTGTTAGACCTGGCACCTTGGCGTGAGTCTCCCTTCCTCTTTTTGTCGCTGTGCCTCATGTGTTTTTATGTTGTTGGCCGCTCAGCGCGCTGTGCCACTGCCAACCAGTGTCGCGGTGCGAGTGCTCCCTATGTAAATTGTATATGTTGGTTGGATTCCATGATTGGATTGTTTGATTTACTATCAGACCCCAGTAAAGTGCGCCAGGAGCGCCAGGGCATGTAAATGCAACACCGCTGGTGGGCTTGCAGCACGGGTTGTGCCACCCACAGAAGCGGCCGGTAAAATATGTCTAAGGTCTGCCATCGCAGAACCTGCGTGCAGTTTGGTACTGACATGCTGACTGGCAGGTGCCCACACTTGCCGGTCCCTAAAACCTTCCCTTAGCTGCATGTTAGTCACCCCTCTGGTAGGCCCACGGGCAGGGTGCGTTGTAAGCCTAAGGTAGGACAAGCCTGGATGCGTGGCATGTCCTAGTAGTGAATGACCGCCATCTTGTTGTTCACTACTGCAAGGCTACCCTGTTCTCATAGGCCAGTATGGGCGGCCTGGATTGTTACACCCTATGATCCTAACCGACCCAGGGAACATGGTAGAAGATCGAGTTTAGTATGCCTGAACTCGGAATAATAAGGTACATCTTTTCGCAAGGTTTATTTTAATATTCCGGGTTTGCAAATGCCGCTTTTAGAAAGTTGGCCTTTGCTTGCCTAAACATTTCAGCCCGCCTCTGCGTGATGTGTATCTGATGTCTGGCTGGTGTGAGTGACAGGGCTGGGGGAACCCAGATGGGCAGGGCTAGGTAGCCTGGTGGTGAATAGGACGATCGACAGGTAGATGGGTGGGAGGAGTATCCCTAGGCTCTGAATAGGACAGTGCTCTGCCACCTCAATGCCGGCTCCGGCCCCTGTGGAGCGTCTGAGGACTCTGCCCTGCGCTCTGAAAGAAGAAGCCTGCATCGCGTAAACAAAGTGCTCAGAAACTGGACTGAACTAGGCAAGGGACCCCCTGGCCTGGGAGAACAAAAGATTTGCTGTATAAATGGAGGAGCCCTGCTCCTAAGAAACTAGATCCGCTTTTGACCAAGAAGAATCTCTGCCTGAGGAGGAGGCACCGGGAAAGCTGTAGGAGGAAGACTGTCCCTATCCTGGGGGATTGGCCTGCAGTGGTGACCTTGCTGCCAAAGGAGAGAAGAGAAACTGTTGCTGAAGACTTTTACTTTATTTTTACTTTCAAGACTTGTGCTTTTCCAAAACGATCTCCAAGGGCTTGGAACTGAGCTTGCCCCCTGAACTGAGCCCCAGGACCATTGGGCTCTACCTGATCTTCACTCGCCTGCCGCTGGACTGTGGTGTCCTTTCCCTCGCCGGAGCTGTGACCCTCGTGCCCCAGTCCCTCCTTGAGCCGTGACCAGGACTGCTTAGCCGCCCCCGCCTTGGGAAGAGCCTCGCTCGATCGGAGCCGCTCCCCCTACGCTGTGCTGGGCTGCCCCTGTCACCTCGCTCGTTGGAGGCTCGCTGTGCACCTTCACCCTCCCGCCGGAATCGGCGTTGTGAGCATCTCCAAGCCTCGGACGGCCCGGACGTAATCTGCGTGCCCGGCTGCCCCGCTTTGTTCACCCGCCACCTGCAACACCCCGCTCTTGTCGTGAGCCTGAAGATCAGACCCCCATCGTGAAGTGTGGGAGCCTCGGACGCCGCCTCGCCCTTCTGTCGAAGAGCCGCTGAAATCCCGCACCCACCTTCGCGTCAAGAAACAAGGTACTGTACTTACGAACTCGACCGCAAGCTCGCATCAGATCCAGGGTCCGCAACGTTCTGATTTCCCTGTCATCTTCCGCGTGCTTCCCGGGCGTCGCCTCAGCACGAAGTGCGCTGAGGCCTACAGTTACCTTGTACCCGCCTAAAGAACTTTCCGTAACAAAGAGAACTTTACCGTATTCCTAAGAATTGTGGCCCCATCAGTTCAACTTTACTGGGCCTTGTATTGAATCTGCTGAATCTACATAAAAGCTTATTTTTATATACTACCTGACTGGTGTCCGTTTGTGGTGCATGCAAGGGGTTTACTGTATGTGTAATTGCATTTGCTTAACCGTGTACGCCTGAGACTTAGCCTAGACTGCTCGCGCCACGCACCTAGAGGGTGAGCAGGGGTTATTCTGGGGAGTCATCCTTCGCCCTGACAAGAAGTAAAGGGTCCCTGCTTGTTGTGGGTTCACACCTGCGTCAACCAGAGCCCCCTCATTTCTAACAGGAAGGAGACACCATAAGCCTGAATAAGGGAGTGTGGAAGTGTATTCAGAAAAAGAAGATGATGAAGATAGTTTCACAAGCCCACCACCCGAGAGGACCCCAGTCACTGTGACATGAAGGAGATTGAGGCCGAGACTGTCACAGTGCAAAGTGGAGGGTCCCAGGGACACCATTTGAGGATCAACCAACGCCGTCAGAAAAGTACAAAGACTATGTGCCAGAATGAGTGAGCAGAAGGTGTTTTGGTCCTTTGGAAAGGACACTCGCGAACAGCTGGATGGTGAACTGTGTGGTACCTGCCTGTCTAAAGCATGATGTGATATGTGAAGTATATTTGATGTGTTTTCCTATGTTTTCTATATCGCTACCCCTGCACGTCTGAGGTTTGATGTGGTAGGTGACATATTTTTGTTTTCCTGGCGAGAGCTATAGAAAACGGGGATTTGGAAGTGCAAACGAGTGCTTTCCAGGCCCCCAACTACGGTGCATGTGCGCCGGGCGCGCGCACCATTTGGCAGCCTGTGTGTACATTTCGCGGGCGCTTTGATGTTCTCAGTGAGCCCCGCGGCCACTGAGAACATCAAAGCGCCCGCGAAAGTGCACACATTTGCCACCCCCTCCCTTATCCCACTTCCTGCTTGTTTCACAATGTTTTTTTCCTTTCTCAGTATTTTCTTTGGTTCTCTCTGTAGCGCTCTCTTCTTAGCTCTTAGTCTGCCTCTCCCTGTCTCTTTCTCCCTGCCTGGCTCTGTCTTTGTTTTGCTTTCTCTCTTTCTCTGCCTCCCGTTCTCTCCCTAACTTTCTCTCATCTTTCTCTAGCCATCTGTCACTCTCTCGCTCTCTTCTTGTCTCTCCACCTTTCTTTCTCTGCCACTTCCTGTCTGTCTTCACTCTCCCTCTCTCTGTATCTCTGTCTATCCTTGTCTCGTGACTTTTTTTTCTTCCTATCTTTCATTTTTCTCTTGCTCTCTCTGTCTGTCTCTATCGTTATCTCTCTCCCCCCCCCTTATCTGGATTTCCTAATTTCTGTCCCTGATTTTCTTTCTATCTACCTCTCTCGCTCCCCCATTTATTTCCCTCTCTTCCAGGCATCCAGTTCTGGGTGTTCTTAATGTCCTGGACAAACTAAGAATGTTCGGTAATAAGTTTTATTTTTGGGGTGCACGTGTAGTGAAAAACTTCTGACACAAACTGATGTCAGTGACATGGGCAGTAACTGCAGAGCGTTCAGTGCTTATTTTGTGTGCCTTTCACACTGGAAAGCTTTGCTTGTGAACAGTCACCCGGTTTTGATGTTTGTGTTGCATGCTTCTCAAGCATTCTGCTGGATCTGCAGGACAGGAGTGTTTTTCGGGGTGCCACTGTTTGCTCTCTGCTTGTTGTAGATACCAGCCGATGTGTGGCATTGGCCACTAAATAACATTAATTCAAAACTCTGCACCATCGTATAACGCCTCTGTCCTTCATGTACCAGACTGCTCACATTGGGTCTGAGGCCTTCTCCTTGCACTTGTATCAAATATCATTTTCTATGGGCTTCTAGAGAATGGTTGTCACTGGCTGAAGTTCTTTCCTTACTGACTCTCGGTGGCCATTGGTCAAGCTCTGGTATTAATACACGCAGTCGCGCTCTTTATTCCAGGCCAGAAGGTCCCAGCAGCAGGTTCCTTTGAGAAGAGGCGGCATGAGATGGCACCAGCACAGAAGACATTTATTCGGAGCAGAGAACCATGTGCCATCCGCTGGATTAACGGACAGACAAACAATACAATGCATATCTACCCTGACCACAAAAGGGCTACCAAATATTGTGATCCAAGGATGTCCTGTGCAATCATTGCCACCGCCTTAGAAGGGGGCGTCCCTGCTGCAGCAGTCTTTGTTTAAGGTGCAGCGTGTGGTCTGAGCACCACTCAGCAGGTCACGAGCCCTTTGCGCCACTAAAGGTGGATACGTATCTATCAGAAGGATGGCATCATATTAATGTCAACATTTCACTCCGTTTGCAGTCGGTTACTTACTTTGGGCCAGACGAGAGCGACCAGTCTGACTCCAGGTACATAGCGCTCAAAGGCTGCTGGAAGGCTGTTAGGAGCTGTAGCTCATCGATGTTTGTCTGCATTAAAACAGCTGCTCTTGTCTCAAATACTTTCTGACCCTTGTTAAATTCAAAACGATGATACTTCGGACAGCAGCGAGGTGCCAAGTTTGCTCTTATCCTAATTTTATAAAGCAGGAGTTGTAGCATAACATTTTTAACTGCAGCTCTGACCGCAGCGCCACATCCTCTGCCTCTAAATATCACAGCACAAGAGACCTGAAACACAGTGTGAGGTGAGGATTGTGACATAATGACCCCTCTGCCCCACATTTCTCAGGGCCTTACTTTATTCATTTCGGAAGTGGGAATCACCCCGATATCCCTCCCGCTCTCTCTATCTCTCTCTTCTCTCCCTCTCTCTCTTTCTCACTCTTTCCCTTTCTCTCTCCTCTCTCTTTCTCTCTCTCCGTCCCTCTTTCTTTCTCTTTCTCCCTCTATCTCTTTCTCTCCTCCCCCTCTCTCTCCTCTTTCTCTCTCTCTCTCTCTCTTTCTCATTCTCTCCTACCCTCTCTTGCTCTCTCTCTCTCTCTCACTCTTTCACTCTCTCCTCTCTATTTCTCTTTCTATGTCTCTCTCTCCCTCCCTTTTTCTCTCTTTCCCTCCCGCTCTCTCTTTATCTCTCCTCTCTCTCTCTCCCCACTGTTTCTATCTCTCTCCCTCTCTCTTTCTCTCTCTCTCTCCCCCTCTCTCTCTTTCTCTCTCTTTCACTCTTTCTAACCTTCTCGCTCTCCCTCTTTTTCTCTCTAGCTTTCTTTCTCTCTCCCTCCCTCTCTCTCTTTATCCCTCTTCCCTCTCACTCTCGCACTCCACTCTGTGGCACGTAATAACACGCCACATAATTACACTCTACTAAATTCAACATACACTCCACATAATACCACTCATTGCCACATAATTACATACCACATATTTACACTCTACTCAATACAACATAAATACACCCCGAAACCACTCAGTGCCACACAATTACAAGCCACATAATTACACTCTACTCAATGCAACATAAATACACTCCACAAAATACCACTCACTACCACAGAATTACACACCACATAATTACACTCTACTCAATGCAACATAAATACACTCAACATAATACCACTCAGTACCACATAATTACACGTCACATAATTACTGTATTCAATGCAACATACATGCACTCCACATACCACTCAATACTACATAATTCAACATAACATAATTACTCTCTACTTAATGCAACATAAATACACTCCGCATAATACCACTCTGTGCCACATAATAACATACCACATAATTGCACTGAACTCAATACAACATAAATGCACGCCTTTGGGTCAAGTCGCGCTATATAAAAAAGCAACAAAAAAAAACTTCTGCAATGCAATAGGTCTCGCATTACTGAATGTTTGAGCTACTGGTGTTGCATTATTATTAGCAATGCCAATAGCTCAAACCTTTATAATGCGAGACCTATTGCATTGCAAATGCTTGTTTCCTTTGCTATCCCTGTGGGGACAAAGGTTTTGTTTCAAAGGGGTTTTAAATTTGGTTAAGGTAAAGGAGGAATATAGATTTGTGAGACTTGAGATGTCTCTCCCATTTATGTGCCATCAGCTGGGGGAATTAGATGAACCCACCCTAAGACGTCAGGGCTATGGCTTGGTCCAATGTGCTGACGGAAGAGGTTAATAAAAATGCCCGGGCCCAAGGCGGGGCAAATTAAAACAGTACGCTGAAGTGCTTGTGTTTTGTTTGCGCAACTGCCGCCCAGGCCATATTCTATAAGGTGGGTTCAGTCGTCATTCCTGCGACCAAGAACAGTTGCCTACACTGAGGTACACCCAATTAAGAGGGAATGAGAGCAGCAGCCAGACAAGCCCAGATGTAGAGATCTATTTGGGATGCCAGTATTTGTCGCTGCCCTTGCACCAGTCTGCCCTGGTCTAAAAGCCACCCTGGTGGACCATCACAGAAGTGCACCACAAAATGAGGCCTTGTTTAAACACAGAGGGGCTCATTTATGAGCCCCTGCATCACTTTTGCGCCACCGGTGCGTCACTTTTTGTGACGCACCAGTGGCGTAAAACATGCGTCATGATGCGCCATATTTACAAAGTGACGCATCTACCTAGATGCGTCACTTTGCAAACCCCTGCGCTACATTATACCTGCGTCAGGTATAATGTATGCAGGGTGGGCTTTCCCACGTAAGTAAGCATCGTAGAAGTGACGCAGTGAAATCTACGAGATTTCACTGCGCCACTTCTAGGGTGCAAATGCGTCAATATCTTACGCCTGCCTCACAGCAGGCGTAAGACTGACGCAGGCCCTATCACATGGGGCTTGCCCCATGTGAAAGGACACATTGCTGGAGTTGCGTCACTTTTGTGACACACTCCAGCAATGCGCCACTTTTGCGCCTACAGATACGTCAGAAATACTGACGTATCTGTGACCCCTTGCGACATGATGCGTCATACTGTAAATATGACGCATCACTGGAGTCGCAGGGAGGGCGCAGTGAAAAGTGACGCATCACTGTTTTCACGCAGTGATGCGTCACTTTTCATAAATGAGGCCCAGAGATTCTGTCCTCCACAGCTTAGAGTGTCTGAACCAACGTGACAGAGACAGCAGCCACACAGAGTATGTAACACAGCTTACAACCCTTCACAACAGCTTTATGGGTAGAAACAAAACTGACTCTGTTGACAATGATTACAGCAGTGAGAGCTTCATGCAGCTGTACCTTCGTATAACTAAGGGGCTTCATCCGTGTCCCAGCAGTGCCTTCTCAACATTTCAGGACTCTTGCAAAGTCAACATTTTCCAGAAATGCTTTCTCATTTTTAAGGAGTCCCATTCACAAAATCTTCATTTGTAAATGCCTTATCAGTGATTTTGTGACCCAAGGTGGGGCCACTTTCCTTCAACATTGTCATATTGGCACTAGAGGACTTGTGAGCTCTCTTGTGACCTTATCATCAGCATCTTGTAAGTGTGACCCTCCTTCAGCAATGCCTCCTTCATTCCTTAGGATCCAAGATATTATCAATTTTGGCCAACGGTGCCTCATCAGTGCCAGATGACATATTTGTAAACAATGACTGTTTTGCAAACTATTACTATTTTGCACAGATTTTCTTGCTCATTTCACTATTCTACTACATATTTATGTATTTGTATGAAAACGTACATGTGTCAGTAGCATAGCCACTGGCAATTAGGGATATGTTGGTACGAATGTCTCTATACTGCCCCCAGAGGCGTTTAAAGGGTACTGTAGGCCCTAATGCAAAGAAGGAAAATGGACCCCTACAAACTCTGGTTAGGTAGTGTGAACACACCACAACTGGGTGCAATGCACTTGTCTCAACTGGGCCCCGGTGTCACTGCACCTGCTGCAACACATCACTGACAACTTGGTCCCCTGCCCGTCCTCCACAGAATGTTATTGTCTTTTTGCCCATGAGTCAGGGGGTAGCTTTTAGGTTTGTATGGAAAGCTATGAGCCAACCTGAAAGGAGACCATGGCCCTATTCTAGCCACAACCCCTTGGCAATGACCTGGCTCGACTAAACAACTTGTTAGCTTGCGTGCTCCCCTGGAGAAATGGCACCCATCACATGTCGTGAACACAATTCACAAAGTCATAATTCTGCACCCATATGTTTACTACCACATAAGGGTGCAGATGTCTGACTTTCAGGCATTCACATAGCTATAACAGCTGCAGTGTTCGTAAAGTTACTTCTGGACAGATCTGAATCAATCGAGAAAGGGAATGGACTGGTGCTCCCTGCATGAGAAGCAAATCTGTAAGAGTTGTGGTTGCCCAAAAAAGAAGGACTGAATAGGGCGACTCTTGACTTCTCAACAGCATGTGACTTGACCAGCTCCTTGCATGAGAAGCAAATCTGTAAGAGTTGTGGTTGCCCAAAAAAGAAGGGCCGGATTGGGCGACTCTGGACTTCTCAACAGCATGTGACTTGACCAGCTCCCTGCATGAGAAGCAAATCTGTAAGAGTTGTGGTTTCCAAAAAAGAAGGACCGAATTGGGCGACTCTGGACTTCTCAACAGCATGTGACTTGACCAGCTCCTTGCATGAGAAGCAAATCTGTAGGAGTTGTGGTTGCCCAAAAAAGAAGGACCGAATAGGACGACTCTTGACTTCTCAACAGCATGTGACTTGCCCAGCTCCCTGCATGAGAAGCAAATCTGTAAGAGTTGTGGTTGCCCAAAAAAGAAGGGCCGGATTGGGCGACTCTGGACTTCTCAACACCATGTGACTTGACCAGCTCCCTGCATGAGAAGCAAATCTGTAAGAGTTGTGGTTGCCCAAAAAAGAAGGACCGAAGAGGGCGACTCTTGACTTCTCAACAGCATGTGACTTGACCAGCTCCTTGCATGAGAAGCAAATCTGTAAGAGTTGTGGTTGCCCAAAAAAGAAGGACTGAATAGGGCGACTCTGGACTTCTCAACAGCATGTGACTTGCCCAGCTCCCTGCATGAGAAGCAAATCTGTAAGAGTTGTGGTTGCCCAAAAAAGAAGGACCGAATTGGGCGACTCTGGACTTCTCAACAGCATGTGACTTGACCAGCTCCCTGCATGAGAAGCAAATCTGTAAGAGTTGTGGTTGCCCAAAAAAGAAGGACCGAAGAGGGCGACTCTTGACTTCTCAACAGCATGTGACTTGACCAGCTCCTTGCATGAGAAGCAAATCTGTAAGAGTTGTGGTTGCCCAAAAAAGAAGGACTGAATAGGGCGACTCTGGACTTCTCAACAGCATGTGACTTGCCCAGCTCCCTGCATGAGAAGCAAATCTGTAAGAGTTGTGGTTGCCCAAAAAAGAAGGACCGAATTGGGCGACTCTGGACTTCTCAACAGCATGTGACTTGCCCAGCTCCCTGCATGAGAAGCAAATCTGTAAGAGTTGTGGTTGCCCAAAAAAGAAGGACCGAATTGGGCGACTCTGGACTTCTCAACAGCATGTGACTTGCCCAGCTCCCTGCATGAGAAGCAAATCTGTAAGAGTTGTGGTTGCCCAAAAAAGAAGGACCGAATTGGGCGACTCTGGACTTCTCAACAGCATGTGACTTGACCAGCTTGAACCTTCTGATCAGGAAGTTTTAAAGTGTGGGGTGGTGGGGGTTTCCGTAGACAAGGGATGAACACCTATTGCGATATCTGCTTGTGATAAATAGGTAACAGGCCTATAACTCTGAGATGTGGGGGATGTGCGGTTTATCATTTGTCTTTGAAATTGTCAATAAAAAGATTTTTTTTTTAAATGGAAAAAGTACTTCTGGAACGCTTTTGTAAATTGCTATTTGCAATAATATTCATCCTACCAATCATGCATGATGTCAGAAATCCCCTGCTAATGACGTAATCTAACTCCTATTTACTGAATTTACCACAAAAAAACTGAAGTAGATGCATGGAATACTTTTAATGACAGCACAACACTGATATAATAACCAACTCACCACTTCATTTTAACCACTAACCATCAGTTCCGGAGTAGCATGCTACTATTGAAAAGTGTTTCAATGCTTTGTCAGAGGTAAATAAATCTAATTACAATACCATCTCCAATACTCCCATCAATCCCACCACCATCAATGCCAATACTACCACCACCACACTTCACCAAGATCATAACAATATGACTAAAACCACCACAAAGAAAACCACAGCCAATAACACCACCGCCACCACCACACTCCAGCCAGGCCACAAAATATGACTAATACCACCTGTAAGAGGGCAGGTACTAGACTCACCCATACCCCTCACATCCACATATCCCTCTCAGACACTTCTGTGTATAGATATATAGTGAGAAACTGGGTTATTGGTTGAGGGGGATGAAACTCTACTCAAGCAACAGCTACAATCCTTGTCAGGGTGATCAACAAAAAGTCTCTAAATTAACCCGTGCTTAATTTTCTGGTAGCTTGGTACAAATGCAGTCTGGCATAGCCAAAAGGCATTGTTTAAAGTATTTTTGCAGCATCCAAACAGTAATAAAGTGAAACACAACACAAGAAAAATATCACAACAATTTTTAAAAAAAAGGAAAATGTAATAAATTATTTGATACCAAAATGATAAAAGTCCAATTTGTAGAATTAGATCTATGCGAATGCAAAGGTTTAGATCAAAGTAGCACCAGAAAGCGTAATACATCAACTACAGTTATCTGGTAATGCTGGATTGGAACAAAGTCCCAAGTTCAGGCCGAGTGCGATGAGGTGCAGGTCAGGCACCATACTAAGTTTGGCTCACTGATGATTGTACCTTATGTCCTTTTGGCACGGTCGGCACAGCGCTGATTTACAAGGCTTCTAATCTTTTAGCGCTGGTTCCAATAAAGCTGGGTGGCGAGGGCATGGCTGGGCTTTACGTCGCTCTGCATTGGTTGCGAGGAGCTGTGTGGCGAGGCTTTCCAATGCATTCATCAATCTGCATGGGTTACGATGAAGCTGGCAGCTGTGCAGTGATGCTTTGAGGGCCTTTGTATTGCTCAGCTTTGCGGGGCTTCACGTCACTTCACATTGCTTCACATTGGCTTTGATGGAGACCACAGCTGGGATGGCAGATCACCTTTATCCACCCTTCCAAGGGTACAGGGCTAGGGAGGCACCACTTGTGGGCGTTAGGGCTGACAGCAGGCAGAGTTTAGGTGCAGGGTTCAAGATGGTCGGAGCCTTTCCTATCCCTGATAAGCAGGCCAGCCAAGTAGCAGTTGGAGTCACTCTGGTGGACCTGGGTTCGAGGTGCAGATCCAGTTCTTCATACTCAAGCCGCAGGGTAGCAGAGCAGAAGGTCAGCAGAGCAGTCCTTCTTGCAGCAGAGCAGTTTTTCTTCTGAGTCTTCCACAGGTCCAAAAGTGATCTGAAGAGTGGGTTTGAGGGTACCCTTTTTAGATCGAGCCTAACGTTGCAGCTCATGCACTGCTCGCTTTGCAAGGCATGCAGTATTCAGTATAGCATGGAAGCTTCGTGGAAGCTCCGCCCATCTTTTTCATTGGCTTAGGTTCTAAATGCTGCCTTCTGATTCGTTTTAGGCTTGTTAGTGCCTCCTCATGAAGGCCATGTTGTCATTTTGATCCTTCCATGGCTACTGGCCCCTTTACTCCGAACACTATTTTCTTCCCTGTCTCCCCCCGCCCCCTCCCACTGTCCGTGACTTCTCGCCCCCAGCCTCCCCACCCCCACTCCTGTTTGTGTGTCTTCTAGCCCCCATCCGCACTCCCATTTCCAATGCAATAGGTCTCGCGTAAATGCGAGTCGTATTGCATTGCAAATGCTTGTTTAGGACTTGTGCCCTGTGTGCGTTTGACCTGGAACCACTCAGGTCCAAGATGGCCTGAGGGAGGGTCACAAATTACGAGCTGCACTGGTCAGATTGAAAGGCCGATAATCAGGCAACGTCCTTTAACTTATTTTTCATACATCGTTTTACATCTTACTTCTCTTATTTCGAAGTGCTATAAATACCTACCTCGAAAGGATGAAAGGCGACGTCGGCCATGCCAGGATTCATACTAATGACCTATCGATCACCGCAAAGCTCAGCGGCGAGCGTTTAACTGCCACTTGAAGTAATAGATGGAGGGTCTACAGGTAGCAGCGCACCTCGCCGTCGTACAAGTGGAGTAAAGTGCACACATTCCTGGACAGAGGTGACGGCTTTGAAGCGGACCCAAGGGAGCTTGTTGCGTGAACTCTTGCTCGTTAAAATAGGTCCTTGAGCTGCAAGTGTCTCGAGAAAAGATTCCGGGGACAAACATGAATAAGGCATATACAAAGGGGATCCCCCGCCAAAGTCCTTCCGGTTCCCCAAAGCCATAAAATCTCTGTGGTGCTTGTAAATGCGTGGGCATGGAGGCAAGGAGAGCGCAGAGGACTGTGTGGCCGCATCCCATCTATCTTTGATAGCTTTATTTCGGTCGTTGACTATAAAAGCACAGATAAAATATGTACATACAAGATAAAACATAAATATCTATACATACAGGTAAAAAGTTATTAAACAGGAGTTATCAAAGTTGAAATTTACACATCAATGATTTAATTGATAAAAGTGGACCTCCTTCGCCACATGCTATGCAAAAAACGGGAAACAGTGAACACGATAGGGGGTGAGGTATCATAACGCAATATCCTGCATGCTTGTGCACATTGTTTTAAGCCTAAATTTCTACATAGTGGCACAAGCCATGATCTACGTATTTCTTTATAGGCAGGGCAGAAGAATAAGATATGAGCTAAATCTTCTTTGGTTGCGTTACAAGCCGGACAAAGTCCCTCACTTCTTCCTGCCCATTTGCAGGTCAAGTCCCCGATTGGAAGGCAACCATGCCTTAGCTGAATATATAACTTTTTGGCAATCGGGGGCTGGATTTGGTCTAAAAACTCCTCCCTGCTGGGTACCATCTTAACTTGCAAGAAGTCTGTAGTCAGCCTACCCATAGTCTGTGAGCGGTATAGCAGAGTTAGTTTGTGCTGTTTAAGTAGGACTAGCAACTCCTTCTTCTGTACCGCTAGACAGCTCACCCCTGGAGACTCCCAAAGTTGAGGCAGGCCTATCTGGTATATTAAGGCTTTAAGGTGGGATAACCAGGGTATATTTTTGGCCTTCAGTTGGTCCCAGATTGCTAAAAATTCAGCTCTATAGTCGTTAAGCTCGGGCACTGTCCATAACCTTCTCCAATATAGGAGGGGTCGGTTTGATAGAAATTCAGAAATGGGTTCCAGGTCTAGATCTAACCTCATGGGTACGAGAGGTGTGCTCTGAGGGAGCCCTAGCAAGTTTCTAACGAATGTGTGTTCAGCCTTTGATAGGGGTGATACACGAGTGTGGCCCCAGAGTTCTGCACCGTATGTAGCGGTAGGTCTTGCTTGAACCCTATACATTTCGAGGGCTGGGGAAACTGGTTTGAATTGTGTTTTCCTGTGAAACTTGCTAATGCCACCAGCTACCTGTGTCAACTTTAGGGCGGATTTGGTCACCTGGGGGCCCCAGCCGAAATCTTCGGTCAGGGTAACACTCAGGTAAACAAAGGTTCTGACCCTTTCGAGCGGGGTGCCATTCAGAGATGGGCAGGGGCGGGTGCGCTTTGGTGGGCCGAAAATCATGTACTTTGTCTTATCTAAGTTCATTTCAAGTCCCCGCAGAGCGCAGAATGTTACGAATCCGTCCAGGACCCTCTGGATGCCTGTTGATGTCCGTGATAACAATAGAGTGTCGTCCGCGAACATCAGAGCAGGCACCCGCCCAGATGACAGGCGAGGGGCGTCATTATTCCTGACCGCATCCAGGTCACCAACCAAGCCATTTATGTAAAGGCTGAAGAGTGTGGGTGCCAGGGCGCAGCCCTGGCGTACTCCTCTGGTGACGGGGAAAGGGTCGGATAAATCACCGTTCTTCCCACAGCGTACCTGGGCGTAGTTCCCTTTATGGAACCGCTTTAGAAGCTCTAGTAAATATGGGGGGAGCTTTAGGTCTTCCAATACCCTCCATAGCTTTTCCCTGGGCACAAGGTCGAAAGCGGCCCGTAGGTCAACAAATACCAGGTATAAGCTACAACCCTCCAGTATTACCGTCTTCCAATACAAAACCTGCAATCTAAAAAGCTGGTCCAGGGTCGAAATCCCGGCTCTGAACCCGGCCTGTAGGGTGGTTAATATTTTATTTTCTTCTGCCCATTCTAGAATTCTATCCAAAATAATCCGACCCATAAGTTTCTGTGAGGTGTCCAAGAGGCTTATTGGTCTATAATTTGAGGGTACCAAGGGGGAACCTTTTTTGAATATAGGGACAATTTCAGCCCCGGCCCATGTGTCTGGGATGTTAGCTCCCTCAAGTACTGCATTGAAAAGTGCCGCTAAATAGGGTGCCCAGATCCTGGGTTGGGAGTGGAAGAGGTTGCCAGGGACTTTGTCAAGGCCGGTTGCTTTATTATGGGGCTGCCTGGCGATGGCGTGCTCTACTTCCTTAATTGATATTCTAACAGTGCTTTCTAAAGCTACCCTGACTCTAGCATCTACGTGGTCCGGAAGTTCCGGAGATATCATAGATCTTCGCGTGCTGGGCTCACTCTGGTAATCCGAGTTTGTTAACGTACCAGTGAAGCCATCCGGATGAAGTGCCCTCTCGCCGACTTGGTGCACCAATACTTCCCCCGGGGGGGGAGCTGTATAGGGTCGCAAAATGGGCTTCCCACACTGCGGGCGAAATATTTGGGAGAAAAGATTCCGCACTATTTCTCCTGGTATTATTCACTAAAGCCCAGAAAAGTTTGGCGTCCTTGAGGTTCAGGGCATTCTTCAATTTTCCCCATGTATCCTCTTCCCAATCCAGCCGGCTCCTGTGTAGTTCCTCCTTGTATGCCTTCCTAAGGGTTCTGATGTCTGCCTTATTTTTTAACTTAATTGCCATTAAAAGTTCCCTGCGTAATCTCCTACAGTCAGTATTATACCAGGGGTGGGTATTTGGTATGTGTCTCTTGGTACGGATTACAGGATGGAAGACATCCGCCAATGCCACAACTAATTGTTTATGAGTGCCCAGTATTTGCGCGTACTCTTTACCTTCGGCCATCTGAGCTATAAATGGCGTGGCCAATTGGTAAATTTTGGCAAGTTGTTGAGGTGACTGTGCCAAATGGGGCCATTTCACCCGCCTTCTATTATTGGTTAGTACGAGGGGGTGGGTTGCTAGAGCGGGATTAGTCGCAGTATTTTTCAAGCCAAAAGACCCTGGCTTCAAAGTAAGGATCAGTGCGTTGTGATCACTGTCCTGTCTTTTCTCGATTCTGAGATCCAGCAGCTTGTCCCAGTTTTTAGCCTCAATCATTACATAGTCAATGATGGAGACTTTGTTGGATCGGTTAAATGTTCCAGCTGCTGGGCGATCGGAATCCAATCTACCATTGCATGCCCGCAGAGACATTGCAAGGGAGAAGGATTTTATTTGTAATGCCAAGGGTGTCCAGGCTCTTACTGGTGCAATGTCGAGAGTAGGGATGTGCCACAGCTCATCTACTTCGTCCTGTTCACCCAGCTCGGCTTCGCCCAGTGGTTCGAACTGGCAGTTAAAGTCCCCTCCAATAACTAGGGCAAAAGAGGGATCAAGCCCTGAAATAAATGAGGCCAGGTCGCTAATTACGGGTGATTCTTTACCGCTTTTGGTAGGTCTTGAGTATACATTTATTATTGCCACTGGGGAGTTACCTAAGGGTTTTAAGAGGACACATTGGAAGTCCAGGGATTTTGTTGGTACTTGGGTGGCCTGGACTCCCAAGTGTGTGGCTATCCAGATTGATAGTCCACCAGAAGGCCGACCTTTGCCTGCGAATGATGCCAAGATATCGTAGGTGGCAAAGGTCGTGCTGGCGCTATTTTCAAGTGCCCAGGTCTCCTGCATAAGGCAGATGTCAAATTTGGCCATAAATCCTGCCCACTCCGGGGAAGGCAGTCCAGAGTCAACCTAGTGGTTAACCTAAGTAAGAGAGAACTTACAGAAGAAGAAACCTTAGTCCTGAATAAAGGACTGGGTTTTGTGGAAACTAATTCTGGCGACCCTTTCCAGATAAACTGCGAACTAGCACAGTTCTTTCGGAAAATTCGTTTGTTTTATTTCTTCCGTGAGAAAGATTTAACAACAGAATGTATTGAGGATGAGGACAAAAATACAGGTCTGAAGAAACGTTCGACCTTTAATCCCCCTATCACCGGGGTTCCTCATAAAGTACTCACTTTTGAGAAGGCGGTACAGCAAGAGATAACCAGTCTCTGTAGAACACAGAAATCCCAATACCATAATCTTTCAAGAAGTGAACAGAGTGCACTGCAAGCACTAATGAAAGATCAAAAAATAACAATCAAGCCTGCCGATAAGGGCGGAGCCATAGTCATTCAGGACACGACAGCGTACAGAGATGAATGCATGCGCCAGCTGTCAGATAGGCGGGCCTATCGCCCTTTGAAAGAAGATCCCACTGAACGCATTAAAAAAACCATTGACGATCTAGTGGAAGAAGGCGTTACAGAAAGCTGGATCACCTCACAAGAAGTTTCTTTCCTGCACACTAGTCATCCAGTGATGCCGTATTTTTATTGTTTGCCCAAAATACATAAGCCACATAGACCACCACCAGGAAGACCTATAATATCAGGTATTGGTTCACTTTTGGAGCCCTTATCTACTTTCGTAGATTATTTTTTGCGGCCCATAGTCAAGACCATGCCGACATTCCTACAAGATACCAAAGATATATTGTGACTACTACCTGAGATTGATTTTGACCAAAAGCAGGACTATCTAGTATCCTTTGACGTTGAATCTCTTTACACGTCAATACCGCAAGATGAAACCTTGGACACCATCAACGATATCTTGGCTAATGCTACCTTAGACTCCATAACACCAGTCCCATTCATAATGTCCCTGGCCCAATTGGCTATGAAGGACAATTTTTTCAAACATGAGGATACCATCTACCTACAGACCTCCGGGACCAGTATGGGGAGTATTTTTGCGCCAAGTTTGGCTAATCTCTACGTCCATACTTTTGAGCAACAGCACATTCTGACCACTTCCAATCCATTCTTTACATCTATCCGCTTCTGGAAGCGGTATATAGATGATATTTTAACAGTGTGGCGTGGCAATTTGGAATCTATCATGGCATTCAAAGAGTGGCTGAACACGAGAAATGACTTCTTGAGATTCACCGTAGAAGTGGGCAAAGACAGGATAACCTTCTTAGACTTATCTATCTTTGTTACCCCGATTGGTTTACAAAGTGAACTGTACCGTAAACCTATGGCACGAAACTCGTTACTTCGTTTTGACAGCCAACACCCGAAATCGCTTCGTGCCAATTTGCCTTATGGGCAATTTCTCCGGATCAGGAGGAACTGCTCTACCCGTGAGAATTTCGAAATCCACTCTGCATTTTTGAAACAACAACTTCTTGAGAAAGAATATCCAAAGAAACTGATCAAAACAGCATACAAAAGGGCATCCAACAACAACAGGGATGCTCTTCTGGATCCCCCAGTGGTTAAGCCTCCATTGAACCGGCTCACGTGTGTTACCACCTTCTGCACTCTAACCAACGTGATCCAGAAAAGTGTTCGCAAACATTGGCGAATACTTAACAGTGATTCTGATAAGATACCACTCCCCTTGTTTTCTCTGAAAAGAAGTACCAATTTGAAGGATGTACTAGTCCATACTCGCCCCCGTGAACAAAAACAGGCTACAGATACCACTTTATGGGGTTTACCTCCAGTCCAGGGACACTACCCATGCGGCAATTGTGCCGTCTGCCCACAAACCCATGCATCTAAAACGGTGAATATTAGTACCCCTAGACCTTGGATACAGAAAAGTTTCACAAATTGCAACAGTGATAACCTTGTGTACCTCATCACATGTCCATGCTCGCTTAAATACGTGGGCATGACTACTAGAAAGGTAAAACTACGGATGCAGGAACACAAGAGTACATTCAGATGTAAAAAAACCATCACGAAACTTACAAAACACTTCGTTGAAAAAAACCATGATGCAGGTGATTTCAGCTGGACTGTGCTTGAAAAACCGTACATCCCACCACATGTGAGTGACATATCAAATTTTTTGTTCTTACGTGAACAACGTTGGATTTTTAAATTGTCCAGCGATACCCAGGGCCTGAACGACGCGATACCATGGATGTCGCTAAAGAAATAGTGTATACTATAGGTGATCAGAATACATGTTAGCTTCTGGCCCAGGATACACTAGCAATTTGATGTTACCGTCACTGGGCCCTCCTTTAACATTGGGGATTATAGTACTTTCTATTTTTTCAATTCAGCCTAGTTTTTCCGCTTGCTGGGCACAAAATTAATTTTCCCTACACAGCACAAGTGTTTCTATTGTTTACTACACCTGCATTAATTCTCCTGTCCGCCTCTTATTATTATTTAGCACCACAAAACATGTCTAAATAAAGCTTTCCAAAACAACGCAGTCCAAGGATAGTACTAGATTAACTAGCTCGTGAGATTCCTCCTGTAGTCCTAGAGACGTCATACACTGTTATCTAGCGTCTGAATAAAGTTTTTATTAATGAAACAACACAGCCTTAGTCGAGGACTACATAGACCAGCTCGTGAATTTCCTCTGTTAGTCCTTAGAGACGTCACACTCAGCGCGCTATAAATTCGTCAGATGAGCGGTACTGTTTGTAGACAAATGCGTCTGTCCCAGACTCTACAATAAAGTTTTTTTACAAAAACAACCCAACCTTAGCCAAAAAACTACATAGACCAGTTCGTGAGACTTCTCTTGTAGTTCTAGAGACGTCACAATCAGCGCGCCAGATTACGTCAGATGGGCGTTCACTGATCGTAGACAGGTGCGTCCTTTTTCCCGTCTCCTAGATAAAAACAGCTGATCTTGTCACGTCGGGTACCTCCATCCCAGTACGAGTCCCAGCCGGAGGTACCGACGGACAGGTAATATTCAGGAGATTTACCTTTACCCTTGCATGTAGATCCAGTTCCATTCGCACAGCCTCGCATCTTTTTTTCTGCGAAGCTTTTTCCGTTCAAAAACGATGCATTTCGATTCCTAAAAATAAGAGTATTTCATTTTTCACGTCTTTAAAAGACGATATGGGTCTTTTTTGATCGGGTAGTTTGTTGGACTACCTTGTCTCTTTAGAATTGGAGTTTTGCATTTCGTCCTTTTGCCGAATTCAGCTTTACTATTAAATGTTTTTTTCTCAAATAATCGGCTGACATGTCCTGGTCACTATTAAGAGTGCGAGACATCGTCCAGCATTGACGAATATTCCCTCTTTTGTTAAAACATATCGTTTTGACGTATGTACTGTTCTCTAGTGGTAGAGACAGATTTATTGGCTCACGTTTATTTGCAGAGCGGGGCCTCTTCCTTGACTCAAGCTGGTGCCGAGTGAGGTGGGGCTTTTTCCTCAGATATTGTTTGGTAAGCATGACTCTTCTATTTTTTAAACATACTTCAGCAGAATGAGGTTACAGACGCCCAGAAGCAAAATGTCTCATGTGTTTTTTTGTTCATTTAATTTATTACACTGTTGTTTCTCTTGCCTTGTAGATGTCAACGAACATCAGCAAATCACATAGAGGAATTGAAGACATAGTGAAGGGTATGGTAGTAACCCAGTTGCTTTTTTCAAAGTCCAAATATTAGGGACTTTGTTTATGAGGTCCTGAAGAAAGCCAAGGAGAGTTTCTCCGGATGGCTGAAACATGTCGACCACACGGTGGGCAGTAAACGTTGGTTACCTGCCTCCTTTTTCCTTTTTTCCACTTTTTTAGATAGAAACACGATTGATGAGGCACAGTCTAGTACTTACGTATATCTAGTACATATCAATTGTGTATTCTGTTTTATGAGCACTGAAAAATACAAAAACATTCATTTGTTTTCTTTACACTCTTTCATATACTCTTGCTTTTTCCTCCTCTTTTGGATGTTTCTTGAGAAGAGGATACAACTCATTCATTTAACCTCGATACATTAAGAGGACCCTGTGAAGAGTTGTTTGGTAACCCAGATGATGACACTGGGCACTATAAGAGTGTAATGATGGGATGCTGATTATCCTTAGATCAAGCTTTTTTGCTTCACCTTCTGCACCTTTCATCTGTTGTATTGTCCTATCACATGTTTACCTTTTTCTATTGGCATAAAATTTGCTATTAGCCAACTCTCTTGAATCACTGATCAAGATTGGTAGAATTAGACCTCGGATTCCTCTCTTGGTTTTTGAAGTATTTAGGAAGGGGGCTTTGGTATCCTTGTAGGTCTTTAAATATTTGCCCTCAGACCCTATCTGTTTTGATTAGTTTATTTTTGATACCAGCTATGTTCCATGAGACCAAATGAATACAGCATTTGTTCGGATCCTCAGAGCCCATATTATCCCCGGTGTTGGCATTGATTGCCCTTTCCTTGGGTCTTTGTTCAGGTGGTAAGGTGGTTATCAGGTCTTCCTGCAGTATTTTCTCCACCCTTGTCTCTGCCCGAGTAGAAGTCTCGGCAATGGCATGGGAGTTTAGTTTTACTTCTGGGATAAGTCAATCCACCTCCTCCAACACACTGAATCTATTCCAGTGTGATTGTATCGGGGGAGGAAAAGGGCGGATGAATCCGCTTTCCCTGTATAGCCCTCTATTTTCCAGGAAGGGTGGACGATAGTGCCCTCTGCTTGCTGGTCTGACACTTTGCCAGGGTAGTTCCAGACTGGGAGTGGGATAAAAGTGTGAGAGATGTACTGCAGATATTTGAGTATTTTGTACATAGGTCTTGGAGCTGCATATGTATTGCACAGCACTGGTGTCCCTGAAATTTAAGATTATCACGTCCCCTGCTATGGTCTTAGGATTCCTCCCTATCCATCCCACTCTTCTAGCAAGAAGGGTTTCACCCGAGATATTATTTGGTAGGGGCATATTGGCCGTTAGCCATTGGATACATTTATTTTTGAGTTCATCCTCCCTTTCTCTTTTTCCCTCAGTTAAGGGTGGTACTCCCACAAGTGCTACAACGAATGGCTGAGCTTCTGGGGGTAAGTTTATTGTTGGGAGCTGATAAGGACTCGTTCTCATCATTGTATCATTTCCCATGGGTGTAGTGGTTTTGGGCCCCTGGCTAATTTCCTTCATCCTCGTCACAGCTTTATCTGATGTATTTGTCGAAGTTGTTATCGGTAGGGCACTAGTACCTTGGTGGCCATTTTTAGATGGAGCAAAAGTTGAGCTTTGTGTATCTGTAGTTGGGTCTATGTTACTACTCTGCGATGGGAGTTTATTACTTCCGCCATTTGAATGGGAGGAGATTTTGGATAGTTCAGCTTCCACGGTAATGGGTCCCATATTTTTAGGGGGATTGACTATCCCTGTTTTATCTCCCCCTTTAGCATTAATTGCAGAGATAAGTTTATCAATTTTTGACACTAATGGCTTTAGTTGTGTTGTTATTATCCTCTCTAAGGACGTTTGTAACTCCGTAACCATACTGGCAACCCAGAAAGGTATCCTTGAGGTGGAATCAAGGGAGCTATTGGAGGGGGTCACCAGATCATGGTTTACGTGGTTAAGTTTACTTGGCCTGTTGGTATTTCATTTTTTCCTAGTTCTAGGGCAGGATTTTCGTGTGTCTAACTTATTCCCTGCAACAACGGGCGGGATTAAAGTATTGGGCCTAGTGTGGGGCTGCTTGTCATTCTCTACAGGTAGCTGGCTACAGGGCAGGTCTACATATGAAGATGTCATACATGAGCTGGCTCCCAACATCTCATTCGTGGTAGTAGAAATGTTCATTTCCTGTGTTGGGATACATAGAGATGGAGTGATGGAGAGCCTTCTCTCAGTGTTCTCGATAGCGGTGGCCACAACCCCAATGGTCTGCTGAAGCATTTTGTCTATAGCAGTCAGAGTTGGTAGGGGCTGCGAATCCGTGGTCTGTAGTCTGGTATGTGACCGTGTGGCAGGAGATTTAGTATTGGTTTTTTTCCCCCGTTTCATCATTTCGCTCAGTGCTGTGTACTATTATTACAGCACCGGCTGGTAACTGGTCTGGTAGTAACAGATAGTAGGCTTAGTAATACAAGAGAGGGGGATGAATAGCCTCGGTGCGAAGCGTAAGTGCCAATGCAATATACTGGTTCACATGGGTCACTGCCTAACACACTACAGAGTAGGGCGTATGGTCCAACAAGGAAAAGTAAATCAGGGACGACAGTACTGACCAGGAGATGTGGCCCTGCCCGGCCTCGATCGGCCCCGGACGGCCACAGATGGCCCGCCCTTTGCCCGGGCTTAGCCCGGCGCTGCCCGCGCGCGGACCCGCGAGGCGGGGGCTCCCGTTGCTTTTAAGCGCCTCCAGGCGCGAGAATACAGGAGGCGGGTTCAGGTTCCGCTTCCCGTCCGCTGCAAAGGATCATGGGAAGGGTAGTCCCCCTCCGCACAGCGGCCGCGTTGAGGATGGCGGCGGCGGGAGGGAGACGGCGAAGGTCGCGAAACTGCTCCCAGGGAGTCTGGCAGGTGGAACAGAGCGTGTTGGCCTCGCAAACAGGTTAGGATGTCGCCCGCTTTGTCAGGGGCTCACGTTGCTTTTAAGCGCCTCCAGGCGCGAGAATACAGGAGGCGGGTTCAGGTTCCGCTTCCCGTCCGCTGCAAAGGATCCTGGGAAGGGTAGTCCCCCTCCGCACAGCGGCCGCGTTGAGGATGGCGGTGGCGGGAGGGAGACGGCGAAGGTCGCGAAACTGCTCCCAGGGAGTCTGGCAGGTGGAACAGAGCGTGTTGGCCTCGCAAACAGGTTAGGATGTCGCCCCATCTATCCAACCATGTGCCCACCCGAATCCACCCATTCATCCATCCTTATCTCCCTCCCTGGGCCACATGCACCATCCCGCCTCGGGGCTCAGGGCCCCACAGATTGTATCACAGTTCACCGAGCACCCACACCTTGGTGCACTCAGCCCCTCGAAGAACACCCTACACAGGGACACAGCCGCCGTGCAGGACACTGCAGGCCTGAGTTCTGCTTACAGGTACAGCTTACCCCGCACACAGCTGCCTCGGAGCTCTTGGGGAAAGAGGAGGTAGTGTACGGTGCCCGACAGAATGCTGCAGTGGCACGGCGGTGCCGTCCTAGAACACCGCAAGAGAAGTCCAGGGCCCCGGGTTTCCTCTGTGCCCAGGGAGGAGTATAGCCGTGCCAGGCTTCGATGCATGACCGAAAGGGCGAGGAGCCACGGTTGAGGGGCTTCAACCCGCTAACCTCAGAGCAGGGGCAGCCGTGGGTACAGATGCCGGGGGGCACCCTGCACCAACCGTGGGCAGACAGGCGCGAGGTGGCACGGACAGACCTCAGACAGGTCAGTACGCCCGGAGTGCTTCGAAGCACTGAGACTTAATCCGAGCGTCCTTCCTCCAGAGTCCCATGTGAGGCCGTCACTGCAGCGTCCTAAAAGAGGATTTTCAAAGAATTCTGGGCTCTCAGCTAGCTGGAGGGATCCCTTAAAAGCACCCGTGTGTAAAAGTGCTCCCCCGAAGACAGTGGTGAACGTGTGCAGGTGTGTCTGGTAGTTGCAAGTGGGGGTTGAACCCCCTTAAGCTGCTGCAGATGGTTGAATATTTTTCTTGCCGGCAGTAGTTCTGTTATGTTAGTGTAATTTGTAAAGCGCCCATACACCAGACGGTTTCTTGGCGCTGAGGTAACTAACACGGAGGCAGCTCAAATTACTAAATATAGGCTTGTTTGAAGAGTCTGGTTTTTAACATCAGTCACCAGGGAACCATGGAAAGGTAACTTTCAGATTATTTGCCGTGTCCCTCGGCTTGTGTTCCAGCTCTGAAGAAGAATGCTGCTCGAGTCCGGCCTCGAGCAGCCCCCCACCTGGTCATGGAGAAGCGCTCTCCCAGGGTGGCTGGTACATGCATCTATCCAGGGGGGTGAACGCCCAACATATAGAATCCAAAATATAGACAGGCCAGAATATTGACTCTAAAATATAGATAGGCCAGAATATCGAATCACCACAATGGGGCATATCAACAACAACCGGCGATAATTATCGCTCAGCGCTCTTAGCGTGAGGATAATTATCGCCGGCTAGCGTGAATTTTTATCGCTGAGATAGCGTGCTATTAGCAACGCTTATCTCAATAGCGATAAAAATCCTCACGCTAACAGGCTAACGTGAGATTATCGCTGGAAACCCAGCGATAATCACACGTTACCTTGTTGATAGGGACAGACAAACTTAGCCATGATATCCTCCTTCCATAGGATATCATGGCTAAGTCAGAAAAATACCAGACGTAAAAAAGCAGCGTTAACCGCGGTTAGCGCTGCTTTTTTTGTCTCTAACAGGGTTAGCGACATTCTTGATAATAGGAGAAATGTCGCTTAGCGACATTTCTCCTATTATTTTACTCTGCAACGCCCCCTTTGCATCTCATTAGAGATGCAAGGGGAAGCGTAGAGTAAAAGGGTGCTAACATGCAAATTTGCGTGTTAGCACCCTGTTGTTGATAGGGTGCTAGTTTTATCTCTGCTTTTTTGGCTTTTAGGGGCATATCAACAACAACCGGCGATAATTATCGCTCAGCGCTCTTAGCGTGAGGATAATTATCGCCGGCTAGCGTGAATTTTTATCGCTGAGATAGCGTGCTATTAGCAACGCTTATCTCAATAGCGATAAAAATCTACACGCTAACAGGCTAACGTGAGATTATCGCTGGAAACCCAGCGATAATCACACGTTACCTTGTTGATAGGGACAGGCAAACTTAGCCATGATATCCTCCTTCCATAGGATATCATGGCTAAGTCCGAAGATTAGCAGACGTAAAAAAGCAGCGTTAACCGCGGTTAGCGCTGCTTTTTTTGTCTCTAACAGGGTTAGCGACATTCTTGATAATAGGAGAAATGTTGCTTAGCGACATTTCTCCTATTATTTTACTCTGGAACGCCCCCTTTGCATCTCATTAGAGATGCAAGGGGAAGCGTAGAGTAAAAGGGTGCTAACATGCAAATTTGCATGTTAGCACCCTGTTGTTGATAGGGTGCTAGTTTTATCTCTGCTTTTTTGGCTTTTAAAGCCAAAAAAGCAGAGATAAAGCCCTTGTTGATAGTTAGTCAGAATATCGAAATTGGGGTATGAAATATCGATTTCCATAATATCGAATTTAAAATATCGATTTCCATAATATCGATTTTTTTAAGTCTTATGTATTATTTTTGTAATCTATGTTTAATTTTTTTAAAGTAATGAATGTTATGTAATTTTATTTTTGCGTATTTTAATTCCGTAGCGGGTTGTGGGTTTATAGGGGAATAGGGTGGGAAGTAATTTAATTATAGCAAATTAAATATTAATTTTTATTCATATGTATTGATAATTAATTGATTGATAATTAATTATAAATTGGTAATTCATTTTTATTAATTGGTAATTCATTTTTATTAATTGATTTATTGATAATTATGTTACTTGTATTATTTATTATTTGGAGCGGGTTGTGGGTTTATAGGAGAATAGGGTGGGAAGTAATTTAATCGTAATAAAGTAAATATTTATTTGTATTTATATGCATTGATAATTATTTGTTAATTGTTAATTAATTTTTATTAATTGTTAATTATTTTTTTTAATTGGTAATTAAATTTAATTAATTTTTTATTGGTATTGATAATTAATGTAATCTTATTTTAATATTAAATCATTACTTTCCCTACTGTTGCACTCTCTGGAGTGGGAATAGTAATTTTTACCCCTACGCTATCCAACGCTTTCCCTACTGTTGCACTCACTGGAGTGGGAATAGTAATTTTTACCCCTACGCTATCCAACGCTTTCCCTACTGTTGCACTCACTGGGGTGGGAATAGTAATTTTTACCACTACGCAATCCAATGCTTTCCTACTGTTGCACTCACTGGAGTGGGAATAGTAATGTTTACCCTCCCGCTATCCAACGCTTTCCCTACTGTTGCACTCACTGGAGTGGGAATACTAAATTTTACCCTCCCGCTATCCAACGCTTTCCTTACTGTTGCACTCTCTGGAGTGGGAATAGTCATTTTTACCCTCCCGCTATCCAATGCTTTCCCTACTGTTGCACTCACTGGAGCGGGAATAGTAATTTTTACCCTCCCGCTATTCAATGCTTTTCCTACTGTTGCACTCACTGGAGTGGGAATAGTAATTTTTACCCCTACGCTATCCAACGCTTTCCTACTGTTGCACTCACTGGAGTGGGAATAGTAATTTTTACCCTCCCGCTATCCAACGCTTTCCCTACTGTTGCACTCACTGGAGTGGGAATACTAATTTTTACCCTCCCGCTATCCAACGCTTTCCCTATTGTTGCACTCTCTGGAGTGGGAATAGTAAATTTTACCCTCCCGCTTTCCAACGCTTTCCCTACTGTTGCACTCTTTGCAGTGGGAATAGTAATTTTTACCCCTACGCTATCCAACGCTTTCCCTACTGTTGCATTCACTGGAGTGGGAATAGTAATTTTTACTCTTCCGCTATCCAATGCTTTCCCTACTGTTGCACTCTCTGGAGTGGGAATAGTAATTTTTACCCTCCCGCTATCCAACGCTTTCACTACTGTTGCACTCTTTGGAGTGGGAATATTAATTTTTACCCCTACGCTATCCAACGTTTTCCCTACTGTTGCACTCACTGGAGTGGGAATAGTAATTTTTACCCTCTCACTATCCAACAAATTCTCTACTTTTTTTTTACATTACATTTATTATTTTTACATTTTAAGCTTTTTTACATTATTTTAAGTATGTTTTATTTAATTGTTTTTAATATTTAATTACTTTTATATTATTTTTAATACATAAAAAAATTCGATGTTTTAGTTAACTATATTTTAACTGTCTATATTTTTGATTCAATATTTTCTGTTTGTAGATAGGGATTCTATATTCTGTACTTCTATATTTTGGAGTCGATATTTTGGGCATTCTATATTATGTCCCTCGATATTTAGTCACTGAACCTTCCAGGGGGACACCCCAGGCCTTAGGCGGCTGGACAAGGGTCTGTCCTCCGATACCCCGATGGCTTCACCTACCCCAAGGCGGTGTTTATATGACATACAACGTAAAATAGGCCACTGCATAATTACAGAGCCATCTATTGCAGGAATCCATCCAGAGGCGTAGCTTCCACTGGTGAAGCAGGCGCAGTGCAGCGGGGCCCCAGAGGCCTGGTGGCCCACTGAACCTTGAGAGCTGCGGTAGTCTGGGGGAGTGGGGGGGCATTTAGTGCCGTGGACTGGGGGCCAGGACACAATGGCCATGCTGCTGAAGATCACGCGACCTCCTACAGTGGGCTGCGCCGGTATCTGGTCGCAGCTGAACATGCCATACCACATGTTTGCATTACTTACAGCCTGGTGGTGTCTGATGATACAAACAAGCAGGCCGATACCCCCTCCGAAGGGAAGAGTTTCGGGCTGGTAATATACAGATCTCTGGAGTTTTTAAACCGTTATTTTTTAAATTTCTTCCAGCTTTCTAAAGTGCTTAGTCAGGGGCGCAGAGGCCAAGATCTGCCTGTACAGGGGTCTTAGGAAGGAGCACGAATACAACAGGACTTTAAAACTTTACCGAAAAGCAGACAATGTTACACAACAATCAGGCAACGCTACAAGGCGGGTGAACTTTCTTCGAAACGGGAGGAGAATAGCCCTTGGCAGCGGGCTATAGGGCTATATTAGGACATCCGAATGCTGGGAGCTGCACTGCAGACAATGGAGTGGCAGAGGGCCATTAATAGCTTTTAGTGACCCTACATTCTACCCAGTCATTACTATTCTCGCCTTTCTGCTTTTCTGGATTTATTTGGAACATTCTCACCTCAGTTGGTAGAATTTTCGAATGGTGTGATTGTAACAAGTAGTATAGGCTGAGGTAGAAAGCCAGAGACCCTACTGGTATATCCAGTGGCAGTGAGCTATAAAAGTGATCCCAATACAGACATCAGCCGGGAGGGCCCCTGACAGGTTTCCATTTTTAGGTCGAACCTGGGCAGCGCATGAGCTGCTCTGCGAGGCATGCTGTACTGAGGAAGGAAATTGAAGCTCTGCCCACTCATCGCTCATATTTTTCATTGGCTTCTGTGATTGTCTACTCTAAACTGTGGTCGTTCATTGGTCAAATGGCTTAGTAGTCCCTCCTTAGTATCGCCTTGACTCATTTTCTAACCTCCCATGGCGACAACCCTGTTACGTGTTGTTGTTGCACGGTAGGCTTTAATTACAGCCCCCAAGCTCTATTTTCTCAAAAAGCTTTGTCCTGCGTGCTGTTGCAGGAAGGACCCGCTCTTTGCTAACGCTTTTTTTGCAATGCAATAGGTCTCACATTTGCGAGAGTTTAAGCTATTTGCACTGTAAATGACAATGCCTTTTATTTATCGGTTTTAAAAAAATAAATAAAAGGCATTGTCATTTGCAATGCCAATAGCTCAAACTCTCCCAAATGCAAGACCTATTGCATTGCAAATGCTTGTTATACTTGGTGCCGACTCTTAAGTGGGAGATGCTTCTGGGGTTTCCCCCTAGAGCGGGGTCGACATTTTCTGCACAGTACCCTGGTCCCAGTTGGTCTTGGGGCACAATAAACTAGTGTGAAACCCTTTGTGTGTGAGCTGTGCCACTGCCTTTGAAGCACAAGTATGGTTGGGGACAGCTCTGCTCACATCAAGTCAAAGATAGCCCATCCTGCCAACGACCAGATTGTCAAACTGTCTGGGAGGAATACACAAAGGCCAACTGCCAACTACTCGTTGTCATATGACCGAGGAACAGGCTGCAGGCACCAAGTGATTAGGGCACATAAATGCCAACTTTCTAAAAGTAAGAAAAAAGATGATGATGGTTGATACCCCAAAACCGGTCCCAAGATGCATTTTTCCAGTCCAGAGAGGACCTGGACTGGCAGTTCGGGCTGGACTGTTCCCATGGAGAGCAGGGTCAAGACTGATTTACATATGGCTGGGTCCAAACTGGAATGGCATGGTGAGCAAAAAACCAACATATTTAGGACCAGATCTCTGTACTGGGGTGAATGTTTGACATTGTTAAGCATTCTGTCCATCAATTTTTCTTTTGCATTTGTCACTCCGAGTGGAATGGCCATGCCCAGACGTTGATCCCGTCCTCACCATGCCACTGGAGTCAAGCTAGCCTGGCTGATGAGGGGTAATACTACAAACCGGTCCCAGGATGCTTGTTTCAGGTCCAGAGAGGACCTGCAATGTTCCCCTGGGAAGCAGGGTCAAGACTGATTTGCACATAGCTGGGTCCAAACTGGAATGGCATTGTTGAGCATGAAAACAATGGATTTAGACCCATATCTCTGTACTGAGAGTGAGTGTTTGAGGTTGTTCAGCATTGCGTCCACCAATTGTTCTTCTTGCAACTTTCAGAAAGTGGCATTTTTAGAATTGTGACCTACGTATTCAACTGTGGAGGCCCTTGGTACTTGCCAAGCATTTCGGATGATGGTAGGCACTGCGACTACAGAGCCAGTACAGCGGGGATCGGAGGGTCCTGACCAGGGGAGCAACGAGTGGTTGGGAGCGGGCATCGAGTGCGACCAGATTTTATCAACACTGCAGTGCGGGACACAGACATTGGCATATGTGCTCCTGCTGGGCTGAAAATCACCTGGAGAGCAATGAAATGAAGGTAATTGCTTGTTAGCTCAAGGCGCAGGGGAACCTACTGGCTCCAAGACAGTAAGCAAAGGTGTGAGAGGTGCAGCTTGTAGGACTTCTACTTTGGCGGCGCTGGAAGAGCTTGGTCCCGTGGCGATTGTTTGAGTGAAGGCCTGGTGCAGCAGCTTTCGAGCAAGTTCTCAATTGAAGACTCGATTTCTGGGATAAGACTGAGGCTTTGGGGATCCTGGATGTGCAGAAGGGGTTTTTGGCTGTGAATTACGAGGATTAGACACCAGGGTGGTTGGATTGAACGTATCAGAGATCCGGTGCAGAGATAAATGGTTCACAGCTGGTGATGTGGACTCCCCAGTGGCAGTGGGCTGCTACTCAGCTGAAAGCAATAAGTGCATGAGGATTAGCCCCAATTGTTGTTGCGAATAGGTTGCGATTTGCCCCCTGTGCCACAGTTTCTGGCATTCGAAAAATTTGGCACTATACCTTACTGTGGCTTTATCTACTGACTGCTGCGCCAGCTGCGATACTACAAAGATTGGGAAAACAGACAAAGAACAGTTGTGTCTAACTTTTGAGACTAAGAGACTAACTAAATCTCATCAGCAGGCGGCGTCGGATTCAGAGGTGGAACTCCCTGAGAAATCGTTTTCTGCTCTGGAAGCGACTTTAATGGCAATGCAAACTAGCCTACAGTGAATCAATGGGAAAATCAATGCCCTTAACATGCGTATGGATCACTTCTCTGCGAGGCTAGATACTCAGGGCGTACGACTGGGCAAAGAGGAGCAGCGGATCTCCACAGCAGAGGATGCCGTCCAGGCAGTGACAACTAGTAACCCGGTAAGTGAGACGTGCCTGATCCTTCTTTACTAACAGCCCCGAATAGCTGAGGGGCGCATCTCTAATGAGGTGTTATCCTCGTGGGCAGTAGTGGAGCTGATCTCCTTCCTGTGGGAGCTTGGATCACTTGTTTAAAATCATTGGACTGCCTGACCCCAAGATGACTGCCACAGTGTTCTCTACCACGTCATGCTACTCCTTGAGAAAAAAACGGACTTCGGCCAGACCTCGAACACATCCCCCGTCCGGCCTACCCTTCAGGATACCGAATCTGTGAACCTGCCTCTGACAGTGGAGACCTAGCTTTTTGGCCGATGCCCGATGGAGCTACTTGCTAGCTATAGAGGAAATGGGCTGTAGACTACCCTTTCGGCTGTCACCTACCCAGCAGGACATTGGGTAGACCTTACTTCGTCTCTCCGTCGTACTCTCCCTCATACCCCTTTACTCCACCCACTTTCTCCTTTATACTCCATTTATCCCTCCTCTTTGCACTCTAATTGTTTTCTCATTGATTCCTAGCCACTTGACTGATGCCAGATGGAGTTACCTGATAGCTATAGAGAAGATGGGCTTTGGACTTCCCCCTCGGTCATCACCTACCCAGCCGGACTTTGGGCAGACTCTCCTTCGTCTCTCCATCCATCCTATCTCCATCCTATCTCCATTCTACACCTTACCCCACCCCCTTACCCTTCTAAGCTCCATTTATTACATCTTCCGACGCTCTTGAAATGTTCTCTTGTAACTGATGTAACATGTAATTTTGTAATCTTGTGGAACCTTATGTAGAGCGCTTTCATACCTCCGGGTCAAATATATAAATAAAAAAAATAAAAATACAATTCTACAATCCTGCTTTCTTATTAATGAGGATTTTAAATTACACTTCCTCAGACACCAAACATGACTTTCCTACCTGCTCCCATTCACAAGTTACCAATTAATAAATGTCATGCAGCCTGCCCGATGGGCTGTTGATGAACTTCCTTATGTATTAAAAAGGGAGTTTTGGGCTTGGCAGAGGAGGCATTTTGCAAGTCGAATTGTCAGTTCCAGACTGCTAGCAGGCTGCAATGGCACGCCTGAGACGTATTTTACAGGGCTACTTGTGTGGGTGGCACAATAAGTGCTGCAGGCCCACTAGTAGCATTCATTTTACAGGCCCTGGGTATATTGTCCCACTTTACTGGGGACTTCTAAGTAAATTAAACATCCCAATCAGGTGTAAGCCAATTTGACAATTTTTAAGGGAGTGAGCAGAAGCACGTTAACACTCGTTGACAGAGATAACGTGCACAGCGTCCTAAGTTCAACAAAAATAAAATTTGAAAAATTAGAGGGCGAAGCAAAAGGTTTGTGGGTGACACTGCAAAGAGGAGCTAGAGGACCTCTAAGGACCTTAGCGGAGTCTAACATGACCACGTTCCACTCAAAAGCCGTCTGCGCCCGTACGCGCCTGGACCGCGCCCAGTGCCAAAACCCCTGGCCCCCACAGATGCCAGAACCCCAGACTTCACTACGGCTCCAGCACCCTCCACGCGCTCAACACCGACCGAAAGTACTACTGCCACCAGGCCGCCCCGAAGCTCACCCAAGGGCCGTTCACCTGCCGCAGCTGCAACTTCACCAGCATCAGGCCAGCAAAACCTTCAACCAGAGACCCCAACCACCTCCGCTGCATCCTTCTCAATACCGGCTCCGCTTGCAAGCACGCCATAGAACTCTGGGACCTCCTGGACTCAACCACCCCGGACGTCGCCTTCCTGACGGAGACATGGCTGAACGACTCCTCAGCACCGGACATCGCCATAGCCATTCCCGAAGGATACAAGATCTCACGCAGAGACTGCACCAACAGAGTAGGAGGGGGAATCGCCATCATTCACAAAGACACCCTCCGAGTCTCGACCAGCACCGAAGACACCCTCTCCACCACCGAACACATACACTTCCAGATCCACACCGACCCCAACACCACCCTTAGAGGCACCCTTGTCTACAGACCGCCAGGGCCCCGTCCTCACTTCAGCGACACCATCGCCGACCTCGTCAGTGCCCACGACATGGCCTCCACAGACTACATCCTCCTCGGGGACCTGAACTTCCACCTCGAGAACCACAACGACACCAATTCCACCACCCTCATTGAAAACCTCGCCAACCTCGGACTCAAACAACTCGTGACGACACCCACCCACGCCGCAGGACACACTCTGGACCCCATCTTCTCCGCAAGCCCCCACGTCTCCTTCAACCACACCACCGAACACCACTGGACCGACCACCGTTGCGTCCACTTCACATTCAGGAAACCCATCACTCACCTCCGCACTCAACAGTTACCTTACCGTTGCTGGAACAAAATCACCAAGGACCAACTGACCACCACCCTCGCCCTGAGACCACCGCCTGAACCCACCGACCACGACTCGGCCGCCAACAACCTGAAACAGTGGATCAACGACTGCACCAACACCCTCGCCCCTCTCAAATCTCCTGCCACCTCCAACACCAACAAGGCAGCCTCGTGGTTCACTGAAGAACTCCGGACCTCCAAACACACCTGCCGGAAACTGGAGAAGAAATGGCTCCGTGCCAACACCCCGGACAGCCACGAAGCACACAAGAACGCCATCCGCAAACACCACCAACTCATCAGGACTGCCAAAAGAACCGCCTTCAAAAACCGCCTCAACAACCACGCACACAACTCCAAAGAGCTCTTCAACATCGTGAAGGAACTCTCCAACCCCAGCGCCAACATCAACGACGTCCCTCCCTCACAAGACCTGTGCATCTCGCTAGCCACCTTCTTTCACCACAAGATCATCGACATCCACAACAGCTTCAACTCCAACACGCCCACCGCCGAGACCGCCAGCCCTACGACCCCCTCTCGCACCAGCCGCCTGACCGCTTGGACCAACGTCAATGACGAAGATACTATCAAGACCATGAACACCATTCACTCCGGATCCCCCACAGACCCGTGCCCCCACCACATCTTCAACAAAGCCAGCACAACCATCGCACCCCACCTATGGAAAACTATCAACTCCTCCTTCGAGACAGCGACATACCCAGAGAGCTGGAAGCACGCCGAGATTAAAGCTCTACTGAAGAAACCTAAAGCGGACCCCAACGACCTCAAGAACTTCCAACCCATCTACCTGCTCCCCTTCCCGGCAAAAGTCACAGAAAAGATTGTCAACAGCCAACTGTCCCGCTACCTCGAAGACAACAACATCCTGGACCGATCACAGTCAGGATTCCGCAGCAACCACAGCACAGAAACTTCCCTCATCGCCGCCACCGATGACATCAGGATCCTGATGGACAAAGGAGAAACTGCCGCCCTCATCCTCCTGGACCTCTCGGCAGCCTTCGACACAGTCTGCCATCGCACCCTAACAGCCCGCCTCCGTGATGCCGGAATCCAAGAAAAGGCCCTGGACTGGACCACGTCATTCCTCACCGGACGAACCCAGAGTGTCCACCTCCCACCCTTCCGCTCCAAAGCCTCCGAGATCACCTGCGGCATCCCTCAGGGCTCCTTCCTCAGCTCGACACTGTTCAACGTCTACATGGCTCCCCTCGCCCGCGGCGCACGACAACACAGCCTCACCATCATCTCTTACGCAGATGACACACAGCTAATCATCTCCCTCACAGGGGACCCATGCACCACCAAAAACAACCTCCACAGAGGAATGAAGGCCGTCGCCGAGTGGATGAAGGAGAGCAGACTGAAGCTGAACTCCGACAAGACGGAGGTCCTCATCCTCGGCTCCTCCCCCTCCGCCTGGGACGACACCTGGTGGCCAACATCGCTAGGAACAGCCCCCGAACCCACCAACCACACACGCAACCTAGGGATCCTCCAAGACTCTGCCCTCAACATGACCAAGCAAGTCAACGCTGTCTCCTCATCCTGCTTCAATACCCTCCGTATCCTCCGCATAATCTTCAAAGGGATCCCCACAGACACCAGAAAGACCATCACCCACGCCCTCGTCACCAGCAGACTGGACTACGGAAATGCCCTCTACGCAGGAACCACCATCAAGCTCCAGAAAAAGCTGCAACGAATCCAGAACGCCGCAGCACGCCTGATCCTGGACATCCCCAGATGCAGCCACATCACCCCCCACCTGAAAGACCTGCACTGGCTCCCCGTCAACAAGAGGATCACCTTCAAACTCCTCATCGACGCTCACAAAGCCCTCCACAACACCGGACCTGAATACCTCAACCACCGACTCAACTTCCACATCCCCACGCGCAAACCTCCGCTCCGCCAACCAAGCCCTCGCCACAGTCCCCCGCACCCGGAAAACCACCGCCAGCGGCAGATCCTTCTCCTACCTCGCCGCCAAAACCTGGAACACTCTCCCCACCATCCTACGACAGTCCCGAGACCTACCAGCTTTCAGAGGACTCCTCAAGACCTGGCTATTCGATCAGTAGCCTCCCCTTCCCCCTCCTCCCCCCAGCGCCTTGAGACCTTCACGGGTATGTAGCGCGCTTTACAAATGGTATTGTTGTTGTTGTTGTTGTTGATGGTATTCCCTGCTTAGGCGCTACAACATGGACAATGACCCTCAGCTGCAGAAGCCCTGGTCAGTTTTATGCCCTTCTGAACTCAGTTGGACCTTTCTGTCTACACTCTCCTGAGCCAGTGGACTGACCCATGGGAAACCCTTCTCTTCATCTGTGGACGCCATCTGTGAAGCACAGAACCTTATCTTGCTCACAGATCCATCCCACTAGGCAGACAGTGCCACCATGGCTAAACAAGTGATGTGGTCCATTCCACTCCTTGAGTCAGACTTCTGTCCCCAACCCTTGGAAAATTCTGCCCATGAGGACAGCAACCAACAGAGGCCACAAACAACCAACAGTGTCAAAATCCAGGGCCAAGACTAGACAGAGTTCTCTGACTTCTGAGGTTTCTCAGAGTGGAAGGCAACATCCCCAAGTGTTAGGCACCTTTCTTCCACTCTCCTTCCCACCAGCCCAGAGGTGGTAGCCTGAGATTTGCCACTCATCCCAGGGACTGCACCCTGAAGCTGAACAAGAGTCAGAGATTAGCCTTTCCTACCCCTGCCCTTACATCAGGGCCTGTTGACCTTCTGCTTGGGAGTGGTAGCTCCGGAAAACTGAGCTTCCAGGGTGCCCTGGGTGACTACCCGTCCCAGCTCACCTGACACCGGCCGTAACTAATTTCCCAACATGCAGTCGATGGGCATCTGGGGCCTAACTATGACCATCCTCTAGGCCACCTCCCCACCATACTCTAGGGATACCAGAGCAATGGGGAGAAAAATGTCCTGTCTCTGTGTTATCCTACACACCTGTGCAGTGTACTGCTCTGAGGAAACCAGTCTTTCCACTACCATGGTCTGGCTGACAGTGACAGGGATCTCATTCACTTTCACCTAGTGGAAGTGTTGACTCCCACCCTCAGAGATCACCAGCTCACCCCTTGAGTCTATCTCTCAATTAAGGGAGATTAGGGAATGTTTTAACACCTGCCCCTGGGGACTACTTACCCCTGAGGCCACATTATCCGCCCCTTCAGAGGTCCAACAAGTGGATGGTTTCTTAGGGAAGACTGAGCCCCTTACTTGTGTCCTAACTGGCAACACTCAAAGCAACTGGGTTGGAAATGGCATGTCCTGGGCTACTGCCCACCCAAACCGCCCCCCTGTTTTTTTAGAAGGAGTGTGGCAATCCTTTCCCTCACCTTGCTCTGGGACTTTACTGTGTCTCCCTCGGGGTCCCCTTCACTCTGCGGGAGAACCTGAATCTCTCTTCTTGGGGCCACTCCTACGTACCTTCTTATGGCACCTGATACTGAGCTTCTTGTCTGCCTCCTTAGCAAGCTCCCTGTGGTCAGAGAGCCTGATATCAAGTAGGTGTTTGCGCAGGTCTGGAAACAGTTGTTGATCATGTCCTCCCTTGCAAACAAATTTTAACTAGGTAAATAATGAGTCCAAGCATGCTAAGTTTTTTGTGGGAGCTCACTGCTGCCTAGTCTTGAGTCCACCTCAGACCCCTCTCTTCCACCACCCTACACTTCCTCTTATCATCACCCTTGTAGGTTCTGTTTTGTCCTTGCTTTTTTACTTTGTCACTGTTCTCCTGTCTTAATTTTCCTCCTTCGTTCTTCCTTTTTGGCCCGTCTCTCTCTTGCTTTGGGTCGAAGACTATTGATGGAAAAGATGTCTGGGCCCCCACAAATGAGTTCTGGTGCCCAATATGTGGTTGCATGTCTAAAGAGGTAGAATGCACACCAAAATGTAAAGTTCTTCAAAAGGTTTTGTAATACTCAAGGCAGTATAAAGGGCATACCACCCTGGAACGCTCTCCATCCGTGCGTGTGAATATATCAATATAGAAGATGGAGCTTCATCAGGTCAGGTCCCCCCAACCCAGGAAACACAGCTAACAAATATGTATTAACAATCCAATAACGTTCAAACAATGAATTCCATTCGTAGTGCAGCTTATTCCAACAGTAATCCATGTTTCAACCATACATTTTCGTTCTCCAATATTTGCACAATAAGTTCAATGAGTGCCTATTTAAGCTTTACTACAGGACACATAGAGGTTCACAATTCCTTATAAATGAACATGGAGGCTGTTTTCCCAGCCTGGACATGTTGAACGCTGGTCCATCACATGGGAGGAGTGCGGCAACAGTTGCAGAATCTCTGGGTAGAGCGTTCAGCTAAGCAACCTGTCATGAATTAGGTCTCAGTTAACCTGCCTTTTTAATCAAGCAGCACATTGATTTTACGATTTGGAACTCCAACAGGGAATATGTTCTGGAAATATGTTTCAGTGTCTTAAGTGTCTGGCCCTGTGAGGCACAGGTACAAGCCCACAATACAGCACGATCATTGTGTAATTCTAGGCAACTGGTTGCCTCTTAAACTCACCTGTTCTAGTTGTAGCATTCACACATGAACTCCATTTGTAAATGCTTGTGGTCATCAGGAAAACATTTCGAACACACCGCAAGGATCCCCCATCATTCCATGTTTGATTATCGCTAGGAACATTTAAGGTCGTATACAATAAATTGCTCATAATGGACAGTGCAGCTAGCTATCAGGCACTGATTGAACCCAGAACGCTAAAGTTTCTTAGTTTCATGCATAAGTAACTCATCCACTCCAGTCTTTAGCTTTGTATCCTGGTTCTTGTAGTCCTATTTTTTTAAATGTTAATATCAGGACTGTGTGTACCAAGTGCAAAGAAAACTTGATACTGGGGAATAGCAGAGCTGTGAGGGACCTTCAAGAGCGTCAAGATGAAATTAAGATGCATATCTCCAAACTACATATATTTTAAAGGGAAGTGGCTATTTACCTGGCAACCAGCCAAATAGTACATGCTTTCTGCTATTTACCAGGCTACTGGCAAAATAGTGCATAATCTCTGCCGTTTCGCCGGCCATAGGATAAATATTAGAGATGATGTACACTTTAACTAGTTGCCAGATAAAGTGTGAAAAAGTCTTTATTTAGCCGGCCGTGAAGAAAAAAAGGACAACAATCAAGGGAGGGTGGCGGCCATCTTGCAATGGGGATCCAGCATGTGTGACACATTGGAATGTAAGTGCATATACAAAAACATATTCGTTTGTACAAAGGTAAGTGCATGAATTAAGCTAAATTGTTTACAGATCAAAAAAACTGCAACATCAATTTTGAATAAAAACATTTATGATATTTTAATATTCAAATAAGAAATGTAGGAATTAAACTTCTATTTAAGGACTGTCAGGACATGGCATGCAGATGTTTTCACTGCAGTCTGGGACTGTTTGGCTGCCAGCAAAGAAGAATGAGTATGGTTTTAAAGCAAGTTACATAAATATATTATTAACTATATCATTAACTCATGATGCTTCTTTTGAGGATTTTTTAGGGCTGGGCTGTGTTTGGTTTTGAGCTTCTTATGGAAGGCCTTTTGCTAGCTTTAGGCTTCTTTTGAAGGGGGTTGTGATTGCCTAGTATTTCAAACCTAGCAACACAGCAGCAGTTGACGACCAGCAACAAACAGGTAATACAGACAGATAGGTGCTATATAGGCCGCAGAGGGTGGCATACGTACAGTAGGCAATTGGTGCATGGGGGCACAGTGCTTGGGACACTTGTAGGAGGTACAGTAATGGGGTGTCTGTAGAATGGGCAAGTGAAAGCAGGAGACAGGTTAGTAATGCATCTGGATAATTCACTGGAGGGGTTCACTCTGCTGCTGTGAATAAACACACTTGTTCATAGTATTCACCCAGCAGAATGGGTTGCAGGCATCGATGCTTATTGATCCCATGTCATGAGTTGCCCCTTCAGCCACAGACATTGTAGCCATCTGATCAACATTGTGAATGGTAGTTTTATGTTTTTTAATATGCTAAACTGTGTTTAAGTGGGGAAAGACCTGTCTCTACAGAGGCCTCATTTCTGCCATTGACAGTGCTGTCCCAGCAGCAGAAATCCTGAAGCCAAAAATAAATAAATCTGTGTGACATGATTGGAGGCTTTACCTGTCTTACTTCATTTTGGAGGGGGTGTGGGGAAGGAAGGAGTGAGACAGAAGGAAGAGGATAATAGCAAGTAGAAGAGTAGAATATGGACTAGAAGGTGGACCACCAGGAGGGCTAGGACAACCAGAGTCACAAGAACAAGAACAACCTGGCCCAGGTAGACCTATTCTACAAGGACCAGTGTTAACAATACCAGACTGAAGCAGGAAACAATAGACGATAAGGAACAGTACTAGGGATATCAGGATCAGGGTTAGAAGGATCGGGAGGACCAAGAGGACCTGAAACTTAGGGGTCTGTACCCAGTGGACAAGGGCGCGAAGGAACAGAAGCACCCGGGGTAGAAGGAACAGAAGGTCCTGGACCATAATAACGAGGAGGGACTGACAGCATCAACCAGGACATGAGGAACGAGGATGACCAGATCCAGGAGTAGCAGACTCAGGTAGACAGACCAGTAGCAGGAGACAACTGGAAAGAAGGGCCAGAGACAGGAGGGTCAAGACCACAGAGATCAGATCAGGAAGGACCAAGGGACCAGAAACAAATGGACCAGTCATGGGAAGACCACAACCTGAAAGAACCTGGGCTAGCAGGACCTAGAGACCCTAGATTGGGATTAGGAAGTCTAGCCCCAGTGAGAACAGTTTCATAAGGTCCATGAGGGTCAGACTCAGAGGTATCCTAACCCAGCATGACAAGTACTACATGAACTAGAGTGACCTGCAACATGGGATTTGGAGGACCGGTGCCAGTGGGATGAGGCACATCAGCCCTAAAACAACCATTACAAGGAGGAACATGATAGAGGGGAATTGACAGCAAAGTCTGGGTTTCCTAACTATGTAATGTGGAATAGACTTGTTCGAATGGGTTTCTGTCACTTGCAGTTCACAAATAAGAAATGACTCATACCTATAATTTTGCTTCATGGCTGTACAATACCTGGGGCACAGACATGAAGACAGCAGCCTGCCTGTGACCACTAACTTCAACCATACCACATGCGGGACGTGGTCCACCTCACCTATGACAGCTATTGTCTGCCCAATACTAGACATGACCATCCATAGAGCGTGGGCAGAGCCACGAAAGCAAGATTAAATATGTTCCTTCTCCTGACTGGCTCTTTCTTTCCCCCTTCTTTTCTCATGTTGCCCAATACGGCATATGACAGTGGTTTCATATGTGGTGTTTACCCGCCATTTTCGTCTCGCATTTCTACTGTTGAGCAGGGATGGCTGCTCCGTTGGAGAGGATGAGCGTCGCCCCACTTAAAACCCCCCCAAAACCCACAGAGATGAAAAATAAGTGGTTAATTTATACCATTTTATTTTTCATCTCTCGGACCAAACAGAGCATCAGGAAGGAGGCGGGTCAACTGCGAAGTGACAGCAGCAGGGAGGAGGGTGGGCAGTCTATGCACTCTTTAAAGTGCGCATGCCTTTTTGTCCGGCCGTCTTGCGATATCCAGCTACACATGCGCACTTTAAACATTTCTAACCAAGCTCTCTTGGTCATCTAGTTCCTGAGGAAAGAAGAGGACCAGAGCGGAGTTTGCTTTGTTCTGTAACTTTTATTTATTTTAATTTTATTTTGCGCATGCACCCATAGATGCCAGTCTCCACTGCTGTCACACGTCCTAATGTGATCTCACTATCATAAAACCCACCCATTTCTTGAAATTCTTTGCAACAATAAGCCTCATCTTGATCCAGTTCTTTTAAACTCTCCCTTTTCTTCTATATCTTATCTCAGCTTTGTAACTATTTTTTGCTATTGTTTGCTTCATAAACTTTCTCCTCACTCAGCCTCCATTTTGTTCTCTCATGCCTACCCTTTTTGTTTCAACTGGTTGTACATCCACCCCTGTCATAAGCCATCTTTCTCTCAACATTCCCTCCTGAATTCTCTGACAAGTCTAGCAACAATGATCGGTTGTACTTCCTCCTGTGTTTTTGCAGTTTCTCTTTCAATCATTCTTCTTGATAGGCACTAAAGTTTTGATCTTACTAACTGTGGCTCATTTACACTCTATTCTATAAAATCATGTCTTCTCTGGAGAATTTCCTGGACGATAATTGCAAGATAACTAAAAACTTTTCCTTGTTGTCTCATTCCATATTAGATTCCTTTTCACAGTAGAGTTGGTTATTCTGTGCAGCACTTTGATACTATGCAGTGGTAAAATAAATAATAATCATTTATATGACTATTAAACTGAAAAGAAATTGATGTTAAGTAGTAGTCAAAAAGTAAAATTTACATGCGCTGATTTACACACACACCTAGAGGTAAATCTACACTTTTTTACTATTCACCATTTTTGAGTGTAGATTTACGCCTAAGTGTAGACTCACATGTCTTCCATGTCTCCACCCCTGAAACCAGGGAATGGAGACATCTAAGGCTGAATTTACTGTTAGTAACTTTTCATTCTTCGAGGTCTCCACCACAAGAGTGGAGTTTTCCCAATCTAAAGCTCTCATTAATTGCAATAAGGTAGCCCTGCGTTAGCCTATGGGAGAGATTGGCCTCAAAACAGTGAAAAACTAGTTTAGGAGTTTTTCATTGTCAGGACATGTAAAACAAAAATACACTTGTCATACTTTTTAAATACCATGCACCCCAATCTATTAGCTTTTAGGGCCTACCTTAGGTTTGGCTTGTAAGTATTAAAAATAAAGGTTTATGCCTGAAAAAAGGTTACTGTTTCCAGCTCAAAATGTGGCAGCAGGGCTCTTGAATGCAGCAATATGAATGAATAGGTAGCAGCAGGGTCTCACATGCTTGAATATGAATGAATAGGTAGCAGCAGGGTCTCACATGCTTGAATATGAATGAATAGGTAGCAGCAGGGCTTTCACATGCTTGAATATGAATGACTTGGTAGCAGCAGGGTCTCACATGCTTGAATATGAATGAATAGGTAGCAGCAGGGTCTCACATGCTTTAATATGAATGAATAGGTAGCAGCAGGGTCTCACATGCTTTAATATGAATGAATAGGTAGCAGCAGGGCTTTCACATGCTTGAATATGAATGAATAGGTGGCAGCAGGGCTCTCGCATGCAGTAATATAAATGGATAAGTGGCAGCAGGGGTCTTGCATACAGGAATATGAATGAATAGGTAGCAGCAGGGTCTCACATGCTTTAATATAAATGAATAGGTGGCAGCAGGGCTCTCGCATGCAGGAATATGAATGAATAGGTGGCAGCAGGGCTCTTGCATACAGGAATGTGAATGGATAGGTAGCAGCAGGGCTCTCGTATGTAGGAATATGAATGAATAGGTAGCAGCAGGGCCTTGGATACTTAAATATGAATGAATAGGTGGCAGCAGGGCTCTGGCATGCTTGAATATGAATGAATAGGTGGCAGCAGGGCTCTTGCATGCAGTGATATAGATGGATAGGTGGCAGCAGGGCTCTCGCATGCAGGAATATGAATGGATAAGTGGCAGCAGGGGTCTTGCATACAGGAATATGAATGAATAGGTAGCAGCAGGGTCTCACATGCTTTAATATAAATAAATAGTTGGCAGCAGGGCTCTCGCATGCAGGAATATGAATGAATAGGTGGCAGCAGGGCTCTTGCATACAGGAATGTGAATGGATAGGTAGCAGCAGGGCTCTCGTATGTAGGAATATGAATGAATAGGTAGCAGCAGGACCTTGGATACTTGAATATGAATGAATAGGTGGCAGCAGGGCTCTGGCATGCAGGAATATGAATGGATAAGTGGCAGCAGGGCTCTTGCATGCAGGAATGTGAATGGATAGGTAGCAGCAGGGCTCTTGTATGTAGGAATATGAATGAATAGGTAGCAGCAGGGCCTTGGATACTTGAATATAAATGAATAGGTGGCAGCAGGGCTCTGGCATGCAGGAATATGAATGGATAAGTGGCAGCAGGGCTCTTGCATGCAGGAATGTGAATGGATAGGTAGCAGCAGGGCTCTCGTATGTAGGAATATGAATGAATAGGTAGCAGCAGGGCCTTGGATATTTGAATATTAATGGATATGTGGCAGCACTGCGTCTTACATGCAAGAATGTCACTGAATAGGTAGCAGGAAGGTTCTATGTGTGGTAGTGTGAATGGATAGGTAGTAGCAGGGCTCTCCCGTGCAGGAATATGCATGCATGCAGGAAGCAGCAGGGCTCTCGCATGCAGGAAAATGCATTTATAGGGAGCAGCAGGGCTCTCTTGAATGTCGGAGTATGCATGGATATGTGGGAGCAGGGCTCGCGCATGCAGCAATATGCACTGATAGGTTGGAGTAGGACTCTCACATGCACGAATATTCAGGGATAGGTAGGAGCAGGGCTCTCACATGCAGGAATATGCACAGATTAGTAAGAGCAGGGCTTTCACATGCAGGGATATGCATGGGCAGGTAGGAGCAGGGCTCTAGCATACAGGAACATGCACAGTTAGGTAGGATCAGTGATAGCACGATTCACTGCTGCAGGAATAATAAGCAACAGGATTCAGCAGGGTTCTACCATTGCTGTTTTATTAAATATGTGACATTGGGACTCTGCATGTACAAGAATATTAATGGCAAGTTGGCAGCAAATAGTAATCTTCAGCAAAGACACCTCACTCTGGGACTCCACCTGGTGCCCTGCTAAACTCGGACCCACAGCCCTCCCGGCAATCCATGCAAAGCACCTCGGAATAATCATCAACAGCTAACTCACCATGACCGGCCAAGTGAATGCCATTCCGTCTCCTGATTCCACACATTCAAAAATGGGGAAAACATTCTTCAAATGGCTCCCTACCAACAATCATAAACCTTTCATTCAAGCCCTCATCATCAGCACGGTGTACTACAGAAATGTATTCTAAGGTGGAATCAACGCAACTGACCAGAACACTTCAGACCTTAGAAAACTCAGCCACCAGCCTCATCCTTAACCTACCAGCCTGCATGCATAGCACGTTATACCTCAAAGAGCTCCACTGACTCCTGATCTGCAAATAATATTAGCCTTGTGTAACTCAACAACAGCATAAACTTCCACAAACCAACCATACATCTCTGTTAAGCCAGGCTCCTACTTGCACCCCTCCTCCTTCATACACAGAACCAGATCCAGAGGTTGTGCCTCATCCTATCTCGCTCCTAAAGCCTGGAACAACCTGCCCTTGTACAACAGAGCCTCCTCCTCAGTTCTTGAATTCCCCAAGAAACTTAAGACCTGCCTCTTCACTTAGCCCTGACCTTCACTCGGGTCATATAACTCCAGCTTCAGTGGCAGGATACCCTACATGGTTACTTGCGTGCTGTACAAATAACATAACTAACATAACATGCCATAACACAACACAACCTATCACAATAAAACACAATTTAACATAACATTCTGTTATGCACGGCACAACTTAACACAATACAGTACAACACAACATAACAACGTAACATTCTGTTGTGCATGGCACAGCTCAGCATAACATAACAAAGCACAGCACAACAAAATGACACAACACAACTTAACTAACATAACTGTGCATGAGCAGGAATATGAATTTGATAATGGCAAACAGGAGCAGTCCCTGTGGCAGGGAAGTGGCAACTGCCCCTAATTCTAGTCTTATTGACCATGGCAAAGCCATGCAGTCATGTGGAAAGCAGGGTGGTTAAGAGAGATTATTTATTCCCTCAACAGGCTAATGATGAACACTGACTGCAGCTCCCAGCCAGCTACTGGCAAGCGCACGCTCCTGCACCACTAGTGTAGCGGTGAAGTTGCCCACGCAGGATTTCCAAGGTTTAACTCACTCAGGAAGAGCAGCTAGGGCGCCAGCTTCTAATTCTGATATTTTCCCAGTCCACCAGCAAGTATCCTGTATTTGCAGAAAGTGAGGTCTTCAGCAGTAGTCACAACATCTCTGCACAGACATACAAGATAGTGGTTCAGCACTCAATTATAAATTGTTAAATATATATAGTGAAACTTGAGCCTACGGTACACAATTTGTAACTTCAAGCAATGTCAACATCTAGTCTCAATAAACAGATGTGAAGTTATTTCTTCTTTTAGTAAATCTTTATTCATCTCTTTTTCTTAAAATCGCATCGATCAAACAGTAGCCAAGGCATTTCATCCGCCAAGGACTTCTTCAGGGCTAAGCACACATGTTGTCATCATTTATACTTCTTAGTTCGATGAGCATTGAAGTTGGTTGCTGTATATAAAAGTTTAGAATACAATTGCTCCAGCTGTTTGCCAGTGTGGCGTCTGGTTCACGTAAAAGACCACGGAAATGAGGCCACCTTTTGCCATTGCATCCACGCTGTATTACAGATGCAGCAGAAGAGGCAAATATGGGAGAAATCAGGACCTGTTTGCAGGGTCCCCCCACTTTTAGCCCCCATTTTGCCTACTAGGGTCTGGTTTTCTGACTCTGACTGCTCCATGGGCTCTTCTAACTAGACCCAGGGCCTCGTCTCTGATTATAAGTATATTATAATTCCGTATAATTCGAATTGGCAACGAGTCCCTAGTACATAATAAGGTAAGGGGGATTCAAACTACATATAAGTCCCTAGTCACTAGTAAATATTTGAGCAGGGAGGTTTAGAGGCTCAGTATATTTTCCACACAGGAGTGTGCACTGCTGTGTTGGCTGCTTTTATTTTAAAAGCAGGTTTGAATTTGGAATTAAAGGTACTGCTAAAGGAGTGATATACCTTATTTTTACATGTAAGTCACCCCTACGATTTAGGTGCCCCAGGGGTAGGGTGCCATGTAACTATAAGCAGGGACATTATAAAAGATGTTTTATAAGTCCTGGTGAGAGAAAAACTACCAAATTTGTTTTTTTCCCATTGTAGATATCTAGATCCATAGGCTAACATTGGAAGATTTTATTTCAGCATAAATATTGATAGGAAGGAGCTGAAAATGTCATTCAAGTGCTTAAAATGATAGTTATGATAATTCCACTAACTTGCCACTGTTACATTTATAATAACTATCACAGAAAATAAGTTATTACATTTGTTTTTCTGTAAGCCAAAATCCGGCCTTCCAGCTAACTTCTGCTTGGCTAGCCTTGCCAGGCTGAGACAAGCTATCTTAATGTGGTGTGAAGTAGCCAAAGGACTTTCTGTGGGTGGAGTACTGCAGTGACAGAAGAAACAGAGAGGATGGGTGGAGTAACCAGACTGGTCTTCAAAGGGAGAATGACACTTTAGGTCAGCACAGGCTCACCCCCACATCCTGCAACCCCAGCCACACAGGAGCCCCATTAATTAGATTAGGGAATGGTATGGAAGAGGAGTGTTAAGGAATCTGAGCCACACCAATGGGTTGGCTTAGCCTGGTCTAACCTCCATGGAAAGATCTTCATTTTGGATTTTGGAATAATAGTGCCTCCTGAGACAAGAATATGTCACAGGTTGGAGGAAGTGCATCCCATTGTTCAGGGGTCCCCCCGCTTGACACCCAGGACCACTGCATAAATATGGAAAACCTGCATGCCAACTCCAATCTGATTCCTGAAACTATGAGAAGAAATTATAAAGGTCTGCTGTGTAAGTACCATGCCTACCTTCAAGAAGGATTACAGAGTGGACCCTCTGCAAGCTACAGGTTAACTAAGCCCACCTGCATCATCTCCACCAAGACGTCCCTAGCCTGGAAGATGTCCAGTGGACTTTTATGGATTTGGAAAGGTGCATTGTGGGATTAGTAGTACCAACATCCCAAGGACCATCTCAGAGACTCCAAACCACTGGAATGGTGTTGTGGGCACTTTGAACCCTCATGGGGACCTTCTGGAAGAAGATCCAGAAGTCTGATGAAGTTTGGAAACCTTTTTGTAAAAAGCTCCATAAGTTGACTGAGTCAACGCCTTCGACCAGGCCTGAATTAGAGATTTGTCCCGCTGAAAGCCCCAGAGCTGCAGACTTCTAGGATTTCACAGGGGCATCACAAAACACCTAGACCATGACATTGACACAAATCTGGTCTGAAGAGGAGCCTTGCTTCGCGTTAGAGAAAAAGTTCCAGAAAAATGACTTAGAGAGAAGGTAAAATTTTGACCGAGGCCCCCCGCTTAGTGTATCCGACCGGGGATCCATCGTGGTCGGCCTCAAACTTTGACATTGTCCGAACAAAGAGCAGGCAGATGTCCTAATTTGGCTCTATTGTTTTTGTGCACTAAAAAGTGTTTATTCTTCAAAACATTTATATGTCCAGTTCCCTTCTTTGGATTTTTGTCATTTTGGTGTCAATTCCTTCATAAAAATACAAAAAATTTTATAAATTGGGTTTGGACTTTTATTGTGTGTAGTGTCTTATTTGTTCAGTTGATTGGTGCTTTTAAATGTATTACACACCTGTATCCTGCCTGCTCGTTGGCAGCTACCAAGGTTTCAGCGAGGGATTCATTTATTGAGAGCCTATCTGAACCTGTTATTTTGTTTGTAGCCTTATTACTAGTGGTAAGTCACTACTTGTCACTACTAATAAACCCCTTTCCAACAAAAACAAAAGTTTTTTTTAAAGTTTGTACCCAGTCATCATATCTGACTCTACTGTCCTTCAAATAATTTGTGCATAGACGGGAACTGGTATGATAGCAGTTCCTGTCAATCTAGAGAGCTGAGGCCAGCGGACAACTCTACATTTTTGTGGGCAGAGGTCTATAAGGATGTCGGTGGTATTGTCCTCATCCATCCTGACTGGGTTTACTCCGTCTTCGAAACTCTGAATCAAGCCCATCGTTTTTTTTTACTTCTGTCATGAGATTGGAATGAAGCCTCTTAAATATACTATGTTGGTCACTTCATAAGAAGCCCTTTGCTATTGTTTCCATTTTGATACAATCGCCCTAAATATTGGACGGCCCTTTGTTACCTCTATACCACTTTTCCATTCCTGGTTTTTACTTTTACAAATCATTGTTTTCTTGTGTTTTAGTCTGATTTGCTTACTTGAACTGAACCAGAATGAATAATTATAAATTGCACAGATTTGCTTCAGAAAAAGAGATGTTCTCATAACACGGTGTCTTTTGTTAAACTAATATCTGGCTCCTGTACATTCCCACAGCTTTGTGAGCAAAAGCGAGTATATAGCTTTAGAAGAGTAAACAGCTTAAACTAGTCTTTCAAAGGTACTGATCATCTTCATTTTTAGTCGCATCTGCAGGTAAATGTAAAGAAGTAAGAACATTTTTGGAACACTAGACAGCTCTATGAAGGGCCTCCCAAGTTGCCATGTCTCGGGCCACGGTGTAATGGAGTGGCATTCTGTTACCTGTCTGTCAAAATAACTTGAAAACATTCATATGTCGGGACTTTCAGACTTAAAGGTTAGTGCCTACATCTTAACCAGTTTTAGCACTAAGGGATTTGTGTTGCAAAATCACATGGTTTATGACCACAAAAAAATTTACTTTTATGAGTTGGAGATTTCTTTATACTAGTAAAATGACGTCTGCGATTGTTTCTGAATTGAAAATAGGAGGGTTCATGAAAGGGGTTTCCTCCTTCCCTTTTCCAGTTCAGAAACGAATTGATTGATAATTTGTGACTGCAAATTTCGTTGCAAACCATTGATGAGTTAATGGCCCTTAGTTGGGGTGGCAACTAATTTGCAAAGGGGAGGGCACCCCTTTAGGACCGATGCCTCATGGAGGGAGAGCTTTTCCAAAAACTGCTGGCCAATTGTGACATATTCTCTACTATTTAGACAGCGACCAGACAAATATAGAAGTCTTTCTGCTATTTTCACAGCTGCTGAACAAACAGGCAGAATCTCTACTTTTCAGCCAGCAGCCATGTAAATATTTGAGTTTTCCTGCTATTCGCACAGCTGCCTGATGCCCAGTGCAGCAAATCTACTATTTAACCAGTGGCTGGGTAAGAAGTGAAGTTTTTTCTGCTATGTGCAAGTCCACAGCCACACAGTGCAGAATCTCTACTGTTTATCCAGTGGGTGAGTAAATAGTGACGTTTTCAGCTAATTGCATGGTGCCAGTGGGACAGAGCAAAATCTCTACAATTTAGTCAGCAGTCATGTAAATATTTAGGTTTCCTGCTATTTTACTGCCACCAGCAAGATAGTGAAGATTCTCTACTATTTAACCAGCTGCTGTTTTTTTTGCTATATGCATGGCTGTGAGCAGAACAGTTTAGAATCTCAACTGTTTAGCATGCGGCCGGGTAAATGGTGAAGTTTCTCTGCTATTTGCACAGCCGTCTGTCAAACAATCAGACTATTAGTTAGCTATTGGCCAGGTAAATAGTGAAGTTTCTTTTCTAATTTCAAGGTTGTCAGCTAAATAGTAAATAATGTCTACTATTTAGCCAGTGGTTGAGTAAATAGCAGAAAAAAAATCACTATTTACCTGGAGGCCTGGTAAATAGCCATTAACATTTATTAAATTGGGAAGCAGGAGAGACATGCCTGTGGGCACTGGTAGGCCTGACTATTAAGAAGTTCAGATGTTGCCGTTTAGTATTGATTATTGCCAAAGAACGTTCAGCCATTTTTACTTTTCAAGGATGTGTGTTTGTCGCAAAAGACCTGGGATCATCATGTTCAATGCAGCTGATAGTTCTTACCAATTTGTTTGGTTATTTTCAATTGTGCCTTCTACTGGGGAAATTATTTCCTCTGAGGTTTGTAAAAAATCGAATGCACTTGATTCAAGCAGATCTTCATCTGTTATTTGATAAGCGATTGGCTCTGTGACCTGGTTGAGTGACAGGGGATGTTTTGTTAGCACCATAGTATTTAAGTCTACTTGGACCATTGCTCATTTTCATTCACAGTTTGGGAGGTATTGCTGGTTGCCAACTCTGATATCCTGAGGGCTGGACATCCTGGTTTTTGATGGACCATGCAAGGGAAGCCATTGCCTTGTAGCATCGGTATAAGCTAATAATACTAGAAAGTGAGTATTGATATCTATTAACCTGTTAGCCCTATTTGCTTTCAAGTTACCATGACCTTTTGAGTGTCTCCATGTCATTGTGTATCATGGCGGCCTGAAATGTATTAACTTTTTCTTTGGGTCTGCCGCAGTAAGGGTATTGATAGAGGTTTTATTAGTTTTGTCGGTCTCCAGAGGGTTTAGCTTTGCCTGTGAGGGTCCTATAAATATTGGGACAGATGTATGAAGCATCTGATTGTAATTTCCTAATTGCGACAAATAGCACCTCACAATTAGGAAATCGCTATTCGGAATGCACAATAGTAGTTACATCAACAATTTGTGAATCAGTATTTGTTTGGTGCACTATTTAGGTAATCGCATTCCTCAATTTCCTAAATTGTAAATCCTGTCAGAATTAGTGGCCGTGGTATTTTGGCTTGGCCTGATGAACTCACAACTGAAAAGTTCTGCTCAATTGGAAATAGCAGAGTGTGCATACTGGAGATTGTGGACAGTATCCAAACAACATTGACATGTGTGTGTGTGGCATCCACCCATAAAGACATGAAATGTTAAAAAAGGACACAGAGAAGGAGGCCGGGGCCTGGAAACGCAAAATAAAAAATTCAAGAACTGGAAATATTGACAGAGCAGCGTGTTGGGCACCATGACAAACCTTTCGGGAAATCATCCCTCACAGTCCCTTTATCACAAAAGAATTAAATCTGGAAATTATTATAGGAAAAAATCAACTCTGTTGGTGAGATGCAGAGATCCATTGAGGAAAACAATGGCAAGAAGGTTGCAAACTGTCTAATCGAGGCTAGAGCTACTGGAGGAGGTCCGCCACTGCCCCAAACTAACTGCAATAGACGAACTGGTAAACACTACTCTGAAATCAGAATCAGTCAATGAATTCAGTAAAATTGATGCATTCCTGGAGCCTCTCTAGGGAAGTATAAGATAGCATTGTAGCATACAAAATATATATGGTTAGGCAGTGTCAAACTACTTATACATTATGCAACCTTTTTTATTCTTATGTATATATATATTCACTGAAAAAAACAAAGGTTTCACACACGTTATAGTTAGGAATTAGCATTTAAAAAACCTTGAAAATTCACTGAAAAAACCATAGGTTTCACACATGTTATAGTTAGCTGGACATTTCACTCGTGAAAAACCAATGAAATTCCCCCGTTATAGTTAGTTCAGCTAACTATAACTCGCGCCCCCGCAATGCACTGCTGATGACGTCAAATGTTACATCACTCATGACATGGTCAGTGACATCACTCATGACATCACTGATGACATCTCAAATGACATCACTGATGACATCATCCAGTGAATGTGTGTTTTTCTGAAAATTAAATATGTTTTATATATGTATATCTCACGGACGATGGAAGAATAAATGGGTATATAAGTGTCTAAATGGATGATTTGTTTTTGAAAAATTGATTGTATAACTGACTGATTAAGTGTATCTTAGTGAATACATGGCTTAGTGAGTAATGTTTAAATATGTAAATATCTTTATCAGTCTCTCACTTTGTGTATAAGTGGCTGCATGGGTTGGTGAGTAGATACATGGGTGTTTATATAGGTTATTAGTTGTTTTTTTTAGTATCAGTGTGAGTGTGTGTATGGTTCGGTGGGGGGTATTACGTACTGCATAGGTACATGAATGAGTGACTCACTGTTTGTATGTGTTGAAGACAGCATGTCTGCAGGACTGTATGGGTGGATGAGTGTGTGCATGGGTGTGTTAGTGAGTGAATGACTGTCTCAATAGTGTCTCTATGGGTAACTACATATGTTTTAAACTAGTATATGTGACTATTGGTGTATATAAGTGAGTATATGTGAGAGTGAGAGATTGAAAGAGTTCCTGTATGAATAAGTATGTGTTTCTATAAGTGATTGTTTAAAAGACTAAGTATGTGTAAGTTCCCATAGAAGTAAGTGTGGTGGTGTGTGTATAAATGTATATGCAAGTAAATGTATGTTTCTTTCTTTATTTTCATGAGTGACTATGTGTGTCAGTAACTCTGTGGATGAGTGGCATTGTGTAACAGGATGTATAGGTGTATGAGTACATATGATGAGTGAGTACATGTATGAGTGACTGTACAGGACTGTTGGTGAATGAGTGGATTTGTATGTGGATCTTAGAATTACTCAAGAGGTTGTTGTAACTGGTATTGGTATGTCCATTTTTTTGAAAATGTTAGTCTCTATTTTTGAATGTATGTATCAAAGGTTATATTAGGGTGAGAGGAGGTCTGCCACTCTGTCACAAGGATGATGTCATCAGTGATGTCATTTGAGATGTCATCAGTGATGTCATGAGTGATGTCACTGACCATGTCATGAGTGATGTAATATGTGACGTCATCAGCAGTGCATTGCGGGGGCGCGAGTCATAGTTAGCTGAACTAACTATAACGGGGGAATTTCATGGTTTTTCACGAGTGAAATGTCCAGCTAACTATAACATGTGTGAAACCTATGGTTTTTTCAGTGAATTTGTACGTTTTTTTAAATGCTAATTTTTGTATTATTTAATTAAAAAAAAAAATGTTATATTAAAAATAAAATTCCTATGTATTCTTTATATATTATCTGTATCTTTTTATTTGTTTTTGCTTTTTAAAAAAAATTTCAATTAGGATAAAGTTGAACAGTTTTTTAAATTTTTCAATTAATTTTTCTCCACTTTTTTTTTTTTATATAAATTCTTGGAGTGCGCGCTCTGAGCGCGCTCCTTGTACAATTTCGTAAGTTTTTTATGAACACCACCGTACGTTATTTACGTACGCAAATATACGTTATAGTGCGCGCTGGGAGCGCGCACCCAGTACGTATGCGTACGTACGTACGCATGCGTGCGTGCGTCCTACGCGCTCCATGCGGTTTACTTCCGCATACGCTAAAATTACGCGCAATAACGGTCGCGTATACGCGTGTTCAACGTATACGCGCTACGTACGCGCATATGACGTATGCACATGCGCTCCTACGCGTTCGCGCATACGTAATCACGAGGTGCGCGCTCGGAGCTTGCGCAGTGCGCGCACCTCAGGTATATGCATAATAAAACAGCACTTCTTATTGGTTATCATTACTTTCAGTTTCTGATTGTTTCAACACCACACCCAATCCCCTCATGGCAAGTCATGTGATTAAGAATCATCACTTTTGATTGGTTTGAAGTACTTTCAGTTCCAGATTCTTCCCAAACCACACCTACTCCCCTCATTATTAGTTCTGATTCCTTTGGAGAAGGAGCTATTCTGTTGTTGAGAGACAATGGCTGAACAGCAACCATCTTCAGACAGTGACCAGGACACTCTTGAGAGGCAGAGGAGCAGGAAGCAGAAAGACAGCTTTATATGGCAGTTTTTCACTTTTCCAGAGGGACAAAAAAAGGTAAATGCACCTAAAGTTACATGTGTACTTTGTCAAAAAGTCTTGTCACGTGGGAATCCTAACAAGAAATATTCTTTTAGCATTCACACTATGTTGAGGAATGTTGACAAAATGCATCCAGTGACTTTTCATCGAGCTTCTGGAGAAAACCCTCCACCTGCTCTACCGACGACATCTGCAGCAGCTCAGCCGAGCACATCTTCGGCAGCTCAGCCGAGCACTTCTTCTGCAGTGGTGCCTTTGCCTTCTTCCACACCTCGTTTTGGACCACCTTGTTTTGCTAGGTTGTCCACACGCTGCACTGATTGCGGTAAACTTATTTCTGTGTGTGAGACCAGTCTTGATCTCATTCAGAGAAAATTTGATGCCCATGAGTGCAGTAGGCCATAGATGTTTTTTCTTTTTTTTCGTTTTTCTCTTCCTGTTTCCCTCCATTAACTCAAGGGCTCTTTTAAGAGCCACTTATAAACTAAACCCCAAAAATTTTTTGGGGGGGATTTTTATTTTATTTTTTTTGAGGTGCGCGCACCCTGCGCGCACCCAAGGTTTTTTTGAATTTTTTTTTTTTTTTTTTTTTAAATTTAATGTACAAAAAGAGGTGAAGAAATGGAAGCATGAAAAGGGAGGATTGAGTAATACTAATATTTTTCACTTATTTTTAAAAAAAATAATAATAATTCGAATTTTTTTTAAAAAAAAGTATTTTGCAAGGGAACAGAATTTTTTTTTTATTTTTTCTTTCCAGTTCTGCAAAAAAAGAAAAAAAGTATTAATATTCAATCATACATTACAAAAAGCATTACATGTTTTTACATATTTTACAAAGCAATTTTTTGCCCTTTTTTTGCTGTTTTCAGAATTTTTTATTTTTCACTTAAAATAGTGAAAACAATTGTATTCATCATTTAACAGCGGGCAAAAAAAAAACAATCTGAAAGATTGCTTAAAAAAAGCCCTAAAACTTTCCTCACTTAAATATACCTTGTTAGAAATATTACATATATATTACAAGTACTTCTCTAGATGAATAAAAATTTTCTAGACAAACCGTCTTTAAACCTTGTCGCAAAAGCACACATGCCAAAATAATTTCTGTCAAAGGAGTCCACAATTGTTTTTATTACTTTTCCTTTAGGCCAAATAGTAATTTCAAAATCCTTTTTAAGTGATATCTTCAATTATAATCCTTTAAAATTACAAAAAATGCTTTCTTCAGATGCAGTTTTTATTTTTCAAAATTTAGGTTTCAGAAAAATTAAGTAAGAATTGGGTAAATCATAAGGCAAACATTGCTTGAAAATCAATTGGGAATCATTACACAGTGTCCAGCCTTTTTCACATTTAAGATAAACTGTGTAATGCCCAGAAGTTACAGTAGGTCCTTCATGAAAAATTATTGCAACTGTAACAAAAGTTTTTCCAGAAATTGATAATTGCTGTCCTGTAAACTTCTTTATTAAAGTGTCCAATTTTGAACCATCAGCTCTACAACGTTGCATCATTAAAATTACATACTGACCATATTTCTGTAAAAATAATGTAGAAAACATGTCTGATTTACATTCAGAACATTCCATGTTGTGATTGGCATATTTAACTAATTTACTAAAAGTCACTGATTTACTTTGTGGTAATGGTAAAAATATGAACCTTTCTGAATCAACATTACTACTACATGTGTTCATACAGTTTTCACAGCAATGTTCCCATTTGTAAGAGACACCAAATAAGTTTTCTACTTCTACTCCTTCATCTTCTAGTACACTCAAATTATATATTAAGAATTCCTGAGCATCTTGCTGGACATTTTCTTTAAACTGTGTAGAACCACAACATATATCTAAAAGATTTCTAACATCAGTAGCACTTTCTATTTCAGTTTTATCATTACTCAGCTTCTCATAAAGGAGACTCAGCAGAGAACACAATCTTTTTCCATGATTTACTATTATCTGTTCTAGCAACTTTTCAAGATAAAATACAACATTCAGCAGTACATTTGCATAGCAGTTGACACCAGAGCTATTTTCAAAATGGCAACCAACAACCTCTTCAACACTGTCCTTTTTCTTTTTCCTTGCTATCACATCACTGTCTTTTTTTTTTGTTCTGTTCATCCACATTACAGATATTCTCAAATCTCCTTTTCCGACAAACAACATGTTTTTCAATCACAGGATACTGACCTAAATGAGGAGCATAGGTTCTTCTTAATCTGTTATAATCCTTTACACAGTTTGTATCAGCACTATCTTTTGAGTCATCAAAGTCTATCATAAATAAACCAGATAATGTTTTCACTCGTGACAAAGCAACATATGCCATACCTTCTTTGAACACAGTAGAACCAATGTTTACAAAAGCACTATCTACAGTCAATCCTTGAGACTTGTGAATAGTTACAGCATATGCTAGAGAAAACGGAAACTGCTTCCTACGTACATATAAGTCTTTCACAAGCATGAAACGAACTGAACAACGACAAATGTCTTTAACTTCTTCTATCTGATCAAATTTTATTTTTAAACATTCAATTCCTTCTTTTTTCTGATAATTAATAAAACCCACAACTCTTCCAATAGCTCCATTCACTAAAGCTTTTTCTACATCCAAATTTCTCCTTAAAATCACTCGACAATTCATGCAAACATATAGATTTTTTTCTAATCCAGCTGTTTTGGAAATATTCTTCTCTAGTGAATCCAATTTATTTTTCAGTTTGCCTGTTAATGTAAAAGTAATTCTTTCATGCTGAATTTTGTCCTCTGCTTCCTTTTTCTTAATCTCTTCCTTTTCCAATTTCAAAAGTTCCTCATTGAATATTGAGCACTCACGTAGTGTTGGCATTAAGCAGATTACAGTATTTTTTTCTGCAATGTTCTGGTATATTTTCTCTGCAACATTTGGAAATAAGTTATGTAGCAACCGACTCTGTAATGCTTTTTTGCCAACTTCTGTGAGTAGTCCAATTCTGATATCTTTCAGAATACTTGCATAATCTTCGTCGTTTGCTTGTCTCATATTGGTAGTGAGTTCTTTGTACTCAAAGAACGACCAAATATTCGCATTACCAATGCTTCCTAATGACTTCTTCGTGTCTTCATGTGTCACAGTATTAAACACTGGTTGTCCTTTAACTGGAGTGAGCTGCAGAAGATTCCAAAAACTATGACATGTTTTCCTCCGAATAACACGTCATAGTCTCTCTTAAGAATTTGTTGCATTCTTAAATGCACAAAGGCAAGCATTAAATTTGAAACCATGCTCACCTCATCAATAATGAGAACTTGCATCTTCTTCAACACTCTTGAAACTTCGAGGCATGCTTCTTCAGTTAACTTGTGAATTCTATTTTGTTCTCATGCTCCACTGGTAACATTAGCAAGCGATGTAAGGTCATTCCTTTTATGTTATAGGCTGCTAACCCAGTTGGAGCAGTTACCACACAAGACAAATTTGAAGCTGTTTTTTGCTGTAGGTAGCTTCTGATGACTTTTATTAAGGAACTTTTACCAGTTCCAGCTTGTCCACTCACATACATCCTGATTGGTTCAAATGATGTGCATGAGCACTCTTTCTCTTCATGTAGTAATCCATGATCAATTTTTTTGATGACTTCTTCATAAATTTCTTTTTGTTCTTCATTCAGTTGTTGTTCCAGATTTAGTAAGTCGATTGAATCTTCCTGTGCTTGATTCATAGCCGTTTCTACTTCAGTCATGGCTACTGCAGCTTCATTTTCTATGATTTGTTGTCCTAGGGGATCTTGACTAAGTGTTCCTGACTTTTCGCTGTCTTGAGAACTGTCTCTAGCTACTTCAGCTGCAATTTTTGCTTCCTGTTCATTTTCTTCATTTAACATTTGGACATAAGTTGTGAAAGTACTGCATTCTATACTGTCTTTGCTAGCATTAAAAGAATCTTCATAGCTTTGAAATTCTCCCAGTAGTTCGTCCTCTGAACGCCATGGTTTAAACAGCTGTAAAAGAGCCAAGTAGTAAAATTCCTTTTTATCAGTAGTTTCGCAACTGAGCTTCCTGTGATTTATCAAACTTCCTTTTGTTTGCTTCACCAAACATCCTTCCTCACCAATGACTTTATATTTTCCATTGTTGATGTCTTCTGTGGCTTTCCGTGAAAAAATGTAGTTCTGCAGCACTTCATAGAGACACATGTTCTCAAGATGATGACTTGTCTTTGGGTAATATGTGTCCAACATGTTTGATTTCAAAATATCTGTACTTTCTGGGTCATTCTCGGCCAAATATTCAATTTCTCCAACAGATTTCAGTACCCGATTTCTCATTCCTGCAAGGCCTAAGCTTACCCAAATTATTCTTCTGGATTTCGAGTAAAGACTTGCAAATGATAACCTATCTGAGCATTCGTAGGATCCAATTTCTCGATGCGATAACATCTTTAAACTGAAACTGTACAGCTTCTTACTGACAGTCTTCTCGTGAGAAATCTCTTCCCACATTTCCTTCAATTCTGTTTTCTCAGATTTAGTGATGTAAGATGTCACATACCGAGCAACAGCAATAGAATTGCCTGCCACATACTGAATATCCATGTTAGCATTCCACATGGATAAAATGACTGGGTTGAAGTCATTTATAAATGTTGACTCTTCATTTCTTTTTAGGTTGTAGGTATTTTTGGGAGATTTTCTGGTTATAGTATGTCGCACAGCTGACATAAAACCGTTGACTCTTCCTTTTGAAAGAACAGGTCTAGGAAATCCAAATCGACACTTTGTGTAGAATTTATCTTTCGTCTTGTACTTCCGTCGACAGTATTTTCCACACCGATGACTTTGGAAACGTAAAACTTGTTCTTTTAACTTTTTCTCTTCTGTGCTTTTAGGTATAGCACATATGGCATATTCTTCAATGAAAGATAACACTGCTTCATCAGTATCTGTTCCAAACTTTGGGGCATCCTTGATCCACAACAGCATATGAATATGAGGAGCACCTCTTGCCTGGTACTCTTTTCTCCAAAAGAAATCCACTACTTCTCCAAGAGGTGGATTTTTTTATTGCAGATGAAGGACATCATAGCCTCAAATCTATGATTGAAATATCTGCAAACATTAACTGGATCCAATGAGCACAGTTCTCCAGCTGTCTTGTATTCAATGTTTTTAATGTTTGAATTTGCCTCTCGTAGAAAATCCAGTAAATTATCCCAAGCGTACTCGGCACAGCTTAGGGTTAGAAACCATGTAGGAGTTCCTAAATTCCGTAACATGCATTTTAATTCACCATGGCGTCGGTACCAATATTCATTTGTCCCACGCTGACAAGCCATCAGATTGATCAGTTGTGTTTCCAAATGATCATCTCGGTGCTGCACTTTCTCCATAAAATCCTTAGCAGACACATTTTGTAAATGTACTCCACTTTTTAAAATGTGATTTACTGCATAAGATAATGCAGACAAGTCGCTTTCAAATAAAAGATGGAACAAATAAGGAATACTTTGACGAAATCTTGGATCTTCTGCATATAGTCTTGTAGTCCGATACTCAGAAGCTGGAATCTGTTCTGGACGTTCATCGTATTGTCCTCCTTTTCCTGTAGGAAACAGCTGGGGAAAACATCGAGCTTCCAAGCTCTCCTCCCATACACTCACGGGAGTTCCTTTTGCTTTCTTCATCTGAAACAGATCAATAGTGTCTCCCATAACTTCTTTTGAATGAAGAGGATGTATGCCTAAATGTTCATAAATTTCTTCTTCCTTTGACTTGTCCACTTTTTCAATTTGACCAGTTGGTGTTTCTGTGTCTTCTTGTAAATCTTCTTCTTCTTCTTCTATATAAATTGATTCATACCATTTATTATTTTTTTCAATACAAATTTGCTCTTTGTACTTTTCGTACATCCACCAGCTCCTGCCAAATCTTCTTATTCTTTGTAGGTACACCATTAACCAGAATTACTAATGGTTCAGTTTCCAAAGTATCTGCATCAATAGTTTCCATATTTTTTTTCAAATCCAAGGGCAAATACACCACTCTTCCTTTTAAACCTCTCAGTAAATCAGAAGGAGGTAATTTACCAGTTTTGGGCTCCATACGTACTATGGTCTGGAACGGATGAACACATTGAATGAGTATAGACTCATATGTATTTAATTCAGAAAGTTCGGCAGGAATAGCATCCAATTCTAAATTATTATGTACAGCTCTGGTCGGCATTCTATTTTCTTCTAACTTATTATAACAGTATTTACAAATACGCTGATCTTCACCCAATTCAAAACAATTTTCAAGAAATATATATGTTGCAAAATCCTTCCACTTATAATTATCTTCATTTTCACTTTTTTTATACAGATCCACATTCCTTGTTTGAATTTTATAATGACTTCTGCGGCAACAAATACAAGTAATATTTGGTCTTTCATTAGAGGTGATAGTAAATTTTGTCATTTCATCTTCAAATTTTTTAGTAATAATGAGTTCTACATTCTGTTCCTCATTTTCTTCATTAACTGTGTCCTTTTCTGCACTTTCTTGTTCTGGACCAAAGTAACAAAACTGAATCTCATCAGTAACCTTCACTACATCTGATACAGATCCACGGAACAGAGCATTATTCAACTCATTCAACTTTACTGCTGGACTTTTAGCAAAATACAATGTTCTCACAAACTTTCTCATTTCAGTATGATGAACAGCCAGCATCCTAAAATGATGAAAAACACTTTTACACACTTTTCTAGATAGACAAGCCAGAGAATGTCCCTGCAAACCAGTATTTTCTCTCACTCTGCATGGATCTAGTGTTTGAAGCACCTTCATCTTCTGTTTTACACTCTTTTTACTATATTCTCTTAGAAAGTCACGTAATTTATCAATAGATTCCTGATGCACAGTACAAATACTACTACAGTTCCAAGTGTACACTGGGGCTTTTGGACGTCTTCCCATAGCCTCAGCAGCCATTACTTCTTCCTCATTTCTTGGGACCATTTTCTCTTTTTGCATCACACAACCATCCTTAACTTCATATGCTCTACCATTGGTGTCAACTGCATGCAACAAACTATTACTTTGAAGATAACTCTCTTCATTAAAAAATGGTTCAGTACTTGAACTGTGTTTCCATTCTCCCAAGAACACTTTACAAAAGTTACTTTTTTTCACTTCTCTTTTCCTTTTGCTTTGTGACTTCATTGCATTCACTAATTTATCTAATCTACGCATCCTATTCAAAATTAGAATAAAAAGTTTTCTTTTTATTTCCAAAGCCTTACTTACAATATTTTCTATAAAAAAAATTTTCTTAATAAATTTAGTTTTTTTCTTATATTTTTTCACATCCTTTAGCAAATTTAACATCATTCTATGAAACATTTTTCGACGAATGTTTTTAAAATCTAATTTTCGTGTTAAATCAGTTTGACATACTTCTGATTGTACATTAGCTTTTTTTTTTGCTGTTGACTGTGTTGTTGCTTTGTACATAAAACTCTGTTTGTTTTACAGTTATTTTTGCCATTTTTTTGTTTTTTGAAAATCTTTTTTAAGAAATCTCTGCTCTGCTTACCAGTAGACTTTTTCTTTTTGCCATCACCAGCTTCTCCTGCTATTTTTTTTCCCAGTTTTGTCCAGATATACTTGTTGTTGCTTTTCTTTCCTCTTTCTTGTCCTTAAAGGCATTTTCTTTTCACTGTTGCTCAGCAATACCTGCAAGGAACTAAAAAAAATTCCTTTTTGTAATTATAATTAATTAAAATATTTTTTTTTACTTTTCATTTATTTCAAATGTTTTTCCATTTGTCTCTCATTTGTGATTTACTAATTTGTGCACAGTGCTAACCACCACAGTTGAAAAAAAACAAGCTGCCCCTTTCCTGCAAGTGCATTTTTTAACAGAACAACCGCAACACAAATTATATCTGTGGCCACAATTCCTGTGCGCACACAGCCTCATGGTGTGCTTCTAAGCAGAAAACAGAATTTGATTTGCAAATTCAAAGCACATTTACTACTCTGGTAGATCAAGTGATAATTGTGGTTACAGCCTTACACATTTTCCTTGTAGATCACAGAGGCAGAAAAGAGCACATTTCCTAACAGCTACTTCATACCATAAGTATCTGCAACCTGGGTGAGTGTTTAGAGTAGAGCAAAGAAAATGAGCCCTTGGTGACGTTGAATGTGTTTGCATTACACACAGTCCTGAGTAGTACGCATGAGAGTGTTGGAGAAGCTGCTGCGCGTGTCCCAAGAGTGTGTTTCTGCAGAGTATGTATTGTCAGCTGCAAGAGACATGAGCAAGGAGATTTCCACAACTGCATGAAGACTGCAGGGATGTACGTAACAGTGCATGTGTGCTAAGGGATAATTTGTGTAAACACAACAGGCTGCCCCTTTCCTGGGACTGCAATTCTTACTGAACAACAACTTCACAAACTAAATCTCTGCCCACAATTCCTGTGCGCACACAGACTCATGCTATGTTTTTTGGAACAAAACAGTGTCCCTGAATAGTACCAAATTACTGTTACAGCCTGACACATTTCCCTTATCATTTACAGAAGCAAAAAACAGCACATGTCCTAACAGCTCCTTAAGACCATGACCATGTGTTACAGGGTGAGTGATTAGACTAGATCAATTTAAATGAGGCCTTGGTGACGTTGAATGTGTTTGCATTACACAGTGCTATCTGAAACAGCACACAGAGCTGAGTACTACACATGAGAGTGTTGGAGAAGCTGCTGCGTGTGTGCCAAGAGTGTGTTTCTGAAGACTGTGTGTTGTCTGGTGCAAGACAGATGAGCAAAGAGACTTCCAGAACTGCATGAAGACTGCAGGGATATATGTAACAGTGCATGTTTGCTAAGGGATAATTTGTGTAAACACAACAGGCTGCCCCTTTCCTGGGACTGCATTTCTTACTGAACAACATCTTCACAAATTAAATCTCTGCCCACAATTCCTGTGCGCACACAGACTCATGCCATCATTTTACACACATAACACAGGCTGCCCCTTTCCTGGGACTGCATTTCTTACTGAACAACAAATTCATAAATTAAATCTCTGCCCACAATTCCTGTGTGCACACAGACTCATGCCATCATTTTACGCACATAACACAGGCTTCCCCTTTCCTGGGACTGCATTTCTTACTGAACAACATCTTCACAAATTAAATCTCTGCCCACAATTCCTGTGTGCACACAGAGTCATGCCATCATTTTAGGCACATAACACAGGCTGCCCCTTTCCTGGGACTGCATTTCTTACTGAACAACATCTTCACAAATTAAATCTCTGCCCACAATTCCTGTGCGCACACAGACTCATGCTATGTTTTTTGGAACAAAACAGTGTCCCTGAATAGTACCAAATTACTGTTACTGCCTGACACATTTCCCATATCATTTACAGAAGCAGAAAACAGCACATGTCCTAACAGCTCCTTAACACCATGACCATGTGTTACAGGGTGAGTGATTAGACTAGATCAATTTAAATGAGGCCTTGGTGACGTTCAATGTGTTTGCATTACACATTGCTATCTGAAACAGCACACAGAGCTGAGTACTACACATGAGAGTGTTGGAGAAGCTGCTGCGTGTGTGCCAAGACTGTGTTTCTGAAGACTGTGTATTGTCTGGTGCAAGACAGATGAGCAAAGAGTCTTCCAGAACTGCATGAAGACTGCAGGGATGTATGTAACAGTGCATGTGTGCTAAGGGATAATTTGTGTAAACACAACAGGCTGCCCCTTTCCTGGGATTGCAATTCTTACTGAACAACATCTTCACAAATTAAATCTCTGCCCACAATTCCTGTGCGCACACAGACTCATGCCATCATTTTAAGCACATAACACAGGCTGCCCCTTTCCTAGGACTGCATTTCTTACTGAACAACAAATTCATAAATTAAATCTCTGCCCACAATTCCTGTGTGCACACAGACTCATGCCATCATTTTACGCACATAACACAGGCTGCCCCTTTCCTGGGACTGCATTTCTTACTGAACATCAACTTCATAAATTAAATCTCTGCCCACATTTCCTGTGTGCACACAGAGTCATGCCATCATTTTAGGCACATAACACAGGCTGCCCCTTTCCTGGGACTGCATTTCTTACTGAACATCAACTTCATAAATTAAATCTCTGCCCACATTTCCTGTGTGCACACAGAGTCATGCCATCATTTTACGCACATAACACAGGCTGCCCCTTTCCTGGGACTGCATTTCTTACTGAACATCAACTTCATAAATTAAATCTCTGCCCACATTTCCTGTGCGCACACAGACTCATGCTATGTTTTTTGGAACAAAACAGTGTCCCTGAATAGTACCAAATTACTGTTACTGCCTGACACATTTCCCATATCATTTACAGAAGCAGAAAACAGCACATGTCCTAACAGCTCCTTAACACCATGACCAATGTGTTACAGGGTGAGTGATTAGACTAGATCAATTTAAATGAGGCCTTGGTGACGTTGAATGTGTTTGCATTACACATTGCTATCTGAAACAGCACACAGAGCTGAGTACTACACATGAGAGTGTTAGAGAAGCTGCTGCGTGTGTGCCAAGAGTGTGTTTCTGAAGACTGTGTATTGTCTGGTGCAAGACAGGTGAGCAAAGAGACTTCCAGAACTGCATGAAGACTGCAGGGATGTATGTAACAGTGCATGTGTGCTACGGCATAATTTGTGTAAACACAACAGGCTGCCCCTTTCCTGGGACTGCATTTCTTACTGAACAACATCTTCACAAATTAAATCTCTGCCCACAATTCCTGTGTGCACACAGAGTCATGCCATCATTTTACGCACATAACACAGGCTGCCCCTTTCCTGGGACTGCATTTCTTACTGAACATCAACTTCATAAATTAAATCTCTGCCCACATTTCCTGTGTGCACTCAGAGTCATGCCATCATTTTAGGCACATAACACAGGCTGCCCCTTTCCTGGGACTGCATTTCTTACTGAACAACATCTTCACAAATTAAATCTCTGCCCACAATTCCTGTGTGCACACAGACTCATACCATCATTTTAAGCACATAACACAGGCTGCCCCTTTCCTGGGACTGCATTTCTTACTGAACAACAACTTCACAAATTAAATCTCAGACAGCAATTCCTATATACACACAGACTCATGCTGTGTTGGTAGGCACAAAACACAGGCTGCCCCTTTCCTGGGTTATCAATTCTTACAGAACTAATGCTTTTTTCAAATGTGCTGCCATTTTCCTCTCTTTTCTTTCAAAGTGATTTCTGCTAAATGCTAACCATCACAATTAAAAAGAAGCTGTCCTTTTCTTTCAACTGCAAGTCTTACTTTTCAACAGCAACACAAATTAAATCTCTGTCAACAATTCTTCTCTGCACACAGACTCATGGTTTGATGGTAGGCACAAAACAGTATTCCTCATTGTTACCAGTACACAGTAACTTATGGTGAAAACATACTCCATAATATTTTACATATTCAAAACAGTTAAATATCTCCAAAAACAGAAAATGTAAATCACAAATTTAAACAAATAATCACAATTCTTTTTTTATATCTAAATTAACCACAAACACCCCCTCTCAAACTCATAACTCACCTTTAAAATTAGTTAGTTGTGAAAGAAATGTGGCAGTCACACAGCAGTTTATCAGACAAGAATCTCTGAGCTGAACACCTCTCTCCTCTCAGCAGAACCAGTTAATGGCACAGTTTCCCTCTCTTTTTTCACACATATACATGTTAATTTCAAATCTCAGTGCTTCCCACATTTTTTCAAATGAAATCACACATTTCTATTGGTTGAAAACTTCAACCCCTTTCCAAATGTACCCTTCCCCCAACTTGACTTCTGCCTGCTACCATAGCAACAGGTCATGGAACACAGGTGTGAGCAGAGAGGTCAGAAGTTCAGCAGACAATGTTTCATTTCCAAAGAGCAAGAGTGCTTGACTTTTCAAACCTAACAGCAAATCCAAACTAATGTTCTTTGTTCACACATTTTTCTGAACCAATACAAAACATGCTTTTTAAAATTTAAACATACAACCTAGTTTTTAGTGTAGAATGGTTTGAAACAGCCAATGAGTTCTTTTTATAAAAAAAAGTATGTGTGCCCCCATTTTTCAACTGTCTTTCATTTCTTTTTGCCTTTCTGCTGAAAGACACCTCCTGAGTGCATCCAGATCTCCTTTGAAGATGTTCACAGTGTGGATTGTAGGTCACAGCTATGTCTTCTGGAGTGAAAAATTAGCAGAAAAAAGAGGTATGATGAGAGACCTTGCTTTGCCAAATGTAGACATTAAATGGATTGGTCAGAGAGGGTTAAAGTGGCACCAATTAATGCCTTTGGTGAAAACCTTTCTACATCTCCCACAGCCTAACCTTATTATTGTGCACTGTGGTGGAAATGACCTAGGCACTTTAACTGGGGTAGGTCTGGAAATGCTTATTAAGGACACCTTTGTGCAATTGATGTCGCTTTTTCCACAAACTGCCTTCGTATATTCTAACATATGCCAAAGGCAAAAGTGGAACTGGTCCAACCAATTTTGTCCGCAGATTGACAAAGCAAGGAAGCACGTCAACAAATCTATTTCTGCTTTCCTCAGAGACTATGGTATGGGTTCTATATACCACAACAACTTGCGTTACAACATGCAAGACATTTATAGAGGAGATGGTGTACACTTCACTGATGAAGGCAACAGAGTCTTCCTCTTGAACTTTAGACTCTGCATCGGTACTTACTTGTAGGTACCAAAAAACAAACAATAAACACAAGGGCTCTTTTTAGAGCCACCTTATATCTAAACACTTAAATGCGATTTAAAAAAAAAAAAAATGTAAAGTTTTTTTTCGGGTGCGCGCTGGGTGCGCGCACTCGGCGACATTTTTTTTCAAAATATAAATCTTTTTTTTTGCACTACAAGGTCCTACTGTGACCCCCTTACAATGCCTAGTGGGTCAATATCTCCCCACTCTGCCCTCTTTTCAAGTTCTCCCCCTTTGTTTATAACCCCCTCTTTATGCGAGAGACAAAATGGCGGCCGCCGCTTCCTGATTTCCACCGATTCGAATGTTTACTGACATCTAACAACCAATCAGAAGTGCGCTCGCTATCGGCAAGGTGCGCGCACAGGACTTGCTCAGTGCGCGCACGGTACGCGCGTACAGATATATATATTGATTTAAATGCTAATTTCTCAGGAAATACTGAACAGATGTACACCAAACCTGCAAAAGGCACTTCATGGACCTTATGGCTACCTCTCTGCCAAATTTCACATAATTCTGTTCAGCCGTTCGGGCTGTAGCTGCGACTAAAGTCCCTATGGAAAAATGCATGGGGAAAACGCGTTTTGGGACCCCCCTTTTTTCTCAGCCCCCGCTTGACGAATCCCCCCGAAACTTTCAGGGTAGGAGCTGAGCGGAGCGCCCCATTAGTTTTGAAAATTTCGCGAGGATTCGTCAACCGGCGCCAAAGTTATTCAAAATAGAATTTTGAGATTTCCTATGGAAACATGGTCCTAACTATAACTACCTACTGGCAACCGCCAGTAGGTAATATATATATATATATATTCACTTAAAAAACCATAGGTTTCACACATGTTATAGTTAGCTGTACATTTCACTCTTAAAAAAACAATAAAATTCCACGTTATAGTTAGATCAGGTAACTATAACTTGCGCGCCCACAATAAACTGCTGATGACGTCACATATTACATCACTCATGACATGGTCAGTGACATCACTCTTCACATCAATGATGACATCTGAAATGACACGTTGTGGATTGCGGTCGCGCAAGTTATAGTTACCTGATCTAACTATAACGTGGAATTTCATTGGTTTTTTACGAGTGAAATGTACAGCTAACTATAACATGTGTGAAACCTATGGTTTTTTAAGTGAATTTGCAAGGTTTTTTAAATGCTAATTCCTAACTATACCGTGTGTGAAACCTATGGTTTTTTCAGTGAATTTGTACGGTTTTTTAAATGCTAAGTTATTTATTTATTTTTTTTTTTTTTTCTGGTTTTTCACCGTGCGCACATCCTGCGTGCACGGTGCGCTTCGCGCTCCGTCCGCGCGCTGTGGGCACTCGGAGCGCTTCGCGGACCGAGCGCCCACGTTGCGCAGCTCATACCGTGCGCGCCTCGCCTTTTTTTACACAATAACAATTTTTTTTTCTCCCTTGCGGGTCCTTCAATTTATTTAATAAATGTGATTGTTATTTCTTTTTATTTTTTATTATTTTTTTTGCCGTGCGCGTACGGTAAGCTTACCGTACGCACACTCCGCGATTTTTTTTAAAAATTATTAAATGTATTTTTCGTACTTTTTGGTCCTTCGTGGACCCCCTGACAAACGCTAGGGGGTCTGCAACTCGCTTCGTTGCCCCCTTTTCACGTTATCCACCTTTGTTTTTCCGTGTGAGAGACAGAAAATGGCGGCCGACACTTTCTGATTTCGACCGATTCGAATGTTTACAGTCATGTAACCACCAATCAGAATTGAGCTCGCGCACGGCACCGTACGCGTACGGTAAGCTTACCGTAAGCGCACGGAGCGCGCTTACAGATATATATATTGATTTAAATGCTATTTTCTCAGGACCTACTGAACAGATTTACACCAGACCTGCAAAAGGCACATCTCTGACCTGAGGAGTACCTCTCTGCCAAATTTCAAGTAATTCTGTTCAGCCGTTCGGGCTGTAGCTCGGACTAAAGGTCCTATGGGAAAATGCATGGGGAAAACGCGTTTTGGGACCCCCCTTTTTTCTCAGCCCCCGCTTGACGAATTCCCCCGAGACTTTCAGGGTAGGAGCGGAGCGGAGCGCCCCACCTATTTTGAAAATTTCGTGAAGATTCGTCAACCGGCGCCAAAGTTATTCCAAATAGAATGTTGCGGATTTCCTATGGAAACACGGTCCTAACTATAACTATCTACTGGCGACCGCCAGTAGATAATATATATATATACATATACATATACATATATATATATATATATATATATATATATATAAAAATATGGAACGGAATCAGCATATTAGTGTACATTAAAAAAGTGATTGTTCATAGTGTATCATTGTAGATGTATTGAAAACACATCAACACATTAGCTTGAGTACAACAAATTTATTAATCATGATTCCATTTTCTAACACATATCCAGGATCATGAAAGAGATGTGTCAAAAGCCGAGGGACATGTGAAATCTCACTGCCCAATTAATCTTCATAGCCAAGACACAGCACACTAAGCGGAATATATAAATGACAGAGTCACAGAGCATACACATTTAGTGCAAGAAGTGTATGGAAGAGACACACAGATTGTCATCCAGGAAACCTTAGGGAGGCTAAGAGAACTCCGATTGTTGTGGAGCTCGCACCCGCCATGTTGCCAACACACAATCCTAACAAATTCTGGGAATTGCTCATAGTGACGAAAATGTGCAACTCTTTGGAGGTTTGAAGGCGTCAATACTTAAGGTTCAGTACCTGGAATGAAAGGACAAACATGAAGAAAATCATTACATTTGGTTTTCAAAACATTCGACATACTTATACTTGAACCTAGATTTCCATGAAGGAAAAGCTAGACATTTTATTTGTCATTTGTTATTTTCGGTGTGTTTAGGGTAATAACACACATGTTATACCTTTTATTTTATATTATTATATAACACACATATTATACCTTCTGTACCTTATCATTTACATTTTGTGACATAGAGTAATGTTATATTACTTTGCTTACATACGTAACCATATCTGAAAGTAAAGCGAGACTATGGTTTACCAACTACAAAGCATTTGTATTATTAAGCTAAAATGATTTTGTACATTTATAACTTACCCTGTAAAATTATTATTTGTTACATTAGCGAGGCGTACGCAGCCTTGGGCTGTCTTTGAGTCATCATGATTTTGAGGTGCGGATGGCTCTTTGTCCTCTTGATCAGACTCTGACTCAGACATCCAAACTTCCAATTCTTTCTGAGTCACTATATTGTGTAGAATTGCACACGTTGACACCATTTTACGACTGATTTCGGGAGAATATTGTAAGACATCACCACACCAATGGAGACATCAGACTTTACTTTTTAAAAGTCCAAAGGTCCTCTTGTACTTCTATGTGCCACATTGTGCCGACATTCAATCAGTGTAGAAGAGTTCAGATAGCAGTCATTATACACAGGCTTAAGGCATAACCTCTATTACCTACTATATCAATGTACATATTAGCACACCATACTCTAGAGATATGCGCCTTAAAAAATAGTCAAATACTAAAAGCTAATTTACCCAGCATAGCATATATCCATCTTCATTTGTGTCTTATGCAATTTTGTTTTTAAATGCAGGGCTTATACTACTCTTTTAAATGTAACAATTTGTCTGATTTCCTTGATTTTCTACTGCAGCAAAATCCCCATCGTTTTTAGTCTCTTAGTTTGTTGATAGCTGCTTGTTGTTGTTATTTATGCAGAATCATTTGCCAAAGGCAATAAAGTCCATTGTTGAGGTGGTTTATGGATCTTTCTTCAAAGGTCCAGTCACTTTCATGGCGGTTCGTTTTTTTTCCTTCTCTTTGGTGCGCACTGTAGGCATACTAATGAATAGAGATCAGGCTCCATGCGTAAAATTAGAATGTCCCACTTGGCAAATGGGGATTTTTGTAACATAATGTAGTCAAAATCATGTTTGTATTTAGATACAATTGTTTTGATTTTTCTAAATTTCTGTGCAGAAAAAAAGCTATATTGTATTGATTCTTCAGAAAACAGTATTTGGACATTCGGCCGATACGTCAGGAGACTGAGAATGTTGCTTTAGTTCAAGTAATCATGTGACTTCTAAAGTTCTATTACGGTTCTAATTGTGTAACAAAAGTCTCAAGCTCTAGGCCCTGGGCTTACAGCTGGTGGACTTGTTGAAAGGGTGTTGATTTTTCTTCCATTTCACCTATTGGGTGCTATGGGGCTTCCACAGATTGTTTCTCTGTCTTGTGCTGTCAGTGTGCTAATCTTGCTGGTAGTTTGGAATCCTCTTTCCATCAAGGAGCTTGGAGACTCTCCATATACAGGGAATGAAGAGAGGGCTCTTCTCCAGATTTAGCTAGCATTTATTGTTGGACTGATGAGGACTGAGGTAGTGCTGGCATATTTTGATGAAGGCTTTTCGCACTAATTTCTGAGGTTTCCTTCTGCTTTATAATAAGGATGCCCTGTGGAGTCTTATAATTTGTGATGGACTTAGTCACAGGCGGTCTACTTGACTCTTTTTTTAATGGTTGAGTTGTCTCTTCTTTCCTATTTTGGGATCTTGTAGCTTGTGCTCATGTGGAAAGTCTTTTTCAAGTGTTAATACTTTCTTAACGTTTCCAAATCAACCTGAAGATGCTGGTGTAGATTGGATGAGGAATGTGTTAGTTCAATATCATGCTCCTCTCAAATTGTAAGATCACAACTATCAATGTGACTAGTATATGAAGGGGCTTGTGGCTCAGTTCCTAATTTTTTATTTCCTATTGAAGGGAGGGAATAACAATTTGTTTTAGGCTTAAAGCTGTATGCTGTTGGATTTCATATAAAAAATGTATTTCTTTGATTTTGAGTCATTTGCAATTCTTTAAAATGCAGGGCTTTAAATCCTTTTTTAATTTAGCATTGTGGGGCTGGTTTCCTTGATTTTATGCTTCAGCAAAATCCCCATTTTTTTTTGTCTGTTTATATCTGATTGCAGTCTTTGTATCTGAAGACTCATTTTCAGGGGGTTTTACATTTTTTTTTTTTGTGGTGCACTATAGGCATATTGTTGGACAGGGATGAGGCTCCAGGCGTAAAATTAGAATGCCCATCATGGCAAATGTTGATAATGCAGCCAATCTCATCTTTGTATTTTAGTGCCATTGTTTTGATTTTATTACTCTGAGCAGAAAGAAAATGCACCTGTTTAATGATTGTTCAGAACACATTTTTGGGGCATTCAAGGTCTACTTCAGGAGTTAACAGAATCTTGCCTTGGTTCGAGTAGTCATGTGCCCTCTAAAGTTGTATTGCGGTTCTAGTAGAATAACAAAAGTCTCAAGCTCTGGGTTACAGCTGGTGGACTTGCTGAAAGGGTGTTGATTTTTCTTCCATTTCACCTATTGGGTGCAGACTGCTACCCATGTCTTGTGCTGTCAATGTCCTAATCTTGTTGGAGGTTTGGGAAACTCCTTCCCTCAAAGAACGCCAAGACTTGTACAAGTTACGGGTATCCATGTGTGGGTCATGGCGAGAGGGCTCTTCTCCAGATGCAGCTAGCCTTATTTGATGGACTGATGAGGACTGAGGGTACTGCTGGCATATTTTGATGAAGGTTTTTAGCACTAGTTTCTGTAGTTTTCTTCTGCTTTATAATAGGGATGCCCTACGAAGCCTCATAGTTTCCGATGAACATAGTTACAGGTGGTCCACTTGACTCTGGTTTGAAGGTTGATTTTTCTCTTCCTTCCTATTTTTCGTCTTGTTGCTTGTATTCATGTGGAAAGACTTGTTCAAATGTAAAAACTTTTTTACATTTTCCAAATCATCATGTAGATGCTGTTGGATGTTGGGTGAGGAAAGGGTCCCTTCAATATCATGCTCTTCTGAAGTTGTTAGATCACAGCTTTCAACGTGATTAATATATGAAGGGGGTTGTGGCTCAGTTTCTATTCTTTATTTCCTATGGAAGGGAGAGAATAACATTTCCTTTTTGGCTAAAAGCTGAGTGTTTTGATTTCATATCAACATTTCATTTCTTTGCTTTTGAGTCACTTGTCTCTCATGCAATTCTTTTTTAAATGCAGGGCTTAAAGTCTTCTTTTAATGTATCATTGTGCGACTGGTTTCCTTGATTTACTGCTGCAGCAAAATCGTGATCTTCTTTTGTCTGTTTATAGCTGCTTGTTGTCATATTTGCACACTCATTTGATCAAGGCAATAAGTCCACTGTTGTGATGAGTGATGGATCTTACTCTTAAAGTCCAGACATTTTTATTGGGTTTCAATTGTTTTTTTGAGTGTTTATTGTCCAGAAATATGTTGTGACATTCTGGAGATACCTCTGGAGTTTGAAAATGTTGCCTTGGTTCAAGTGATCATGTGACCTCTAAAGTTGTATTGTCATTCTAATAGAATAACAAAACTCCCAAGCTCTGGGTTACAACTGGTGAACTTGCTGAAAGGTTGTGGATGTTTCTTCCAGTTAACCTGTTGGGTGCTGCTGGGCATGAGTGCTGACACGGATTGTTTCCCTGTCTTGTGCTGTCAGTGTGCTAATCTTGCCGGTGGTTTGGGATACTCCTTCCCTCAAAAAGCTTGGAGACTTGAACCAGTTAGGGCTATCTGTGTACCGGGGATGAAGAGAGGGCGGTACTCCAGATTTAGCTAGCGTTATTTGATGGACTGGTGAGGACTGAGGACAGTGCTGGCATAGTTTGATGAAGTTTTTTTGCACTAATCTTTTTATTTTCTTGTACTTTATAATAGGGATTCCCTGCAGAGCCTCATAATTTTGCGATGGACATATTTACAGGAGGTCCCCTTCCCTCTTTTTTTTTTTTTTTGAGTTCTCTCTTCCTTCCAATTTTAGGGTCTAGTGTCTTCTGTTCTTGTGGAAAGTCTTGCTCAAATGTCAGTACTTTTCCATTTTTTCGAAGTCAACCTGTAAATGCTGTTGGCATGTGAGGAATGTGTCCGTTCAATATCATGCTCTTCTGTAGTTGTTAGATCACAGCTTTCAATATGATTAGCATATATATGGGGCTGGGGCTCAGATTAAAATTTTTTATTTCCTTTTAAAAGGAGGGTTTCGCATTTTGTTTTTGGCCTAAAACTGGGTGCGGTTTGATTTCATATCAAGATTCCATTGCTTTGCTCTTTAGTCATTTTTCTCATATGCAATTCTTTTTTTAAATGCAGGGCTTAAAGTCTTCTTTTAATGTATCATTGTGCGACTGGTTTCCTTGATTTACTGCTGCAGCAAAATCAGGTTCCAGGTGCAAAATTAGTATGAACCACTAGCCAAAATTTGAGTTTTGTATCACAATGCACCCAACCTCATCGTTGTATTTTAATACCATAGCTTTGTTTCTTTTACTCTCTCCTTTCTGTGCAAAAAATGTAATGTTTTTATTGATTGTCCAGAAACTGTTTGGGACATTCTAGAGATACCTAAGGAGTTTCAGAATGTTGCCTTGGTTCAAGTAATCATGTGAACTCTAAAGTTGTATTGTCATTTTAATAGAATAACACAACTCTCAAGCTCTGGTTTACAACTGGTGGACTTGCTGAAAGGGTGTTAATTTTTCTTCTATGTCACTTATTGGGTGCTCCTGGATCTGAGCGCTCTCACAGATTGCTTCCCTGTGTTGTGCTGTCAGGGTGCTAATCTTACCGGTGGTTTGGGATACTCCTTCCCTCAAGAGCTTTGAGATTTGTACAAGTTAGGACTATCCATGAGCGGGGGATGAAGAGAGGGCTCTACTCCAGATTTAGCTATCATTATTTGATGGACTGGTGAGGACTGAGGATAGTGCTGGCATAGTTTGATGAAGGTTTCTTGCACTCATTTGTTTTATTTTCTTGTACTTTATAAAACTGATTTGCTGCAGAGCCTCATGGTTTGTGATGAAAATAGTTACAGGAGATCCACTTGCCTCTTTTTTTTTTTAAGGTTGAGTTGTCTCTTCCTTCCAATTTTAGGGTCTTGTTCCTTCTGTTCTTGTCGAAAGTCTTGTTCAAACGTCAGTGCTTTTTTATTTTTTTTAAATCAACCTGTACATGCTGTTGGAGTTTAGATGAGGAATGTGTCAGTTCAATATCACACTATTCTGTAGTTGTTAGATCACAGCTTTTAAAATGATTAGTATATATAGGGGGTTCAGGATCAGATTCACATTTTTTCTTTCCTATGAAAAGGAGGGTGTCACATTTGGTTTTTGGCTTCCAACTGGGTGTGGTTTGATTTCATATCAAGATTCGATTTCTTTGCTTTTGTGTCACTTGTCTCTTATGCAATTCTTTTTTTAAATTCAGGGCCTAAAGTCTTCTTTTAATTTATCATTGTGCCACTGGATTCCTTGATTTTCTGTTGCAGAAAAATCTTGATCTCCTTTTGTCTGTTTATAGTTGCTTGTTGTGATTGAATTTGCAGACTCGTTTCCCAATGGCAATAAGTTCATTTTTGAGATGGGGAAGGATCTTCCACTAAAAGTCCAGACATTTGCATTGGTTTTCGATTGTTGTTTTTTTTATGTTGCACTGTAGACATATTGTTGGAGAATGCTCAGGTTTCAGGTGCGAAATTATTATTACCCACTTGGCAAAAGTCGAGTTTTGTATCATAATGCAGTAAACCTCATATTTGTATTTTATTACCATAGTTTTGGTTTTTCTACATTCTCCTTTCTGTGCAAAGAAAAGTAATGTTTTTATTGATTGTCCAGAAACATTTTGGGACATTCTGGAGGTACCTCAGGAGTTTGAAAATGTTGCCTTGGTTCAAGTAATCATGTGACCTCTAAGGTTGTATTGTCGTTCTAATAGAATAACGAAACTCCCAAGCTCTGGGTTACAACTGGTGGACTTGCTCAAAAGTTGTTGATTTTTCTTTCATTTTACCTATTGGGTGCTGCTGGGCATGAGTGCTCACACAGATTGTTTCCCTGTCTTGTGCTGTCAGTGTGCTAATCTTGCCGGCAGGTTGGGATATTCCTTTCCCCAAAATGCTTGGAGACTTGTACAAGTTAGGGCTATCCATGTGTGGGGGATGAAGAGAGGGCTCTACTCCAGATTTAGCTAGTGTCATTTGATGGACTGCTGAGGACTAAAGACAGTGCTGGCATAGTTTGATGAAGGTTTTTTGCACAATTTTTTTTTATTTTTCAGTTTCTTGCACTTTATAATAGGGATTTCCTGCAGAGCCTCATAGTTTGCTATGGACATAGTTATAGACGGTCCCCTTGCCTCATTTTTTTTTGGGAGGTTGATTTTTCTCTTCCTTCCACTTTTAAGGTCTTGTTTCTTCTGTTCTTGTGGAAAGACTTGTTCAAATGTCAGTGCTTTTTTAATTTTTTCGAATGAAACCTGTAGACGCTGTTGGAGTTTGGATAAGGAATGTGTCCGTTCAATATGATTAGTATATTTAGGGGGTTGCGGCTCAGATTCTAATTTTTTATTTCCTATGATAAGGAGGGTGTAACATGTTTCTGGCTTAAAACTGGGTGGGGTTTGATTTCAGATCAAGATTCCATTTCTTTGCTTTTGCGTCACTTGTCTCTTATGCAATTCTTTTTTTTTTAAATGCAGAGCCTAAAGTCTTCTTTTAATTTATCATTGCGTGACTGGATTACTTGATTTTCTGTTGCAGCAAAATCTTGGTCTTCTTTTGTCTGTTTATAGTTGCTTGTTGTGATTGTATTTGCAAACTCGTTTGCCTATGACAGTAAGTCCATTTTTGAGATGGGTGATGGATCTTCCACTAAAAGTCCAGACATTTTCATTGGGTTTCAATTGTTGTTTTATTTTTGTGTGTTGCACTGTAGACATATTTTTGGAGAATTATCAGGTTCTAGGTGCAAAATTAGTATGAAGCACTATCCAAAAGTTTAGTTTTGAATCATAATGCACCCAACCTCATCTTTGTATTTTAATACTATATCTTTGTTTTTTTTTTACTTTTTCCTTTCTGTGCAAACATATTTAATGTTTTTATTGATTGTATAGAAACTTTTTGGGACATTCTAGAGATACCTCAGGAGTTTCAGAATGTTGCCTTGGTTCAAGTAATCATGTGAACTCTAAAGTTGTATTGTCATTTAAATAGAAGAACAAAACTCTCAAGCTCTGGTTTACAACTGGTGAACTTGCTGAAAGGGTGTTGATTTTTCTTCCATTTCACCTATTGGGTGCTCCTGGATCTGAGCGCTCTCACAGATTGTTTCCCTGTCTTGTGCTGTCAGTGTGATAATCTTGCTGGCGGTTTAGGATACTCCTTCCCTCAAAGAGCTTTGAGATTTGTACAAGTTAGGACCATCCATGAGTGGGGGATAAAGAGAGGACTCCACTCCAGATTGAGCTATCATTATTTGATGGACTGGTGAGTACTGAGGACAGTGCTGGTATAGTTTGATGAAGATTTTTTGCACTCATTTGTTTTCTTTTCTTTTACTTTTTAAAACGGATTGCCTGCAGAGCGTCATAGTTTGCGATGGACATAGTTACAGGAGGTCCACTTGCCTCTTCTTTTTTTTTTTTAAGGTTGAGTTGTCTCTTCCTTCCAATTTTAGGGTCTTGTTCTTGTGGAACGTCTTATTCAAATGTTAGTACCTTTTTATTTTTTTTCAAATCATCCTGTAGATGCTGTTGGAGTTTGGATGAGGAATGTGTCAGTTCAGTATAAAGCTCTTCTGAAGTTGTTAGATGACAGCTTTCAATATGATTAGTATAGGCTGGGTCTCAGATGCAATTTTTTTATTTCCTATGATAAGGAGGGTGTAACATGTTGTTTCTGGCTTAAAACTGGGTGAGGTTTGATTTCATATCAAGATTCCATTTCTTTGCTTTTTAGTAATTTATCTGTTATTCACTTCTTTTTTTAAATGCAGGGCTTAGAGTCTTCTTTTAATGTATCATTGTGCAACTGGTTTCCTTGATTTACTGCTGCAGCAAAATCTTGATCTTCTTTTGTCTATTTATAGCTGCATGTTGCAGTTGTATTTGCAGACTCATTTGCTAAAGGCAATAAGTCCATCGTTGTGATGGGTGATGGATCTTCCTCTTGGAGTCCAGACATTTCATTAAGTTTTCGATAGTTTTTTTGGTTTTGTAGTTGCTGTTGGAGTTTGGACAAGGACAGTGTCCGTTCAACATCATGCTCTTCTGAAGTTGTTAGATCACAGCTTTCAATGTAATTAGTATGTGAAGGGGGTTGTGGCTCAGTTTCTAATGTTTTATTTCCTCTGAATAGGAGGGAATAACATCTCGTTTTTGGCCCAAAGTTGGGTGCAGTTTGATTCCATATCAAACTTGTATTTCTTTGCTATTGAATTGTTTGTTTCTTATGCTGTTCTTTTTTAAATGCAAGGCTTAAGATATCATTGTGCAGCAGGTTTCCTTGATTTTCCGCCACAGCAACATCCTCATCATTTTTTGTCGGTGTATAGTTGCTTTTTTGTCGTTGTGTTTGCAGATTCAATTGCCAAAGGAAATAAGTCCATTGTTGAGGTGGGTGACAGATCTTCCCCTAAAAGCCAGACATTTTCATAGAGTTTCGATCATTTTATGGGCTTTTTGCGATGCACTGTAGGCAGATTGTTAGAGGGCGATCAGGCTCCAGGTGCAATATTAGAATGCCCCACTAGGCAAATGTTGGTTTTTGAATCATAATGCAGTCAAACTCATTCTTGTATTTATTACCATTGTTTTGTTTTTTCTACTTTCTCCTTTCGATGCAGAAAGAAATGCAATTTTTTGTATTGATTCTTCAGAGAAAAAAATTGGGACATTCTGGAGATACATCAGGAGTTTGAAAATGTTGCCTTGTTCATGTAATCATGTTCCCTCTAAAGTTGTATAGCGGTTCTAATGGAATTAAAAAAGACTCAAGCTTTGGGTTACAGATGGTGGACTTGCTGAAAGGGTGTTGATTTTTCTCCCATTTCACCTATTGGGTGTTCCTTGGCCTGAGTGCTTGCACAGATACCTTCCCTGTCATGTAATGTCATTGTGATAATCTTGCTGGTGGTTTGGGATATTCCCTATCTCAAAGAGCTCGGAGACATGTACAAGTCAGGCGCATCCATGTGCGGGAGATGAAGAAAGGGCTCTTCTAAAAATTTAGCTAGCTTTATATGATGGACTGGTTTTATCATTATGTTAAATGTACCTAAACACGATGAGGATTATCAGTTAGATACCTGCATTTGCTCTGCTGGGCGAAATGATGGGGGGTCAAATGGTGAATGCAGGGAATGGGGGAGGGAGGACAAAGCTGAGAAGGTTCCCAGTACAGCTTTTGTGATCAGAGAGGACACAACAGGCGAGTTGAGGAGGCCAAATAGTTTTAAGCCCAGACAGCAAGGTAGCAGGGAGGGACAAGGAGATGTGGGGTTCAGAGGGGAGTTATTCACATAGCTGCTGTCATTGGTCTCAACTGACAGCACCCACTCCAGTGTCTCAGAGACTCCAGGAGACATGGGAAGCCAGACAACTGGGCAAAGCAAAGCTTCTCAATATGTATCTACACAAAGCATGCAGCGGAGGGGGCCAATTAATAGCTTTTTCCTGGAATATAAATGGACTTGGGAACAATACAAAGAGATGCATAGTTGTTCAGTATCTAAAACACTAGTAACATGAAGTGTCAATGTTACATGAAACACACCTGAAGGGAAACAACTGTGAGGCACTGAAAAGGGGATACAAAAATCTGGCGCATTTGGGACACACATCTGACTCAAAGGGAGTAGGACTTCTAATTAAGAAGTCAACGCTCACCATACGTGGGTCGACGTCCAAAGGTGATAAGTTGAAGAGTCGGGCTGCTAAGGCAGCATGCAAATTAACCTTTGCTCCCTATACGTCCCACATAAACTCCTCGCATAGACCTTGAAGACAATGGGCACCTTCCTATTGCGTCAAACTGACTGGGTGCTCATTTTAGGCAACTTCAATCTAGTGGTGAGTGATGGGGAGGATAGATACCTTCAATGACAGGGAAGGGCAGGAGAGATTTCTTTGGTGGGATTCCTTTGGGCCAAAGGTCTATCTGACATCTAGACAACCAGCACCCCAGCGCAAGACAAAAAACCTTCCACTCTAGAGCATGCAACAGTTTATCAAATATCGATTATTATATTGGGAGATTCACTACACTAGACTGATTGCTAACGGGATCTCAACTCACTCACAGATGTGGGCCAAGCTGCAGGACCCACATGTGGATAGAGAAAGGGCTTGGTCTCAAGACCTATGGTACCTCAAAGATAGAAGCATCACTCAGGAGCAGAGAAAAGGCACTGTCCACTACTTTGAATAAAGCTTGGGTGCAGTAACCTCAGAACTCATAACATGGGAAGTCTACATGGTGGTCCTGAGGGGGAGGGTATGTGCCTAATAAGCGGGTTGAGGAAATGGAAGAGGATACAAGGTTAAACTAGGGTGTGGGATCCTACTCCTTTAACAGGGATTTTGAAAGTATGTAAATAAGAAAGTAGGCCAATACTGAGGCTATGACAGCAAGAGTAAGGTGACCTGGCTGATAAAAGAGAGAGAACCACTGCCTTGGGCTCGCAGTACCGACTAAACGAGGTAGGCAAAAAAACAGGGAGGTTCCTGTTTGGCTGAGTAAGAGAGGGATAGCAATTTGGTATAGGAAATATGGAGGGAGAAGGAGCCATCCATCAAGGGGCAAACAGAAATAGTGGCAGAAATCGCAAGTTACTATCAAGGCCTATATCGGTCAATCACAAGCAAGTTATCAAGTGACAAAGGAGGCTTAATCAAACATATATGCCTCCTGGCCCTCATGCCAGAGGAAACAAATTAACTAGATGAGGACATAGTATAAAGTGAGATAGTTAGGAACATCAAAGACATTCATCTGTGAAAGCTCAAAGGCAGAACAAATTTCCAATAGAACTGTATAAGAGACAGATGTTCATTAAAGCCAATGAAATAAGCCAGATGCCCTAAGACCAGCAGTTATCCATGATAGTGGCAGTCCTGAAAGACAGGAAACCAGCAGATAGTTGGGCCTTTCTGTAGGCCTATATCACTGCTAGCGAACGTACTGGCCACTCGACTAAGGCAGGTCATTTTTAAACTGGTGCATCTGGACCAGTTGGGCTTTATGCCTCATACGGGCACTAAGCTGAACCTTAAATCTAATAATTTTCCTAGGACACCTGCATGATAAACTTTCCAATATGATGACACAAATGTATACGTCCTAAAGGACGGATTTGATCACTCGTAAGTGGCTAATGAAATAGAGGTGTGGGTGACCTGGTGGCAAACAACGAACATAACATAATTGCCATGAGCAAAGAGGTCAAGAACATCCTGGATTCCCAATCTATTAAGGTTGAAGAAATCAAGGCGCTCAGGGAAAATTGGAAGATGTGGGAGACGGATCACGGTAAGATAATGTGCTGATCCGTAATATTTCAGAACAGAGGAATGTGGTGACATCATCCTGTACCATAAGTCTCTTTTCCAAATTGCACTAAAAGAGGGCCAGCCACAAGAGATTCCCATAATCCAGGTGCATTGAGCAATAACACCACGGGAAGCACTTGGTGTCTGCCCCTGCAACATTATAGTTAAGCAGGGGTTCCTCCCACCTAAAGGACGTTGTTAATGTGAGAAGTTAAAAAAAGTAGATCTGCTAATTTTTCAAGAATATACTCTTGACCTTTTCTAGGATGTTTCACATGTGACCATGAACAAATGATGCTTGCTATCCTTAGGGACTCCTGAGCTTCATGGAAGGGTGATATTCGATAGGCAGATGTTTCCCTTTGCATTGTGGTTTCAGCTACACTCTAAATCCCATATGATCAGCACAGTAGAGGAGGTACAGAAATTGCTGGGTCTATCGAGAAGCAGCCCAACTTCAGTTGAAATGACCAATGATAGCCCACCAAGGGAGAAAAGAGAGAGCCCACAATCCTGTATGAAGGGGGGAGAAAAAATCCCCATGAAATTGTAAGACAGATAGAAGAATATTTATACTACCCACCAGACATCTCAAAAATTGGACACACAAGGAAAGGTACTTTGAGGAGGGCCACAGGTATGCTAAGGGTGTATAGAGAGCAGAACTGGCTCTCACTGGGCATGTACTATTCTTCCTACAACCTCTGGACCAAGAAAGGCCCACCAGACTAACGATCTATGTCAAGATCCAACTGCAGAGGCACAAAGCCAAAGCCCTCGACTCTACGTGCTTCTATCAGAAGGACAGTCTGAGTGCAGTGGACCAAACTGTTGAGCTGATGCACCCGTCCAGCCCGGTGTGCTACTGTATGAATATGAGAGATGTAGATTTGCACTCTGGCTGGAGGCAGCCGGGGGGCATTCTGGGATGCGAGAAGGCAGGCTACATTGCAAAAGAGGGATATGCGGGTTCCTCTTGCTGTCAAGCTAGGGGTTTTTGATGGAGAGGAAGGTGTTGGGGAGTTGGGGTTTGGGGGAGGGAAGGGAGTCCAAGTTTTGAAATATGGTATTGTATCACAGGTGACACCAGGTCTGACCCAGTGCCCCTTTCGATTAGATTAGAATATTACAATAGGAACACATTATCTATTCTATTCTATTTATGAGGTATTGTGAAGCACGTAGCTATGCAGAAGGATACTGAGACTAGCAACAGATGATGAGACTGAATGAATAGAGTTAGTTGAAAAGATGGGTTTGCGGCAATTTCCTGAATTAGAGTTCAGACTCCATTTTCCTAATATGCTGAGGGAGTGAGTTCCAAGTGTTGGGGGCTATAAATAAAAAAGAGCTTCCTCAACTTTTGTTTCTTTTTACTCTGGGCAAGGAAATTAGCTGCTGGTTGGGGGAAAACAGTCTTCTTACGATGTTGTAAGGCGTGAGGAGCCTCTGGATTAACATTGGTCACTTTATATACATAGCTCACTGGGCATAGAGCCTTGAATTGTATTCCTTTAGTCACAGGTAACCAGTGTAGGCTTACCAGTGGCGGAGTGAAATTTGAGGATTTTAAAAAGTATGCTGGCGGCAGCATTTTGGATCACCTGTAATCTGTTGGTGACAGTCTTGAAACTTCCCAAATAAGGTGCCCAATGTTAATCCAGAGGCTCCATGTTTTCTGTACGTAATTTCTATCCCTCGCTCTCTTGCTCATCCATGCAAGGAGCTTCTCTGCTTTGCTAACTACCTTGTTTAGTCAATACTGCATGGCCAGGGCAGCAGTTCTCGCTTTATTCTCAGAAAGTTCCTGATACTCTTGTTGTTGTAGTCTCAGTAGATGGCCTTCTGCCTTATCCCCCTACATTTGAAGCTCCTGCTTGAGTTGTATGATATTACCCTCTAGCTTATCGGCTTGTCTCCTCACCCTCCTTATTAGGATAGAAATTACATACAGAAAATATGGAGGGAGAAAAGTAACCAGTCGCGGGCTACACAAAAATAGTGAAAGAATTTGCAATTTCCAATCAAGCCCTATATAGGTCCAACATTAACAAGTCATCAAGAAAGGAGACTTCCTCAAAAATATGCACTCACCAGTCCTCATGCAAGAGGAAGCAAAGGAACTAGATTAAGACATAGGAGAAGATGAGATAGTTAGGGCAATCAGAGAAATACAATCTGGGAAAGCTATGGAGCCGCACGCAGGTCCCTAATAGATTGACTGCTGATCTGGAGCACCAGTAGGAGGAATATCGACCCCCAGAGCGAGCTGAGCAGGGCATTGTGTTTGGATGCTGCTCTTTGAGGACAACGCATTGGGCAGGGTGCATAAGAGATAGCAAGCCAAGATGTGAATAAAGTAAATAAAGCACTGACTCTGCTGGCGAACTGTGAGTGGTGAAGGCCTACCACACTGTATGGACTTGGCTGCGACTGTGGAAGGCAGACCCAACCATGAATCCTGAGAGCCCTGATCTGCTCTGATTTCCTCTGACACTGCAGTATGGACTCCGGAGGGGGAGCAAACAGAGGAGGCGTGCCCTGCAGCCTACTCCCAGTAGAGGCATCACCAAAAAAAGAAATGGACCACAGGCTGACACCCTTGTTAGAGGCCAATTAAAGGGGAAAGCAGAACAGCAGCCACCCATCCAGGTCCTAAACGATAATTTGCAGGCAAAAATGGACTCCTGCAAAGTGTTGGAGTACAAAATAGACTCAATAGTGTTGGACATGGGGCTCCTGAGGGATTACCACAGGCATCTAGCTGAATATGTCACAAACACAGAACAAATGCTGACGGATCTCCCCATTGAGATGGAGACCCTGAGAGAATGCCTTGATTGCATGGAGAGAAGGGTCAAGACCATAGAATACAGAGCAGAGGAAGCTGAAAATACGGCGCAGAAAAATAATATTCGTGTGATAGGCCTGCATGAATGTGCCGAGGTGCCTGACATGTTGCTTTTCTTGGAAAAATGGCTGAGGGACGATGTGGCACTGGATGGGCTCTCCCGCTTCTTTGACCTGGAGAGACCACACAGGGTCCCGGCAAAAACACCACCTCCTGAGGCACTGCTTTGCCCGTTGGTGGCCAAACAACTTCACTATAAGAACCTGGACCACATACTGCAACAGGCCAGATTGCGTGGAGAACTGAAAGCGGAGAACAGAGGGGTCAGGATTTTCCTTGACTTCACTAGAGAGATCCAAAAACAGAGGACCACATTCTTGGAAGCTAAACTGCACCTTCGCTAAATAGGAGTCCAGTATGCAATTTAGTTTCCTGCCAGGATATGAGTGGTTACAGCAGCATCGGTGCAGCATCGGTGCACTCACCGCAAAATGTCTGTGAATAAATAGATCAACACCGACCCTCTGAAAGTAACCCTGCTACCTTGAGACTTAGAACAGTTATAAGTTGAGGCGACGGGCACGGAGCATCAAGAAAGCAGTCTTCTCATGGGTGGAGGTCCATCATGAACAGTTGCGACAATGAGCAGATCGGGAGTAAGCCCCCCAACAATGATGGAGGAACATGGTACTCAAGACTCTTATCTTAACACCCCAGTCAACTGATGATCTAATTGGACTGTAAGTACATAAGTACATTCGGATCAACTGAAAACAGCTTCTGGGTGGGCCAAAAATTAGGTGACCCCCTCAGGAACCCTGGAGGAGACCTTGGACCCCTCTGCAATGCAGGTATACTGACAACATGATGCTGCATGGAGAGGCATCCATTTGGGAGCCATCCATATTGGTACACCCCTCACTTTGAGGTTCACGTATGTTGCACATGCATGTGGTTGCAGATGGAATGCTAGTTTGGATGGATGGATGTTGTCTACTTGCCTTGGGGTTGTGGTTGTGGTGTTCAGATAGTTGTTTTTGTTTTTGCTATATCCTTGGTGGAGTATAATATAGGTCCTGGATCTGGAAGGGCTAGATTTGCAGAAGAGGCAGTGTTAGTAGACGCCTGTGGAAGGAAGAGATAGCAACTACCTAATGGACACCTCCCTGAAATATAAGCTCCCATCCTGGAATCCAGCAGATGGACAACATGTCCAAATGGTATAGGGTATTTTCTTACCTTAAGAGGAGGGGACATAAAGCCCTCTTACAAGAAACACATCTAGCTGTTAAGTAAGGACTGGTGCTTCATAGGCGCCGGCGAGGTCAGATCTTTTACACCACATATTCAGCATGTGCAAGGAGGGGGTTCTTATATGGGTGCACCCTGGGGTCCTCTTTTAGAGAACCAGGGAACTTGTGGACCCGCCGGGACGCTATGTGGTGGTGACAGGGAGACTGGCCGGACGAGACCTGGTGGTGTTTATGCCCTAAATGTAACCAGGTGGGCTTTCTAGAGGAACTGTGTTGGTTTTTTCGCTACCTACCTAGTGCAGTCTCTCCTGAGTGGGGAACAATACAACTGTGTTGCTGACCCCACCTTAGATAGGTCGCATCCGCCATTGGGAGACTTCCCGTTTATTCCGGTGGCTCATAGATTCGCAGGTTGGTAGCCACAACGGGTACTGATAGATCTATGGTGACGCACCAACCAGACGACCAGAGACTATGACTTTTTTTCAAGCCTCCATGAGTTGCATATTCGACTAGACACCTTCCTGAAGTGCACGGGGCAATATTGAATACTTAACAAGAATTTTATTGGATTATAATCCGGTGCTATTATATTTGAATTGGGAGGTGGTACAGCCCTGTATACCTATGTGGAAACTGTAGGATGAGACATTGGAAGACACAGTCAATTGAGGACTGTATTATACAGTATTTCAAGAATAACATGAACATGGCATCCCCACCACAGATCAAATTGAATGCCTTCAAAGTAATGATATGAGAGAAATGTATAGCAGAATTTGTGGGAGTTAGGCGTACACTGTTAAGGGAGATGGAGACTCCTGAGGCAGAGTTGAGAGACATAGAACGTTAGAGGCCTCAGCACCTGGAGCTGCAGAACACAGTGCTGGAATCCAGAGAACTCCTGGAGGGTGGATAGAGAAGGTCATGTGTTTTGACTACAGAAAGTACATGGTCCGGGCACAGGGTTAATGAGATAAGTCTGGTTAACTACTAGCTTGGCTGCCAACCCTAAGAGATGCTCCGTGATTATTGAGTTGGAAACAGCCCAAGGGGGAAGGTTCCATAAGCTGGATGATATCAGTGATAACTATAGGGAGTACTACAATCCTTATAACCATCTTTATACAAGCACCCCCTCCTACTCCCCACATGAAATGGATTCCTTTCTCGATCCACTTTCTATGTCAGAGCTCATGTGAGAAGATGCTGAGGGATATCGCAGAAGAAATTGGTTGGCAGCGATGGGCTGCCCATAGAATTCTACATAATATGCGTTGAGACACTGGCACCCATGTTGGTAGAAGTACATAAAGCAGCGTAGACTTCGGAACAGCTACTGACCTACACTAATGTGGCATTAGCAATCCTGCTACTGAAACCGGGCAAAACCCTCATGATAGGAAGGCCTATAGGCTATTATCGATGCGTAATATTGATTATAAAACACTGAGTCGTGTCTTGGCAACAAGACTTTTACCCTACATGACTATATTAGCACAATGCGGACCAAGCGGGTTCTATGTAAGACCACAACACAGCACTTCATATCCAGTGTTCGCTGGCACTGACGGGCGATGACACAAACGATCGAACGGCAGCAGTGATATTCACAGTAGATATAAAGAAGGGTTGTGATTGTTTGGAGTGGGTGGGGGGGGTTCCTCTATAGAGTGCTGAAAAAATGTAAACTGGGGAGCGGATTTATAAACTGGACCAGACTATTATACACTGGCCCAGCAGCCAAGGTGAAGAACGGTAGAGTGATATCGGAGGAGTATGCAGTGGGATGAGGATACTCGTTATTGCCGAAGCTCTTTGCACTCGCGATGGAGACCCTGGCCAACAGCGCGAGGACTGAGCTCACCTAATGGGGATTGGAAATCAGAGGCTTAAACATCACCTAGCTCTGTAAGCTGACGACGTGCTATGAAATTAAATGAAAAATGCATTTGTAACGGGTGCTAAACCTGAAGGTATCAAGGCACTGAAGCAGAGACACTAGAAAAAAACCTCAAACAATCTTAGAGAATCAAGGAAAACACTAACATCTGATGACAGCAAAGTACTGACAAACTGGGCTAGGAGGAGAATAGCCAAGTTGTTTTAGAGTTTTCTAAAAGATGTAAAAGGCTTGCTCTCTGCAATAGGAATGGAAAAAGTGTTCCATAGCTTAGCCACGGCAATGGAAAGGGAGGGGCTGCTTTTTTCTAAGCTGATCTAAAAAATTTGCCCAATGTGTACCACTAAAAGAATGATCTGATGGCCCGCGGGCCTTTATGGGGTACAGCAACATATACTGTCCTGTACTGAGTGCCTTAATGACCACTCTTTTCCCAACTATTATATAGCATTTATTCATACATGATGCCGATACGGAGTTAGCACGGGCATGGGCTACAAGACAGATTCGGAGAACTATCTGTATTAGGGGTCAACTGGTGCAAGTCGGGGTTGTTCCCTGTGAGACCGGGTCCACGGCCTCCTGTTACCCTGAGGACATTGTATGAGAGACCACCTGCCTACAATATTTGGGAGTAAAGATATTCCTTGACACTGGAGACCTGATAGACGGTAATGTAGGGCCAGCTTCCAGATCCTTAGGGCAAGTGTTGGTTTTTGGAAAATGCTCCCAGTGTCGGTTTCCAGGTGAGTGGCCATCATTAGGATGGTGGCGCTCCCAGACTCCTATACTTCTATGAGGTTTTGCCTACATTGATATCCTGCACTATATGTCGGAAAGTAGACTCGCTCCTCATCACCTTCATATTGGTACGAGGTACCAGAGAGTGGCACTGGCTAAGTTGCGATGCCCTGTTTTAGAAGGTGGGCTGGCAGTCCCAGGCTTTGAGACTTACTACCTGCCATGCAAATGCAGAGGTTGACGCAATGGCTGTACAACAGAATGACTCCTGAGCGAGAAATGTGCCCATTCTTGCAGTCCGATAACCACTCAAGGGGGGTTCTGCCGAGCTCCAGGTAATGAAACGTTGGCTAAAATGCTTACAAAAAGCACGCTCACAGTTCCAGTACTCACCTGATATACACTTACACATACTAGAGGAACTATCCCTTGCGGTATACTGGCAGTCTTTGTCACAGCGGACAGCTGCTGCCATAGCTCGAATAGGTAATTTATTTTGTGCAGATGAGTTACTCACATTCAAAGACTTGAGAATAGAATTTGACCTCCCAAAGGGGCACTTTTTGCTCCATAGAGCAATGTCAGCAGCGATGAAGGAAAATTGAGGGGGTGGGAATGGCGGAGCTTCCAACAAATCGGAGTTGCCAAATAATATGCATGCCCTCTGGCACCTTCAAAGCCATCTCCTGCATTTATAGTATGATCAGGACAGATACGTTGAAGTCCCTGGATTGCCTCCAGGAACGACAGGAGGTCGACCTGGGGGTATCAAACACTTATTGTTTGGGAGGGGAGTTTTATATAGCACAAACTAGACCCAAAGGTATCAGAATGCTTCACATGAGCACCAGTTGTGTTACAGACGGACACATTCACATTTTGTTAGGCATGGGAGATTAAGTGATTTGCTGAGAATCACAGAATGTTGAGCATCCCTGCCAAGACAGGAACCCGGTTCCCCAGCGTCAAGGTGGACCACCCTTGCCGTTAGGCCACATCCTCTCCCTTGAGGGCGGCTGGGCAAAAAATACTAGAGCTAATCCTGAAAGTGTACAGAAATGCCTGATTGAAACTACCATGTCCTACACAAGACATACTTACCCCCGGCAAGATGAACTGATGCTTTCAGGCAGTAGGAGCCAAATGCCCCAGATGTGGAACAGTGGGAGCAAAGATATATCATATTGTGTGGCCCTGTCTTACCCTAAAGTAATACTGGGTAGAGGTTATGACTAGTGTGGCAGATATTACACTGATGGAGGTCCCTTGTTCACCAGGTGTCTGCTTTTTAAGCTGGTTTACTCACACAGCTACAACTAAGGTCATGAGTAGGTTTCTAGACCTGGCTCTAATACTAACTGTAGGAAAATAGGATTTGCTATTATGGTTACCCAGACTTTTTCCCTGGTGTTATGATGTTTCTGACTACTCTGTCTGGGATCCTGCTAATCAAGATCCCAGTCTCTGTGCTTTCTCCCCTAAAGTGGATGGTGAGTACTTAGGTACATCCCAGATAGGCTACTAGTGTACCCTTGTGAGTCCCTAGTATATGGTACTGAGTTACACAGTGCATAGGTGCACCAGGGGCCCTCCATGGGCTGAAGCAATTATTATGCCACCCTTGGGAGACCACTGAAACTGTGACCACAGGCCTGCCATTGCAGCATGTGGGAGCTGGTGCACTGAAAACCCATACGTCACCTATCAGGCAGGCCTTTCAATCCTGAAGGCATGGTGCTCTGTTCTAAGTGTAAGTGTCTCTGCTCGAGCGGAACACCCCTTCAACCTTCAGAGGTCATTCTCCCAGGTTGTAAGTTCATCCGCCATGATGATATATAGAGTGGCCATACGTCAATATGCGATGACCATCTCTAAACTGGTAGTAACAAATCCTGTAATGTTTGGTATCAAACATTTTGGAATCATACCCCCACAACATAAACAGCGTGAGAGGTATGAGTCCAGGCACTGTAAAGCTCTTCCGAGAGGCCCTCAGTGCTCCCAGTACCAGTCTTCCATATCCGGACAGCAAGCTAGGGCTGCTGCACAACAGAGACATGTTTCTGCCCTCCTGCTGAGGCAAGGTCGAGCAGGGGATGGCAAAACAATAGATATCCTGTCACAGGGAGGTGTGACCACCTCCCAGACAAGGTTTAGTGTATTGTGGCAGGGTGGAGGCACTTTCCAGCACCACTTAAACTTCATTAAGGGCACACTTGGTGCCCTCTTTGCATACTCCAGTTCCAACCTGTCCAGGGAGCCGTTGCCTCCCCCACAAGCTCGAAATTGGACAAAGGACATGGGAGTAACCTCCACACCATCCAGCCTCTCCTCTGGGAGGGATCCCTGAATTGTTCCAAACCTTTCCTTAGGGTACTTAAGGGCTTACCTGTGGGTGGGTCCCTAGATTCATCGTGAAAACAAGATTCAGATCAAGACACCACTATATCTTCAACCGTCTGGGCACTCTTGACTTTTTCTGGTCTTTGCTCTGGACACAGAGACTGCAACTGGGAAGACTCCTGCTGCTCCTGGTCTCGTCATTCTGTAAGTCTGCTGCAACCTCTGCACCTCTCCTCCATAGAGGATACTCACAAGGCTTCTGGACATCCAAGACACCTGAAGGAATCTCCCTTGAAGTGAAGGAGTCACTTCCCTGCATCTGCATGCATCGCAATGGAGATGACTGGTCTGCTGATTCTGGGCTTCCACGGACTCTGAAAGGTTCAGCAAAACAGGTGATGGTTCTGAATCTCCCTCGAGGCCTGCACTGACTTCTCACTGAGTTTGAGGCCAGTATCCCTCGTCGGAACTGGTGGAACAGAACCTCTGTGCACCACATCGAATTATCATTGCAAAGGCTTGTTGGCTCTCTTTATCAGAGATCTTCGGGCTCCAAGAAGCTCCAACCTCAAGAATCTCTGCAGCCAAGATCTTTGTTCTCACCGCAACCTTTGCAACGTGGGCCTGCATCTTTTGTGAGCTGCTCGAGGTCCATTTGCTACTCCTGTCCTGTCGGCCGGTGGGTCCTCTCGATGGTCTCGTTGACTCCAGGGGGCTCCTCTGATTGCTTGGGGCCTACCTTAACTCCCCTGCCTGGGGTGAGTCACTTAGACCTTGCTGGTCCCGGCACTGCACATTTTTCGCTTGCCAGGTTGTTTGCAGTTATCAAGGCTTGTTGGTGCTCCTGGTGGACAACATCCTCCAAAACTCTAGACATCAGATGCAGGACACCTCATTAACAGCTCCTGGTCTATTACAGTGTCGCCTGGTCCACACAGCTGCAGCTACAAGGTCACCTTCAATTCTCCTGCAACACTCGACATTGGTTGGCATTCGCCTTTCAAGGCCCCTGTTCACTCCTGAGTGGCATAGACTCTGTCTCCTCTGCTTGCAAGTACTTCTCATTTTGAATCCACCTTTGGGTTCCACCGGACACTTTCACCTTCTTCGCCAGCAGCATCTTACTGAAGTCCTCCATTGAGTCCAACTGCGGTTTCTGACGCCACTTCGCACCTATGCACCCGGCTTCCCTGGTGTAGATATCAAGGTTCCTAGGGTATCCACGGGTGGGGTGGCTCTCCAACCTTCTGTCTTCCATGGAATTTCTTCAGGGTCCACTGGGAAGGTTCTCTCTGCTTTAAAATTGCAACCATGACTTACCCATTGACCTGAATTGAGCACGTGGACGTGTTCCCACACTGCAAACGGCCTCTGTGGCATTTATGGTTACTTACCTCGGATGGTTCTTTGGATCCCCATGCCCTTTTACATCTTTTGGGTATAGTCTTGACTTGTATCGTGGTTCGCATACCACAATTTTAGTAAATGGTTTAGTATCCCCCTGGCGACCTCTGTGTATTTGTGCTACTTACCTGCTTTATTGCCTAAAATGTTGCTAAATAAAACTACTGCTTGAGAAGCCTGCCTGTGTCCGCGGTTGCTGATTTCCTTGGAGGGTGACAGCGTGAGTTGCGATATATATATATTTATATATATGTTATTGAGTGTCTTATAATAAATACAGATGTTTATAAAAACATTGTGTGGTTCTATTTCACTTAATCTATACCAATAAGATCACGTTTTGGTCATACAAACTGCTTTACACTCCTTCAGGACTAAGTCTGAAGGCTGCTCTCCACAACTACCCCTTAGAGAGCTTTCCAAGGTTGTCTAAGACCACTAAAATCACCTTAAGAGTTGTCTGGATCAGTGCAGGGTGGTACACTTACATAAGTGGGCACCAAATACTAAGCAAGCATCCTACACTAGCAAGACGGAAAATTACGCTGAATTCTCTTGTGTAGGTATCCTGGTTCCTGGGGTATCCATAAGTGAGGTAGCTTTCCAATCTCCTGTCTTACACGGTATTTCTTCAGGGTCCACTGGGAAGGGACTTTCTTCTTTCAAATTGTAACTGCGACTTGCCCATTGACTTGAATTGAGCACACGCTCGTGCTCCCACTCTGCAAACGGCATCCGTGGGGTTCCTGGGTACTTACCTTGGGTAGTTTCTTCGGTCCCCATGCATTTCTACGTCTTCTGGGTAGTCTCTTGACTTGAGTTGTGGTTCGCATCCAACTATTTTAGTAAATGGTGTGGTCTCCCCCCGGCGACCACTCTGTGTTTGTGCTACTTACCTGCTTGATTTGCAAAGTATTGTGTGCATTGTGTTATATATCCGGATAGGAGATATATATATCAGTGAGTGTCTTATAATAAATACATATTTTTATAAATGCATTGTGTTTTTCTTTTTCAATCAATCTATACCAATAAGATCGCGTTTTGGTAAAAACAATCTGCATTACTCTCCTTCATGACTAAGCATGAAGGTTGCTCTCCACAGCTACCGCTCAGGGGGCTTTCTAAGGTTGTCTAGAACTACTAAAATCACATTAACGGTTGTCTGGATTGCTGCAGGGTGCTACACTTACAGAAAGTGAGCAGCATATACTAATCCAGCCTCCTACACTAACAAAGAATAAATTTACCCGGAATTAACTGGTGTAGTTATCCTAGTTCCTAGAGTATACACGAGTGGGGTAGCTCTCCAACCTTTTGCTTTCCATGGGATTTATTCAGTGTCCACTGGGAGGGGTCTTTCTTCCTTAAAAATGCAACTGCGACTTGCCCATTGACTGGAATTGAACACGTGTTCGTGTTCGCATTCTGCAAAAGGCCTCCTTGGTGTTCCTGGGTACTTACCTAGGAGTATTTCATCAAGGCGACGCGATAAAATTATCGTCGCATTAGCGTCCGTTTTCGGGCAAAAAGCGGCGATAATTTTATCATACTAACAGCAAGGATATGCTATCGCGTGAATCCATGCCTCAGCGCCTGTTTCCTTAACGCCCAGCATTCTCAACGCTAATGAGATGCATAGTAGGAGTTCCTCACTAAAATAACGTGAGACATGTCGCTAACACAACTTACTCCTATCAGCAACCTGGCCGCAAACCGTAGAGACGATGATAATAGCACTAGCCGCGCTTATCGTTGCTTTGTTTACGACTGCTTTCAATCTGATTTAGTTATGCGAGAAGGGTATACCGTTCCTCCTAGTGGGGAGTAGTGTGAAGAGTACACTTACCCCTAAGATTGAGACTAAGTGGGGGATAATGTCTAGACAGCCTGGGAGCTAATAGCTCTAATAACACTTACCTGGCCCTCACTTGCACTCACCTTCGGCAAGGAACAAAAGATCTCCGCTAAAGAGCCCCATCTTTGGGAGCCCGTTGGGAATTGCAGCGCCGACCCGACGAGGAGCAAAACCCAGATGATGAAGCATGACACCTAGCTTGCTGGGTGTGTGAGGGTTTTAGTTCCACCATTGTGGGTTCCCCCACCCATCACATGCTATTAGCTCCCAGGCTGTCTAGACATTATCCCCCACTTAGTCTCAATCTTAGGGGTAAGTGTACTCTTTACACTACTCCCCACTAGGAGGAACGGTATACCCTTCTCGCATAACTACTTCAGGGCTTGTATACTGGACCTCGTTAAACATAGCCCACCCGGTTTTATTTTCCTTCGCTTGATTGTGGTTCAATCTGATTTACCCATTATATCCAATGGGAGGTGGATTGTTGGGATGAGTCCGCCCTGCCCTATCAACAAGGATTTGACTATCGCTGTGCTGTTATCGCTGGGTTTCCAGTGATAATCGCACACTTTCGCCTCTATCGCTGGATTTCCGTTCGCATTGGAGATAAGCTTTGCTGATAGCGCACTATCTCTGCGATAAAATCCAGCGATAGCCAGCGTTTAGTTAAAACGCGCTAAGCGCGCTTAGCGATGATGATGATCGCTTCTTGTTGCTGATATGCCCTCAAGGGTTGCCAAGCACTTCTTCATTTTCTGGGTATACGTGGACTAAGCCTGAAGCTACCACTCAGAGAGCTTTCTAAGGTTGGCTAAGACCACTAACATCTTTACTTGAGTTGTGGTTCACATTCCACTATTTTAGTAAATGGTTTGGTCTCACCCTGGCGACCACTGTGTAATTGTGATACTTACCTGTTTTATTTGCAAAGTATTGTGTGTTTTGTGTTATATGTCTGGATAGGACATATATATATATATATATGTTAGTGAGTGTCTTATAATAAATACAGATTTTTATAAAAACATTGTGTGGTTCTATTTCACTTAATCTATACCAATAAGATCACGTTTTGGTCATACAAACCTCTTTACACTCCTTCAGGACTAAGTCTGAAGGCTGCTCTCCACAGCTACCACTCAGAGAGCTTTCCAAGGTTGTCTAACACCACTAAAATCACCTTGAGAGTTGTCTGGATCAGTGCAGGGTGGTACACTTACATAAGTGAGCACCAAATACTAAGCAAGCATCCTACACTAGCAAGACGGAAAATTACGCTGAATTCTCTTGTGTAGGTATCCTGGTTCCTGGGGTATCCATAAGTGAGGTGGCTTTCCAATCTCCCGTCTTCCACGGTATTTCTTCAGGGTCCACTGGGAAGGGACTTTATTCTTTCAAATTGTAACTGCGACTTGCCCATTGGCTTGAATTGAGCACACGCTCGTGCTCCCACTCTGCAAACGGCATCCGTGGGGTTCCTGAGTACTTACCTTGGGTAGCTCCTTCAGTCCCCATGCATTTCTACATCTTCTGGGTAGTCTCTTGACTTGAGTTGTGGTTCGCATCCAACTATTTTAGTAAATGGTGTGGTCTCCCCCCGGCGACCACTCTGTGTTTGTGCTACTTACCTTCTTGATTTGCAAAGTATTGTGTGCATTGTGTGATATCTCCAGATAGGAGATATATATATTAGTCAGTGTATTATAACAAATACATATTTCTATAAAAACATTGTGTCTTTCTTTTTCACTTAATCTATACAAATAAGATCGCGTTCTGGTAAAAACAATCTGCTTTACTCTCATTCATGACTAAGCTGAAGGTTGCTCTCCACAGCTACTACTCAGAGCGCTTTTTAAGGTTGTCTAGGACCACTAAAATCACATTAACGGTTGTCTGGATTGCTGCAGGGTGCTACACTTACATAAAGTGTGCAGCATATACTAATCCATCCTCCTACACTAAAAAATCGTAAAATTACCCGGAATTACCTGGTGTAGTTATCCTAGTTCCTAGCGTATACACGAGTGGGGTAGCTCTCCAACCTTTTGTTTTCCATGGGATTTATTTAGTGTCCACTGGGAGGGGTCTTTCTTCCTTAAAAATGCAACTGCGACTTGCCCATTGACTTGAATTGAGCACGCGTTCGTGTTCGCACTCTGCAAAAGGCCTCCTTGGTGTTCCTGGATACTTACCTAGGGGTATATCATCAAGGCGCCGCGATAAAATTATCGCCGCTTTAGCGTCCGTTTTCGGGCGAAAAGCGGTGATAATTTTATCGCACTAACAGCACGGACAAGCTATTGCGTAAATCCATGGTTCAGCGCCTGTTTCATTAACGCCCAGAATCTCAACGCTAATGAGATGCACAGTAGGTGTTCCTCACTAAAATAACGTGAGACATGTTGCTAACACAACTTACTCCTATCAGCAACCTGGCCGCAAACCCGTGTAGAGACGATAATAAAATGGCTAACCGCGCTTATCGCTGCATTGTTTACACCTGCTTTCAATCTGACTTACCCATTATATCCAATGGGTGGTGGATTGTAGGGATGAGTCCGCCCTGCCCTATCAACAAGGATTTGACTATTGCTGTGCTGTTATCGCTGGGTGTCCAGCGATAATCGCACTTTCGCCTCTATCTCTAGATTTCCTATCACATTGGTGATAAGCGTTGCTGATAGCGCACTATCTCTGCGATAATATCCAGCGATAGCCGGCATTAAGTTAAAACGCGCAAAGCGCGCTTCGCGATGATGATCGCTTCTTGTTGCTGATATGCCCTCAAGGGTCGCCAAGCACTTCTTCATTTTCTGGGTATACGTGGACTAAGCCTGAAGCTACCACTCAGAGAGCTTTCTAAGGTTGGCTAAGACCACTAACATCTTTACTTGAGTTGTGGTTCACATTCCACTATTTTAGTAAATGGTTTGGTCTCCCCCTGGCGACCACTGTGTAATTGTGATACTTACCTGTTTTATTTGCAAAGTATTGTGTGTTTTGTGTTATATCTCTGGATAGGACATATATATATATATGTTAGTGAGTGTCTTATAATAAATACAGATTTTTATAAAAACATTTTGTGGTTCTATTTCACTTAATCTATACCAATAAGATCACGTTTTGGTCATACAAACCTCTTTACACTCCTTCAGCACTAAGTCTGAAGGCTGCTCTCCACAGCTACCACTTAGAGAGCTTTCCAAGGTTGTCTAAGACCACTAAAATCACCTTAAGAGTTGTCTGGATCAGTGCAGGGTGGTACACTTACATAAGTGAGCACCAAATACTAAGCAAGCATCCTACACTAGCAAGACGGAAAATTACGCTGAATTCTCTTGTGTAGGTCTCCTGGTTCCTGGGGTATCCATAAGTGAGGTGGCTTTCCAATCTCCTGTCTTCCACGGTATTTCTTCAGGGTCCACTGGGAAGGGTCTTTCTTCTTTAAAATTGTAACTGCGACTTGCCCATTGACTTGAATTGAGCACACGCTCGTGCTCCCACTCTGCAACCGGCATCCGTGGGATTCCTGGGTACTTACCTTGGGAAGTTCCTTCAGTCCCCATGCATTTCTACGTCTTCTGGGTAGTCTCTTGACTTGAGTTGGGGTTCGCATCCAACTATTTTAGTAAATGGTGTGGTCTCCCCCCGGCGACCACTCTGTGTTTGTGCTACTTACCAGCTTGAAAGTATTGTGTGCATTGTGTGATATCTCCAGATAGGAGATATATATATTAGTGAGAGTCATATAATAAATACATATTTTTATAAATACATTGTGTCTTTCTTTTTCACTTAATCTATACGAATAAGATCGCGTTCTTGTAAGAACAATCTGCTTGACTCTCATTCATGGCTAAGCATATAGGCTGCTCTCCACAGGTACCGCTCAGGGTGCTTTATAAGGTTGGCTAACACCACTAACATCTTTACTTGAGATGTGGTTCACATTCCACTATTTTAGTAAATGGTGTGGTCTCCCCCCGGCGACCACTCTGTGTTTGTGCGACTTACCTTCTTGATTTGCAAAGTATTGTGTGCATTGTGTGATATCTCCAGATAGGAGATATATATATTAGTCATTGTCTTATAACAAATACATATTCCTATAAATACATTGTGTCTTTCTTTTTCACTTAATCTATACTGTAGGAAGGTGGATATCTGACTATGGTTACCCCCAATTTTTTGCCTAGTGTCTAGCTGGTTTTTCGACTTAGTTGACCTGAGATCCTGCCATTCAGGATCTCAGCCTATCTGCTCTCTCTTTAAAATGGACTCCATGTACCCTAGGTACATACCCAATTGGTTGGATCACCCTGTGAGCCCCTGTACCAGTGTGCACTAGGTACCCAGGGCATTGGTGTATCTGAGGCCTACCAGGGGCTGAAGCATGTATTGTGCCACCCCTGGCCTGGCCTAACAATTTGACACAACTGGCTGATCACTCAGCTGGGGTAAGTTGGTGTATCCACCTCTTACTTAGGTGTAGTATACCTATACCTAACCTTAAATGGGACACATGTTAACCTATAAGTCACTCCTATGGCAGGCCTTAACAATCCTGAAGGCAGAGTGCTTGGTTCCATGTGAGATGGTGCTCTGGCATGAGCTGAGCCTGTCTGCAGTGGTCGGAACAACTTCCTTCTACCGTTTCCAGGTATCGTCATACCATATACTCTTAAGCGCATTATGAACCTCGCGGTTAAATGCTATCTTTGGTTTGGCTTTACCAAAACATGTCGAGTAAGGTGTCATACGAATTGGAATACTAACCCCTCGCCAATTCTGGCGACGGGGTTAGCATTACACCCTTCTAGAGGGACACGACATGTACAGTACCTGAAACCCGGGTAAAATCAGACATGAAATGAAATGAAATGAAATGAAAATGTGACTTGTAAAGCGCTGCAGCTGCCCTGAGGCGTCCAGGCGCTAAAAACAGAAGAAAGCACTCTTGAGGTTACTTTTAGGCATTGAATAGCAGGGTTTTTAGCTGTTTCCGGAACGTAGTCAGGTTAGGGTTGTTCCTCAGCTGCAGAGGGAGGGAGTTCCAGAGTTTGGAAACATTATACGAGAAGGAGCGTCCTCCTGCTCTGGCTCTGCGTATTCTGGGGATTTCGGCCAAAAATGCTGTTGAAGAGCGAAGAGATTTGTTGGGCCTGTAGGGAGAAATCAGGGGGCGATTGATGTCTGGGCCCGTTTCCCAGAATGTCTGGTGGGCGATACAGAGTGATTTAAATTTTACTCTGTCCCTGACAGGTAACCAGTGCAGGGTCTTTAAACCGGTTCTTACTGAAGTCCTCCGGGGGATTCCCAGCAGCGCTCTGGCAGCACAATTCTGGGTGCGTTGGAGCTTCTGTAGGGTATAGTCTGGTGCTCCCAAATAAAGGGCGTTATTGAAGTCCAAACGAGATTGGATGAGGCCCTGTATAATTATCTGTTTGGCCTCAGAACAGAGGAGGGGAAGGACTTTCTTAATCACCCTAAGGAGGCCAAAGCAGGTAGCTGAGATCTTAGTGGCCTGTGTGTTAAGGCTCAGAGACTTGTCGAGCCAGACGCCCAAGCTTTTAATGTTGTCTCTGGGGGGTGGGGCCATTCCCATGCTTGATGGCCAGATCAGCTCTATGGAGGCGGGGGAGGCTGGGCCCAGGATCATCAGCTCAGTTTTATCGTCGTTTAGCTTTAGGCATGAGCTCATCATCCACTTCTTTACATCCTCCAAGCAGGCCGCTAGGTCTGATGGCGACTGGAGGCCGCTCTTCTCAGCAAGGGAGACCACCAGCTGGGTGTCGTCCGCATAGGAGATGATCTTAACACCATGCGGACGAACTACCTCAGCCAGTGGCTTCATGTATGCGTTGAAGAGCGTAGGACTTAAAGAGGAGCCCTGGGGAACTCCGCATCCCAGGGGGCGAGTTGATGAGCGGGATGTGCCGTCGAAGACCTGAAAGGTTCTGTCAGATAAAAAAGAGTTGAACCATGTCAGGGCGTCTCCGGTCACTCCTAAGTCGGCAAGGCGGGTTAGCAAGATTTTGTGATGTACCGTGTCAAATGCGGCACTTAGATCGAGGAGGATCACTGCCACTGATCCTCCTCGATCCAGGAGCCGTCTTGCCTCCTCAGTCACTGCCAATAAAGCGGTCTCTGTCCCATGTTTGGTACGAAAACCTGTTTGGGAGGAGTCGAGGAGGTGGTTTTCCTCAAAAAATGTTGTCAGAGTGGTGTTGACATGTTTCTCCAGAATTTTCGACGCCCAGGGGAGTAACGAGATCGGGCGATAATTACTGGGGTTGGCCGGGTCAAGGGAAGGTTTCTTCAATAGAGCCCGTACCATAGCGTGCTTCCATGTTGAAGGGACCGTCCTACTGGTTATAGAGGAGTTCATGAGATCCAGGAGCGTAGGGAAAATAGCAACGCTGGCAAGATTTAGTGAGCCTGGGGGGGCAGGGTCACACGGGGAGCCGGATTTTATTCGTTGTGCCAGTTTCTGTACGGTTTCCAATGTTATCAGGGAGAGAGACTCCAACCACTTGGTCGGATTTACTGTCAAGTGCGGGTTTTGACCAGGGGAATCAGTGGATGGATTAGGGAAGGAGAGATAAATTTTATTAATTTTTTGGAAGAAGAATTCCGCCAGATCATTGCACTTGGTCGTTGAGTTATTGTTGTCTGTGACCGGAGATGGGGGTTTGATCAGGGAGTTGACTATGCGAAAAATTTCTTTAGATTTGGATTTTGCCATGGTGATTTTAGAATTGTAAAAGGCAGCTTGCGAAGATTTAATTGCAAGCTTATAGTCATAGACATAGCCTCAGCTCCACAAAATGGATGCTGCCACCACAGACACAAGTCTGCCCTCCTGCTGCTGGGAGTCCTTCCAGCTTGGGAGACGTGGACAAAGGGTTTCCTGCCAGGGGAGGTGCGTGCACCACCCCAGACAGGATTTTGTGTATTGGTCAGGTAGGGCTTGAATGGAAGCAGACATGCCTGAGGCTCACAAGGAGCCTCGGTGCATATGCCAGTTCAAACCGGTCCTGGGGCACACCAGCCCCGGACCTGGGGCGAGCTGGACAAAGGATTGGGGGTGTAACCACCCCCCTTCCTGGTCCCACCCTTAGGGAGGGACCTAGCAGGTAGTCCGGCCCCTAGAATCCGCTTAAAGGTAGGAGCTGTGTCCTAAGACTTCAGACATCCTGGAATCAACTTAACTACAAGAAGAAGACGGGAACTTCGACGCTCTGCTGCACAGAGGACAGAAGGAAATCTCCCCTATGGTCAGGGAGTGACCATCTTGCTAAAGCAAGCACCAACCAGCTACTCGACGTCTGCTTTGCTGCCGCCTCCTGCCAGAGCCCGAGCCCAGAGCCTGACAAGACCTAGACCTCCAGACCTCTCACCGCCCGATCCACAGTCCCTGAAAAGAAGGAACCCGTGGAGGCACCGAGACACGTGGAGCCAGCCATCTTGAAAGACCCACGACAAGCTGCAAGCGCGACAACAGAGGCTCCCTCCAAGTTGTGCTTTGGGTCCTGAGAAGCCCAACATACGAGCAGCATCTGCACCAAAGGTGAGCCCTCCAGCATCTCCACGATCTGCGTGGGGCCCCTCTGTACTTTGCATCTCGACACGCCTGCCCGGTCCCTGGCCCGTTGGCTAGTGGCCATTTTGGCGACGAACCTTGAAATCTACGATGCTGGTCTGGTTGCTCCAGACTGGCCCCAGCTGCTCTCCAAAAGAGCAGCCCCTCTGACCTTGCTGGTCAGAACAATCAGCTTTCTCCATTCTTCACGACTTCTGCCTTTGCCAAGGCTTGTTTGCTTCTTTCGAGTCGCCGACACCGCCGACAGCGAGAGCCTGCGTGGGACAGCTCGTTAACCGACTCCTGGACGTCGTCGACCTTCAAGGACCACGTGGCTGCGGAGACAAGCTACACCTCATCACCTGTTTGCACCCGACATCGCCTGGTACCTACCTGGTGCCACGCCGGTCACTGGCTAGTGACTGTGAACATTGTCCCCTCTGCTTACAGGTCTTCTACAACTCCGATCCACCCTTGGATCCACCGCATCTCTTCTGGACCGACCGCCTGCAGCATCTTTGTCATCAGGCTCCATTGAACAGATAGACGAAACCCGACGCACTTCGAGACCTATGCACCTGCTTCCTGTGGGTGAGGTAAAGCTGGCACTCCGGTGCCCAAGTGTAGAGAAACATCTCTAGTGTCTGTGTTTTAAGTCTTAAGTTCGTAGTCCATCCAGAAGACCCTTCTAGCAGTAACTTTTGAACTTTTATGCACCCATTGAAAACCTATGGGAGCCCGCGTGTAACTTTACTCACTGGACACGCGACCCGTGGACCTCCTGGTCACTAACTGAAGTTAGCTCCTTGTAGGCCCAGCGGTTCTAGAGGCCCTAGGCCTTTTCCCTTTCCTGTTCGTGGTACTTATACCACTATTTTAGTATATGGTTTGATCGGCCACCAGGGCCTATCCATATAAAGTGCAACTTCTGTATATTGTAATACTTTCTTGTTTAACGATTTGTGTTCCTGTGCTCATAAAGAGTCTAGGGGATACTTTGAGTAATAAATACATATATATTTTGAATATATATCTGTGTGGTGTCCTTTCATTGGTATAAAGGGGGGTTACATGTGGTAAAACAGCCTGCTTAACACGCTTTAACGAGTTTAGCCTCAAAGACTGCTTAGCCTACGCTACCACTAGGGCAGCTAGTCCGAAAAGGTTGACTTACAACCACACCATAAGGGTTGCTTGGCATGGTATAAGGTGGTCACTTTAACTAGTGAACATCATATACCAGGCCAACTTCTCACATATACCAATAAGATCGCGTTCTGGTAAAAACAATCTGCTTTACTCTCATTCATGACTAAGCATGAAGGCTGCTCTCCACAGCTACCACTCAGAGCGCTTTCTAAGGTTGTCTAGAACTACTAAAATCACATTAACGGTTGTCTGGATTGCTGCAGGGTGCTACACCTACATAAAGTGAGCAGCATATACTAATCCACCCTCCTACACTAACAAAGCGTAAAATTACCCGGAATTACCTGGTGTAGTAATCCTAGTTCCTAGAGTATACACGAGTGGGGTAGCTCTCCAACCTTTTGGTTTCCATGGGATTTATTCAGCGTCCACTGGGAGGGGTCTTTCTTCCTTAAAAATGCAACTGTGACTTGCCCATTGACTTGAATTGAGCACGCGTTCTTGTTCGCGCTCTGCAAAAGGACTCCTTGGTGTTCATGGATACTTACTTAGGCGTATATCATCAAGGCGCCGCAATAAAATTATCGCCGCTTTAGCGTCCGTTTTAGGGCGAAAAGCGGTGATAATTTTATCGCACTAACAGCACGGACAAGCTATTGCGTGAATCCATGCTTCAGCGCCTGTTTCATTAACGGCCAGAATCTCAACGCTAATGAGATGCATAGTAGGTGTCCCTCACTAAAATAACGTGAGACATGTCGCTAACACAACTTACTCCTATCAGCAACCTGGCCGCAAACCCGTGTAGAGGCGATAATAATATGGCTAACCGCGCTTATCGCTGCATTGTTTACGCCTGCTTTCAATCTGACTTACCCATTATATCCAATGGGTGGTGGATTGTAGGGAAGAGTCCGCCCTGCCCTATCAACAAGGATTTGACTATTGCTGTGCTGTTATCGCTGGGTTTCCAGCGATAATCGCACACTTTCGCCACTATCTCTAGATTTCCTATCACATTGGTGATAAGCGTTGCTGATAGCGCACTATCTCTGCGATAATATCCAGCGATAGCCGGCATTAAGTTAAAACGCGCAAAGCGCGCTTAGCGATGATGATCGCTTCTTATTGCTGATATGCCCTCAAGGGTCGCTAAGCACTTCTTCATTTTCTGGGTATACGTGGACTAAGCCTGAAGCTACCACTCAGAGAGCTTTCTAAGGTTGGCTAAGACCACTAACATCTTTACCTGAGTTGTGGTTCACATTCCACTATTTTAGTAAATGGTTTGGTCTCCCCCTCGCGACCACTGTGTAATTGTGATACTTACCTGTTTTATTTGCAAAGTATTGTGTGTTTTGTGTTATATCTCTGGATAGGACATATATATATATATATTAGTGAGTGTCTTATAATAAATAAAGATTTTCATAAAAACATTGTGTGGTTCTATTTCACTTAATCTATACCAATAAGATCACGTTTTGGTCCTACAAACCTCTTTACACTCCTTCAGCACTAAGTCTGAAGGCTTCTCTCCACAGCTACCACTCAGAGAGCTTTCCAAGGTTGTCTAACACCACTAAAATCACCTTAAGAGTTGTCTGGATCAGTGCAGGGTGGTACACTTACATAAGTGAGCACCAAATACTAAGCAAGCATCCTACACTAACAAGACGGAAAATTACGCTGAAGTCTCTGGTGTAGGTATCCTGGTTCCTGGGGTATCCATAAGTGAGGTGGCTTTCCAATCTCCCGTCTTCCACGGTATTTCTTCAGGGTCCACTGGGAAGGGACTTTCTTCTTTCAAATTATAACTGCGACTTGCCCATTGACTTGAATTGAGCACACGCTCGTGCTCCCACTCTGCAAACGGCATCCGTGGGGTTCCTGGGTACTGACCTTGGGTACTTCCTTCAGTCCCCATGCATTTCTACGTCTTCTGCGTAGTCTCTTGACTTGAGTTGTGGTTCGCATCAAACTATTTTAGTAAATGGTGTGGTCTCCCCCCGGCGACCACTCCGTGTTTGTGCTACTTACCTTCTTGATTTGCAAAGTATTGTGTGCATTGTGTGATATCTCCAGATAGGAGATATATATATTAGTGAGTGAATTATAATAAATACATATTTCTATAAATACATTGTGTCTTTCTTTTTCACTTAATCTATACCAATAAGATCGCGTTCTGGTAAAAACAATCTGCTTGACTCTCATTCATGACTAAGCATGAAGGCTGCTCTCCACAGCTACCGCTCAGAGTGCTTTCTAAGGTTGTCTAGGACCACTAAAATCACATTAACGGTTGTCTGGATTGCTGCAGGGTGCTACACTTACATAACGTGTGCAGCATATACTAATCCACCCTCCTACACTAACAAAGCGTCAAATTACCCGGAATTACCTGGTGTAGTTATCCTAGTTCCTAGAGTAAACACGAGTGGGGTAGCTCTCCAACCTTTTGATTTCCATGGGATTTATTCAGTGTCCACTGGGAGGGGTCTTTCTTCCTTAAAAATGCAACTGCGACTTGCCCACTGACTTGAATTGACCACGCGTTCATGTTCGCACTCTGCAAAAGGCCTCCTTGGTGTTCCTGGATACTTACGTTGGGGTATATCATCAAGGCGCCGCGATAAAATTATCGCCGCTTTAGCGTCCGAATTCGGGAGAAAAGCGGTGATAATTTGATTGCAGTAACAGCAAGGACACGCTATTGCGTGAATCCATGCTTCAGTGCCTGTTTCATTAACGCCCAGAATCTCAACGCTAATGAGATGCATAGTAGGTGTTCCTCACTAAAATAAAGTGAGACATGTCGCTAACGAAACTTACTCCTATCAGCAACCTGGCCGCAAACCCGTGTAGAGACGATAATAGTATGGCTAACCGCGCTTATCGCTGCATTGTTTACACCTGCTTTCAATCTGACTTACCCATTATATCCAATGGGTGGTGGATTGTAGGGAAGAGTCCGCCCTGCCCTATCAACAAGGATTTGACTATTGCTGTGCTGTTATCGCTGGGTGTCCAGCGATAATCGCACACTTTCGCCACTATCTCTAGATTTCCTATCACATTGGTGATAAGCGTTGCTGATAGCGCACTATCTCTGCGATAATATCCAGCGATAGCCGGCATTAAGTTAAAACGCTCAAAGCGCGCTTAGCGATGATGATCGCTTCTTGTTGCTGATATGCCCTCAAGGGTCGCCAAGCACTTCTTCATTTTCTGGGTATACGTGGACTAAGCCTGAAGCTACCACTCAGAGAGATTTCTAAGGTTGGCTAAGACCACTAACATCTTTACTTGAGTTGTGGTTCACATTCCACTATTTTAGTAAATGGTTTGGTCTCCCCCTGGCGACCACTGTGTAATTGTGATACTTACCTGTTAAAGTATTGTGTGTTTTGTGTTATATTTCTGGATAGGACATATATATATATATATATATGTTAGTGAGTGTCTTATAATAAATACAGATTTTTATAAAAACATTGTGTGGTTCTATTTCACTTAATCTATACCAATAAGATCACGTTTTGGTCCTACAAACCTCTTTACACTCCTTCAGCACTAAGTCTGAAGGCTGCTCTCCACAGCTACCACTTAGAGAGCTTTCCAAGGTTGTCTAAGACTACTAAAATCACCTTAAGAGTTGTCTGGATCAGTGCAGGGTGGTACACTTACATAAGTGGGCACCAAATACTAAGCAAGCATCCTACACTAACAAGATGGAAAATTACGCTGAAGTCTCTGGTGTAGGTATCCTGGTTCCTGGGGTATCCATAAGTGAGGTGGCTTTCCAATCTCCCGTCTTCCACGGTATTTCTTCAGGGTCCACTGGGAAGGGACTTTCTTCTTTCAAATTGTAACTGCGACTTGCCCATTGTCTTGAATTGAGCACACGCTTGTGCTCCCACTCTGCAAACGGCATCCGTGGGGTTCCTGAGTACTTACCTTGGGTAGCTCCTTCAGTCCCCATGCATTTCTACGTCTTCTGGGTAGTCTCTTGACTTGAGTTGTGGTTCGCATCAAACTATTTTAGTAAATGGTGTGGTCTCCCCCCGGCGACCACTCTGTGTTTGTGCTACTTACCTTCTTGATTTGCAAAGTATTGTGTGCATTGTGTGATATCTCCAGATAGGAGATATATATATTAGTGAGTGAATTATAATAAATACATATTTATATAAATACATTGTGTCTTTCTTTTTCACTTAATCTATACCAATAAGATCGCGTTCTAGTAAAAACAATCTGCTTGACTCTCATTCATGACTAAGCATGAAGGCTGCTCTCCACAGCTCAGCTCAGAGTGCTTTCTAAGGTTGTCTAGGACCGCTAAAATCACATTAACGGTTGTCTGGATTGCTGGAGGGTGCTACACTTACATCAAGTGAGCAGCATATACTAATCCAGCCTCCTACACTAAAAAGCGTAAAATTACCCGGAATTACCTGGTGTAGTTATCCTGGTTCCTAGAGTATACACGAGAGGGGTAGCTCTCCAACCTTTTGTTTTCCATGGGATTTATTCAGTGTCCACTGGGAGGGGTCTTTCTTCCTTAATAATGCAACTGCGAGTTGCCCATTGACTTGAATTGAGCACGCGTTCGTGTTCGCATTCTGCAAAAGGCCTCCTTGGTGTTCCTGGATACTTGCCTAGGGGTATATCAACAAGGCGTCGTGATAAAATTATCGCCGCTTTCGCGTCCGTTTTCGGGCGAAAAGCAGCGATAATTTTATCGCACTAACAGCAAGGACACGCTATTGCGTGAATCGATGCCTCAGCGACTGTTTCCTTAACGTCCAGCATCTCAACGCTAATGAGATGCATAGTAGGCGTTCCTCACTACAATAACGTGAGACATGTTGCTAACACAATTTACTCCTATCAGCAACCTGGCCGCAAACCCGCGTAGAGACGATAATAATATTGCTAACCGCACTTATCGCTGCATTGTTTACGCATGCTTTCCATCTGACTTATCCATTATATCCAATGGGAGGTGGATTGTAGGGAAGAGTTCGCCCTGCCCTATCAACAAGGATTTGACTATCGCTGTGTTGTTATCGCTGGTTTTCCAGCGATATTCGCACAATTTCGTCTCTATCTCTGGATTTCCTATCACATTGGAGATAAACGTTGCTGATAGCGCACTATCTCTGCGATAAAATCCAGCGATAGCCGGAGTTAAGTTAAAACGCGATAAGCGCGCTGAGCGATGATGATCGCTTCTTGTTGCTGATATGCCCTCAAGGGTCTCCAAGCACTTCTTCATTTTCTCGGTATACGTGGACTAAGCCTGAAGCTACCACTCAGAGAGCTTTCTAAGGTTGGCTAAGACCACTAACATCTTTACTTGAGTTGTGGTACACATTCCACTATTTTAGTAAATGGTTAGATCTCCCCCTGGCGACCACTGTTTAATTGTGATACTTACCTGATTTATTTGCAAAGTATTGTGTGCATTGTGTTATATCTCTGGATAGGACATATATATATATATATGTTAGTGAGTGTCTTATAATAAATACAGATTTTTATAAAAACATTGTGTGGTTCTATTTCACTTAATCTATACCAATAAGATCACGTTTTGGTCATACAAACCTCTTTACACTCCTTCAGCACTAAGTCTGAAGGCTGTTCTCCACAGCTACCACTTAGAGAGCTTTCCAAGGTTGTCTTAGACCACTAAAATCACCTTGAGAGTTGTCTGGATCAGTGCAGGGTGGTACACTTACATAAGTGGGCACCAATACTAAACAAGCATCCTACACTAACAAGACGGAAAATTACGCTGAATTCTCTGGTGTAGGTATCCTGGTTCCTGGGGTATCCATAAGTGAGGTGGCTTTCCAATCTCCTGTCTTCCACGGTATTTCTTCAGGGTCCACTGGGAAGGGACTTTCTTCTTTCAAATTGTAACTGCGACTTGCCCATTGACTTGAATTGAGCACACGCTCGTGCTCCCACTCTGCAAACGGCATCCGTGGGGTTCCTGGGTACTTACCTTGGGTAGTTTCTTCGGTCCCCATGCATTTCTACGTCTTCTGGGTAGTCTCTTGACTTGAGTTGTGGTTCGCATCCAACTATTTTAGTAAATGGTGTGGTCTCCCCCCGGCGACCACTCTGTGTTTGTGCTACTTACCTTCTTGATTTGCAAAGTATTGTGAGCATTGTGTGACATCTACAGATAGGATATATATATTAGCGAGTGTCTTAGAATAAATACATATTTTTATAAATACAAATCTGCTTGACTCTCATTCATGACTAAGCATGAAGGCTGCTCTCCACAGATACCGGTCAGAGCGCTTTCTAAGGTTGTCTAGAACCACTAAAATCACATTAACGGTTGTCTGGATTGCTGCAGGGTGCTACACTTACTTAAAGTGTGCAGCATATACTAATCCACCCTCCTACATTAACAAAGCGTAAAATTACCCGGAATTACCTGGTGTAGGTAGGTATCCGGGTTCCTAGAGTATACACGAGTGGGGTAGCTCTCCAATCTTTTGTTTTCCATGGGATTCATTCAGTGTCCACTGGGAGGGGTCTTTCTTCATTAAAAATGCAACTGTGACTTGCCAATTGACTTGAATTGAGCACGCGTTCGTGTTCCCCCTCTGCAAAAGGCCTCCTTGGTGTTCCTGGATACTTACGTAGGGGTATATCATCAAGGCGCCGCGATAAAATTATCGCCGCTTTAGCGTCCGTTTTCGGGCGAAAAGCGGTGATAATTTTATCGCACTAACAGCAAGGACACGCTATTGCGTGAATCCATGCTTCAGCGCCTGTTTCATTAACACCCAGAATCTCAACACTAATGAGATGCATAGTAGGTGTTCCTCACTAAAATAAAGTGAGACATGTCACTAACACAACTTACTCCTATCAGCAAACCCGTGTAGAGACGATAATAATATGGCTAACCGCGCTTATCGCTGCATTGTTTACGCCTGCTTTCAATCTGACTTACCCATTATATCCAATGGGTGGTGGATTGTAGGGAAGAGTCCGCCCTGCCCTATCAACAAGGATTTGACTATTGCTGTGCTGTTATCGCTGGGTTTCCAGCGATAATCGCACACTTTCGCCACTATCTCTAGATTTCCTATCACATTGGTGATAAGCGTTGCTGATAGCGCACTATCTCTGCGATAATATCCAGCGATAGCCGGCGTTAAGTTAAAACGCGCAAAGCGCGCTTAGCGATGATGATCGCTTCTTGTTGCTGATATGCCCTCAAGGGTCGCCAAGCACTTCTTTATTTTCTGGGTATACGTGGACTAAGCCTGAAGCTACAACTCAGAGATCTTTCTAAGGTTGGCTAAGACCACTAACATCTTTACCTGAGTTGTGGTTCACATTCCACTATTTTAGTAAATGGTTTGGTCTCCCCCTGGTGACCACTGTGTAATTGTGATACTTACCTGTTTTATTTGCAAAGTATTGTGTGTTTTGTGTTATATCTCTGGATAGGACATATATATATATATATTAGTGAGTGTCTTATAATAAATAAAGATTTTCATAAAAACATTGTGTGGTTCTATTTCACTTAATCTATACCAATAAGATCACGTTTTGGTCATACAAACCTCTTTACACTCCTTCAGGACTAAGTCTGAAGGCTGCTCTCCACAGCTACCACTTAGAGAGCTTTCCAAGGTTGTCTTAGACCACTAAAATCACCTTGAGAGTTGTCTGGATCAGTGCAGGGTGGTACACTTACATAAGTGAGCACCAAATACTAAGCAAGCATCCTACACTAACAAGACGGAAAATTACGCTGAATTCTCTGGTGTAGGTATCCTGGTTCCTGGGGTATCCATAAGTGAGGTGGATTTCCAATCTCCTGTCTTCCACGGTATTTCTTCAGAGTCCACTGGGAAGGGACTTTCTTCTTTCAAATTGTAACTGCGACTTGCCCATTGTCTTGAATTGAGCACACGCTTGTGCTCCCACTCTGCAAACGGCATCCGTGGGGTTCCTGGGTACTTACCTTCGGTAGTTCCTTCAGTCCCCATGCATTTCTACATCTTCTGGGTAGTCTCTTGACTTGAGTTGTGGTTCGCATCCAACTATTTTAGTAAATGATGTGGGCTCCCCCCGGCGACCACTCTGTGTTTGTGCTACTTACCTTCTTGATTTGCAAAGTATTGTGTGCATTGTGTGATATCTCCAGATAGGAGATATATATATTAGTGAGTGTCTTATAACAAATGCATATTTTTATAAATACATTGTGTCTTTCTTTTTCACTTAATCTATACCAATAAGATCGTGTTCTGGTAAAAACAATCTGCTTGACTCTCATTCATGACTAAGCATGAAGGCTGCTCTCCACAGCTACCGCTCAGAGTGCTTTCTAAGGTAGTCTAGGACCACTAAAATCACATTAACGGTTGTCTGGATTGCTGCAGGGTGCTACACTAACACAAAGTGTGCAGCATATACTAATCCAGCCTCTTACACTAACAAAGCGTAAAATTAACCGGAATTACCTGGTGTAGTTATCCTAGTTCCTAGAGTATACACGAGTGGGGTAGCTCTCCAACCTATTGTTTTCCATGGGATTTATTCAGTGTCCACTGGGAGGGGTCTTTCTTCCTTAAAAATGCAACTGCGAGTTGCCCATTGACTTGAATTGAGCACGTGTTCGTGTTCCCCCTCTGCAAAAGGCCTCCTTGGTGTTCCTGGATGCTTACCAAGGGGTATATCATCAAGGCGTTGCGATAAAATTATCGCGCTTATAGTCCGTTTTTGGGCAAAAAGCAGCGATGATTTTATCCCACTAACAGCAAGGACACGCTATTGCGTGAATCGATGCCTCAGCGCCTGTTTCCTTAACGTCCAGCATCTCAACGCTAATGAGATGCATAGTAGGCATTCCTCACTAAAATAACATGAGACATGTCGCTAACACAACTTACTCCTATCAGCAACCTGGCCGCAAACCCGCGTAGAGGTGATAATAATATGGCTAACCGCGCTTATCGCTGCATTGTTTACGCATGCTTTCAATCTGACTTACCCATTATATCCAATGGGAGGTGGATTGTAGGGAAGAGTCCCCCTGCTCTATCAACAAGGATTTGACTATCACTATGCTGTTATCGCTGGGTTTCAAGCGATAATCGCACAATTTCGTCTCTATCTCTGGATTTCCTATCAAATTGGAGTTAAGCGTTGCTGATAGCACACTATCTCTGCGATAATATCCAGCGTTAGCCGGCATTAAGTTAAAACGAGCAAAGCACGCTTAGCGATGATGATCGCTTCTTGTTGCTGATATGCCCTCAAGGGTCGCCAAGCACTTCTTCATTTTCTGGGTATACGTGGACTAAGCCTGAAGCTACCACTCAGAGATCTTTCTAAGGTTGGCTAAGACCACTAACATCTTTACTTGAGTTGTGGTTCACATTCCACTATTTTAGTAAATGGTTTGGTCTCCCCCTGGCGACCACTGTGTAATTGTGATACTTACCTGTTTTGTTTGCAAAGTATTGTGTGTTTTGTGTTATATCTCTGGATAGGACATATATATATATATGTTACTGAGTGTCTTATAATAAATACAGATTTTTATAAAAACATTGTGTGGTTCTATTTCACTTAATCTATACCAATAAGATCACGTTTTGGTCATACAAACCTCCTTACACTCCTTCAGCACTAAGTCTGAAGGCTGCTCTCCACAGCTACCACCTAGAGAGCTTTCCAAGGTTGTCTAAGACCACTAAAATCACCTTAAGAGTTGTCTGGATCAGTGCAGGGTGGTACACTTACATAAGTGAGCACCAAATACTAAGCAAGCATCCTACACTAACAAGATGGAAAATTACGCTGAATTCTCTGGTGTAAGTATCCTGGTTCCTGGGGTATCCATAAGTGAGGTGGCTTTCCAATCTCCTGTCTTCCACGGTATTTCTTCACAGTCCACTGGGAAGGGACTTTCTTCTTTCAAATTGTAACTGCGACTTGCCCATTGACTTGAATTGAGCACACGCTCGTGCTCCCACTCTGCAAACGGCATCCGTGGGGTTCCTGGGTACTTACCTTCGGTAGTTCCCTCAGTCCCCATGCATTTCTATGTCTTCTGCGTAGTCTCTTGACTTGAGTTGTGGTTCGCATCCAACTATTTTAGTAAATGGTGTGGTCTCCCCCCGGCGACTACTCTGTGTTTGTGCTACTTACCTTCTTGATTTGCAAAGTATTGTGTGCATTGTGTGATATCTCCAGATAGGAGATATATATAGTAGTGAGTGTCTTATAATAAATACATATTTTTATAAATACATTGTGTCTTTCTTTTTCACCTAATCTATACCAATAAGATCGCGTTCTGGTAAAAACAATCTGCTTGACTCTCATTCATGACTAAGCATGAAGGCTGCTCTCCACAGCTCAGCTCAGAGTGCTTTCTAAGGTTGTCTAGGACCGCTAAAATCACATTAACGGTTGTCTGGGTTGCTGCAGGGTGCTACACTTACATAAAGTGTGCAGCATATACTAATCCATCCTCCTACACTGACAAAGCATAAAATTACCCGGAATTACCTGGTGTAGTTATCCAAGTTCCTACAGTATACACGAGTGGGGTAGCTCTCCAAACTTTTGTTTTCCATGGGATTTATTCAGTGTCCACTGGGAGGGGTCTTTCTTCCTTAAAAATGCAACTGCGAGTTGCCCATTGACTTAAATTGAGCACGCGTTTGTGTTCCCCCTCTGCAAAAGGCCTCCTTGGTGTTCCTGGATGCTTACCAAGGGGTATATCATCAAGGCGTCGCGATAAAATTATCGCGCTTTATCGTCCGTTTTCGGGCAAAAAGCAGCGATAATTTTATCCCACTAACAGCAAGGACACGCTATTGCATGAATCGATGCCTCAGCGCCTGTTTCCTTAACGTCCAGCATCTCAACGCTAATGAGATGCATAGTAGGCATTCCTCACTAAAATAACGTGAGACATGTCGCTAACACAACTTACTCCTATCAGCAACCTGGCCACAAACCCGCGTAGAGGTGATAATAATATGGCTAACCGCGCTTATCACTGCATTGTCTACGCATGCTTTCAATCTGACTTACCCATTATATCCAATGGGAGGTGGATTGTAGGGAACAGTCCGCCCTGCTCTATCAACAAGGATTTGACTATCGCTGTGCTGTTATCGCTGGGTTTCCAGCGATAATCGCACCATTTCGTCTCTATCTCTGGATTTCCTATCACATTGGAGTTAAGCGTTGCTGATAGCACACTATCTCTGCGATAATATCCAGCGTTAGCCGGCATTAAGTTCAAACGAGCAAAGGCCGCTTAGCGATGATGATCGCTTCTTGTTGCTGATATGCCCTCAAGGGTCGCCAAGCACTTCTTCATTTTCTGGGTATACGTGGACTAAGCCTGAAGCTACCACTCAGAGATCTTTCTAAGGTTGGCTAAGACCACTAACATCTTTACTTGAGTTGTGGTTCACATTCCACTATTTTAGTAAATGGTGTGGTCTCCCCCTGGCGACCACTGTGTAATTGTGATACTTACCTATTTTATTTGCAAAGTATTGTGTTTTTTGTGTAATATCTCTGGATCGGACATATATGTATATATGTTACTGAGTGTCTTATAATAAATACAGATTTTTATACAAACATTGTGTGGTTCTATTTCACTTAATCTATACCAATACGATCACGTTTTGGTCATACAAACCTCTTTACACTCCTTCAGCACTAAGTCTGAAGGCTGCTCTCCACAGCTACCACCTAGAGAGCTTTCCAAGGTTGTCTAAGACCACTAAAATCACCTTAAGAGTTGTCTGGATCAGTGCAGGTTGGTACACTTATATAAGTGAGCACCAAATACTAAGCAAGCATCCTACACTAACAAGACGGAAAATTACGCTGAATTCTCTGGTGTAAGTATCCTGGTTCCTGGGGTATCCATAAGTGAGGTGGCTTTCCAATCTCCTGTCTTCCACGGTATTTCTTCAGGGTCCACTGGGAAGGGACTTTCTTCTTTCAAATTGTAACTGTGACTTGCCCATTGACTTGAATTGAGCACACGCTCGTGCTCCCACTCTGCAAACGGCATCCGTGGGGTTCCTGGGTACTGACCTTGGGTAGTTTCTTCAGTCCCCATGCATTTCTACGTCTTCTGGGTAGTCTCTTGACTTGAGTTGTGGTTCGCATCCAACTATTTTAGTAAATGGTGTGGTCTCCCCCCGGTGATCACTCTGTGTTTGTGCTACTTACCTTCTTGATTTGCAAAGTGTTGTGTGCATTGTGTGATATCTCCAGATATGAGATATATATATTAGTCAGTGTCTTATAATAAATACATATTTTTATAAATACATTGTGTCTTTCTTTTTCACTTAATCTATACCAATAAGATCGCGTTCTAGTAAAAACAATCTGCTTGACTCTCATTCATGACTAAGCATGAAGGCTGCTCTCCACAGCTACCGCTCAGAGTGCTTTCTAAGGTTGTCTAGGACCACTAAAATCACATTAACGGTTGTCTGGATTGCTGCAGGGTGCTACACTAACACAAAGTGTGCAGCATATACTAATCCATCCTCTTACACTAACAAAGCGTAAAATTAACCGGAATTACCTGGTGTAGTTATCCAAGTTCCTAGAGTATACACGAGTGCGGTAGCTCTCCAACCTTTTGTTTTCCATGGGATTTATTCAGTGTCCACTGGGAGGGGTCTTTCTTCCTTAAAAAATCAACTGCGAGTTGCCCATTGACTTGAATTGAGCACGCGTTCGTGTTTGCACTCTGCAAAAGGCCTCATTGGTGTTCCTGGATACTTACCTAGGGGAATATCATCAAGGCGCCGCGATAAAATTATCGCCACTTTAGCGTCCGTTTTTGGGCGAAAACTGGTGATAATTTTATCGCACTAACAGCAAGGACACGCTATTGTGTGAATCCATGCTTCAGCGCCTGTTTCATTAACGCCCAGAATCTCAACGCTAATGAGATGCATAGTAGGTCTTCCTCATTAAAATAACGTGAGACATGTCGCTAGTACAACTTACTGCTATCAGCAACCTGGCCGCAAACCCGTGTAGAGACGATAATAATATGGCTAACCGCGCTTATCACTGCATTGTTTACGCCTGCTTTCAATCTGACTTACCCATTATATCCAATGGGTGGTGAATTGTAGGGAAGAGTCCGCCCTGCCCTATCAAGAAGGATTTGACTATCGCTGTGCTGTTATCGCTGGGTTTCCAGCGATAATCGCACACTTTCGCCACTATCTCTAGATTTCATATCACATTGGTGATAAGCGTTGCTGATAGCACACTATCTCTGCGATAATATCCAGCGATAGCCGGCATTAAGTTAAAACGCGCAAAGCGCGCTTAGCGATGATGATCGCTTCTTGTTGCTGATATGCCCTCAAGGGTCGCCAAGCACTTCTTCATTTTCTGGGTATACGTGGACTAAGCCTGAAGCTACCACTCAGAGAGCTTTCTAAGGTTGGCTAAGACCACTAACATCTTTACTTGAGTTGTGGTTCACATTCCACTATTTTAGTAAATGGTTAGGTCTCCCCCTGGCGACCACTGTGAGTATACACGAGTGGGGTAGCTCTCCAACCTTTTGTTTTCCATGGGATTCATTCAGTGTCCACTGGGAGGGGACTTTCTTCCTTAAAAATGCAACTGTGACTTGCCCATTGACTTGAATTGAGCACGCGTTCGTGTTCCCCCTCTCCAAAAGGCCTCCTTGGTGTTCCTGGATGCTTACCAAGGGGTATATCATCAAGGCGTTGCGATAAAATTATCGCGCTTTATCGTCCGTTTTCGGGCAAAAAGCAACGATAATTTTATCCCACTAACAGCAAGGACACGCTATTGCGTGAATCGATGCCTCAGCGCCTGTTTCCTTAACGTCCAGCATCTCAATGCTAATGAGATGCATAGTAGGCATTCCTCACTAAAATAACGTGAGACATGTCGCTAACACAACTTACTCCTATCAGCAACCTGGCCACAAACCCGCGTAGAGACGATAATAATATGGCTAACCGCGCTTATCGCTGCATTGTTTACGCATGCTTTCAATCTGACTTACCCATTATATCCAATGGGAGGTGGATTGTAGGGAAGAGTCCTGTAGTGAGGACTCCCTTAATACGTACATACATTGTTAAGTTAGCACAACCACGTTAGATGTTAGAAAGCCATCTTGATGCTTTTGCGCACGACACTGCGTTTACATGTTATTGCTTAAACAAACTGCTGACTCGAGTTTTGCCTCACACGAATGCAATCTGTTATTACCATCCCGAGCTCTGCGCAGCGACCTTGGTCTGTACATGGCGTGACAAAACAGTCTGGGTTGTTAGACAATGCATGTTTTCCACTCTAGGTTGATCGACCCACTATTTAGCCATAACACAGAGGCAGCTGCAAAATACCTGAAAATTGGTGCTTTTAATATCACAGACATCATGTTTATTATTCAGACCGAAGACGAGCCTTCCTGCGAGAAGACTCCTGATGCTCCTGTGATGTGATTTCACTAAGCTGATCTTTGAGGTATGGGGTCCCCTATTCAAGCCTAAGAGACCTTCTATTAGCATAATAATAATATTAGCTTCTTAGTAAAGGGAAGGTGGTAGTATCCACTGTCATTATAACATGATCACCCCTTTTATATTCTATGGTATTGTAACGATGCTGATGGTTTTGATTTTAATCATTTGTCTGCTTGTATTAGCCAAAGTACTGCATCTTAGGACACGTGGTCTATAAAAATAAACTCTTTTTATTTTCACCGTGTCTCTGTTGATTATTGTTGTGGACTGATGTGAGAATAATATACGAACAGGTATTTCCGATTCCCACCATTCCTGAGAGTACACTAAGTAGCTTGTTCTGGGTTGTCTTTTCATTGGGATCTCTGAGCCGAATCTCGGATAACGAATGGGACACTTATGCTAGCCGGATACTGGGTTCTGGGTTCTGAGGTGAGTTTCTGGTACACCACAATTCACTGAGGTCCTGGGGTTCTACGCATAGTTCTGTGTATAAGCAGAATCCCTGCAACATGGCGCACCTAACGTTTGGTCTATTCGTTCATCCCGCTCCTCTGTCTTTGCGCCCGCTCGAAGAATACCATTGTGTCATATACACTGACGGCTCGGCGCAGCCCGCGATTGGATCGAAGCACGCTTATTCAGCGGCTTGCGCAATTGTCGTAGGTACATTCGTAAATGGTGAATTCCAATCTTATGCAGTGCATACGCAGTCATTGGGTGATTGTACCGCGCAATTGGCGGAGCTTCGGGCTCTGGTGCTTGCACTCGAGTTTGCTGATCCCCGAGTCACGACTCTTATAGTAAGTGACTCCTTCTATTGTGTCCAGGCCTACAATGACAACTTACACTTCTGGTCTCAGAATGATTATCGAGACACGAAAGGTAGCACAATTAAGCATAAAACGCTTTGGGTTCGAGTGGCAGACTTTAAAGAACGTCTCCCTCTCGTGAATGTTATTCACACTCTTGGTCACCAACGACTTGGTGTCCATGCTGTCGGAAACAGCTTGGCTGACGAGGCAGCAAAAACAGCAGTGGCTACATACTTAGTGGCAGCAGTTACAAGATCCAAAAGTAAGATTGATGATGACATCTTGGCAGCTATTGCTGCTACAGAGAAGGGAAGTGATTACCCGAAGGGTTTTCCTTCTCGTTATTTTTATCATTTAAGTCCTGATAACGTCCCATTAGTGAGGATTAACGACGTTGGTGACAGAATTATTCCCAACGCGGACTGCAGACCAGCACTGATCCTGGCTGCACACGAGGGGTTGGCGTCAGCCCACGCCGGTGTGTCAGCTGCTATATCTCTGCTACAACAACGTTACTGGTGGTTTGGTTTATATAAACAAGCGCGCGCTTATGTTCTTGATTGTGACATTTGCCAACAGATTAAACCTTCTGCTGTTGCGCGTCCGCCACAAACACAGTTGTACATATCTAATAAGCCATTTGGTTGTGTTTATTTGGATCACTGCGGTCCTTTTTCTTCTGATACTGCGTACAAGTACATCTTGGTTGCAGTGGATTCGTGCACACGTTTTCTATGGGTATGGCCACAAAGGAGTGCTGACTCGCGGACTGTCATTAGGGATTTGCGTGTCTTTGTGGGAACTTTTGCGTGTGGTACCTTCTATTCTGATCAGGGCCCTGCGTTCGCCTCTAAGGCTTACAAGGAGGCTATGAGAAATTTGGGGGTCCTAGTCAAATTTTTGTCCCCCTACCGACCTGAGGGTAATAGTGTGGTGGAGCGAATGAACCGTGACTTAAAGCAATCATTGACAGCACGTGTTTTAGGCACAGGCCGAAACTGGCTAGCCCATTTGTATAACGTCCAACGTGCACTTAATAATCTCCCTAGAAGGTCTCTGGGTGGGCGGACCCCGTACATGATGCTCTTCGGAATCAGAATGTTTGTTCCAGACCTTGATGGTCTAGACATGGCGGCGTCGACCGCACCCTTTGACGTAGATGATCACTGTGCTGTTTTGCAGACCCTACAAGAAGCCAGAGACACTCTTTCGAAGGAACACTTGCCCTCCACGTCTGAAGCTGAGGTTCAGATACCGGTAGTCGGCTGGCTACCCCGAGTTGGAGACCTGGTCCGTGAGAAGGTGGAGAACAAGAAGGAGTTCGGCCCCTCTTACCGTGCACCGGTTCCAGTGCTTGGAGTGCAGGGTACAAGAACAGTCATTTTGCCTCCACTTCCTGGTCGAAAAGACAACAGGTACATCTCTATTGACAATGTCAAACTACAGCGAGTGGCCGATACTTCTTAGTCTGACTCCAGCAGTTTCATGCCAGACGATGCAAAGAAATTCAATGTTGGTTCCCGCTTCTAACACCTTGTCTGATGTTGCCATCGAGATGCATTCAGTTACTGATCCCTTGTTAATACCACCGGCTGGTGGTTTGCCCGACGAGACTGAGTATGCTTATCCTACACAGGGTCACTCACCTGTTTTACAATCTACGGCGCTTGGCCAGTCCCGTTTCTCCTTTGACACTAACTCATTGCCCTCAACTCCCCCATCGAACATTGCTGTTTTTGCACGCTGGTTTAAAAGACATTTTTTGATAACCCCTTGGACATACATCTGGTTGTTGCTTTTCAGTATTTTTTTGTTTATGTCCATTGGATTTGTAATAGTTTTTTTCCGTTTGGTGGATGGCCACTATCTCGAAGAGCGATCAACAATTAGACTTATCAATGGAACTTTGGCCCCCCACTCCTCGTCCCACATCATGAAAAGGGACCAGACTTTTGTGAATTTTACTGCCTGGCCCGTCTTGGATGGAATCGCGTGGGATGCTGTTAAATTCCAAATTCATGGGCCTACAGAGGTCATTAATGTACCTAATGTATTTCGTGTTTCTATGGGTGATGTGGTTAAGCAGAACATACGTTCTGATGATTGGGATGTACACGCCATTGAAGCACTGTTTTCAGATTTGAAATATTATGCCACTTTTGATGCTGAAGATTTATATGAAAATGCGGCTAATTATGCGGAACAGTATTGTTTTCAGCATTATGGCAATCATTTCCTGCATAAAGCGAATACATTTAGGAATTTTATAAATTTTACCCAATGGGAACACTGTCCCACCCCCTCTTTCGGCAGTTCACCTACATTAGTTGATAAGTATACTTACTTTACTGATTTCAGTGTTTCCGACCCGGCATCCTTTTATTTTAAGGTTATGCCTGAGTCTGCCTCAAAGGTTAGACTGACACACACCAAGTTACTCTATTCTAAGTCCTTTATGGACGAGTTGTCAATCAAAGGTTATGATCTATGGAAGGCTACTATTGATATTAAGTCGGTTCGGGGTTCCAAACCGTGGCAGGTTCAGGGAACTGAAGCTTTGCATTGTGCCTGTCTTGTACCAAATCATATGTTGTTTTTAAATTCAACCATCTTCCAAACCACCTGTTTCGGATTGGCCACTTCTAAACAACTAAAGTCACCTTCTGTGCCGGATCTGGGTGCTTACCCCAATTGGAGTAACCACACAGATCTGTCCCTTCCTGCTTTGCAGTCATTGGTTTCCAATACGTCTTTCAATATTTCGAAATTTAGTAGTGATGGATGGTTGGTTTGGCAAAGCAGTTCTGATACCTGTCAACGTCGTTTTCTAGGTCTGAAACCGGGGTATACTCAGCAACGAGTGGACCCTCGGTTTGAGTCGTCACATACAGTAACTACATACTCTGTAGGAAAATTATGTCAATCCTGGTTGCGACATTCCACCTTGGCATCTGTCAAAGTTCATTTATCAAGATTACATGACAAAATAGATTTGAATGATTTTGTTAAAGGTCCTGTGGGTGGCAGATCCAAAAGGTGGGCGTATGCTATTTACAACGAAGTATGGAAACTGTCGCAAATTGAGGCAGCTTCCCGATTGAGAGCTATTGATCAGGCTAATATGGAAAAGGTATTAGCAGTTATTGATAACAGCATTAACACTCTTTCTTCCCGTATTTATACATTGGACAATATTGTTTCTTCAATTGTTGATATTGTGCATGATGATGTGTCTGTATTGTATCATGGTCAAAACCAGTTGCGTTCTGTTATGCAGTTTGCATGGACATTACAAACGTTAAAGGCAGGGAAGGTCCCCTGGGACTATTTGAATACAACATCGTTATTTCTTCCCTTTAACCTTACTGACAAGCAGCAGTTCATGTCCATGAAGGATGCTACATATTCGTTGTTGCATATTGAAAAGCTAGAGCCGTTACCTTTCTCAGTGGCGGAATTGGATTCAGCCGTGTGGTTATTACATGGGTTGATAACTCTCCCGTTCGCGCTTTTCAAGTTTACGTCCTGTATGAAACACTATGCTCTGGGTAGATACGAACAGCTGGGTACTGCTTTCATACATGAGGTTTGGTCCCTCCCTTTTACGTATAGATGTACAAGAGACGGTACTGAGGTTTATCTGAAAGGGGAGGAATGTACAACAACACCTGACCATTCTGTAGTATGTAGGCACATTCAGTTGCACGGTGCGTGCAATGTACAAGCCCCGAATTTGGCCTGCGTTCTGAAAGGTATCCCAGTGCCAGTGATTACGCCATCTTTCACGCTGCTTGCAAACGGTAGTTATTTAATTTTGAACAATGAAGCTTGCTGCGGGATGTTAGTGGGAATCCCATATATAGTGACTGTATCACAGAGAGTTGTCTGCTGCAATAATGTTCTATTTCCACCCCCGCATGGGCGGCTGGATGTTTCCATCTGGCCTTCGATTCCGACCTTGAAAGCAGAGTTCAACAAGATGAGCAGAATAAGGGCTCTTTTGTCCCAAAAGGAGGTGCCATTGACTTCCTCCCGTGAAACATTTGTCCTTCACGTGGCTAATACGCGCACTGAGGTACAGGCGCTTTTAAATACTGACCTCCCCCTGCATTTTGGAGCTTTGATCCAAACGATTTTCAATGCCTCGTCCACGACCGGCCTGGCTCATTTTTTTAAACTTATGGGCTCAGGCCTCGTGACCTCTTTCCAAACTATTTTTGGTGTG